>NC_050452.1:0-600000 GCF_903995425.1 Onychomys torridus | reverse complement strand
CTCTGGAAAGCTTACAGAGTACCAGTGAGGTCAGAAACATTCTTAGCAGATGTTTGTCAGGAAGCTTTGACAGCAGATTCCCTCTGAGGAGAGTGGCAGAGTGTCATGTGTAGATCTAGGCTCTATAGGTGATTTTATAATTTAGGGAAGGAAATTTACAAAGATGTTTTGGGAGATCAGAGAGGGTTTTCTTTTTGCCCATAAAAAATGACAGTCATATGAGTCTCTAAATACATATACATAAATAGATAGCCCCATAAAGCCACAAAAGAAATAGGCTGGACAGGTACTGCTAGTTTTAGCTTTTGTACTTTTAAGTACTCAAAATATTCTAACAAAGTTGTTTAACACATTTTATGTGCAATCAGAATAAGAGAAACCAAAGGAAAATGGAAAGATATCTTCAAAGTTGTTAATACACACACACACACACACACACACACACACACACACACACACACACACACACAAAGTTCCGCACCCGTAAAATTGCCCCTTAGAAGAATGGGGGAATATTTTTCATCTTATGTAGATAAGTTTTATCAACATTATATAAAGGAGAATACTCCACTATCAAGTGGAAGAAGCTAAGACACAAGAAGGAATAAAGAACAATGAAAAGGGCATATGTGGATATATTTAACTGAGTTTAAGTGACTATTATAATTGCTATAATATTAGGAGATTTTAAGTATATATTAGATGAAAATATGTCAATATCATATAAGGCTTATCTATAGTAGTCAAAGGTGACAATAAGGAAAAACATAATTAGAAATAGGTATATTTAAAAATTATAAACACTGAGTTCCAGGCCAGCAAGAAAACTTAGCAGATAAGAGCATTTTCCTGAAAGCCTTTTGAAAGTTCAATCTCTAGATGCCACCATGGAAGGAGAGAACAGAGTCTCCGTAGTTGTCCTCTGACCATATGTGTGCTTCAGCACACACATGCCCACTTTCATGTACATATCATACACACTTGAGCTTCTGCACACCCCACACACTAATAATAAATAAAATTAAATTTAAAAAAATTGAGCTCTATAGTAAGCAATATAATTCTACTTTTTAATGTACCTGATAACATGATCTAAAGTTACATATTAAATGATATTGATGAAATAAAACAGAAGTGAAAAATCATAGTGAGAAACTAGAATGTAATATCTTTCAGGTACATTAGACAAAATGATTTATAGGATAAATAAGGTTTGGACACATGACCCAATAGTCAGTTGTATCATATTCTACTTTAAAGTTGCAGAATGCGTACATTGATTTTGAATAGGCATAGATCATTGTTTTTTTAAAAATATCAACCATATGTGAAAGTGATTATTGCATACATCTGAACAAGTGCAAGTATTGTTTAGAGAAAAATGGGGAGGCAGGGTTTAATATATGCAGCTGGATCAAGGAGACAGGGTTAGTTCATCCCTGCAGGAGCTCTGTAAGGGAGCAGTCTTCAGTCCATAAACATCTGGCAGAGAAAGCTATGGTGCACATTTTCTGTACACACTGTCAACATCCACATGGTCCAGAGGAAGCCTTTGTCATTTCCCTGAGCCTGGGGCTAGGGGTGGGGAGAAAGCTTAGCTATTTCCCTCTGAGTCTCAGATGGGCCAAGGGGTGGGGGAAAGGGCTTTGTCATTTCCCTCTGGGTCTGAGGCTAGGGTCCTTGACAGGGTCATATCCATATCAACAACATAGCCTTTCAGAATCTCAATCCTTGTTTCCTACAGGTGGTTGTGAGCTGCCATGAGAGTTCTGGGAGCAAAACCCATGTCATCTGCAAGAGTAGCAAGCGCTTTTAACTGCTCAGGCATCTCTCCAGCCCTCAAGTCCATGCAAATAAAATCTTTGACTGCAAAAGAATTAGACTAAAAATCAATACCAAGAGATACTCAGAAAACATAATAAACCAATCAATATAGTTACTAATATCATATGGGTCAAATAAAAAGGTCACAGAGGCAGCTCTACATTGTCACCTTCAGCAGCTTAAGGGGATTCTATTAATATGTTAGAGACCGTGATGCAGGGAAAACCTAGGAGTCATGGTTCCAGTGCAGAAAAGAACTTGAAGACTTGCCAGTATTATGAAGAAAAGTTAGAGTTTATTAAAGATACTTTAGTATAGATCTTAGGTAGGAAATTTAAGAGAAACAGAGGCACCCAAGAAGAGGAAGGTACACCCTTAATCTGAGTATGGACCTCTCAAAGAGGAGTCCCAGTTGTTTTACTGTCTTTACAATTTGTTGGGTTTTAAAGTAATTATCTTCAAAGGGCTGTCCAAATGAGGTCATTGGGTCATTCCTGATTACAATTGATAAGGTAAAGCTGTGGAGCATAAGATTAAGAAAGACAGGTTATTTGTATCATAAAATTAATAGTCTTGCTTGAGATTCTCAGAGAATAGGGGTTGGAAGGAAGAACAAGATGTACCAAGGACATACACATTTAGTCATTAAACCTGTTTCATTATTTGACCAAAAATATTTACATATGAAATCTACAGTCAGTATTATACAACATATAGTTTAAAAACTAAGGGAATAACAACTTAAACTGGGCCATAACATATATGTGAAACAAGCCTATCAAAGTATGTACATATGAAAATTAATCTTTCTGCTCCATAGCCTTTGGGCATCTAATGTCACCACTACTTGATGCCATGTTCTGCAGAAGCAGAAGCTGTCGTGGTGAAAAAACAATCTCAGTAAAATTACTCTTTTATCTAGAACTCTAACTCAGTTTGGCTATGCTCTAATGGCCTACCTGGCCTGGTGCCCTTCCTTCTCCTGAGTGGACTTTATTATATTAACCCTGATTTACAGCTGTGCATCTGACCAGAGCCAGCCAAAGCAGGAGACATAACATAAACCCCTTATTAAGAGCACCTTGCCCCTGCCATGAACTGTTCCTCAGATTTTATACCAGTCTACCATGACAGTTTTCCTTGCCTTGTACCTCAGTTTTCACTTGCTGAGTTTGCACTAAATTGTTAGGATTAACACTCCATGGGAAACACAACAGTGCGCAGGACTCAATGCCTGTTGGAAGGGGCCTCTCTACTTCTTACTGTCATTTATTTATTTATTTATTTATTTGTTTGTTTGTTTGTTTATAATTTATTTATTCTTTCAATTTTAGAACTCCTTGAATGTTTGGGCCACTTACTAAACAATTTAGGATTTAAGACTCAAGACTTGATGTCACTAGCTCCTCTAACTGAATTATAAATGTATTTTTAAATTCTTAAAGGCAGCATAGCTTCCTAGTTAAGAGTGGCTTTTGCATACAGGTCCCAAAGCCAGCATGTGTATGTACGACCTTGTAAATATTTTTACAGACTTTGACTTTTTATCTTCAAAATGAGGGTAATGGCAGGCCTCACATCATACACAAATACACAGATAATCTTCAATGCCCTGTTAAACAGACAATATTCAATAAATGTCAGCTGATACCTTAACATGGCTCTTCTTTATTCTGTTTAACAGCCTATACTACTGTCACTTATCTCAGTGATGATCCCCTGTGTCTGTTCCTTTCAGATCTACTTCAAAGATGCAAGTCTAATCTTTGTAATGAGGTCATAGTAAATGGGATTATTTTCTAAAGAAAGAAGGCAATTTGTTGCTTGGGCTATCTTCTGTTTTCTTTCTAAAGAAGTAGGCTCTAGTCACCTATCTGAACTTATACACACTGCTCTGTATTTAAAATGCTACTTTCTTTTTTGGCTTCTTTGTCAAAAATCAGGTGTTCACAGGTGTGTGGATTGTTGTCAGGGTCTTCAATTTGATTGCATTGGTCCACATATCTGTTTTTATGCCAATACCAAGCTGTTTTTATTACTATAGCTCTATAGTAGAGCTTGAAGTCAAGGATGGTGATGCCTTCATAAGTTGCTTTATTGTAAAGGATTGTTTTAGTTATCCTGAGTTTTTTGTTTTTCCATATGAAGTTGAGTATTATTCTTTTCATGTATGTGAAGAATTGTGTTGGGATTTTTGATAGGGATTGCATTGAATCTGTAAATTGCTTTTGGAAAGATTGCCATTTTTATTATGTTGGTTCTACCTATCCATGAGCATGGGAGATATTTTCATTTTCTAATATCTTCTTCATTTTCTTTCTTCAAGGACTTAAATGGTGCTGGCATAACTGGATGTCAACATGTAGAAGATTTAAAAAAGATCCATATCTGTTGCCATGAACAAAACTCAAGTCCAAGTGGATCAAAGACCTCAACATAAAGCTACACTGAACCTGATAGAAGAGAGAGTAGGAAGTAGCCTAGAATGAATTGGCACAGGAGACTACTTCATAAATATAACACCAGTAGGATAGACACTGAGAGCAACAATTGGGACCATCTGAAACTGAGAAGCTTCTGTAAGGCAAAGGATACAGTCAATAAGCAGCCTACAGAATAGGAAAAGGTCTTCACCAACCCCACATCTGACAGAAGGCTGATCTCCAAAACATATAAATAACTCAAGAAACAAGACCTCAAAATACAAAATAATACAATTTTAAAAATGGGGTACAGATCTAAGCAGGTAATTCTCAACAGAAGAATCTCAAATTGCCAAAGGACATTTAAGGAATTGCTCAATATCCTTAGTCATCAGGGAAATGCAAATCAAAATGACTCTGAGATTCTTACACCTGTCAGAATGGCTATGATCAAAAACACTGAAGACAGCTTATGCTGGAGAGGATGTGGAGCAAGGGAAATAATCCTCCACTGTTGATGAGAGTGCAAACTTATACAGACATTTTTGAAATCAGTATGATGAAAATTGGAAATCAATCTACCTCAAGAAAAAGCTATACAACTCTTGGACACATACTCAAGGGATGTGCAATCATACAAAAAAGACACTTGCTCAACTATGTTCATAGCAGCATTATTCATAATAGCTAGAACCTAGAAACAACCTAGCTGCCCTTCAACTGAATAATGGATAAAGAGAATGAGGTACATATATATACACAATGGAGTATTACTCAGTGGTAAAAAAAAAAAAAAAAGACATCATGAAATTTGCAGGCAAATGAATGGAACTAGAAAATATCTCCAGCGAGGTAACCCAAACTCAGAAAGACAACCATGGTATGTACTCACTCATAAGTGAATACTAGATGTAAAGCAAAGGACAATCAGACTGTAACCCACAGCTCCAGAGAAGCTTGGTAAAAGGAGAGCCTAAGAGGGACACATGGATTGTTTTGGGAAGGGAAAAAAGATGAGATCTCCATGAGTAAACTGGTAATGAGGGTGAGCAATAGAGAGGAGGGAATAAGGGATGAGAACATGAGGTAATGGGATGGTCAAGCTGGGAAAGGGATGGAGTGGAAAAACAATGAAAGAGATTATCTTGATAGAGCGTGACATTGTGGAGTAAGGGAGAAACCTCACTAGGTTTCTAGTAGGTGCTAGGGAAATTCCACAAGGATTACCCCAGATTGGAATACTAGCAGTAGTAAGTAGACCTGAACTGGTCTACTCCTGTAATCAGATTGGTGAATACCCTGTCATCATAGAGCCTTCATCTAGTAACTGACGGAAGTAGATGTAGAGATCCACAGCCAAGCACCAGGCTAAGCTCCTGGAGTCCAGTCAAAGAGAGGGAAGAGGGATTATGTGAGCAAGGGTGGGAGGATTCAAAATCATGATGGGGAAATCTATAGAGACAACCGAACCCAGCTAGTAGGAACTCACAAACTTTAGACCAACAGCTGTGAAACCTGCATGGGATTGGACTAGGCCCTCTGCATACCAGAGACAGTTGTGTAACTTGCTCTATTTGAGGAGTCCCTGGCAGTGTGATCAGATCTATCTCTGATGCATGAGCTGACTTTTCTGGAGCCCATTACCTATGGTTGCATGTCTTGCTCACCCTAGATGTAGTGAGGAGGGGCTTGGTCCTACCTCAACTGAATATACCAGGCTTTTTTGACTCCTCATGGGAGGCCTTACCATTTTGGAGGAGGCAATGGGGGTATTAGGGAAGGAAGCTTGGGGGGAGCAGGAGGAGGGATGAGAGAGGATCTGTGGTTGCTATGTAAAATAAATTTTAAAAAAATTTTAAATAAATGAAAGATGTTATTTTCATAGGCAGCCTGTCATCTTGGCTTATCTTAAAGGACAACTAGGGTTTCATTTTCAGAGAATATGATGTTTAACATTATGCAAAATCAGAGAACTCATTATATAATATACATATATATATGTACACACACACACACACACACACACACACACACACACACACATATACATGGGATTATTATAGCTTTGAGTTCTGGCCCTGTCCATTCTTACATGGTCATTTTGAGTCTCAATCCTGAAATTTTTAAGCTGTGTCTAAGAGACTGAACCTAAAAAAGACACCTAGCTGGGCAGTGGTGGTGCACGCCTGTAATCCCAGCACTCGGGAGGCAGAGGCAGGTGGATCTCTGTGAATTTGAGACCAGCCTGGTCTACAGAGCTAGTCCAGGACAGGCTCCAAAGCTACAGAGAAACCCTGTCTTGAAAAAAACAAACAAACAAAAAAACAAAAACAAAAACAACAAAAGAAAGACACTTATAGACCTTAGCATGTCATGGGATACTTACCAAATATTAATGGATACATCTTAAAAATATGAATATATATGAAGATAAAATGCTTAACAATAGTCATTTTCATGATTCTACTCTATGCAATGTCTACACTATTATTCACACAGAGAACTATACTGCAGTTTGACAAAGCCTTAGATACATCACTTCCCTCTGATATTTTAAGGTTTTATCACAGAACATTATATATGTGAGTGGAGTCCCACTGGAAACAAGGAAGTCAGAATTAATGTATATGTTTTGAAAGTTGAATAAGTAAGATGAGAGATAACGTGACTTAATTGCAAATTCATGTGGAAAAACTGAACATGAGTCCAGGCTTTCAACTTTTTGCTTCACTAACTAACTGCCTTTGGGAAAACAAGAATGTGCAGCTCATTCTTTGAATAAAGATACTCACCCAGCAGTGGTGTCACAAGCCTTTAATCCCAGCACTTGGGAGGCAGAGGCAGGTGGATCTCTGTGAGTTCAAGGCCAGCTTGGTCTACAAAGTGAGTTCCAGGACAGCCAGGGCTACACAGAGAAACTTGTCTCAAGGGAAAAAAAAAGGGGGGGGGGCGGCTGGAGAGATGGCTCAGTGGTTAAGAGCACCGACTGCTCTTCTAAAGGTCCTGAGTTCAAGTCCCAGCAACCACATGGTGGCTCACAACCACCTGTAATGAGATCTGGTGCCCTCTTCTGGCCTTCAGGTACACATGCAGGCAGAACACTGTATATATAATAAATAAATCTTACAAAAAAAAAAAAGAAAAGAAAAAAAAGATACTCTGTATACATAGGACTTAAAGTTCCATAAACTCTAACACTAACTGCCCAACTTAAACCCTGAAGCAAGTACTCAGCTTTCCAATTAAACTCAATATTAGATAATTGCAGAATTCCCCAGAAAGTATGCATAATAAAATAAAAATAAATAAATACAATAAAATATTATGCTGTCAAACAATTCTATAAACTCAAACTCAAGCAGTTTTATCAGTATATCAGCTGTTGATGTTGATGAAATTTTTAAACCAGAACACACACACACACACACACACACACACACACACACACACACACCCCTCTAAGCATCCAAATGGATGTACTGGATTCAGCTGGATACTAGTAATGATTCACGATTTTCAATACTATTTCTCAAGCTCTGATTTGGGAGTAATTCTGACCCATGCTACTCTCAAGAGTACTGGAAAGTGTTGTCTCACAGTATGGTGGTGGAGGCATGAGGACTTAAAAGGGAAGTAGCCACTGCCCATCTAAACCTGGGGTAGGACACTGAATTGTAAAGGACTCTGTGTTCTGTTCCAGGGCTGACCTCTGTCACCTCCTCCAGTATTTCCTTTTCTCTTTGGTTTCACTTAGGGATTGGTTCCTAGCACTAGTCTGTGACTCACAGCCCATGGATTACTCTGCTGTTATTGTGCAGGAGTCATCACAGAAAGTACATTCACAGCTGCTTAAAATTAACATTTGTTTCTTATCAGAAATGGCTCTTCTCTTTTCCTGACATCAACACATTATTGATAGTTCAGTACTGTAAATCCTTTGTCCTCCCCAACTCTGCCCTTTCAAGCCAGCAGCCAGAAATAACAAGGGACTGTCTATCAGAAAAAGCCATGTTCTCCCAAATACATAAAAACTCCCAGTGCTTAACCTCTTCAAAGATGGGTCCAGACTTATCTTGAAGTTTTGAATCCTGAATTCAGGATTCAAAGCAGTTCATACATGATACGAATTTATAGTCACACAGTGAGAACTTGAGCCACTCACGTTCCAATGTGAGATTTCTGTAGCAAAGAAAAACAATGAATATCAGCATGCTTATACAAGATTTCATTTTCCCACAAACTTGCCCATGTGCTTTCTAAATCTTTAGCTGGCAATAGGCACCAAAGTAGCGTCTTTAACCAGATGCATTAGGTTGGTGCCTCTCGTGACTTGGCCAATTCCCACACACTCCATATACACAAGAAAAGTGAAACGTTATCTTATAATTTGTTCAGGAAAGAAATAAGTCAGAAAGCCATCCTTAAGGTATTCTAGAGTAAAAAATGATTACTACTAGTTGGAAGAAATTCTTGTTTTTAAGTTCTCTCTTTAAGTATGAATACTATACTGCATATATTCCCTGTAAAAACCCATCAGATACACATAGGATGTGGCTCAACGTGCACTAAACCATGGATTTGATCCTCATATTGCATAAATTGAATGTGGTGGCATGTGTGTAACCCCAGCAGTCCAGAAGTGGAGATGGGAGAACCAGAAGTTCAAGTTTATCCATAGCAACTTAGCAGCCATCCTGGGTTATATGAGACTCTGACTCAACAAACAAAACACCCCATCAAAGATAAGTATCATTAGCAATTAAAGAAATTTGATACAAAATATGAAGTTAAAAATTATGCTCAAAGAGTGATCACTGAAAAACTACAACAAAAACAAATAAGTAGAATTTTGTGTGACAATAATGTCCATGAAAAGTGAAAAGATCCTATTAAAAAATCAAATATGACAAACTCTAAGGAATATGCTGATCCTATTACTCATTTGTTCTTTAAAAAGTTATAGAATTTTGTTTGCAACATTTAAAAAATATTTATCTATACGTATGTGTGTGCCTGAGCACACACATGGGCCCCATTTGTGTGCAGTGACAGTGTAGGTCAGAATAGGGCATTGGATTCACTATATTCCCTGGAACTGAAGTTACAGACAGTTGTGAACCACCATGTAGGTGCTGGTCACCAAAACCCAGGTCCTCTGGAACAGCACACACACACACACACACACACACACACACACACACACACACACACACAAGCAGTTCTTTTGTGAGGGCTAAAGTTATATTTTAAGTTTTAATTACTGTGCCTATGAAATCTATAAAACAAAAATGCTTCTAACTTATAAGCCCTTATTGCCCAAGGAAGATAACTCCCTGGAATGGTGGGGCTGTTGTTCATGTAAGACAACAAGCTACATGTTTTCACTTCTGTAAACAAGGTGGGTTGCCCCAACTGCACAGGATGTGCTTGATCACATGTAGGTAGGAGATATATAGGCAAGAATTATATAGGATTTTATTTTCTCACAAACTTGCCCATGTGCTCTCTAAATCTTTAACTGACAGTAGACACATCAAGATGTATGATTGCCCCTGATTGGACAAAGGCAGGAAGTATGTAGCCTCGTTGGTTTTGCCTTTATAAGCACTGGACTAATGTAATTTGTAGCCATTCTGTTATGGACCTGGTTAGTGTCCATTGTACTGGCCAGTATTTTATAAAGCTTGCTACATATTTGGCTAAAAAATTGTGATAGTGGTCTTATTCTCGCATGGTAGGAGTAACACTTTCTCTGTCTCCAAACACAGTCTATCCTTTACAGAAACTATGGGTCCATGGCCAGACAAAGACTTGCTTTAAGGCCAATCTTGTCATTCTGTGTCTCATTCACAAAAAGAGGGTGCTGAGCACACTGCAGACTGAGAAATCACTCATATGGTAGAAGCCTGTGTGCACTAGGGACAGTTAACCACTGCTGTGCCAGGCTGGTGGTTTCTGCCATGCCATCTTTTAAAGGTTGATTTATTTCTGTTTATTTTTATATTATATTTTATATTTCTGTATTAATGTATGCTGGTATGTACATATGTATGTATGTATGTATTGCATCACCTGTTTTCTTGGTGCCTGTGGGGGACAGAAGAGCATGTCAAATCTGCTAGAACTAGAGCTACAGGTAGTTGTGATCTTGCATAGGGGTGCTGGGAACCAGAACACAGGTCCTCTGTGAGACAATAAGAGCTCTTAACCACAGAACTATCTCCATAGTCTCTGGACCATCTTTTAACCATTTAGGATTTGAGAACTATGGACTTCCAGCCTGCAGAATGGCTATCAGAATGACCTTTCTTTTCCACCGTGACCACTCACATTAACTAACACTGCTTAAATTATTTTATTTTTATTAAATTTTATGTATTTACTTTATGTGTGTGCACTGTGTGTCTGTGTGTGTGCACACAAATATGTGTGCATGTACCTTCCATAAAGCATATGTGGAGGTCTGAGGGCAACTTACAGGAGTTGGTTCTCTCCTTCCTCCATGTGAATCCTGGGGATTGAACTTCAGTCACCAGGTGCTTTACCAGCTAAACCATCTCACCAGCTCCCTTAACAACACTTTTTCAAGGAAGTAGAGCAGCACACTTTTCATTTAACATGTACAGAATGAGAAGTGAGTAGGTTACAGAATTTGGTCAAGTTTCACATAAGAGAAAGTTCTTCGTGTACAATCTTAGTTAATGGGCTTCCCTGCAGTGTTCCACATAGAATCTTAAAATACATGCTTCAAATGCATCTCACATGCAGGATCAATGTCATCTTTCACTCACTGCCTTTTATTATTGTTTATAAATTCAAACATCCCCAAATGCAATGCTTTGTTTAATAAAAAGAATAATGTTTGCTCAATAAGAAAACCCAGGTCTCTATGATCATGGAATGTGAGAAAAAAATGAGTCCTTCAAAAATCCATTAAAGTAGTACCTTAGGTAAGAAACTAATGCCTGCCAAATTACCAGGCAAACTGCTCTGTAAATTAAAGATGAATAAATTAAAATTATATTAGATAAGAGATAATTCAAGTTCTTTTGGTCAATTGGCATTCAGCTTTTTCACACTAAAAATAATCCTGACAGGAATTAAAATTTCAGTAGCAAATGAAATGATATAAGACACTGGGCCTGGCTTGTCCAGAGGTAGACAGCAATCTTCAGCTACTTCCTGGTGTTACATAACAATGTGCTTTAGACTATCTAAAATTGTGTCAGTGCCTAATTCTGGTCTTACAAACAAATCCATTTCTCAAACTCCTGAAATTCACTCTGAATACCTGTTGTCTGGAAAAAGCTATAGAAATGCAGACACCCAGACTGATTCAGTAAATTTTGTAAATCAAAAAAGAAAAAATAAAAAAGGTGGGAAGCCAGGATATTCTAAAGAATGTTTTTTCTTTAGTTATGTAAAATCAAGTATCATATCTAATCTAAGAACAGAGTAGTGCTTTCTTATATTAGACTACTTTACTTCTCACCATTTAAAGTTAATTTAACACAATAGTTAATGTTGAGAATTAAATGCAATCCAATTTCAAAACTAAAATCAAGCACAGTGGAGACTGTCAGATTAAAGGACTAATTCTAACTCATGCTCTTTCCTAAGAGTCTTCCTATTTTTTTTAAAGATTTATTTATTATTTATTTATTTATTATGTATACAGTGTTCTGTTTGCATGTATGCCTTAACTCCAGAAAATGGAGCCAGATCTCATTACAAATGGTTGTGAGCCACCATGTGGTTGCTGGGAATTGAACTTAGGACCTCTAGAAGAACAGCCAGTGTTCTTAACCTCTGAGCCATCTCTCCAGCCCGAGTCTTCCTATTTTTGCTGTTAATGAGATACAGACAGAGAATGCCCATACATAACTGACATACTGATACTCCAACTGGGAATGTCACTCCTGAATTTGGGTTCTAGATGAGCAAGGCTTCAAAGGAAGCTTCTTTGGGAAACAGGAGAGGAAAGGACACTGACTCCATTGGCAAAGTGTGGAAGATCATATGTAAGGGGACTCTTAACAAAACTAAAGTGTCTGAAAGTGTGGCCAGTAAAGACCAGAAAGGGTGGCGCTCCATGCCTGTATTACAGCCCAAATTCAGGCAGTTTCCTGAGGCACTGAGAAGCAACACTAGAAAATAAGTTCTGAGAATCAGTTGGAATGGAGGGAGAGCCTTCAAGGCTAGAGAAGGGATTAGGCGTTACACTAAGCACATGTAGAGTTCTGAATGTTGAGATTCTTGGTGTCACCTGAATCATGTGGGAAGTGAGCAGGGATAACACTCTCAAATGCTATATGTATTACTTTAAAAATTCCATTTCCCCTTAGTTCTACTGAACATGAAGAATACAATTATAATAATGGGGTGATCTTTTCAGTGAGACACACCCTGTCAGATCCTAAGGCTGTCCTTCCCTGGCCATGAAATTTGAACCTGTCTCTTCTGTCTCCTGACCCTATTTCTCAGTCCAGCAAAAAATGGAGTAACACACACTTTGCAACCCCTGGCAAACAGCAAGTGCTCAGTAAATATGTGCTGACTGCCTGGTGTGTGGGAAGGTAGGCAAAGGTTTTTAAGACACTTCATTTTATAATGACTTATCTTGAAGGATGGGATTAGTTAAAAAACAAACAAGGCAGGGCAGTGGTGGCACACGCCTTTAATCCTCAGGAGGCAGAGGCAGAGGCAGGCAGATCTCTGTGAGTTCAAGGCTAGCCTGGTCTCCAGGAAAGGCACAAAGCTATACAGAGAATCCCTGTCTCAAAAAACCAAAAAAAAAAAAGAAGAAGCAAACAAAAACAAGAAAACCATGCCTTATTTCAGGCATTTTACTCAATAAAATTTTGTAGTCATCACCAGCCAAAAGAAACTATCAATTAGTGTTATATACTATTATTTTTCAATTAAGCAGTGATTTTTTTCTTAAAGAATATGTGCATGTTTTTCAGGGTAATAACTTTTTGTCAGCTACTGCCACAAGTAATCCTATATAACAAAACTTCCTGAATTCAGGGACTTATAATAATAACCATTATCTCCATGGTCATAGGTCTGTATACTGACCATAGATCAGCTAGTATATGCTGGAATTAAATGAAGGAGTTTCATTCAAATGCAGGCTAGGCTGTAGTATTCTCCACCTGTGCTGATATTGGGACCCAACATAATCTTAACTAGCAAACAAAAAGCCCTCCTCATTACTAGTTACCAGTATGTGAAACTCAAGATGAAGAAGGCAAGCTTATTTGGACTTCATGTTGCATTCACTAAAACAGTCTACTCACAAAGCAAGTGGGGGTTGGGGCAGGAGAGATGGCTTAACAAGAGCACCTACTACTTGTAGAAGACCTACCTTTCAGTTCACAACCATCTATAACTTCAGTTCCAGAGGATCTGACACCCTCTTCTGGCTTTCATAGGCACTAGGCACATACCTGGTACACATACATATATGCAAGCAAAACATTCATTCACATAAAAATAAAACAAAAACAAACCCATTAAACAAAACCCAGGTGCTGTGCTTGACAGGACAGCAGGTGCCTGAGAGCCAAGAAGCAGGCTTCAGAGGCAGCTTAGGAACTTGGGACCAGGAGTGCCCATGCTCTGAGCTCTGAGCTCTGAGCTCCAGGGGTGGCAAGGCAGAGTACTGGACTCTCCTTCAGGTTATGACCAACATTCCCCTTGAAGATGTTTTCTTGTGTCCTGCAGCCACTTGATCCCAAATCAACACACAGAGACTTATATTGATTGCAAACTGGTCTATGGCTCAGGCTTTTTGCTAGGCTCTTTCATCTTAAATTAACCCATTTCTATAAATCAATGTGTTTCCATGTAGCCATGGTGTTACCGGTCTGCTGGCATCTTGTCGCTCCTTGGGCAGCAGGCTGGCATCTGCCTCTACTCCACCCTTCTTTCTCCCCCTATTCAGTTCAACTTTCCCACCTGGCACTATCCTGCCTTGCCATAGGCCAAAGCAGCTTCTTTATTAATCCATTGTAGTAAGACATATTAATAGAATACAGAAAGACCATCCCACAACACTTCCCCTTTTCTGTCTAATCAAAAAGGAAGGTTTTAACTTTAACATAGTAAAGTTACATATAACTAAACAGTCATCAAGCAAGAATTGCAGTTATAATATCTAGTCTATTTATATTTGGCAGAACTAAAGACAATACTCTATCATCTATCCTATCTTTGTGAGTCTAAAGGTACATATCTAATTTGCTTTTTATCATAACTAAGGAAAACTATATAATTATCTAGTCTTTAACTACATCAAAGACCTCAGAAGGATATAATATTATCTGAATAAACAGGAAGCACATTGTAAGCAACTTCTAAAATTCTAGAAACAACAGAAACATCTGGCTGCCTGGACAGTTACTTGAAGTTCCTCTGCAATGTTGGTGCATCCATCTTCAGCCTATAGGTCTAGAATCTCTGGCATATTTTTGGTGAAGCATGAAATTTGAAGAGCTGTTCCTCTAACGGCAAAGTTCATCAGTCACTTTTCTCTGTGTCCTGCAGAATGTCTGGCAGTTTCTTCTGTGAAGTAGGAATCTAAAGGACTATCTTGTCTTGTTTTGGCAAAGTTCAGTGGTTACCTTCCCACAGGTCCTGCATGTTCAATTTATCAAGCAGTCCAAACAGGAGCAGTTTCTTGCCCAAATGGTTAGTCTTTTCCACATTGTAAGCAAATTCCATGAAGAGTTTCTTCAATGCCCATCATCCTCTTTGAAATAATTGGTGCTGCCAGAAACAGACATGTCTCATTGTCCAGAAAAGTCTAAGTTCTTAAAATATTTTAAATGCCATATTCTGCAGGTCTTTGAAGTGTTTGAAGATTGCCTATCTATCTGAAATATATCTTTGTTTATCTAGAAAACCTAATTAGTATGGCACATAAAGACTTTAATGAAAAAAATTAAATATGTTTCATAAAACATTATATACCTCTGAAGAGACCTACAGTGAGAACTTACTCAGGGTCTGACTTACTCAGGGTCTGAGAATCTGAGCTTGCTTTACCCAGCAGGGCTGCATAAGGGGATGACTTAACCACAGGTGTGGTTACCAGATGTTTGGAAGGGTCTATACTTGGCTGTGAGGTGTACTTTGATCTAGCAAGGGGGAGGTCTTTTGTCCTGCCCCTTAGCATTGTTATAAAAAGTCCTTTTGAAGAGCAGGAGGGGCCTCTGGATTTTGATCCAGGTCCTCCCAAAGCTGTCTTGTGTTTCTGTGTGTGTCCTCTCTGCTATCTTTCTTTCTAAAAGTTTCTTATCCCTCTCTCTTCCTCATAGGAACTATTTAAAAGGTGGGAGCTGGCCTCCTACACACATCTTTATAAATTTATATAATTTTCTGTGAAATTACAAACAAGGTAGAACGTTTGCCAAATTCTTAATTGCAGCCATTTCTAGATGGAATTCCAATGGGCTGTTTTTGTCTTATTTAATCTAAATCTCCTCATTTGTCTAAAAGTAAGTATGTTTTTTCTTGAGAGTAAGTAAAAAGTATTTTTGAGCTTTTGTGATTAACAACAAGCAAGATATTTTTGAAAAAAAAAGTAATTGCTAGCTTCTATTAATGAATTTATTTCTATGGTCAGGTTATAAGCAATTAATCTTTTTTTCCTACTTTTGGCAGTTACTTCTGTACAGGAATACTTTCACTCTTTTTGAAAAGTGAAAAGATAACTTTTCAACTGTGTTTGGGCTAAGCAGCTACAGATCACACAACTGGTTTAGAAAACAGAATTTGCTGTCCAGTGAATACAGTTGATTGGTACACAGAGCTCCATATCCTTGCTGTTTGATCACAGTCAATGACCTATATGTAGACTAGGGAAGAAGGCCATTTTCTTTCTATTCTTCGAGTGGTTATCACTCTTGATGCCAGTGGCACAGTCTATAAAGTGATCATGATGCTGTCACTTTAGTCCTAGGAAAGGACAGGTTAATTCTCAGTCATCTATGCAGGGCAAAGCAGAACACACTGAAGATGACAGGGTGACAGATAAACTTAAACTGCAACTGAAAGCAAAAAAAAAAATGAAAGAAAGTCTGTATGTAATTTGATGTACAATCTACAAGGACTGTTTCCTGTAATGTGAAAAGCAATCCTTCAGTGAGGCTTCCAGACAGCATGCTCTTCAGAGGTGGATTAGTCAAAGGAATTAACATTTCTAACTGATTCTTGCATCTCCCCCAGATAATAAGAGTGGAGGCACTGCAAAAACCTATATACAAGTCTTCAGCTTCAAATGGAAAACCCAAATTTGATTTTGCTAAAAACAAACACCACCGCCAACCCCCACCCCCCGCACACAAAATTACCATGACTAGTAACCAAAACCCATTCACTCTTCATTTGTGTATTCCTTAATTATTACCTGTAATGAACACTGACTGTGTGCCAAGAACAATGGAGAAAATTACAGTCAATCTAGTGCATTGTTATGCCCCCACTTTTAAACTCTGTCCCCAACAATGTTGCAAAAATATATTAAGGGTGAAGAAAAAGAGGAAGAGCAATAAGAAAAAGAGACAGGAGAAGGCTGAAGGAGAGGAACATGGACTTCTTGGTACCACGATGCAGATTTGCTCTACTTGAATTTTCAAGTGCTATTTCCTACACTGCCAGGCAATAAGAATAGCTGAGTTCTGGATCAAAAGCCTGTAATCCTTGCACTTGGAAGCCAGAGGCAGAAGGATCAGGAGTTCAAGGTGTATGCTGCAACCGCTGACTATTACATGAGTGCTGGGGATCTGAGCTCAATTCCCATGCTTATTACAAATACTTTATCCACAAAATTGTATCTACAACTCCAAAAATCAATTCGTGTGTGTGTGTGTGTGTGTGTGTGTGTGTGTGTGTGTGTGTGTGTGTATGGACATGTGTGTGACTAAAAGCCAAAAAAATTAACTTAAGCCGGGCGGTAGTGGCACATGTCTTTAATCCCAGCACTCAGGAGACAGAGCCAGGCGGATCTCTGTGAGTTTGATGCCAGCCTGGTCTACAGAGTGAGATCCAGGACAGGCACCAAAACTACACAGAGAAACTCTGTCTTGAAGAACAAAAAACAAAAAACAAAACAAAACAAAAAAAACTTACAGTGAATTGTCAGGAATAAGTGATATTTATTAAAGTGTTGGGATAAGTTCAATCTTCAGTATCACCTGCAAAAATCATGATGCCTAATTTTTGTCATGATTTGGGAAGATAACTCTTGACCTCCCTGGTCATGGTCACCCTGACCTTTCTGATTCCCCTGGTCTCCCTGATCCCCCTAATCTTCCAGATACCCCTGAACCCACTGATTCTCCCTGGCCCCTCTGCTACCCAGTTGCCCTGTCCTCCCTGGCTTTCAAGGTGCGGGAAATTGGTTGTCAGAAGCTGAGACTGGGTCTATTCACCACAATTAGACTACTGCTCAGTGCTTGATCTATGCTGACTTTTAAGTTGTGGAATATTTACAAGAGGAAACAAATTCAATAACAATCACTCATGATGATGATTATAAACATTTTAGTCACTATTAACATTTTAGTCATACTATTTAGATTAATCATCCTTGATTCAAAGTTTAAAATAAAAAATGCACCACACTCCAAAACTTTTGAGCTTTAATATGGAAATTTCCACACCTGACCTTCTGTAATGAGTTACAGACAACACATGGGCACTGAAATACTATATAATATAATACTAAGTGTGTAAGGTAATATGAGCCATAAATGAATTTTATGGTTAGTCTTGCATACTTTCTCTCATGATATCTCACTATATAATGCAAGTATTGTAAAATTGAAAAAAAACTTAAAGTATATATCCATACATACGAACTATACAGTATATACTGTATGTCATTCAGGTTTCCTTATTTAGGTTTCCTTACGCTGATTTACTCACATACAAAATGAAAGTGACTGTAAAATATTTTATAAAAGTGCTGAGATTAAATATCAAAATGATAGCAAAAATATATATTTAATTTTACTTAACATAAATGAATGAATGTGAACATGCCTATAGTGGTTTGAATAGGCATAGCACCCATCTGATGGGTTTGAATGCTTGGCCCAAAGGGAGTGGCACTATTAGGAAGTGTGGCTTTGTTGGAACGGGTACTGCCTTGTTGGAGGAAGTATGTCACTGTGGGGGTCAGCTTTGAGGTACCAGATGCTTAAGCCCAGGCTCAGTGGCTCACAGCTCTTTTCCTGCTAATTACAGATCAAGATGTAGAACTCTCAGCTACTACTCCAGAACCATGTCTGCCTGCATGCTGCCATGCTTTCTGCCATGATGATAATGGACTATCTTCTGCAACTGTAAGCCAGCCCCAATTAAATGTTTCCCTTTTGGAGTTGTCATGGTCATGGTTTCTCTTCACAGCAATAGAAATTCTAACTAAGACAATGGCATTAAAATGTCTTATAGCAGATGAGGAAGTCTATTCTTTAAGATTTTTTATGTGTATATATGGATGACTGTGTGATATCTGCATGTGAGTGCAGGTGTCTGCAGAGGCCAGAAAAGTGTATCAGATTCCTAGGATCTGAAGTTACAGGCAACTGTGAGTCACCAGGCATGGGTGCTGGAAACCCCATTCACACCACATCTGAGCTTCTGCTCTACCATCTCTCCTGCCTCCAAAAGATGTCTATTTTATCATGCACCCCAATTTATACAGTAATCTCTACTGTAAAATCTTAATGACAAAAACCTAGGGTTCAAATCCTAAGTTTTCCAAGTGTTTATAATTTAAACATCATTTCATCTTTCTCAGCTACAATTGTAAAGGGAAAGAGGAAATTGGAATGTCGGTACTACTTTCTTTTGCTAATATGAATGGAATAATTAATGAAATCAATATAATATTAAGGGTTGGATAATTCAACATAAAAATCTTAAGATTTAAAAATAGTCCATATGTTTCAGATCACCACATGCAATTGGTGTCTACTGTACCGAGAATTTCCTGCAGGCATCTGTATGCACAGCTGAGTTTATGTTAACTGACATGATGGAAAAGTCAATCCTATGGTCAAAATAAACAAAGAGCGGGTAGTCCAGGAGCATTTTTGTCTATACCATCTTGAATCAATTTGTTGAAATGAAGCATAACTGTAAAGAGGCAAAAAAAATTTTTTTCTTGATTCTAGTGGCAGTTGTGTTTTTTAAATAATACCCATTTAAGGAAGTTGTCAGTTAGGTTAATTTACCTTCAAATGATGACATTTTAGAGAGTTGTCATGAAACAAACCTACATGTTCTAAGACTGGCAGAAGTTTGCTAGATAGGCCTTGTTACTCTAACTTCTAATCAAAAACTTAAATGTACAAAGATTGTATTGAATTACATATTATGAAAACTGGCATTTATTGGCTAGTATTTATCAAAATCCAAATGCAAAAGCAGTTGAGGCACAGAAACAGACTGCTAGCAACACCTCTCCACTGAACCTAACCCCTGCAGTCATCAACGACAGTGCTTGTCCTGGTAAATCGATGTTGATCTGAACTGAATTACAGTACTGAATTACATTTGAATTATTATGGTTTTGTAGTGCCATTTATTTTTAATCTGTAACTTTAGTAATTGTATTCTGTTCAGATTAATAAGCATTATGTTATATGTAGTTTTATCTGAACACATAAGTAATTCAATCGTAAAAATAACTTCAGTCAATACTAGAAGTCCATGGGATTTTATTATTACTCAAGAGTGTGAGCTGTAAACTTCCAATCCTCAGCTTAGGAACCACTGTAACATGGCACATATTAGCTCCATCCAGGATTTAACAGCAAATGGCACACATTAATTCCATCCAAGATTTAATGGCTACATGGCACATATTAGCTCCATCAGGGAGTTAAAAGAAAAGAAGTACATGGGATAGAAAGGTGGCTCGGGGTGAAGAGCACTTGCTGCTCCTCCAGGGATCCAAGTTTCTCAGCACCCACATTAGGTGGCTCATAGGTGCCTGCAACTCCAGCTGCAGAGGAGCTTCTGGCTTCACCAATCACATGCACACACAGAAATAATGATAAAAAATAAATCATTTTTAAAAAATTTATTTTATTAGTATTATGTGTATTAATTTTATACATCAGCCATGGGTTCCCCTGTCCTCCCCACTCCCACCCCCACCTCCACCTTCCCCAGCCCCTCCCCTTCATTCCCATGTCCTCCAGGACCAAGACTCCCCTGGGGATTCATTTAAACCTGGTGGATTCAGTACAGGCAGGTCCTGTCACCTCCTTCCAGACTGAGCAAAGTATCCCTGTGTAAGCCCAAGGTTTCAAACAGCCACTCATGCACTAAGGACAGATCCTGGTCCCACAGACTGGGTGCCTCCCAAGCAGATCAGGCTATTCAATTGTCTCACTTATCCAGAGGGCCTGATCCAGCTGGGGGCTACACAGCCTTTGGTTCATAATTCATGTGCTTCTATTTGTTTGGCTATTTGTCCCTGTGCTTTTTGCAATCTTGGATTCAACAATTCACGCTCTTGCAGACCCTCCTCTTTCTTGACAGTTGGACATCTGGAGCTCCACCTGGGGCCTGGGTGAGGATCTCTGCATCCACTCCCATCAGTTATTGGACGAGAGTTCCAGCACCACAGCTAGGGTGTTTAGTCATCTGATCACCAGACTAGGTCAGAGCAGGCTTTCTCTCGACCATTGCCAGCAGTCTACAGATGATATACCATTGTGGCTTTCTGGGGACCTCTCAAGCACTCTGCCTATTCCTGTTCTCATGTGGTCTTCATTTATCATGGTCTGTTATTCCTCATTCTCCCTTTCTGTTCTTGATCCAGTTGGGATCTCCTGCTCCCCTAAGCTTTCTTTCCCTCAAATCTTTCCCTTCATTACTCCTACTGTCATCCAGGTTGTTCATGTAGATCTCATCCATTTCTCTGTCACTGGGTGATCCCTGTGTCATTCCTAGGGTATCATTTTCTAGGTAGCCTCCCTGGAGTTGTGTAGCAGTCTAGTCATCTTTGTTTTACATCCAGTATCCTCCTATGAGTGAGTACATACCATGTTTGTCCTTCTGAGTCTGGGTTACCTCACTCAGGATGATTTTTTCTAGATCCATCCATTTGACTACAAACTTCATGATGTCATTGTTTTTCTCTGCTGAGTAGTACTCCATTGTGTATATGTACCATAGTTTCTTTATCCATTCTTCAGTTGAAGGGCATCTAGGTTGTTTCCAGGTTCTGGCTATTACAAACAAAGCTGATACGAACATAGCTGAGCAAATGCCCTTGTGGTATGATTGAGCATTCCTTGGGTATATGCCCAAGAGTGCTACAGCTGGGTCTTGGGGGAGATGGATTCCCAATTTTCTAAGGAAGTGCCATATTGATTTTCAAAGTGGCTGTACAAGCTTGCATTCCCACCAGCAGTGGAGGAGAGTTCCCCTTGCTCCACATCCTCTCCAGCATAAGCTGTCTTCTGTGTTTTTGATCTTAGCCACTCTGACAGGTGTAAGGTGGTATCTCAGAGTCATTTTGATTTGCATTTCCTGGATAATTAGGGATGTTGAGCAATTCCTTAAATGTCTTTCAGCCATTTGAGCTTCCTCTGTGGAGAATTCTCTGTTTAGTTCTATAGCCCATTTCTTAATTGGACTCAACTTCTTATGGAAAAACAAAAAACCCAGGATAGCCAAAAGAATCCTGTACAATAAAACAACCTCTGGAGGCATCACAATCCCCAATCCTCAAGCTCTACTATAAAGCTACTGTAATAAAAACAGCTTTGTACTGGCATAAAAACCAACATGTGGACCAATGGAATCGAATTGAAGACCCTGACATTAACCTGCACACCTATGAACATATAATTCTTGACAAAGAAGCCAAAAATGTACAATGGAAAAAAGAAAGCATCTTCAACAAATAGTGCTGGCATAACTGGATGTCAATGTGTAGAAGGCTGCAAATAGATCCATATCTGTCACCATGCACAAAACTTAAGTCCAAGTGGATCAAAGACCTCAACTTAAATCCAGTTACTCTGAACCTGATAGAACAGAAAGTAGGAAGTACTCTTGAACGCATTGGCACTGGAGATCACTTTCTAAATATAACACCAGTAGCACAGACACTGAGAGAAACAATCAATCAATGGGACCTGTTGAAACTGAGAAGCTTTTGTAGAGCAAAGGACATGGTCAACAAGACAAAGCGACAGCCTACAGAATGGGAAAAGATCTTCACTGACCCCACATCTGACAGAGGGCTAATATCCAGAATATATAAAGAACTCAAGAAATTAGACATCAAAATGTCCAACAGTCCATTAGAGAGAAAAATAAGAAAGAAGCAAAGTACCATGTTGTTTCAAATTCCATTTCTTCACTTCAAAGCAATTTTTTGGCCTTGCTTCTGATTTACTCCCCAACTTCAAAGCTCAGTACAGCACAGATAGCTCTATCAAGGGCATTGGAAGGACACAACCAGGGAAATGTCCCCCTCCTGCAGCAGTTATGATCCTGGGTTGCTTGAAGTTTTTTCTGTCAGTTTCTAAGGAGATAGGCCAGTGGCAATGCTTGTTACAACTGGGAAGCCAACCAAAGTATTTGTCAAATGAAAGAAACAACTAGCTAGGCTGCTTTTTCTACTCACATTACTCTAGTATAATTTAAAAGACATGCATTGGAACAACCATTTTAACTGTTTAAGAGATGTTCTGTAAGAAGTATAATGCTGTCTAGTCAAACCATAAGTGCCAGTGAATCCTAAGAATCAACAGCCTTTGATTCTTAGAGACTTTCTAAATAAGGACAATTATAAGATGGCATGAACAGTATATTAAAATTTTCCAGGGAAAAATTAACCATGAACCACTTTTATCTTCTTTCCATGTAAATTATTTACTGTAGAACAACAAACACTTCAGTCCAAAATGAGAGTCAAAAACCTATTGAGAATTACGTATACACTGCGAAACAGTGTTACTTTGCTTGAAATACTTAAATATTACTTAAACATTTAAAATATATTACATAAAAGTTTTAAACTTAACAGTTCACAAAAATGAAAAGATTTTGTATCTCTCCAACCACCAAATACTGTATTGTAAGCAAACAGGGTTTTTTTGTTTTTCTTGGTTTGTTTGTTTGATTGTTTTTTTCAGTTGCTGGGTGGCACAAACCTAGAAACCACCAATCATTCCTGGCTTCATTCTTAAGAATGATGAAATACATCTGCAAAAACAAACAGTTTGAAAGAAGATCTTGTCAAAATATTTTTTGAAGCAGCAGAAAAAAAAAATAAAAATTCTTTTTCTCATTTCCTCAATACTCTTCTAGAGAAATCAAAGTGAAAGTCAGTAAACTTTACTTTTATGGAGAATAGCTTCAGTGAGCATACATTCATTTATACACACAACTACAGAGTGAGGCTTGAGGACACAATTTGACAAATAACTAGTAAAGCTGATTTATGGTGCAGAACATTACTCAACACCTTAGGCAAGTAACAATGATCCTTCTGTTTTCCCTTTTAATGGGAATCTACACTGAGTCCCCCCCCCAAAAAAAAACCCGAAAATATGAAAATATCTTTTCTTCCAAAGTGCAGGCTATCTAATGAGTTAAGTCAATCATTGGGCCATTAATTCAGTTTGGTCTTTAGCAAAAGAAGTCTTCAAAGCTAAGAAAGGCATTTCTGTTGTATATTGCTATTCTGAACAAAATCTAATGTCTTGGCCAAGCATGGAATTCATATAATGCCAAACTAATAGAAGTCAAAATCCAGCAATTAAAAAGAAACACATACAATAAACTACCATTCTGCATTCTAAGTACCTAAAAAGCAAGCAACAATAACCTTTAAAAACAAAAATATGATGAAGGCTACCATGTAAAATGAAAATAAGAAATATAAGACAAAGAACAGCTTTTTATTAATGCCAGGATCATAACTAAGCAAATAAGACATTTGAAAAAAGAGAGTGGGGGTGGCATGCTAGGGCTGCAAAAGATGATTAAAAGGAATTTAAAAAATGTGAGTTGAATTACAAAAGACAATAATGTGGAGACAAAAACAACTAACTAGACCCCTAACTAGAATGTAGGGGTCAAAGGAAAGTGGCCATAGTGTTTCCCTGGGGTGAAGGCAGACACAAATCACACTAGGATCACATCGCAGGAGATAAGTGTGGATCTGTGTGAGGTCCTGGAACATTCTGTGCTGTCCCAACTTTAGCACTGCAGAAATCCTACAGGCCAGCTGATTCTTCTTCTCTCTCTGATCTACATTGTGTGTACATGAAATTGGCCAACACAGAACTGTGCAAAGAATGTGAAACCCAAGTTTCAAAGAACAAAATATCACACCATTATTGAAAAACAATGAATAAACTAATAAGAATTACGGTGCATGTTTTGTGTTTCATATCCTGGTCATTCAATTTTAGAGTACCAAGGTCTAATTTGACTTCTTTATTACTGTGGTTCTGTATAGACTATTGAATCCAAGTTAGCAAAAATTCTAGCTACCAAGAGCTTTAATTTGGCCACTACCACATTCACAACAATGCATATTAGATGCTTGTGATTGTAAATTTTGTCAGCTTGGCTTGACTCTGGTACTCAATTGTTTGGTCAAAGTCTGGGCTGGGTCTTGCTGTAGAAGCACTTTTTGGATGTGGCTAAAATTTGCAAGCAGTTAATATCAAGAAAAATAAATAAATCTACACAATGTGAGGGAAGTTTATTCAATAGGTGAAGAAATCAAAAAGAAAGACAGTTTTCTGAGAATTCCAAGAATTCTGCCTCCAGATTGTGGCATTAAAACTTGAGTGTAGGAGTGGGATTGACGTCAGGAGCCAAGATGGCGGCAGCAGCACAGCGGTTGTGTCTCTGTGAAGCGTGGCTTTCCAGTTACCGCTCTTGTCTGAGTCGGCCTGCAGTTTCAGGCCTGCCGAGAGGCACAGACAGCTGCTACTGCAGCTCCCCAAATCAAAAAATTTGCCATTTACCGATGGGACCCGGACAAGACTGGAGATAAACCTCAAAAGCAGACTTACAACGTTGATCTGAGTAAGTGTGGACCTATGATATTGGATGCTTTAATCAAGATTAAGAATGAAATTGATTCTACTTTGACCTTCCAAAGATTATGCAGAGAAGGGATCTGTGGCTCTTGTGCCATGAACATCAACGGAGGCAACACTGGCGTGCACTTGTAGGATCAACACGAACTTCAGCAAAGTCTCAAAAATTTACCCTCTTCCACATATGTACGTGATCAAGGATCTACTCCCTGATCTGAGTAACTTCTACACACAGTACAAATCCACTGAGCCCTATCTGAAGAAGAAGGTTGAGTCCCAGGCGGGCAAGCAGCAGTATCTGCAGTCCATCGAGGATGGGGAGAAGCTGGATGGATTGTATGAATGCATCCTGTGCGCCTGCTGCAGCCCCAGCTGCCCCAGCTACTGGTGGACTCTAGAGACAAGTACCTGGGGCCTGTAGTTCTCATGCAGGCCTATCGCTAGATGATCGACTCCAGAGATGACTTCACAGAGGAGCGCCTGGCCAAGCTGCAGGACCCCTTCTCTGTCTACAGCTGCCACACCATCATGAACTGCACACAGACATGCCCCAAGGGTCTGAATCCAGGGAAAGCCATTGCTGAGATCAAGAAGATGATGGTCACCTACAAGGAGAAGAGGGCCCAGGCTTAACCCTCTCCATGCTGGATGTGTTTGTCAGCTCTGACTTGAATCCCTTTGAGCACTGGATTCTCCAGGAAAACAGCATGTATAATAAACATTTTATGGGAAAAAAACAAAAAACAAAAAACTTGAGTGTACATGGGGCATGGTGGTGCATGCCTTTAATCCCAGCACTTGGGAGGCAGAGGCAGGGGAATCTCTGTGAGTCCAAGGATAGCCTAGTCTATAAAACTAGTTTTAGGACAGACAGGTTACACAGTCTATAAAAGCCAAAAGCCAAAAATTTTTTTTTCTGAGTGTATAGTATTCAGACTTAACACACAACAATAAATTGTATCTGAACTTCTAGCTTGGTAGCCTGCCCAATAGACTTCAACTTGCCAACTCCCACAAATGTGTAAGCCATTTCCTTAAACTCATTCTTCATACATATGTATATATTCACATATATACAAGGTACATACAATGACAACCTGGGTCTGGAGACATGTTCAATCAGTAAACTGCTTACTGTGTGTATGCCTGAGGACCTGAGTTACAGTCCTCGGTGTCCACAACTGGACAACATGCAAAGATTGAGAGTAATCAGTCCTAAATGTCTTCATCAAAGCCTTCCCTTCAAGGCTCAGGGGTCTATGTGAAGGAGGAGGCAGAAAGATTTTAAGAGTCAGAAGTAATGGGTGACTCCAAGGAAACAGTGTCTTCCAGATATACCAGGAACAATGTACATTGAAACTCACAGAGACAGTGATAGCATGTCCAAGGCCTGCACAGGTTCAAGTTAGATGGGGTTCCAGCACTAATAGGGAGACATAGACATGGGCTCCCATCCCTAACAAAAAAGCTATCTGCAATTTATACCTGTTGGCAAAGGAAAATTTCATTTTCTCTAATCAAGTCTCACTGGGTATATTAGCAATACCTGAGGGCAGCCCTCATTATCAGGAGTAGTTGGCCAATACAAAATGAACTCAATGGTATTTTATAGAATTTTGGTCTCATTTTGTTCTGTTGGGCCATTTTTGTCTTATTGGTATTTTTCTAATTTATACTGATTTCTGATTGGTGAGGGGTAGTTTTGTTTTTGTTTCTTGTTTTTGTTGTTCTGATTTTGTGTTTGTTTGTTTCTTTGAAAGGAAGAGAAAAATAACATAAATTTGGATGGGTAGAGAAATGGAAAGAATCTGGGAGGAATTAGGGTAGAAGAAAAACATGTATGAAGAAAATTTTTAATAAGATAGTTTTTAAAATAATGTCTTTACCTTAAAAGTAAATAGATTTACAATTTGAGGAAAAATGACTACAATCAAATGTAGTTTTTCAATCACTTAAAGAACCTTTATTAAACAACATGGATAGAGCCTATTACAGTCCCTTGCATGGTTTACAGCCTTCATTGCACACATTTAGTGTTTAAAGCAGGCTACATCCTCTGCAAGGGAACACTTACCTAAATTACATTTTGAATCAAATAATGAATTTTATTTACAATTATGAAAAATATCACAAAGAGGATTAGACAGAACTAAATGAAAGTGGGCCAACACACCTATGTCAAGGGAACAGAAAAGAAGACACCAAAACCATGAAGGATTATAAATACCAGTGAGCACTTAATAATATAACAGCTGTCACCTGTAAAAACCGTGACATATGTCTGTCAAAGAAGAGAGGAAGTTTATCTTGTTTTGGAGGTGCCTTCTTAGTTAACCTCAATAGAAGTATAATTTACTAATTATACATTTAACAAAGTGACAGGCACCTTAATTAAACAAAAACAAAAACACAGTAACATAATTTAGAAACAGCACAGAATTTGAGAAAAATGTAATTGGGTAGAAAATAATACAAAGTGGCTTCTAAGTATGTCCAATGCCAGTAAAGAACAGATCTGCATTGCGACCCACAACATCTGCTCCAATTTATGTCATTCATTTACTCAAGGAAACTATTTACAAACAAACAAATTGCAATAATACCTTGAGCATAAGATACTAATTGTCTTTAAGGGCATGGAAGTTAATTTAAAAAAATTAGGAAATTTCAAGTATAAGAAGAGGCAAGCAGGTCTCCATTATTACCACCTCAAAAGGAAAACTTATATTAAACAGTGCAAGAAAAATTCAATAATGCAACAGCTCATGAACAACTGCCAGATGTGATCTTTGACTAAGTAGAAGGCATAAATTAGAAAGAAAATAAATTGCTAAAGTGAAAATAAACATGAATGTGAAACATGCAACTCTAAAACTGACTTTTTATTTGATAAGTATATAACTCACAACTGCTATTATATATTGAACCTTAAAAAAGCCTGTATCACATGAAAAATACAAAATTAACAGCAGAAAGGTATCCCTGTTTCAATTACATGGGACACTGGTAAATCTGAACTTATTGAAAGCTCTAAGAAGAGAATTAAACTTCAGAGAAGGGAAGAAGAGGAGCAATCCTAGAAAAGGGATTTATGAAAGAATGAAACTATTTGTGTGGCATTACTATGAAGGTCACACCTGGACAGATGACCCCAAATGACTTTAGAGAGAATGTGGCAAAGTTGGGTGCCCAGCATCTAACTGTGTGGAAGAGATCTGTCTGGGAAGAGAAGTCAGCTCAAGACACCTCAAGAAGGGAACAAAGGTGTGTGTGTGTGTGTGTGTGTGTGTGTGTGTGTGTGTGTGTGTGTGTATGTGTGTGAGTGAGTGGATGTTCAAGTGTGAGTATACATGTGTGAATGTGTTTGTATGTCATGAGCAGATGAGAAGAGAAACATATAAGTAGTATAAATTGCATACTAGGATATGTAAAGGTTTTGTGAGAAATGGACAATAACAGAAAACAGTGGATGCCCCTGTCAAGACTCAAGCATCTTCTCCCTGTTAAATAGTTTACCTGTTTCTCTGTGGCTGCTGTCTCTGCTCACTTCTTCTAGTTGTTCACCATGCCTGAGACCAAAATGTTTTCTGGTTCATGGACTCTCATGTAGTTGAAAGGATTCTCCAGTCCCACACAACCCCCAGCCACTTGAATCCAAGTAAACACACAGAAGCTTATAATACTTACAAACTATATGGCCTAATGGCTCAGGCTTCTCACTAGCTAGTTCTTATCACTTAACCCACTTCAGTTAATATATAAGTTGCCACATGGCAATGGCTTACCAGTATTTTCACATCTTGCTTCTCCTAGCAGTAGGCTGGTGTCTCCTCTGCTTCCTTCTCCCCATATATCTGCCTGGATTTCCCACCTGCCTCTAAGTTGCCTTGTCATAGGCCAATGCAGCTTTATTTATCAACCAATCAGAGCAACATATATTCACAGCATACAGAAAGACATCACACAGCACTCTCACTTTTTTTTTTAAAGACAAGTTCTCACTATATAGTCCCAGCAGGCCTGGTACCCATTATGTAGACAGGGCTGGCCTCAAAGTCACAGACAACTGCCTGTCTCTGCCTGCCAAGTGCTGAGAATAAAATCATGTCCTGATAGTCTTACAATTTTTTGATACAAGGTCTTATTTGCATTTTATTTGTCCTGGAGCTCACTGTGTAGTCCAGGCTAGCTTTCCATCTTGAACTCCTGCCTCGGCCTCTTGAGTACAAGGATTAAAGATTTACACTATCATGCCCATCTTGTTTACAAGTTTTTAGTTCAGGTTCTATAGGTTATTAGCAATAATCAGCACAGCTCTTCAGACCTTATCCACTGCACCTGTCCAAATGTTTGAGTGTGCATGTTCTCTGACCTACAAAATCAAGGAAACTTCGGAGACACACAAATGACTTGGAAGTCCAAAGTCAGAAAGCCAGAGTAAACAGAACAGGCAGTTTCTACCAACAGCAAATAAAATCAATAAAACAGAAAAAATAAGAATGCTTAATGGGATGAATGCAAAAAATAACTACTAATACAAAAATCTCCACAGAGGAAGTGAAAGGAATGGCAAGTATTGAAATCAAATCATAACACTCAGAGATGAATAAAAAACACCACTATGTCATGAAATAAAAACTACAAAGGAGGCTAGGTATAGTGTTGCATGTCTTTAGTCTTGGCACTCTGGAAAGAAAGGCTGGAGAGTCTTTGTGAGTTCAAAGACAAGCCGGTCTACTTAGTGAGTTCTGGCCTGGTCAGAGTTACATAGTAAGACTTTCTCTGTCTGTCTGTCTCTCTGTCTCTGTCTCTCTCTGTCTCTCTCTCTCTGTCTCTCTCTCTCTCTGTCTCTCTCTCTGTCTCTCTGTCTCTCTCTCTCTCTCTCTCTCTCTCTCTCTCTCTCTCTCTCACACACACACACACACACACACACACACACACACACACACAGAGTGTCAGTCACTGGTGAAAAGAGACAAGGCACAGAAGACAGAGCCCAGACCCAAACATCAGGATTCTTAGACAGAATGCAATGATCAAACAGCAAAACTATGAAGTAAAGAAAAAAAATTTGAGTGTTCAGATCAGAGGAGCTCACCAAACACCAGGCATGTATAATGAGGAGAAAAACAAGATCAAACACATTTGACATATTGTGAATTATATAGAAGCTATAGGTGTTAAGTTAAAGACTTAAGAGAGCAGAAAAGATAATTTACATATACAATTAAAGGCATACATTTGCATTAAAACTAGCATTGTACAATACATAGATGAATCATAAGGGTCATGCTAATAATGTTAAACTTAATTATGTACACTAGGAATAACAAATTAAAACAAATAAACAAAATGTCTATGGAGAGTTGACAGGAAGGCTTTAAGAAGCTCTTGTTTACTACTTTTAATAGCAGAATTTTTCCTGCCTTCTTTTTTACTGCGTTATTTGGGGGGGTGTGTTTTGGTTTGTTTTTCCCCCTTTTCCAGTATAAGAGATTAAATTTAGGGTCCCAGGAATGTTCTTCCAGTTTTTGGAACAAAATGGTCTAGATTTTCATTTTGCATTTGAATACATGAGGCCCTGACTCAAGGAAAAGACTTGAATTTGAAACTCAAGGAAAATCTCTTTGTTCTCTTCCTCTGATAGTATAGAATTGCAAAACCATATCTTGGTTACAAGGTTTTGTTTTATTTTTTCTTTTTAGTGATCACATTTTTATTAAATAAATGAATGTTGTAATTCAACTATTTCTTTATGATTGAACACTAATTAGAATTTTTACTACTGAAAACAATATACTGGGAGCTGGAGTAATGATTTGTTTGGTGAAGTTCTTACTGTACAAGCATGAGGATCTGAGTTTGGATGCCCAGCATCCTGTTAAGAGCTTGGCATTGCTGTACATGTAAGTCCAATCTGAAAGAGGTGGAGAAAGAAGGATTCTGGAAGCTTGTTGCCTAGTCTACCTAGCAAATTGATGAGCTCCAGGTTCAGTGAGACACTATCTGTAATGACAGTGGAGAGTACTGAGAGAGATACCCAAGAGCATTCATGGGCATGTACACCTATACACCACATACCATGCATGTCCACACAGACACATACATACACACACATATATACACATGTACACACACACACACACACACACACACACACACACACACACACACATCCTCAGAGCTGGAAGAAAATATCAAAAAGCATATGTGTGCTTAAATCCACACATATCTGATTATTATAAGTTATGGTCTTTTAAAATGTAGTTACAGAACAAAAGAAAAGAATTTGTATGCTCTCAAGCTTTTACGTAAGTAGTCTTGCAAAATGTTCATACCAATGTACAATACAAATTAAAATGTCTGAGGGCAACATTTTCTCCATACACTTCCAATACCTGTTTTTCTCTCTGTGTCTCCCCCTCTCTCTGTCTCTAGCTCATGTTTGACTAAGATGATTTCACAAGACAAAATGAACCTTAACATTAAATCGAACAATTTACTCAGTTGCATGTGTGTAGTGTGCATGTGTGTATATGTGAGTGCATGCATGCCAAGATGGGTTTCAGGGATTGAATCAGACTCTGTGGCAGCACTTTTACCTGCTGAGTCCTTTTTCCTGACTTTAGTTCAGTATTTTTAAAAATTTTTTGTAGCCACAGAATTAGGCAGCTTGGATTGGACCATAAGGAGCTCCCTGAGATACAGAATCCCCCATCTCCAATTAGATCAAGAGCTAAGATTGGGTCAGGGTGGGGGTTGGGGGGGTGCTGAGGCACAGACACAGCAAGCACACATTGGACCAAGAGCAGCTCGCTCAGACACAGGCACCTTTTGTGCCTATTGGAGGAAGAGATGGGAAGATGCCAGTGCAAAAATACAAACAACATAAAGAGGAATATGGCATCACCAGAAACTAATGGTTCTACAACAGCAAGCCTGCATATATAGAAGAAGCAAAAGAAAGTGACTTTAAAAATAACATTATGAAGATGATAGAGGCCTTTAAAGAAGAAATAAAAAATTCTCTTAAAGAAATGGAGGAAAAGACAAACAAAAAAATTGGAAGAAATCAATACATCCCTTGAAGAAAGCCAAGAAAACCTTGAAAATGCAATTAAACATGTGAGAAAAAAAAAAAGTTCAAGACCTGAAAATTGAAATAAAACAATAAAAAAGACACAAACAAGGGAAAATTGGAAATAGAAAATCTGAGTAAACAAGCAGAAACTACAGATGTAAGCATAACCAACAGAATACAAGAGATGGAAGAGAAAATCTCTGGCATAAAGGATACAATAAAGAAAATAGATTCATCAGTCAAAGAAAACACCAAAGCCAAAAAAGTAATAACATAAAATGTCCAGGAAATCTGGGACACCATGAGAAGGTCAAACTTAAGAATAATAGGTATAGAAGAAGGAGAAGAAGAAGAAGAAGAAGAAGAAGAAGAAGAAGAAGAAGAAGAAGAAGAAGAAGAAGGGGAGAAGGAGGAGGAGGAGGAGGAGGGGGAGGAGGAGGAGGGGGAGGAGGAGAAGGAGGAGGAGGAGGAGGAGGAGAAGGAGGAGGACCAACTCAAAGGCACAGAGAATATATTCAACAAAATCATGGAAGAAAACTTTCCCAACTTAAAGAAGGAAATACTTATGAAGATAAAAGAACCTTATAGAACACCTGTAGCTGGAGTTAACTCCAGTCCCCCCCGGGCCACAGCCACTCAGATTCAAATAAACACACAAATGCTTATATTAAACTGTTTGGCCTAATGGATTCTTGTTATCTATATCTTACATCTTAAATGAACCCATTTCTATAAATCTATACCTTGCCACATGGCTTGTGGCTTACCAGTATTTTACATCCTGCTCCTCATGGCATTGGCTGGCAGCATCTCTTGACTTAGCCTTCTTCCACCCAGCCTTCTCCTCTCTCCTTGTCCTGCCTACATCATACTTCCTGCCTGGCTACTGGCCAATCAACATTTTATTTATCAAGCAATCATAGCAACAAACACCAAATAGACTAGACCCCCCAAAAAACTCCCCTTGCCACATAATAATACCACTAAAAATACAGAATAAAGAAAGAATATTAAGAGCAGCAAAGGAAAAAGGCAAAGTGACTTATGAAGGCAGACCCACCAGAATAACACCTGATTTCTCAATGGAGACTCTGAAAGTCAGAATGTCCTGGACAGATGTAATGAAGACACTAAGAGACCACAGATGCCAGCCTAGACTAATAAACCCAGCAAAACTTTCAATCACCATAGACAGAATGAACAAGATATTCCAATAAAAAAACCATATTTAAACAATATCTATCTACAAATCCAGCCCTACAGAAAGCACTAGAAGGAAAACTCTAAGCTAAGGAAGTTATGACTCAAATGCACTTAATAGATATCTACAAAACATTCTACCTCAACAAAAAAGAATATACCTTCTTCTCAGCACCCCATGGAACCTTTTTTAAAATAGACCACATACTCAGTCACAAAGCAAATCTCAACAGACATACACAAAAAAATTGAAATAACTTCCTGTATTTTATCAGACCACCATGGTTTAAAGTTAGATTTAACAACAACAAAATTGACAGAAAGACTACAATTGCATGGAAACTGAAAAAGGCTCAAATGAATCACCAATGGGTCAAGGAAGAAGTGAAGAAAGAAATGAAAGACTTCCGAGAATTCAGTGAAAACAAATGTACTACATATCCAAATTTACAGGACACTGTCAAAGCAGTTCTAAGAGGGAAATTCATAGCACTAAATGCCCACATAAAGAAGTTGGAGAAATCTTACACTAGTGACTTAACAGCACACCTAAAAGCTCTAGAAAAAAAGAAGCAAACTCGCCCAGGAGGAATAGAGGCCAGGAAATAATCAAATTGAGAGCTGAAATCAATAAAATAGGAACAAAAAGAACAATAAAAAGAATCAATGAAACAAACAATTAGTTCTTTGAGAAAATCAACAAAATAGACAAGCTGTTATCCAAACTAACCAAAAGGCAGAGACAGAGCATCCAAATTAACAAAATCAGAAATGAAAAGGGAGACATAACAACAGACAATGAGGAAATTCAGAGAATCATACCAATACTCTTTAAACTGTTCCACAAAAATAGAAACAGAAGGAACATTACCAAACTCCTTTTATGAGGCTACAGTTACTCTGATACCCAAACCATACAAAGATGCAGCAACGAAAGAGAATTACAGACCAATCTCCCTCATGAACATTGATGCAAAAATACTTAATAAAATATTGGCAAAGTGAATCCAAGAACACATCAAAAAACTTATCCACCATGATCAAGTAGGCTTCATCCCAGAGATGCAAGGATGGTTCAACATACAAAAATCTGTCAATTTAATAGACCATACAAACAAGCTGAAAGAAAAAAAACCCACATGAACATCTCATTAGATGCTGAAAAAGCCTTTGACAAAATTCAACACCCCTTCATGATAAAGGTCTTGGAGAAATCAGGAATACAAGGAACATACCTAAACATAATAAAGGTAATTTACAGCAAGCTGACAGCCAACATCAAATTAAATGGGGAGAAACTCAAAGCAATTAAACTAAAACGAGGAAAAAGACAAGGCTGTCCATCCCCCATATTTATTCAATATAGTACTTAAGTTCTATATAGAGTAATAAGACAACAAAAGGAGATCGATCAAAGGGATACAAATTAGAACGGAAGAAGTCAAACTTTCACTATTTGCAGTTGATATTATAGTCTATATAAGTGACTCCCACAGCTGATAAACACCTTCAGTAATGTGGCAGAATACAAGATTAACTAAAAAAAATCAGTAGTCCTCCTATATACAAATGATAAATGGGCTGAGAAAGAAATAAGAGAAACATCACCCTTTACAACGGCCTCAATAAAATACCTTGAGGTAATGCTAAGAAAAGTGAAAGACCAGTATGACAAGAATTTTAAGTCTCTGAAGAAAGAAATTGAAGAAGATATCAGAAAATGGAAGGATCTCCCATGCTCATGGATAGGTAGGATTAACATAGTAAAAATGACAATCTTACCAAAAGCAATGTACAGATTCAATGCAATTCCCATCAAAATTCCGACACAATTTTCTTCACAGACCTGGAAAGAACAATACTCAACTTCATATGAAAAAACAAAAAACCCAGGGAAAGGCATAACCATTCCTGACCTCAAGCTCCACTATAGAGCTATAGTAATAAAAACAGCTTGATATTGGCATAAAAAACAATAATGTGGACCAATGCAATTGAATTGAAGACGCTGACATTAAACTACACACCTATGAACCTAATTTTTGACAAAGAAGCCAAATCTGTACAATGGAAAAAGGAAAGCATCTTCAACAAATGGTGCTGGCACAACTGGATGTCAACATATAGAAGATTACAAATAGACCCATATCTATCACCATGCACAAAACTCAAGTTGAAGTGGATCAAAGACCTCAATATAAAACCAGTTACACTGAACCTGATTGAAGAGAAAGTAGAAAGTAGTCTTGAATGCATGACAGCCTACAGAATGGGAAAAGATCTTCACCAACCCCACATCTGACAGAGGGCTGATCTCCAAAATATATAAAGAATTCAAGAAGCTATACATTAAAATAGAACAATCCAATTAAAAAATGGGCTATAGATCTAAACAGATAATCCTCAACAGAAGAATCTCAAATGGCTGAAAGATATTTAAGGAATTGCTCAACATCCATAGTCATCACAGAAATGCAAATTAAAATGACTCTAAGATACCATCTTATACCTGTCAGAATGGCTAAGTTCAAAAACACTAAAGACAGCTTATGTTGGAGAGGATATGGAGCAATGGGAACAGTCCTCCACTGCTGGAAACCAGTATGGAGGTTTGTCAGATAATTGAGAATCAGTCTTAAGCATATACCCAAGGAATGCTCAATCATACCACAAGAACACATATTCAGCTATGTTCATAGCAGGATTATTTGTGATAGCCAGAACCTGGAAACAACCTAGATGCCCCTTAACCGAAGAATGGATTAGGAAAATGTGGTACATTTGCACAATGGAATACTACTCAGCAGTGAAAAATAGCGACATCATGAAATTTGCAGGCAAATGGGTGGAACCAGAAAATGTCACCCTGAGTGAGGTAACCCAGACTCACAAGGACAAATATGGTATGTACTCACTCATAAGTGATATCAAATGTAAAACAAAGGATAACCAGACTATAGCCCACAGCTCCAGAGAAGCTAGCTAACAAGGAGGACCCAAAGAGGGACACATGGATTGCCCTGGGAAGGGAAAATAGATGAGATCTACAAGGGCAAACTGGGGGTGAGGGGAGACAATGGAGGGTAAGGGATTAGGGGATAGGAACATAAGGGAACAGGAGGTTTGATCAGGAACAGAATGGGAGAGCAATGAAGAGATATCACGATAGAAGGAGACATCATGGGGATAAGGAGAAACCAAGTGCTAGGGAAATTCCCAGGAATCCCCAAGGATGACCCCAGCTTAGACTACTAGCAATAGTGGAGAGGGGGCCTGAACTGGCTTACTCCAGTTATCAGATCTGTCATCATAGAGTCTTTCTCCAGTAATTGATGGAAGCAGATGCAGAGATCCACAGTGAAACACCAGGCCGAGCTTCAGGAGTCCAGTCAAAGAGAGAGAAGGATTCTATAAGCAAGGGCATCAAGATCACGATGGGGAAATCTACAGAGACAACCAAACCAAATTAGTGGGAACTCATGAAATTTAGATCAACAGCTATGGAGCCTGCATGGGACTAGACTAGCCCTTATATATATCAAGACAGTTGTATAGCTTGATCTACTTAATGAGCCCCCTGGCAGTAGGATCATAATCCATCAGCGGTGCATGAGCTGGCTTTTTGGAGTCCACTACCTATGATGGGACACGTTGCACAGACTTGAGGCAGGGGGAGGGGCTTGGACCTTCTTGTAGGAGGTAATGAAGAGGGGTTGGGAGGGGAAGCCTGGAGTGGTGGGAAAAGGGAAGAGGGGGATCTTTGATTTGTATGTAAAATGAATAAAAAAAATTCTTAATAAAAATTAATTCGATAAAAAAATTTTGTAGCTTACAATCATTCAGAAACTGTAACTTATTTATATTTTTAGTTTTGTTGTAGTAGAAGGCTTATTTGCTAAAGTGGGGCTATAGGACATGTTTCACTTAACAGTTAATTAGTTTGTTTAAAAATAAACATTTGGAGCCAGACTGACTAAGTTTAATCCCTCCCTGATGGAAGGAGAGAATAATACCCTAAAGTTGTTCTCTGACCTCTGCCGATAGCACAACATGTGTGCACCTACACACATACTCCTAAATACTTAAATGTAATACATAAATAAACAAAAGTAAACATTTGGTAAGTGTTATGGTACATACCAGTAATCTAGCATTTGGCAAGTGGAAACAGAAAGAAGGATCAGAAATTCAAGGTCATCTTTAGCTGCATAGAGAGTTCAAGGGCAACCTAGGCTACATGAGATTTTTGTCATCCCCTCCTCATATGACAAAAAAGTCAATATTTAAATGTAGGTCATTTTTGTGCACCTCTGTTAATATACTTACCCAGACTCTACAATTGTTAGGGAGAGCTATGATTTGGGTTCTATTCATTTAGCAGTAGGATCTAAGAACAAATGTCAGGGTGGAGTGGTGGCTGACAGTCCAATCATATCCAATCCTAGCAGCCACAGCAGAATGTTGTCTTCATTAGTTTCTTATTAGTCTGGCCTAGGCATATCATTCTCATCAGACCATGGAACCTAGAGCCAGGGCTGGATGAACAACTTAGTGTGGTGGCAATTAAAATGAAACCCATCACATTGACCCTAAGGCAGCTACTGAATTGCCCAAGTTTCTATGAATTCTTATTAGTTCTAATAGTTTTTTCAGTTAGATTTGTGAGCATTCTAGATAGATGATGCTATAAAAATGCCAACAGTGACATCCTGTCTCCTGCTTTATAACATTTACTACTTATGTTGCATTTTATTACCCCTGAATCTCCAATCCTGGCTAAATGGTGCTGGCAGGTGTCCACCTTGTTCCTAGCCTGAGTTGGACTTTCCTTCAGCAGTTCATCACTAAATACCATGGTTATATTCCTCATCATTTCCACATGGAGTCTTTCCAAAGCCCTGGTGAACAAATAAAAAAACAATAATCTAAGGAAACACAAGATCAGAAAACTTCCATTTTGTTAAACTTTAGAACAGGGTCACTGTCAATTACAACTGTGTGACCAAATTCCTGCTCTGTTCCTGTAAGCAACAGACAATACAGGAGAAGTGGGACTGCCGGACAATGAATGTCAGTCAAGAATTTTGTCTTATGTTTTTGTTTTTGTTATTTCTAGGGGAATACCAGTACTTTATAGTGAGCAAAGAAAGGACAATGAGGGGGATGAATATTATCAAAATATTATATACACTTATTCAATTGTCAAAGAACAAATTTTTAATTAAAGAACATACAGTAATCACATAAATAAGCATTTAGACTTTTGTTAGAGAATGACTGAGACTTTAAGAACTATGACTAATGTTTTAATCCATTTTACATGTTTAATTTATTGCATAGTTGGACATGGAACATGATCCATCCATAAGTCATGCTTTCAGAAGGTATTTATTGAGAGTTTTAATGGCATAAGTGTCTTGATATGTTGTGATAAGCCAAACGTGGTGGCACATTTCTGTAATCTCATCACTTGGAATGTGTTGGAATATGGTTCAAAAATGGAGTTGTACAGAAGGGAATTCTAGATGCTTGTAAAAAAACAAAAACAAAAACAAAAACAAAAAAACTCCTAGAAAACAAGAGTCTTGTGACCTCTGTTTTTCAAAAGCACAGAATTACTCTTAGAATATGCTTTTCTGCCTCTCCCAGGTATAGTAGATAGAAATACATTTACACTAGATTATCAATACAACTGGCTAATGTTATTTGTTTATATGCCTCTATGGAAAAACATGTTTTTGCCACATGCGGCTTGCCTACCACATGTGGCTTATTCTTGTGTTTGGATATCTTACTCCTAGGACTCTTAACCCTCAGAGTATAAATTTTCTGGTGCCCTGAATAACGTTGGCTATTGCATGAAACTTTAGTCTGCCTCATTTTTAGACTCCACTCTCTCAAGTTCACACTACCAATTAGAGTGATGAACAGGGAAGGAAAAGCAGAAAGATCAAGAATTCAAGTCCAAGGCCAGAGTGGCTACATTGTAAGTTTGAAGTCAACCTGGGTTACATGAGAACTTTTTTTAAAGTGTATATCAATAATACAACCAGGTGTAGTGAGGGTAAACTAGTAATGCCAGAATTAACTCAGGAGGCCAATGCAGGAAGATTGAGAGTTTGAAGCCATCCTGAGCCATGGCCATATAAATTGAATCTCACAAAATGTTTACAAAATGGGAGCTACTTTCTATGCATCTTTAAGTCAGTCATAGTTCTGTCAGGGACAGATGACACATCCAATCCAAGTGACAGAAGAGTAAACTCCTTGCAAAACTGAGAGCAGAGATAAAGGAAGGCAAGAAGAAGTACCCCAGGGCTCCAAACAATGGGGACTCATTACCATTCCTGGGCCTGAAAGAGCAGGGAGGAGCTAATGAAATGAAATACTAACCAAATAAAATACTCTAATACTGTGGCCTCATGGAAAGTGCTGTGGGATGTCCTGTATGTTAAATGTGTTGCTCTGATTGGTTAATAAATAAAACACTGATTGGCCAGTAGCCATTCAGGAAGTATAGATGGGAGAAGCAGAGAAGAAAATTGTGAGAAGTGGAAAGCTGAAGCAGAGAGACACTGCCAACCACTGCCATGACAAACGAGATGTAAGGTACCGGTAAGCCATGAGCCACGTGGCAACTATAGACTAATAGAAATGGGTTAATTTAAGATATAAGAGCACTTAACAAAGGCTGAGCCATTAGGCCAAACAATTTAAATAATATAAATGTCTGTGTGTTTATTTTATAAGTGGGTTGTCGACTACCAGGGCTTGGCAGGACCCAGAGAGAAAACTCTCTAGCTACAAATGGCACCCAACAGGTTGGCAAGAGTTTCCACCTAAAACCTGAGAATATTAATAAGCAATTCAAAACAGAGCTAAAAACAGCTTCCTAGTTGTCTCTCTCACTTTGGCAGGTTCCTGGCATGAGCGTTTGACTAGCAGTATGGCAGGAATGAGGAGTCTGCAAGCAACACATTACGCTACTGCATGGTGGATTTAGCCTTTGCTAATACAAAAACAAACAAACAAACAAACAAACAAACAAACAAACAAAAAAGGTTTCTAGGCTACAGATGCTTTAATAAAAACATAGAAACACTGTTTATAAGAGTAGATGGCTCCCAGAGCTGGTGGAAAACCTACCACCATTTTGTGACGCTGAGGTGAGTGGAGCCAACAGCCACAGTGGCTATTTTAGTCTTACAAATGCTACAGTTTAAAGCAATAGTTACACAATAAGGCAGATTCAGATGAAACAAGACTTTAAATGCTTTACAATGTGTGTAAAAATGTACGTAGGCTTAGAAGAGAAATATATATATATATATATAAAGATAGTTTTAAAAAATAAAGTCTTTAAAAAGACAGTAAAGGTAGTATAAAAAATAAGCCATGTAAAGATGGATGTTACACAGAGAATCTGGATTGTGTTGTCTTTGGGATTTTTAACTGAAGAGAGATATTGATTGTACAAGCAGCAGAGTTAAACCAATATATATATTTTAAAGATAACTTGACTTCAAAATTTGAGTATAAGGATATGTTGTTTTGGAAAGGAGGCTCTGCTTTTGTTTCCACAGAAAGCCAGAAGCTATAGATTTGTTCCAGATAAAGATACATCAGGTTTGACCAACCAAGACCACCTGGAAGGTCTCCGATGACACCATGGCCCAGGTGATCCAACATTCATAATGATTTCAAGACAACTGGCTCAGAGGTTCACCCTTATGGACTATTCCATAATCTTACAATTTTCCTTGTGTCCCCATAAGACACAGTGCCTCCATCCAGCAGGAAGTAGTAAGAGAAGCTACACCCAAATTCCCCAATATACCAGGCTGGCTTTGGAGATGGAATTGGCTCACTCCTTCTCTAAACCCAAGCATATTACTAAAAGAAAAGGTTAAGAGATTCTTGTGTCCCATATCAGAAGAGCCTTCTGGTGTAGGAGAGAGAAAAACCAATATTTTTATTTAAAATAGGTTGATTATAAATACAATCTATTTCTAAAAAGAGGGGATAGTATATATAATGATAAGACAAAGAGTAGATTATTAAAGCAACTTGTTTAGAAATGTTTTACATTGCTATGGATTTTAGTTTATTGATACAAATTTAAAGTTAATTTTGTTATACTGTATGTGTATTTTTACGCTTGTTTAAGATATTATGTTTAAACAAATTGTAATGGAACAATTAGTCTTCTATGATAGTCAAATTTATAGTCATGTTAAGTTTTCTAGGTATACATAGATATATTTCAGATAGATAGATAATCTTCAAATACTTCAAAGATCTACAGAACATAGCATTTAAAATATTTTTAAACATTTAGTCTTTCTGGACAGTGAGACAAGTCTGTTCCCGGGAGCACCAATTTACTTCAGAGAGGAGGATGGGCATCAAAGACACTCTATATGGAATTTATCTTCACCTTGGCAAAAATAGCCATTTGGGCAAGAAACTGTTCTTGCCTGGACTGCTTGATCAACTGGACATGCAGGACCCATAAAAAGGTGACCACTAAACTTTGCTTGGCAAAATGGTCCTTCAGGTTCCTGCTTCACAGAGGAAACTGCCAGACATTCTACAGGACACTGAAAAAAGTGACTGTGAGACTCTAGAACTATGGGCTGAAGACAAATGCCCCAACTTTACAGAAGAATGTTGGATGACTATCCAGGCTGCCAGCTGTCTCTGTCTACTCTCACAAGACTCCCAAAAGTTGCTTGCATCCTTCTCCTGTTTCTCAGGTACTATTATATCCTTCTGGGGTCTTTGATGTAGTTGAAGACTAGAGATAGTTATAATTTTCCTTAGTTAAGATAAAAGATAAGTTAGATATGAAACCTTAGACTCACAAATATGATAGATAGGATATCTTCTTTAATATTGCCAAATACAAATGGACTAGTTATTATAAATAGACTAGATATTGTAACTGTAATTCTTGCTTGATAATTGTCTTGTTATATGTAATTTTACTATGTGAAAGTTAAAACCTTCCTTTTTGAAAAAAAGAAAAGGGGAAGTGCTGTGGGATGTTCTGTATGTTAAATGTGTTGCTCTGATTGGTTAATAAATAAAACACTGATTGGCCAGTAGCCAGGCAGGAAGTATAGGTGGGACAAGGAGAGAGGAGAATGCTGGGAGGTGGAAGGCTAAGGAAGAGAGACACTGCCAGCTGCTGCCATGACAAGGAAGATGTGAGGTACCGGTAAGCCACAAGCCACATGGCAAAGTATAAACTAATAGAAATGGGTTAATTTAAGATGTAAGAACTAGATAGCTAGAAGCCTGAGCCATTAGACCAAACACACACACACACACACACACACACACACACACACACACACACACTCATTCCTCAGATTACCAGGGTCAGAACTGTTTTGAAAACTGGTGGTAGCAGTTGAAGACCCATTAATAACCACTTGGCTAATGTAAATATGACAGCATCAAAAGGGAAGAAGGGTGAGACAGAAAGATTCCCCTTGGTTTCTATCCCAGACAGAAGCAATGACCACTTAGAAAATCTTTCCCAAGTTTTCATCTTTTTATGTATGTGTGTTTTTTGTGACACTGAGTGTCTTTCTTGGCCACTCTTCATTTTATTTTTGAGACAGTCTCTCTCACTGACTCTCAAGCCTGCCAATTCAACTACACTGGGTACCCAGCAAGCTCCTGGGATCCTTCTGTCTTTGCTTCCCAAGGACTGGGTTTACAGGTGTGTCTGACTGTACCCAGCTTTTAAAAAAAATTTATTTCAAATTTTATTTTTATACAGATATTTGTACTTTAATTTTACATATCAGCCATGGGTTCCCCTGTCCTCCCCCCCCCCCCAGCTTTCCCCCAGCCCCTCACCCCCCATTTCTATCTCCTCCAGGGCAAAGACTTTCCTGGGGATTCAGCTCAACCTGGTAGATTCAGTACAGGCAAGTCCAGACCCCTCCTTCCAGGCTGAGCAAAGTGTCCCCACATAAGCTCCAGGTTCCAAACAGCCAGCTCATGCACTAAGGACAGGTCCCGGTCCCATAGCCTGGGTGCCTCCCAAACAGTTCAAGCTATTCAATTGTCTCACTTTTCCAGAAGGCCTGCCCCAGCTGGTGGCTCCACAGCTTTTGGTTCATAATGTATGTGTTTCCATTAGTTTGGCTGTTTGTCCCTGTGATTTTTTTCCAATCTTGGTCTCAACAATTCTCGCTCACACAATCCCTTCTCTTTCTTGCCAACTGGACTCCTGGAGCTCCATCTGGGGCCTGGCTGAGGATCTCTGTATCCACTTCCATCAGTTATGGGATGAGAGTTCTAGCATGACAGTTAGGGTGTTTGGCCATATGATCACCAGACTAGGTCAGTTTGGGTTTTCTCTCAACCATTGCCAGTAGTCTACAGTGGATGTATCTTTGTGGATTTCTGGGGGCCTCTCTAGCATTTTGCTTCTTCCTGTTCTCATGTGGTTTCATTTATCATGGTCTGTTATTCCTTGTTCTCCCTTTCTGTTCTTGATCCAGCTGGGATCTCTTGCTCCCCTAAGCTCTCTTTCCCTTGAACCTTGCCCTTCATTACCCCCGCTCACATCCAGGTTGTTCATGTAGATCTCATCCATTTTTCTGTCATTGGGTGATCCCTGTGTCTTTCTTAGGGTCCTGTTTTCTAGGTAGCCTCCCTGGAGTTGTGTAGCAGTTTAGTCATCTTTGTTTTACATCTAGTATCCTCCTATGAGTGAGTACATACCATGTTTGTCTTTTTACCTCACTCAGGATGATTTTTTTCTAGATCCATCCATTTGCCTGCAAACCTCATGATGTCATTGTTTTTCTCTGCACCCAGCTTTTTAATGTAAGTCACGGGATCCAAACTCAGTCCTCAGGCTTGTATGGTAAAAACTTTCCAAATATAACCAATTCTCTAACCCTGAGCTTTCCTCACTAAAGTACCTCAGAAAACATGTAACTGTGTGGAAATCCATTAGGATAAGATATAAAGCTGCCAACATGCAAAGCCCATGAACTACAAACTTACATAACAACATAAGAGACTAATAAAGTCCAGATCCTCTTCTCCTCATTCCACCCAGTGGCATCCTGTCCCTTCTCTAGGTGGGAATTAAATGTGTCACCACACCCCTTCTCTGACAGGGGCTACACATGCCCTTGCGTAACATCAGTCAGTATGGCCAATGATTTGAAGAGAAGGAATTTCAAACTGGAGTGTCACTGCAGTACCTAAAAATGTACTCAAAAATAAAGCTCATCATCACAGTAAAAACTCCAGCCATAAGAGCTTTGCCTAAAGCATCTAACTTCTGTGTGTCAGCCCTTTGAAAATGTTTATATATAGATTTTTAATGATCATGCTTGGAAAGAATTGAATTTTTATAATGAATATTCTAATTGGTATAAGAAAAAAACTGGGTCCGCCCAGGAACTCCCATCTGGACCAAAGGTGAGTGCCTGAGTTATAGTCAGAGAAGCAACTGCTCCTGGTTCCCACTACTGGACACAGGCCACCCCAGGAGGACCTGACCAACTTGGCCCCAGTTTCCTGCCAATTGGCAGGCCCTGCGGGAAGGCTCCCCTTTTCCAAGACTGCAGGCAGACCCTGTGGTCTCCACACCCTGCCCCCACACCCATTTGCCCAAGACCCCAGCCACTTCCTGAGACTCAAAGAACAACCCCCAGCCAGATCCTGTCTCTCCCCCCCCCCCCCGAACTCCTATCTGGACCAGAGGTGAGTGCCTGGGGTTATAGCCAGAGAGGCAACTGCCCTTGGGTCCCACTGCTGGACACAGGCCACTCTGAGAGGACCTGACCAACTTGGCCCCAGTTTCCTGCCAATGGGCTGGCCCTGCGGGAAGGCTCCCCTTTTCCAAGACTGCAGGCAGACATTGCAGTCTCCACACCCTGCCCCCAGACCCATCTGCTGGAGACCCCAGCCACTTCCTGAGAATCAGAGACCAACCCCAAGATTCCATCCTGCCCTGGAACTCCCATCTGGACCAGAGACCAGAGGAACTCCCATCTGGACAAGAGGAGCTCGCATCTGGACAAAATAAGGAGACCCCAGGGACTTCCCGAGACTCAGAGTCCAGCCCCCCAGCTCCTATCCGGCCAGCACTGTCATCTGGACCAACGCTCCCATCTGGACCAGAGCTTCCATCTGGACCAGAGAGAGGCTCCCTAAATCTGTCAGCTCTCTCTGGACCAAGTACACTGATAAAACCAAGAACAAATCTACAAAGAGATGGGCAGACGCCAAGGCAGAACTACATACAACAAAATAAAGAGCAATACAGCATCACCAGAACCTAGCCCTTCTACAACAGCTAGACCTGAACATCACGGAATGGAAGAAGAAGAAAACAACCTTATAAGTAACATCATGAAGAGGCTAGAGCCTTATATAGAAGAAATAAAAAATAAAGTAGAGGAACAGACAAACAAAAAATGGGAAGAACGCTATAAAAAAAACTAGAGGAAAGGACAATTAAAGCAGAAGAAAACAATAAATCCTTGAATGAAAATAATGAAAAAGCAAGGGAGACAATCCAAGACTTGAAGAAGGAAATAGAAAAAATGAAGAAGACTTTAGCAGAAGGAATGTTGGAAATAGAAAATCTGAGTAAACAAACAGGAACTTCAGAGGCAAGTATAACCAACAGAATGCAAGAGATGGAAGAGAGGATCTCTGGTGTTGAAGATACATTAAAAGAAATAGATTCATCAGTCAAAGAAAACACTAAAACCAACAAAGTCATGACCCAAAATGTTCAAGAAATTTGGGACACCATGAAAAGACCAAACCTACGAATAATAGGGATAGAGGAAGAAGAAGAATACCAACTCAAAGGCACAGAAAATATATTTAACAAGATCATACGAGAAAACTTTCCCAACTTAAAGAAGGAAATGCCTATGAAGATACAAGAAGCCTATAGAACACCAAACAGAGTAGACCCTCAAAAAAGTCCCCTCGCCACATAATAATTAAACAAATAAACTACAGATTAAAGAAAGAATATTAAGGGCAGCAAAGGAAAAAGGCCAAGTGACTTATAAAGGCAAACCCATCAGAATAACACCCGATTTCTCAATGGAGACTTTGAAAGCCAGAAGGACCTGGACAGATATAATGCAGACACTAAGAGACCATGGATGCCAGCCTAGACTAATATACCCAGCAAAACTTTCAGTCATCATAGATGGAGAGAACAAGACCTTCCAAGACAAAACCAGATTTAAACAATACTTATCCACAAACCCAGCCTCACAGAAAGCACTAGAAGGAAAATTCCAACCTAAGGAAGGCAGACACACCCATGAAAACACAGGCAATAGATAACACCACAGCAGTAAACCCCAAAGAAGAGAAGTACACACACACTATCAGCAAAAAATAAAAATAACAACAGGAATGAACAATCACTGGTCATTAATATCCCTTAATATCAATGGACTTAATTCACCTATAAAAAGACACAGACTAAAAGAATGGATACGAAAACAGGACCCATTTTTCTACTGCATATAAAAAACACACCTCAAATTCAAAGACAGACACCTCCTAAGAATAAAAGGCTGGGAAAAGACTTTCCAATCAAATGGTCTTAAGAAGCAAGCTGGTGTAGCAATCCTAATATCCAGCAAAATAGACTTCAAACTAAAATCAATCAAAAGAGATGATGAAGGACATTACATACTCATTGCAGGAAAGATCCACCAAGATGAAGTATCAATTCTGAACATTTATGTGCCCCAAACACAAGGGCACACACATATGTAAAAGAAACATTACTGAAGCTTAAATCACATATAAAACCCCACACATTAATAATGGGAGACTTCAACACCCCACTTTCACCTCTGGACAGATCGGCAAAATTGAAACTTAACAGAGACATAATGGTCTTAACTGATGTTATGGCTCAAATGGATTTAATCGATATCTACAGAACATTCCACCCAAACAAAAAACAATATACCTTCTGCCCAGCACCCCATGGAACCTTCTCTAAAATCGACCACATACTTGGCCACAAAGCAAATCTCAACAGACACAAAACAATTGGAATAACCTCCTGTGTTCTATCAGACCACCATGGTTAAAAGTTAGATTTCAACAACAGAAAAAACTACAGAAATCCTACAATCTCATGGAAACTGAATAATGCTCAACTGAATCACCAATGGGTTAAGGAAGAAATAAAGAGAGAAATTAAAGACTTCCTAGAGATCAATGAAAATAAATACACCACATACCCAAACTTATGGGACACTATGGAAGCAGTGCTAAGAGGAAAATTCATAGCACTAAATGCCCACATAAAGAAGCTGGAGAAATCTCACACTAGTGACTTGACAGCATACCTGAAAGCCCTTGAACAGGAAAGAAGCAAAGTCTCCCAGGAGGAACAGACGCCAGGAAATTATCAAATTGAGAGCTGAAATCAATAAAATAGAAATAAAGAGAACAATACAAAGGATTAATGAAACAAAGAGTTGGTTCTTTGAGAAGATCAACAAGATAGACAAGCCCTTATCCAAACTAACCAAAAGACAGAGAGAGAGCATCCAAATTAACAAAATCAGAAATGAAAAGGGGGACATAACAACAGACAATGAGGAAATCCAGAGAATGATCAGCTCATACTTCAAAAACCTCTACTCCACAAAACTGGAAAATCTAAAAGAAATGGATAATTTTCTGGATAGATACCATATACCTAAGTTAAATCAAGACCAGATAAATCTTTTAAATAGTCCAATAACCCCAAGGAAATCAGTCATTAAAAGTCTCCCAACCAAAAAAAGCCCAGGACGAGATGGTTTCGCTGCAGAATTCTACCAGATCTTCAAAGAAGACTTAATACCAATACTCTTTAAATTGTTCCACACAATAGAAGCAGAAGGAATATTACCAAACTCCTTCTATGAGGCTACAATTACCCTGATTCCTAAACCAAACAAAGATGCAACAAAGAAAGAGAAATACAGACCGATCTCCCTCATGAATATTGATGTAAAAATACTTAATCAAATACTGGCAAACAGACTCCAAGAACACATCAAAACAATTATCGACCATGATCAAGTAGGCTTCATCCCAGGGATACAAGTGTGGTACAACATATGAAAGTTGGTCAATGTAATACACCATATAAACAAACTCAAGAAAAAAAATCACATGATCATCTCACTAGATGCAGAAAAAGCATTTGACAAAATCCAACACCCCTTCATGATGAAGGTCTTGGAGCGATCAGGAATACAGGGAACATACTTAAACATAATAAAGGCAATCTACAGCAAGCCAACAGCCAACATCAAATTAAATGGAGAGAAACTCAAACCAATACCACTAAAATCAGGAACAAGGCAAGGCTGTCCCTCTCCCCATACTTATTCAATATAGTACTTGAAGTTCTAGCCAGAGCTATAAGACAACATAAAGAGATTAAGGGGATACAAATTGGAAAGGAAGAAGTCAAGCTTTCCCTATTTGCAGATGACATGATAGTATACATGAGTTACCCCAAAAATTCAACCAAGGAACTGATACAGCTAATAAAAACCTTCAGCAACATTGCAGGATACAAGATCAACTCAAAAAGATCAGTAGCCCTCCTATATACAATAGACAAACAGGCTGAGAAGGAATTCAGTGATACATCACCCTTTACAATAGCCACAAATGATATAAAATACCTTGGGGTTACTCTAACTAAGCATGGGAAGGACCTATATGACAAGACCTTTAAGTCCCTGAAAAAAGAAATTGAAGAAGATGTCAGAAAATGGAAAGACCTCCCATGCTGATGGATAGGCAGGATTAACAGTAAAAATGGCGATCTTACCAAAAGCAATCTACAGATTCAATGCAATTCTGATCAAATTACCAACACATTTCTTCACAGATCTGGAAAGAATAATACTCAACTTCATATGGAAAAACAAAAAACCCAGGATAGCCAAAAGAATCCTGTACAATAAAACAACCTCTGGAGGCATCACAATCTCCGACCTCAAGCTCTACTATAGGGCTACTGTAATAAAAACAGCTTTGTACTGGCATAAAAACTGACATGTGGACCAATGGAATCGAATTGAAGACCCTGACACTAACCTGCACACTTATGAACATATAATTCTTGACAAAGAAGCCAAAAATGTACAATGGAAAAAAGAAAGCATCTTCAACAAATGGTGCTGACATAACTGGATGTCAATGTGTAGAAGGCTGCAAATAGATCCATATCTGTCACCATGCACAAAACTTAAGTCCAAGTGGATCAAAGACCTCAACATAAATCCAGCTACTCTAAACCTGATAGAAGAGAAAGTAGGAAATACTCTTGAATGCATTGGCACTGGAGATCACATTCTAAATATAACACCAGTAGCACAGACACTGAGAGAAACAATCAATCAATGGGACCTGTTGAAACTGAGAAGCTTTTGTAGAGCGAAGGACACGGTCAACAAGACAAAGCGACAGCCTACAGAATGGGAAAAGGTCTTCACTGACCCCACATCTGACAGAGGGCTGATATCCAGAATATATAAAGAACTCAAGAAACCAGACATCAAAATGCCCAACAGTCCAACTAAGAAATGGGCTATAGAACTAAACAGAGAATTCTCAATAGAGGAAGTTCAAATGGCTGAAAGACATTTAAGGAATTGCTCAACATCCCTAATTATCTGGGAAATGCAAATCAAAATGACTCTGAGATACCACCTTATACCTGTCAGAATGGCTAAGATCAAAAGCACAGAAGACAGAAGATGTGGAGCAAGGGGAACTCTCCTCCACTGCTGGTGGGAATGCAAGCTTGTACAGCCACTTTGAAAATCAATATGGCACTTCCTTAGAAAATTGGGAATCCATCTCCCCCAAGACCCAGCTGTAGCACTCTTGGGCATATACCCAAAGAATGCTCAATCATACCACAAGGGCATTTGCTCAGCTATGTTCATATCAGCATTGTTTGTAATAGCCAGAACCTGGAAACAACCTAGATGCTCTTCAAATGAAGAACGGATAAAGAAGATATGGTACATATACACAATGGAATACTTCTCAGCAGAGAAAAACAATGACATCATGAGGTTTGCAAGCAAATGGATGGATCTAGAAAAAATCATCCTGAGTGAGGTAACCCAGACTCAGAAGGACAAACATGGTATGTACTCACTCATAGGAGGATACTGGATGTAAAACAAAGATGACTAGACTGCTACACTACTCCTAGGAGGCTACCTAGAAAACAGGACCCTAGGAAAGACACAGGGATCACCCAATGACAGAGAAATGGATGAGATCTACATGAACAACCTGGACGACAGTGGGAGTTATGAAGGGCAAGGTTTGAGGGAAAGAAAGCTTAGGGGAGCAGGAGATCCCAACTGGATCAAGTACAAAAAGGGAGAACAAGGAATAACAGACCATGATAAATGAAGACCACATGAGAACAGGAATAGGCAGAGTGCTGGAGAGGTCCCCTTAAATCCACAATGATACATCCTCTGTAGACTGCTGACAATGGTCGAGAGAAAGCCTGATCTGACCTAGTCTGGTAATCAGATGGTTAAACACCCTACCAGTTGAGCTGGAACTCTCATCCAATAACTGATGGAAGTGGATGCTTCAAAGATCCTCGGCCAGGCCCCAGGTGGAGCTCCAGGTGTCCAATTGTCGAGAAAGAGGAGGGACTGTAAGAGCATGAATTGTTGAGACCAAGATTGGAAAATGCACAGAGACAAATAGCCAAACAAATGGAAGCACATGAATTATGAACCAAAGGCTGTGGAGCCCCCAGCTGGATCAGGCCCTCTGGATACATGAGACAATTGAGTAGCTTGAACTGTTTGGGAGGCATCCAGGCTGTGGGACCTGGACCTGTCCTTAGTGCTTGAGCTGGCTGTTTGGAACCTTGGGCTTACAAAAGGACACTTTGCTCAGCCTGGAAGGCGGGGACTAGACCTGCCTGTAGTGAATCCACTAGGTTTAAATGAATCCCCAGGGTAGTCTCTAGAGGAGATGGGAATAGAGGGGAGGGGATGAGTGGAAGGTAGGGGTGGGGCGGGAGGGGGGAGGACATGGGAACCCATGGCTGATGTGTAAAATTAAAACACATATATAATAATAAAAAATGCCCTGAGATGAATAGAAACAAGTTAAATTAAGTTAAAAGAGCTAGTGGGACAAGCCTAAGCTAACACCACATTTATAATTAATAATAAGTCTCTGTGTCTTTATTTGGGAGCTGGTTAGTGGCCCAAAGAAAATGGCAGCTACAGAGAGAGAGAGAGAGAGAGAGAGAGAGAGAGAGAGAGAGAGAGAGAGAGAGAGAGAGAGAGATGATACACATGTACAATGCACACATATAAAATATGATGAAATAAAAATTTAAAAGATAATTCTTTTACATTTATGCATTTATTTGTGAGATTTTTGTGTCTGTGTCAAGTATTCACCCATGCCCACATCCATGTGTACACACCATAGTGCACATGTAGAAGTCAGAAGACAAACTGTGGACGTTGGTTTTCTCCTCCCACCATGTGGCATCTGGGGATCAAACTCAGGGTGTCAGGCTTGGTGACAATGCCTCCCAGCTGAGCCATCTCATCAGCCTGACTGGTCATTTAGCAGAAAGTCATGAAATGATGGATAAAGCAATTGAAGTAAATTCTATCATCATCTATCATAAGAGAAAGTCACTATAAAATATCTATGGTTAATCATTTATCCATTACAAGTCATTTTTTAATTAGGAGCAATACCCAAAAAAATCATTCAAATAACTGTTGAGAAGTATAATTGACATGTTGGAGAGGAATGGCTGCTGGGTTTTCCTGGAGTGATTCATTACTGTTGTTGTTGTTGTCCTAAAGCATTATTTGCTATTTTAAACATGTCCAGCTAATAACTTTGTTAAGAATAAAATTTCATAGGTCATGGCTAGTCTTAAACTCCTAAAGTCTGTGGACTGCTTATCAAGTACTCTCAAATAGGAACCAAAGAAAGGTGAGTATGTATGCACTGATTTCAGTAATGTCTACAGAAGTAGTCAAGGAAGTATATAGAAAGGGTTCTCATGAGAGTGCTCCAGATGTCATAGAAACAGATAAAACCACATGGGCAGACACACTCTGGACAAAGCACTGGCTATTAGGTATTAACACAAATGACATTCTGTATACCAACTGGCCCTGGAGTCACTCACTGCAGATTGGAGTCATGGAGATGGGGGTGAGGGTGGCCGACCTTTGCTAAATAACTTTCATCTTTGAAGGGTCAGTACTGAATGAGTAAGTAAAACACTTTCCAAATGTATCTTCTAAAATGGCACACACAGAAAAATCCTTCTGTAACATTCCTAAGTAGCTCTTTTGGTAGGAAAGTCAAACAACAAATTCTTAATTTGAAGTACTAGAAACTGGTCCCAAAATGAAACTGGTTCATCTTACCAATGTTTCACCTTCTCTGCCCATGTTTCCATCACTTAAAGCATACATCAGAAATTATGCATTTGCCATCCTCAGCTATCCAAAAATAGCAGTTATAAGTCCACAATCATCCACCTAATACTTCCCCTATGGCACCAGAAATTCATTATCCACTGTACATTTTCCTAAGTGATAGTTATATTGTATTAGCTCTTCTTCTTTATTGGATTCATTGGGTCTCTTTGTTTGATGCAACAATTAGCATCAATATATTTTAAATAACTAAGCAGCCATGAGAATTGACTATACATAATATATATTAATTCTATACATAAATTCTATATATAAATTATATCCTAGAAATACAACTAAATTGTATTAATAAAGCTTCTCTTGGTGATAGCTAGTGATCTTTCCAGGTTCCTATTCATTACTCATGCTTTTGTTTTTGTTGGACATTCTGATGTAGCAGATTTGACAGTGATTTTTGGCTCAGGGATATTTTGATGGAGCCAATAGCAAAGAGGACATTTTGACAAATTGTTTCTAGAAGTCTGCATCAAGATATATAAATAACTTTTATTTTAAAGTATAACAACAATTAGGGTGGGGAATGTGATGGAGTAAAGTTTAGGGATGGCATGAAGCCCAGAAAAGATGACATACTGTTTTATATATTACATGACAATTGTTATTTAGAATCTATCAAAATATTTTTGACTCAGCATTTTTTGACAAATTATCATGTATTCGTTTTATCTGTTCCTTAAATACTTCCTACCCAACTATCTTCCCATTGGACTTTTATGATTGTTTGAAATATTTTAAATTAAAATTGTGGACGCTACCACATCATACTCAACACTTCAGGAGAAAGTTGTAAAAAGTAAAGCTATTTGTTCCCATATAATGATAACATTAGCACATCTATCAAATTTAATGCTAAGTCCTCAATGTTCTCTAATACCCTGGCTATGTTCAAATATCTCCAATAGTCTTCCCATGTCCCTTACAGTCAGTTTATTCAAATCAAAGGGGAAGAAATAAGTCTCTTTATTTGTGAGATAAATGTAGAGAAACGTTACAACTGTGAAAAGGTGATGTGAGCCATTCAGCATATTATGCACTCAATTTCTATGTATTTTAAATCATAAAATACAATCTTTAAGATATTTATGTCATTATATGTTTCTAAGTGTGTATATATGTAAGAGGAGGCTATGTCTAGGGTGTGGTATGTCTTCTTGAGTTGGAATCAATTATTTCAAGAATAATATAAAAATGATGCTTATTTGACTTTTTAGTTGAGGACCTAGGAGGAATGGATTAGATGCCTGAATCATGATCTAGACACTGGTCAAGAAATTTGAAGTAATATATTGATGTACTTCCATTAAAAGCTGGAAACAAAAGTCATGAGAGTCCTAAGGATTACCATGTAGCATTTTGATGGAAGGCTCAAATGAAGTTGTGTAAATCATTAGGAACAAAAACACCAAATGCTTTAGCAAAAGGGGCTTGTCTTCTCAGCTTTTGAGCTGCATCAGTGAGCCTCATTGGATAATTGTTTGACTATGAACAAGAGAGAGGTGGGATCCATGGGAAGGGGACAAATGCTAAATTGATATAAAATTTTAGTATGCATTTCCATTGTAAAGGAAAACTTCAAAGCAAACCACAAAGTAGCCCCACCACCTTGCAGTGAGAGCATAAATATCATTCAAGCATCCAATTCCTGCATTTGGTCTCCACAGTCAGAGATCACTTAGCCCTGTGTCTGACAGAATGACATAAACATCAGCAAAACCAGACATGCAAATGTGATACGAGCCATGTAAAATGTCACAGTACTAGAATTGAGTTCACTCAGCATTGACAAGGAATCTTGGATGATGTTTGTTTCCAAGAAGAGTAAAGTAGTTTACACAGCTCCCAAGGTCCTCTGGCTTAAAACCACGTGTTATCATGGACTCACATTCTTTGTCTAGCCAGCCAGTCTACAAGAGAAAAAACTATATTCCTTATCTTTACATCTATGTTTAATACTGCCTGACCCATAGTAGATACTTTACACTTGTGGAATGAATGAATGCATGTTCATCTGTTCATACTTTATCAGAGACTTGGCAAAGTCCAAGTCACTACTACACACATTTTGATCTAATTGGATAAGATGACCAATTAAATATTAAGGAGTCAATGGTTATGACTGTTCTCAAACATTCACAACTGGTCAAAGAGCAATGAATAAGTGTCTGTTATCTCTAGAGTGTTCAGCCATAAATGGTACTCTACACATATCTTCCCCTCTCAAGACTAAGGAAACATTGTGGAAGAGATAACAGAGTGAAAGAGCCAGGGGTTTGGGAGGACCAGACCAAGGCATTTCTTCTGGACATGACAGGTCTAGTATTATCATCAACTCATAGTAGCTATAGATGTCTGCACAAGAACATCAAAATATAAAATGAGTCAACATTCTAGGATGGAGGGTGTGGTGGTTTGAAAAAAAAAAGGTCCCCATAGGTTCATAAGGAATGGCACTACTAGGAGGTATGGCCCTGTTGGAGTAGGTATGACTTTGTTGGAGGAAGTGTGTCACTAGGGGGTGGGCTTTGAGGTCTCAGGAGTTCAAGCCAGACCTACTGGCTTACTGTCTCTTCCTGATGCCTGCAGAACCAGATGTAGAATTCTCAGCTACCTCTCCAGCACCATGTCTGCCTGCATTACACCATGTTTCCTGCCATGATGATTATGAACTAAACCTCTGAACTGTGAGCCAGCCCAAATGAAATATTTTCCTTTAGAGTAGTTGCCATGGTCACAGGAATAAAACAATAAAATACAGCAATAAAACCCAAACTAAGACAGAGGAATATCTTAGTTACTGGTCTATTACTATGCAGAGACACTATGACCAAGGCAACTCTTATTTTTAAAAAAGAAGCATTTAATTGGGGGCTTGCTTACAGTTTCAGAGGGCTACTTCATTATTATCATGATGGGAAGCTGACAGGTATGGTCCTGGAGAAGTAACTAAGAGCTTTACCTCCTGATCCACAGGCAGAAGGTGGAAAGAGACACTGGGCCTGGTATGGGTTTTTGAAACTCCAAAGCCTACCCCCAGTAACACCTCCAACAAGGACACATTTCCTAATCCTTCCCAAATAGTCAACTAACTTATAACTAAGCATTCAAGCCTATGAGCCTACAGAGGCCACTCTCATTGAAACAACCACAAGAGCTTGAGCCTGAGCTCCCAGCCCCACCTAATTACCTATTGACATTTGAGAGCTTCTGGAGAATCATTTTCTCTATAGGTTTTGCCTCTGGTAGGTTAACCATGCTCCAGTGAATATATGAGCAACACAAATGGGACTCGGTTTACATAAAAAAGAGGACACAAACTGTGGAAAAGTGGAAGAAATGGGATGGATCTAAGAGGAGTTAGAGCAAGGAGTCAGGGAGGATATGAACAAAATATATTGTATGCATGTGTAAATTTATCAAAAGATTAATAAAAATACTACATTAAAATATAATTTAAAAAAATTTTAAAGACTGCCCTTTGAGAGGACATGTACATGGACAGAGGTAGCACTGGAGCTTCAGACAGCAATGGAGGAAATGGAGTGTCAAGTCAGGTTCACTGGCTCTTCCTCAACACTTCAACATGGATTTGAAGTAATATCAGAGAGATAATATCAAAAATGGCTAGCAATTATTGATAAAGAGTTACTTTGCCATGTAGTGGTGATGCATGCCTTTAATTCCAGCATTCAGGAGGCAGAGGCAGGCAGATCTCTGTGAGTTCAAGGACAGCCTTCTCTATGCAGTGATTTCCAGGAAGTCAGCAATAGAGAGAGAAAATCTTTCTTGAAAAACAAAACAAACCAAACAAACAAACAAAAAATGAGTGGGCAGGGGGGTTGTACCTGAATTTCCAGCCTGAAGATTCCTTAATCTAGGGCATATTGGATTTGCCTTAGGGTGGAAAAGACTCATGGGAAAACCAGTTCAAAGTGCAGTGGTTAACTGCATATTTGCTGCCATCTTCACTCATTCTGTATGCTCAATCCAGTGGCCACCATCAGTGTTTCTGCCCCCATTTTATCACTTCAACTCATCCTGCACATCTCATGAATGATTGTTCTTAAAAGAAAACCATGTTGATCACCTTCCTCCAGCTAAAAGCTTTCCTTAATGAATCCTTATAGAATCTAGAACTAAGTTAAAATTCTTAAGCCTAGAAGTTAGTCTTCACTTTTATTATCTCTCACAGACAAGTCAAATCCTATACAGCATGCATGATTCTTTCCTGGATGCTACCCACTGGCTACCTCCACTTTCCTGGAGCATACTCCTCCTTCTCTGTCCTTGAATATCCAAATTCTATCAATATTATAAAGCCTGAGCCAGATTCCAAATCTTGAACCTTTTCAACCATTAGCTAATCTTTGGTCCATGGAGGTTCTACCATGATTCTTTACCATTTGACAAAATGTTCCTACAGTGGTCATTAGCTTTTACAGTCAAGGACACTTAACTGGACACAGCTTGTCTAGTCAAGGACACTGCAACCTCCTCAAAGTTAAGGATTTTGTCATTTTTTAAATAATTATTTCCTAAAGCCATGATATAATACTTTAAGTGGCAAGTACTCAATAAATAGTGAAAAATCAATGAATGATTCCAAATACTTATGAAACTCTTTTTGCCTGAAAATATCCCTTTAAACCTCAGAATCGTCTCTATAGATCATAATGTTATGGATTGTTGAATTCTCAGTTTTAAAAGATTGTGATCTTTATGTGCTCAGTGCTGGTAATAACAGAGAGCCCTTAACACAGATTTTCACAAACATTATCTTGTTATAGCATTCAGTAAGGGTGAGTCAGTTCAAACTAGGCAAGTGAGCATTATATTCCAAAAAATGTTTTGTCTTATTGAGAGCTTCCTGATAAAAGATTCCATTTCCCAGCTTCCTCTGAAACCAGGCAAGGCCAAGGAAAGGTTCCAAGGATGGAAATGCCAGCATGGGCTAAAGCCGCAAACATTTACACTCCTTCTTCCACCCTATAAAGGTTTGCAGCCATGGTTTTCAGTGGCAGATAGCTAGGGTATATGCCCCTCACCATGTGCACCATTAAATATAATACTATCCACGAAAGGTCAAATGCCTCTTTTTCTGTCTTCTGGAGCAGCTGGAACGTGAGCCCAGCCCCCATCAGGCAGCTCCAAACTCACCTTCTGGGACCTTTTAACTTCCTACTATCCTTGCCTACCTACACTTGGGACCTGTTTTCTTAGGAACAGAGACTGGCCAAGCTCACTAAATACATTAAAGTCAACTGTGGTGATATATTTTATTTGTGCTGAAATGTGGTGATACTTTATTTGTGCTTAAATAAATAAAGCTTGCCTGAAGATCAGAGGAAAAAGCAAGCCATTTTAAGCAAACAAAGAAGTCAGGCAATGGTAGCACACACCCTTAATCCTATCACATGGCAGGCAGATATCTGTCTGGATTTATGTGAGTTCAAGGCCACACTGGAAACAGAGCCAGGTATGGTGGCACACACCTTAAATTCCAACACTAGTTAACCTTGGAGGTCTGTAGGTCTGTACAGACAGATAGGAAGTGACAATCAGGAAGAGAAAGTGATGTAGCTGGACAGAGAGAGCAAATCAGATGGCAGAACAGCAAGGCACATAGGTGTGAGTAGACAGGAAGTTGAGCACATTTGGAAACTGCTGAGTTGGTGAGGTAAAGTTAGCTGTGGCTATTCCCCTGATCTTTCTCAGGCTTTCACACCTATATCTGGGTCCGTGTTTTTTATTTAATAAGGCTATTTAAAAATTTATCTACAGTCAACAATCTTCCTGAGACCTCTGGCTTTTGTGGCCCTCTACCTGTGTGAATGGTGCAATTCACAAAGATGGAGCCTCTAGTTTGGTGGGGTTTACTAGTGTTCTGTGTAAACCCAGTCTAGGACCCTGAGTAGGTCTAGTAGAGCCATTGGTCTCTCCCAGGCAACCATTTCTTTTCATTCTGCAGCTCTATCTGTCTTTCTCTCACTTTCCTATCTCTCTAACACAGTCTGGCCTTCTAGGGAGGAGGCATGTTCCATTCAAAAAGGCCACACATGCAACATAGCCATAATGCAGGACAAGAAATCCATGGGACCTAACTTGGAGGTACCACAGTTAGGTCTCGAGGGCTCACAGGAACCCCTTCCTCTTACCTTGTCCTGAAACTCACTTGGTTGCAAGCACCTGGAACTTACCACTGGCGATGAGAACTTTGGTCAAGAATTCTATGAATTCTCTGGCCAGTGTGACAAAGCTCCCGTTTCACCAAACTCTCTGAGTTTTACTTTACAGGCATGTTTTGGTCAGTCCAGCACTTGGTGGATTTTTCTGGTGGTTGGATGTGAGGCCTGTTTTACCTTGGTCCTGAACCCAGCATACATTCTAAATTGTGCCATTCAAAGGATACATCCTTATCTTGGCTGCAGTCTAACCCAAAAAGCTCCATTTGGAGGACCTTATACCAAGTTCACTATGTTTGGTTCCAAGTCCATATCTGGCCTCAATAAATATCAGACAAATGACTACTGTTGGCTCAACTTCAGAACTTTTTATTTTAATGTCTAAATGACTTAGAGAACTTCATAAGATGGAATGGTAGTATGATCTGAGCTCTCCTTCCAATACAATGCTTAGCTCAACTCAACCTTTCTCTTCCCTGCCACTCAGCTCCAGCTTGCAACAGTACCACATAGGAAGAAATCTAGTAGAGTCACTGTATCTAGAGTAAACATTAGAATGATATAGTTGTCTTTCACTGTATCTTGGGTAAACATCAGAATGAATACTTGTTTCTAAGTACTTAGACCTTGAAGAAATCATTATGGAAAACAGTGATTATTTTCTGTTATCTATAGAGTGTTTTTCTGAAGGAGCTTTACAGTGTTTGCATGACTTTAGCCTCAAGATGGTACTGGCACACCTGGAGCATATTGCATTATAATAAATAGACCTTTGCATGGTTGTTCAGGGTTCAGTTCATAGAAACTACTCCTTCTTGCTGCCAGACAGCCTGAATTGCATCTTGGAGTAAATCTCTTTCTTCGACCAACGCAAGCAACACAGATCACCTGACAGCACCCAGAGCCAGAATGCTTGCCATTTCTGCTGGGTCTCCAAGCCTACATAATCGTGGTTTTCTGTACAATTCCTAAAATACTTGTAGACACACACTAACTGGTTATGGACATGCAGATTGCTGAGTTCAGTCTTACAAATATTCAAATGTCTATTGGATAATGTCAGAAACTGTCACATGATGTTTTACTAAATTGGAAAGATGGCTCTGGATATGGGACATGGACCTGCCAACTTTAGACCTAAGAAAATTTGTTGAAAAGTTTCCTCTAAAGCCACTATCCTGATCTTGACAGGGAGAAGGAAAATTAACAGAGCAGCCTAGAAAAATGAAATTACATACTTGGGAACAGCTAAGAGGTAAACTATTTTCAATAAAGGCTAAGAGAAGTGTGTGTGTGTGTGTGTGTGTGTGTGTTTGTATGTGTGTGTATGAATGTATATAGGTAAGTTGTAGTCACAAATGTTTAGCTCTCTGAATACTCCCTCTTCTTCTTGTTTTTGTTTCAGAAAAATGTCCTCCCATTCAAAGTCATGAATATCTTCAAAGCTTCTGCTGAAAGGTAAACTTTCTTTATTTCAGGATCTTCAGAGGACCATTGGGGTATGGTTTTAAAAGGCTATAAAATTTCAAGCAGAAAAAAAAGTTAGCTTAAACTTGTAATAAAATAGGGTTAATAATTAAGTGTCAATGTATTGATAATCTTAATTTGCTACAACATATCATATATGTAACTTGAATTCAAATCTTGGCAGCAGTCATGTGACTTGGCCACCATCTTTACTAGATGATGACATTTTATTGGATCTGACATTATCCAATAGACATCTGAATCTTTGTAAGACTGAACTCAGGAATCTGTGTGTCCATAACCAGTTAGTGTGTGCTACAAGTATTTTAGGAATTGTACAGAAAACCACGATTATGTAGGCTTGGAGACCCAGCAGAAATGGCAAGCATTCTGGCTCTGGGTGCTGTCAGGTGTTCTGTGTTGCTTGCGTTGGTTTATATTATATATTTAGAAGAAAAATGCCATGTGACTTAACCACCATCTAGGTTAATGACCACATGGTATAAAATAACTATGGCAGCATCCATAGAACTAGTTCTACTGAGCCCACTGGTTATCATTATATCTCTTTTTAAACTAGACTAAGGAGGCAACATCAAGCATCCAAGATATTTCAGCTAAGGATGAATTTTGTTTGATGATTTTGTCCTGAGAATAAAAAATAAGGACAAAACCATGAACAAGTTTCATGGTAAATAGAAGAAACAGCATATTTTTGATGATTAAGTTTTATAAATTCCTAAATGATCTGTTCAGTCTATCAAAAACTGACTTAAAAATGTATGCCTAACCACTTATGTTTTTGCTAACTTTGATAAGTTTTAGCTATTTGAAGAAAATTAGTAATATTAAAAACTGATATTTGTAAAAGTACATGATAAAAGGATGAGGAAAATGAAGTTCAAGTCTCTCATGAACTGTACTTGTGATCTAAAGTTTATCTTAATTCTAAATGGTCTCTACAATTATAAATTTTAAGGCTCAAACTTAATAGGCATAAAATTATGAAATTCTAATCTTGCAAATTTTATAAAATTTAAAAAGCTAGTAACTTATTATAAACTGTTGAAGATAATTAAGATATAAAAGTAATGGTCAGGGGGTTGGGGATTTAGCTCAGTGGTAGAATGCTTGCCTAGCAAGCACAAGGCCCTAGGTTGGATCCTCAGCTCCAAAAAAAAAAAAAAAAAAAAAAAAAAAAAGTAATGGTCAGTCACCTTGTAAATGATCAAATTCTTTAACATACTGAGAACTATGTTTGCAATCATGGTAAATACAAATGTAATTAATTTACAGAGCCAAGCATGGAGGGAAAGACCAATTTATATCTCCTAGTATATAGTCTTCTGCATATGTTTTCAATATTAAGCCTAAAGCAAGTAACTCAAAACAAATTAAAGTAAACTTAAAGTTTGTTTAATGTAAAATAATGTTCAAAATCAGGTATATTTAAAAACTGGTCGAGACGAATTGAATGCTTGAGTAAAGTGGGTTAAATTTATAATACACTTGCATGGCAGAATATCTCCAGGCTCAAGTAGTTCCCTTGAGCACAATCCCACCATAGTAAGTTGCACACTACCTTAATTACAAGATAAGCACTTATGAAAAATAAGACCTACCAGAAGTCTGCTTCTTCTTCTTCTTCTTCTTCTTCTTCCAGATGCATAGTTCCAATCAGTATGGCTATATAGGCCAAAATAGAAAAAAAAAAAAAACTCCTCTTTATGTGTAGGAAAGATGTCTCCTGATGTCTCATATGACAGGGGAATGGAGTCTCTCCCCTAGTGAAGGGACTTAGAGTCTGCACCTACATCCTAAATGTCTCAAACAACAGAGAGACAAATAGTAGTTACTCTGTCCTCAATGTCTCCCTAACTGATATATGAGGATGCTATGAACATGGAACCCTTGTACCTAAGCCTACCAACTGTCATGGAAAATTAGTTGAAGTTGTATTACATTTGTTTGTGCTGTGGAATATTTGTTTAATGATGAAAAGATGTATTACATTCTTCTATGTTGCATTTGTTTAACTCTGTGAAACTATATTACTTTGCCTATCTAAGACACCTGACTGGTCTAATAAAGAGATGAATGTCCAATAGCAAGACAGGAGAAAGGATAGGAAAGGCAGGCAGGCAGAGAGAATAAATAGGAGGAGACACCAGGGAAGAGAGAACTGAGGAGCAAGAAAAGGAGGAGAGGAGGACATCAGGGGACAGCCACCCAGCTACACAGACAGCCATGGAGTAAGAAGTAAAGAAATGTTTATAGAATTGAGAAAGATAAAATTCCAGAGGCAAGAGGTATATGGGATAATTTAAGTTAAGAAAAGCCAAGATAAGGACAGGCGTTCATAAGTAAGAATAAGCCTCTGTATATTTATTTGGGAGCTGGGTGGTTGTCCCCACCACCAAAGAGCTAAGAGTAAAAATAAAACAACCAACTACAACTACTGACTCATATGAGACTTGAATGCTAATTCAATTAGCCATACCCTTTACCCTGGCATTCAGTTCTTCATCTTAGCAAAGATCTATACTATAGCCACTCATGTTTCCTGATTTAAAGAAGCTGTCAGATACTCTATCATCAAACTCAGAGCTTTGGAAAGTTATTCAGACAATCCACATTGCATCTTTGGAACTTTTCTAGACAATCCTATAAAAATGACTCAAATAGTCTTCCATTCTTCTTTAAAATTGTCAGTTAGATGAAGAATTTAACTGACTGTTTTACAAAGCTTCCAAAACTTTGTCTCTTAACGTTTCCCACAAAGTTGTACAGCTATTACCTCCTGGCTTATGTCCTGGATCTTTGCCATCTATTTCGATTTGTTCTTGCCCCTAGGATGGACCCTCTTCTAAGGCACTATAGCTTCTACCCCTTCTACATAGCCCATTTGTCAGTTTGAAACAGTTACAGTTACACCCAAGTCATTCTTCTTTTTACTACTCTGGGCATTGTTTTAGGGACTCAGAACTAAAGCAGATGGAATGAAGCCTTCTTTGCATCAACTAACCCTTGTGTCTCATCAACTCTCAAAAAAACCTTAGAGAAATCTCAGTTCAGCTGAACATTCTTCAAAACCAACTCCATGTTTTTGGCTGTGGCAGTACTCCAAGACAAGATCTAACTACCATTAAGGATAGGATTTGCACTTTCCTCCACAAATGATGCTTCTTTCATACCAACAAATCCTAACTGGTCTGAAATGGGCCCTAAAGACATTGGGACCAGACAAGAATTCAACCACAAACCTCCTCCTAATATATGGGCTTCTGGTCCTCTCCTGCTTGACTCCTCCCTCTGGTTACTTCATTCTGCCTAACTATCCTCATGCTCATGTTCCTTCACTACCTTTGAAATCTTTTACTTACTTAGCTTCCCCTATACCCAATGGCTGTCACCCTACAATATACCCATTTATTCCATTTTTCCTCATACATCTACAAAAAGACCTTTTAGATGCTTTTGAGAAACTGGATGCAAGGGAACTTCATGCCCTTCACCCCAGGCCAAATACAATTCTTTACATTGGTCCTCTATTTCCTCACGTCCCCTTCCTCCAATGCTCTGCAGCTCCCTGCTATTACTGATAACTCATTTTTGTACAATGTCCCTGAGTGGGACTCGTCATTGTAACCCAGAATCAACTCGACACCCACTTCCTCTTGCTGGCTCACTCTGTCTCTCTTGCCTCTACTCCTCCTTTCCCTCCACTTTCCTGGGCAATCTCTGTTTTACTTGGTAACCAAATCACCTGCTTATAGCCCTCTAATAATTACTTTTCAAAACTCTTTAAGAATACAGGACAGCAATTGCATGATTCACCATAGCAGATAAAGTTAAAACTCTCCTTCTGATAAGTGACCAGAGGCCCCCTGTGGGGGGCTAAAGTTATGTTTTAATTTTTTTTTTTTTTTTTTTTTTTTGGTTTTTTGAGACAGGGTTTCTCTGATTTTTTAAGTTTTGGGTTTTTTTTTTTTTTTTATGTGTTTTAAATTTATACATCCGCCATGGGTTCCCCTGTCCTCCCCCCTCTCGCCCCCACCCCCACCTTCCCCCCATCCCCTCCCCTCCATTCCCATGTCCTCCAGGATCAAGGCACCCCTGGGGATTCATTTAAACCTGGTGGATTAGTGCAGGCAGGTCCAGTGCCCTCCTTCCAGCCTGAGCAAAGTGTCCCTGTGTAAGCCTAAGGTTCCAAACAGCCAGCTCATGCACTAAGGACAGGTCCTGGTCCCACAGCCTGGATGCCTCCCAAACAGATCAAGCTATTCAATTGTCTCACTTATCCAGAGGGCCTGATCTAGCTGGGGGCTACACAGCCTTTGGTTCATAATTCATATGCTTCCATTCGATTGGCTATTTGTCCCTGTGCTTTTCCAATCTTGGATTCAACAATTCACACTCTTACAGTCCCTCCTCTTTCTCGACAATTGGACTCCTGGAGCTCCACCTGGGACCCCGCTGAGAATCTCTGCATCCACTTCCATCAGTTATTGGCTGAGAGTTCCAAGACGACTGTTAGGGTGTTTAGATGTTTTAAGTTTTAATTGCTGTGCTTAAGAGATTTATAAAACAAAAATTCCTTTAACCTATAAGTCCCACTGCCCCACAGATAACTCCTGGAATGCTGGGGCTGTTCATATAAAATAACAAGCCACAATGTGTTTTCACTTCAGTAAACAAGGTTGGTTGTCCCAAATGCACAGGATGTGTTTGATCACAGGGAGTATGTCAGGATGTATGCTTGCCACTAATTGGACAAAGGTGGGAGGTATGTAACCTTGTGAGTTGTGCCTTCATAAGCACCTGACTAATGTAGTTTGGCCCCGTTCTCTGGGAATTCTGGGTATGGACATGGCCAGTGTCCATCATCCTGGCCAGTATTTAATATTTGCTTCAAATTTGGCTCAAAAATTGTGGCAGAGGTCTTATTCTTGCCTGGTGGGATTAACATTTTCTGGAAGCCCCAGTGAGATCAGATCACCCACTCAAATTCTAAAGCCAGACCTTCACTTTGGGTCTCTGGGGCTGAAGGGCCTGTTGAAGAGGTGGACACCTTGAGACATCCCAAGGCTCTGAAGTATGACCTTGGTTTCACAAACTATTGGAATAAACTTCCATGCTGAGAAAAGCAGCAAGCATCTACAGAGGCCTCCCCTGTTAAGTCATAGATGGTTCTGTTCTGTGGGATCCTGATCTGGGGCATGTATGAGTTCACTGGTACCCAAATACTCTCCCATCAAGGTCAAGAAGAGAGACATCACCTACTTTCCTGGTTCTGGTTATTTAAAAGTTTGTCTGTGTTTTTTATGTATGGGTGGGTCTGTGTTTTCTAGTATGTCTGTAAGTTCTGTTGTAAACATGGGAGCCACTGCATGTTTTATTTCTGAATAATCTCCTTTGAGCGTGAGATTTGTTTTATTTTTGATAATTCTACTGTTGCCAGCTACTAACCACCACATCTATCACTGCTTGCCATAACTGCTTTGATGGCCAGGGCTCAGAATTTATCTCTGAGCTTTCTGGTCACTAGATTCAGGTTAGCAGGGATTCAAATGTCTTTTGGGTGTGGGTAACATTAAAGTTGTTTTATGCTACTTTACTTTATTGAAAAGGTGGCTCTAGAGTTTGGATATGGCTCTGCCTTCTCTAGACCCAAGCATATTTTAAAGTATTCTCTATGTCCTGTGTCAGGTGATCCCCCTAACTCTATGACAGGAAAAAGAAGCAAAACAGAACAGCTAAAAAAAAAAAAAAATGCACTATTGCCAGGTGGTGGTGGCACATACCTTTAATTCCAGCACTAGGGAGGCAGAGTCAGGCAGATCTATGTGAATTCGAGGCCAGCCTGGGCTACAGAGTGAGTTCTAGAAAAGGCACAAAGCTACACAGAGAAACCCTGTCTTGGAAAAGAAAAAATAATTGCACTGTTGGTTTCATTTAACTGCCTAAAACTTTTGCTAAGATATAAATATAAACCTTACCTCAAGATCTGTAAGACTATTGAATGAACTTTCTATACCTCAGAATTATGTTTATTGGGTATGGTTACAAATCAGTAATATCTGTAACAGAAAAGTTGGCTTAAAAGTTGTAACACAAGAGTTGATAGTTAAAAGTCTATATATAGGTAATCTTAAAGAAACCATATGTCCTGACTATAAGGATTATGTCCTTAACTATGTCACCAGCCTGCAACGGCATCCCAGCCTAAAAAGCTGGGCATGCTCTCTCTGTGCTCTCTGTTTATGCACTCTCTCCTCCCGTATTCTCTTCTCTCTCTCTCTCTCTCTCTCTCTCTCTCTCTCTCTCCCCCAATAAAGCTCTAGAAAGGTAACCATAGCTCGTGACTCTTCCGTCACCAATATATCCAGCACTCTCTCCATCGTCATGGCCGCCACATGTTGCTCACCTCCACTGGACCCCCACACAGCTACCACTACTGCTACCACCATGATTTTTCACCACAGTGAGTGAGTCCGCCATTATCGCAGCTGTAGTCTGAGCTATATTTTTTGTGACAGACACCCTGGGGATTGTCCTCAGGCTGAGCTGGCAACAGCAGGCACATTTTCACTCCTGACAAGGGGGTAAATGCTGTCTCAGGTCCACTGTGAACCAACTGCAGCACAGCTGAATCCCTCATCATCCTTTGACGAAGAAGATGGGTAACTTGAGCTGATTGATAGATCTCTCTTCACTCCTGGGGCCGCCTGAGATTGGAGTCTGATCCCAGTTTGTTATTTTAATTTTTAAATTTTCTCTCAGCTACAGCCATGGGACAAAGGGGCGGATACATTTACCACTTACATTGGCGGATAGGAGTGGGTACTGGTAAATCTGGCCACATAACAGCATCATGGGAACTTCTGCCAGTGAACGGGCAAATAAAAGAGTTACTTTATCCCCAAGCTTTCTGCTAAAGCTCTAAACCCTTCTCCCTCCTCACTTATGTGTTTGCCACATACAACCTTTTTCTGTCTGACTTCTGCCTGCACAGGGCAGGCTCAAATGGGTGGACTTGGGCAGCTTCTAAGACTCTCACCCTAACTAACCTTAACTCCACCCATTCATTCTCAAACTGCCTTGAGAGACACAGACAGATCTGGAAGTGGCTAAGTTCCATACAAATAAGTTTACAGTAGTCAAGATGGCTCTTATGCCAAAAACCATCTTATAGCCTCAGATAAGCCTTCCAAAAGGATTGGCTTATAGTCTGCCTCCTGACAGATCTTCCAAAAGCTGTCCTTAAGCCAACAATAATCAGGAAAAAAAAATTCAGGACATGGAGTAAAATCCGGCTCTTGTTCCCCAGACCTCCCCGATTAAAACTTAAGCATCTGGAGAGCAAGGCTCCTGACCCCACAGGCAAAAGAGTCATCTGTGGCATTTAAGGTGTGCCAGGGAATAGATAAAAGCCTGAAAACAAAATTGCCAAGTGCTGACACTCACTGACACCCAAAAGCTGTTGGGTCCCTGTTTTAAGTAAGGAAAAAGGCCACGTGCTAGTGAATGCCCTGCCAGGCCATCAACACCCTTGTTAAAAATGCTGCCTATAAAGACAACCAGTCAGCTGACTGCCTCCAGGTGCCAAGATGCATGGGTAAATCAAGCTAAGACCTCTAGCAGACCTAAGCTTGGCTACAGACATGGCAGGGAACCCAGAATGCAGCAGGGAACTAATCCGTTTCTTTCCTCTGGACACCAAAACTACTGACTCAGTCCTGGGAGTTTTGGGATGTCACCTCTCATTTCTCTATTGTTGGGTACAGAGGACAGCCTTACCCACCTCACCAGATTTAATTACACTTTCAGAGTTACTTAATAGAAAAAAAAATTCCAGCTAAGATAAGAGCTGATTGTCTCACTTCAAAGTTACTGCCTGTGTTTCTCATGTGCACAAAGACAGGGCCATGATCATTGCCTTGTCCCTAATTCCAACAAAGTAAATTCTCATACACCACAAGCTTTTCTCTTCCCAGTTCCCTGTTCTAACTCACTGTTCAGCTAATGGTACAGGACCACCACAGAACTGGAGTCCAGAGATCATCAAGTAAGAAACTGTAACAGCTAAAAGTTATTTACACCCCCAGACCCAAAAGTGTCTGGGTGCTACAAAAATAAACTTTAAAGTAAACATCTATTATTATAAGATGCTTTTAACAATTGATCACCTGTCTCCTGGATGCCAAACTAGTAAAGGAAAACAGGTGCTTTAAAATAATCTGTCTCTGATACAGCTTAACATGTTTCAAAATCCATCTGGACAGGCCAAATCTACCTCAGATAAATGTCAACATAAAATAATAATGATTCTTTCCTCTCTAAGCTTTTTTTTCTGTGTCACCAGCATCTTGTCAAACAGAAGGTTCCCAGCCACAGCCAAGAGGGATACATGTCTCCAGAACAACGGATGGCAGACAGTATCCCACAACACCTGTCTACCTCAGAAGACTCCCACAAGAGCCAACCCATGTCCAGTAGTCAACCGGAAGCAGCTTTTGAAAGAAACTCCTATTACCATCTACCTGACTTTTTTTTTTTTTTTTTATAGTAAGCAAAAGTCTGGGATGTAGGGATTATGTCCTTAATTACATCACCAGCCTGCAATGGCATTCTAGCCTAAAAAGTGGACATGCTCTCTCTGTGTTCTCTCTTTCCCCACTCTCTACTTCTGTATTCTCTCTCTCTCTCTCTCTCTCTCTCTCTCTCTCTCTCTCTCTCTCTCCCCTTTCTCCCCCTTTCTCTCCCAATAAAGCTCTAGAAAGGTAACCATGGCTTGTGACTCTTCCAATACATCCAGCACTCTTCTCTGTCGGTATGGCCGCTGCCCACGGCAGCCAGCCACGAACACCGCTGCTTAACCAACACTGACACCATCTTAGCTTCTTATCATATATATATGATAGAGATTTTTTTTAGTTCAATGAGAAGCACCTTTAAGTCTATATTTAGAAGACAACCAAAGAAAATTTGAAATCTTGAGCTTGTGATTAATAATAGTAGTCAGTGCTTTACAAGATTATAAGAACTCCATTGATTAATCTTAAAACTCTGAACTTTTGAAATTTTAGTTTAACAATAGTAAAGAGAATGGGAAAATCTGAAACATTTTTTATTACCATAAATGACTTTCTCATACCTTTTCAACTTGCATTCACGTAACTTAAAGCACTTTCTTAGACCCTCTGAATCTGTATGGCTTTAAGCCTTTTTCTTTCCATCTAGTCATTTACCAGAGACACAAGTAGTTATTATTGAAAACAATCATTGCAAATTAAGTTCTTTTAAATAAAGAAACAGTAAAAAGCTACATCTGAACCCTGTTTATCCCATAATAATAAGCCTGTTAACTAGTCAAACCTGTCTTTCTCAATAGGAGACTTAGTAGCTCTAAAAAAGAGTAAGGCCTGACTTTTGCATATGAAATGAATTATCAAGACTGCTGCAGCCTTAGGGGATGGAGCTGGTTGTTAGCTGCTGCCAAACTGACATAGTTACAGTTGCATCTAGAGTTAGCCTAGCTATCAATGCCATCAGAGATCTGAGAATGATAAACTCTTGCAGGAAGTAGAATCCAAATGGCCTATGTATCAATTTAAATGACAGAGACTTGCTCACTACCTAGACAGTTACCCTAGGTTCCTGTGGTCTGGATGGCTTCACTGGGGCAGTGGTTGTAGGTCTTCAGCTGTCATAAGAGGACAGCATTTAATCTTCAGCTACCACACAAACACTTTCATCTTTTGGCTGTCAGACCCAGGTCTGGGAGATTTTCCTGTAGAGGAGGAACTTAGGGAATTGATCTTTCTTTGACCAGGCAGAATAGGGCAGTCAGCCCAATAGTGTCCTCAGCTTGGGCAGAACCCTGGCAGCAGATGCAACATGGAGAAGTTTTTCCCAGTGGTTAGTGTTACTACAATTCAGGTGGAGTTATCATGTCCTGTCTATCTTCTTTGAAGACCTTAAGGTTCCCATTAGGAGGGGGTATTTCTCTCTATAATGGGAAACTTTTTATTAAAGATATTAAATGCCATATTCAGCAGATCTCTGAAGAGTTTGAGGACAATAATTTCTTAATTATTACACTTTGCATCTTTAATTACTTGCTTTAGACTTAACCTTGAAAACACATACAGGAGGCTAAATAAAACTTGTCTCTATAAATGAATTACATTTGAACTTAGCATGACTATAAGCATAGTTCTGAACACATTAAAATTAGTCATTTATGAGGTCACTGATCATTAACTTGCATGTCTTAATAATCTTTAACAGTTTATAACAAGTTAGTAGCTTTTATAAGACCAGGATTTGCAGCTTTATCTCTGTTAAGTTTGAGTCCTACAAAAATAACAATTGCCAAATTGAAGCTCTTTTAGTATTAAAATAAAACTTTAACTCAAAAATAAGGAGATTGGCAACTTTACTTTCCTGGTCCTTTTATTGTGCACCATTACAGACTATCACAGGTCCTTGTATGACTCAGTTTATCAAAATAGCTCTGTGGTATTGTGTTCCCAAAAATATTGTGCAGGCTAATAAACTTATCTGGGGTCAGAGAACAGGAGAGCCACAATATTAAAGATGAGGATAGGCAGTGGTAGCACAGGCCTTTAATCCTAGCATTCCAGAGACAGAAATACCTCTGGATCTCTGAGTTCAAGGCCGCATTAGAAACAACCAGGCATGGAGGCACACACCTTTAATCCCAGGGAGTGACCGCAGAAAGTAGAAAGATATATAAGGTGTGAAGACCAGAAACTAGAAGCATTTAGCTAGTTAAGCATTTGGCTGGTTAAGCATTCAGGCTTTTGAGCACAGTTCAGCTGAGAGCCATTGGGATGAGGACTCAGAAGCTTGCAGTCTGAGGAAACAAGACCAGCTGAGGAACTGGTAAGGTGAGGAAACTGTGGCTTGTTCTGCTTTTCTGATCTTCCAGCATTCACCCCAATAACTGACCTCAGGTTTGATTTTATTAATAAGACTTTTTAAGATTCCTACTGCACTCTGTTAGCCTGAGTAGATTTTAGGTAAGGAGAGAACAGAACCTTTGCCAGACTGCTTAGGTCATTGTCTTGCTGCATCACAAAATAGGAATATCCCAGTTTCTGACATTTAGTGTTTGGTGTTCATAGTTGTGGTCCTAAATCTTTAGCCTTTTATTTTTTTTAAGATTACATATTAATAAATACATAATAATAAAAAATATTTTATAAACTTAAAATGTCTCATAGCCTTATAAATTTAAATATTTTGAAATCTGTTACTTAAAAAATACACAGTAATTTTAATTTAAATTTTCTGTAAAACTCTAAAATTCTCTTTTAAAGAAGTTTTAAAAAATCTCTCAACTATGTGCTTCTGCAATATCAAAAAAAGTAACCATTTCTACTTTAAGAGAGAAAAAATAGGGCACAACTAACCTCCCACACTGGCAACAACTCAGTGCTCAACATCTGGGATCACTCACAATCCTCTGGGTCACTTCTCTGACCTTGCCCTTGACAGCATACACAGCCTGTCTTCTAGGCCTCAGCCAGCTCCATTTCATTGTGGCTGGTGTTTCTGGTGGCTGTCACATGGCACCAGCATCTTAAAAAAAATCTAGGGTTCTCCATTGCAACTGGGCTTTCTTTAGGAACTTTTGCCTTGCCACACAGTGCCAAGCCTCAGCTGCTTTCCATGACCCCTTAATGCCTTTAAAAACAATACCACCTGGGTGACTTTTACATTGCAAAGTTCAGCTGCCAGTACAAGGTACATTTTTGTTAAATTTGTAGAAATGCTTGGAGGTGCAGCTTTAATACCTTACTAAACAAATATTGTTCTTAAATCCCATCTTTCATAAACTTTGTTTTAATGACTTTGTTTTCAGGATGGAAATTATCATATAAAAATTCATCCTATATATGATAATTTCTATCCTGAAAACAAAGTCATTAAAACAAAGTTTATGAAAGATGGGATTTAAGAACAATATTTGTTTAGTATATGATAATTTCCATCCTGAAAACAAAGTCATTAAAACAAAGTTTATGAAAGATGGGATTTAAGAACAATATTTGTTTAGTATATGATAATTTCCATCCTGAAAACAAAGTCATTAAAACAAAGTTTATGAAAGATGGGATTTAAGAACAATATTTGTTTAGTAAGGTAGTACAGCCACTTTGGAAATCAATATGGTGCTTCCTTAGAAAACTGGGAATCCATCTCCCCCAAGACACAGCTGTAGCACTCCTGGGCATATACCCAAGGAATGCTCAATCATACCACAAGGGCATTTGCTCAGCTATGTTCGTATCAGCATTGTTTGTAATAGTCAGAACCTGGAAACAACCTAGATGCTCTTCAAATGAAGAATGGATAAAGAAAATATGGTACATATACACAATGGAGTACTACTCAGCAGAGAAAAACAATGACATCATGAGGTTTGCAGGCAAATGGATGGATCTAGAAAAAATCATCCTGAGTGAGGTAACCCAGACTCAGAAGGACAAACATGGTATGTACTCACTCATAGGAGGATACTGGATGTAAAACAAAGATGACTAGACTGCTACACAACTCCAGGGAGGCTACCTAGAAAATGGGGATCACCCAATGACAGAGAAATGGATGAGATCTACATGAACAACCTGGATGACAGTGTGAGTAATGAAGGGCAAGATTTGAGGGAAAGAAAGCTTAGGGGAGGAGGAGATCCCAACTGGATCAAGAACAGAAAGGGAGAACGAGGAATAACAGACCATGATAAATGAAGACCACATGAGAACAGGAATAGGCTGTCCCCAGAAATCCACAATGTTACATCCTCTGTAGTCTGCTGGCAATGATCGAGAGAAAGCCTGATCTGACCTAGTCTGGTGATCAGATGGCCAAACACCCTAACAGTCATGCTGGAACTCTCATCCAATAACTGATGGAAGTGGATGCAGAGATCCTCTGCCAGGCCCCAGGTGGAGCTCCAGGTGTCCAATTGTCGAGAAAGAGGAGGGACTGTAAGAGCGTAAATTGTTGAGACCAAGATTGGAAAAAGCACAGGGACAAATAGCCAATCGAATGGAAGCACATGAATTATGAACCAAAGGCTGTGTAGCCCCCAGCTGGATCAGGCCCTCTGGATAAGTGAGACAATTGAATAGCTTGAACTGTTTGGGAGGCATCCAGGCTGTGGGACCTGGACCTGTCCTTAGTGAATGAGCTGGATGTTTGGAACCTTGGGCTTACACAGGGACACTTTGCTCAGCCTGGATGGAGGGGACTGGACCTGCCTGTAGTGAATCCACCAGGTTTAAATGAATCCCCAGGGGAGTCTTTGCTCTGGAGGAGATGGGAATGGAGGGGAGGGGATGAGGGGAAAGTGGGGGGGGGGCAGGAGTGGGGAGGACAGGGGAACCCATGGATGATGTGTAAAATTAAAACACAAATATAATAATAAAAAAATGAAAAAAAAATCATCCTAATCCAAAATATCCTGCAGACCTGTTGTTGCCTCCTTGTTTGGTTTATACCATGTAGTCACTTTTAGTCAAGATGGTGGTGAAGTTACATGACATCCACTCTCTCCAACCCTAGCAAAGATGGCTGCCAGTCATATATATGAATACACATATATATATGTATACATACACACACACACACACACACACACACACACACACACACACACACACAGTGTATGTATCCAGCTCTCTAGACAGAGAAAAGTATCCTTCTTCACCCAAAACCATAGCTTTTGCTATGACTCAAAGGTGTGAATCTACTCCAGCTATTTTATAGACACCTATTAGCTTCATTTTCTACAATGTGGATTTTAGTAATGCTAAAATATCTAAAATTTTTATCTCTTTTTATAAGCTGAAATTCACATAAGCTTAAGGGGAATCAAGGGAGTCATAAGGCTTGGATCCACCTCTCACAGGTCAAACAGACTCCAGATAAGTGTAGCCTAAGCTTCCACACCTACCTATTCCTAAGGGTATGTGATCTTTCTCTCTGTCCTGGTTTTGGGACTCCTCCCCTACCCCAACTACCAAGATTATGAGCCTGAAAGTTCCAAAAGTAAGATTTATCTTTAATTTACTAAACTTTAACTTCTACGCCTAATCTATATCTGTCTCAGCAGATTTCACTGTCAGATGTCACTCAGCAGACGTCACTCAGAATGCACTTAAGAGGTGAATGTAAGGGCTAGTTACACTTTGTTTTAATTACTGTGTTTAAGAAATCTATAAAACAAAATGTCTCTGATCTGTAAGTCGCACTTGCCCAAGGACAGATATCTCCCTGGAATGCTGGGGCTGTTGTTCATGTAAGATAACAAGCCACATGTCTTCACTTCTGTAAACAAGCTTGGTTCTCCCAAGTGCACAGGATGTGCTTGGTCACAGGTAGGTGGGAGGTACATGGACAGAAAGTACATCAGGATGTATACTTGCCTACAGTTGGACAAAGGCAGGAAGTGTGTAGCCTTGTGAGGTTTGCCTTTATAAGCACAGGACTAACATACTTTGTGGCCATTCTCTGGAAATCCTGGGTGTAGACCTAAACTGTAGCCATTATCCTGGCCAGTATTTAATAAAGCTTGTTCCAGATTTGGCTTAAAAGTTGAGGTAGCAGTCTTATTCTTGCCTTGTGGAATTAACACCCCTTTTCAATGGACCCTCTGACAACAGCACTCCTCCTCAGCAGGAAATAGCTAAAAAAAGAATCTCTGTCCCTGCCTTACCTTTTTCTAGATCCTTTTAGGGCTTGTAATGATAGTTTCCTGCTAAAAAGACTATACTTCTCAGCTTCCCTTGGGGCCAGATAAGTCCAAGAAGAGGGCTATGTGTTACAATAATTTCCATGCTTCATCTCTTACCCCCTATAAAAAGGGTGCAGCCATTTTTTTTCATGGGCAGGTGGCTCAACTTCCTGACAGAGTATGCCCCTTGCTGTGTTCCAGCTCAAACACTGCTCTTTTTCTGTCTCTTTAAGCTGTCTCAGAAATCTAACACTGTGACTAAAAAGCACATTGACTTTAGGCATGCTAAACCAAAGGTATACACTCATAAATGATAGATTACTTCTCTAAGTAGACAGGGGTGCAAGTCTCACCAAATGTTACTGCCTGGTTAGCATTATTGTCACTCAAAACATGACTATGGACAAATAGAATTTACACTGCTTGGGTGCTTGTTATGAGGCTCCATGGAAAATTTATTGGAAACCCTTGCCTTTTTACAAAATCACCAGGTGACTTGAATAGCACTGGGCAAACCCCAAAGAGCCTAACAAACTATATAGAAGAAACAAGTTTCAGTATTTCACTGTTCTGAAAACAGCTTTTAATAACAGCCCGTGTCACTGGTACCCCAAAGATTTCTGGCATGGTCCTGAGAATCAAGTGATGCCAATGATGCTGGTTGAGGAACCATATCAATGGCTCATATTATATAAAAGCAGCATGCCTCATCTTTTGGAACTTCTGCTGTTATCCTAACAGAAGAGAGAACACTGAACTAGGAAAATGGGAAGAGAATAAAAAAGCTGTAGCAAAATGTAATGATATATTGTGTACCCTAATAAACTTGCCTGGGGATTGGAGGACAGAGTCAGCCACTAGATTAGACATAGAGGCCAGGCAGTGGTGGCACACACCCTTAATTCTATCACTCAGGAGGCAGAGATCTGTCTGGATCTCTGTGAGTTCAAGGCCATACTGGAAACAGAAACAGGCAGTGGTGGAACACACCTTTAATCCCAGTACTGGGAAGCACACATACCTTTAATCACAGGAAGTGATGTCTGGGCAGAGAAAGATATATAAGGTATTAGGAAACAGGACCTCACTCTCTTTAGACTGACGATTTCGTAGAGGTAAGAAGTAGTGGTTGGCTGCTCTGCTTCTCTGATCTTTCAGTTTTCATCCCAATATCTGGCTCTGGATTTTTTTTATTAAAAGACCATCTAAGATTCAAACAATATCTAGCGCCCACCCTAACAAACTTGCTTGAGGATCAGAGGACAGAGCCAGCCACTAGATTAGACATAGAGGTCAGGCAGTGGTAGTACACACCTTTAATCCCAGGTAGTAATATGGCAGGACACAGAAAAGAATATAAATTGTGAGGAAACAGGAACTTGCTCTCTTGAGGCTGAGGATTTCATAGAGGTAAGCTAGTGGCTGGCTCTGTCCTCTGATCCCCAGGTAAGCTTTATTGAAGTACAATATATCACCACAGCAAAAAAAAATAATAATAAATAAAAAATCGTGTCACAGGAGCACAGCTGTTAATGCTCTGTTGTTTACAAGGGGGTAAAAATAGTTGAAAGTAGTATTAATACCAAAGCAACAGTGGCATTATACTCTGGTGCTTTCTCTGCTGACACCATTCATAAAGGAAGGCCAATTTGGTAGTAATTCTGTCTTAACATTGAGGCTTATCACAAACAAATACATGGGAAATATACCCTATATTCACTAACTTTCATGGGATAATGACACAAATTTATGATGAATTTGAAAATGACTAAATTCCAGTCCAGTAGTGAAACAAAATAAGTTTCTAATTATGTGGCAATGAAACAAACCAGAAAGGGAGAACTGAGAAATGTTGAAAATACTCATAAGTGTTTAGAGGTTTCTAAAGATCTCCAAATAGCTCCATTTAAAACAACAACAACAACAACAACAACAACAAAAAACAGTATCTCAAAATTATGTACATGTGTGTATGTGAAAGAGTTCCAACTAGAGTTTGAAAAAGTTTGTTTTACTTATATACAAAGAAGTATCATTTACCCAGATATACATGCTTTCTACTAATGTTCAAAATCCTTTTAAAAGCCCTCATAAAAATACTAATTTTCCCACAATCAACCAGGAGCCTCAGGCCCAACCAGACATTTTGGTCTGTGGGGATCACAATCACCCAGGATCAGGTACCATCATACCAAGTACTGCCTGAGGTCTCCAGGCCTGGGCATGGGAGAGAGGAAAGGTAACAGCTCCACACCATCCCTTATGGCTGGGGTGGGCAGTACTCAATAGAGCTCCACCTGTGACCCAACCAAGAGTCCTTGTGCTGGATGGTTGGGCACCATTGTGGTGAGAGAGTACAGGGTGGGGAGATGGAAGAGAGGGAGAGGTACAGTGGTTTGTGGGTTGGGGAGAGAGGCAGATCTGGAGAGGTGAGGGTGGTGAACAAGCAGACATGAATGGCCAGCTGGCCACTCAAGTCCAGGGAGAGGTCTGGGCCTGGCCTATGACCAAGGGCCAGGTCTTGATCTGTGGCCCTGAAGCAGCCAAGGGAACTTGTGTTGATGTCTATAGTTCCTGTTGCCACTGCAGGCCATGCAGGGGCCTGCAGTCTGGGCTGCTACCTGGTACCATGCTGGTGCCCAAGTGCCACACTCCCACAGGGTCCATGCCAATCTGGGTGACCTGCACAGCTACCTGGGGCCATGGTGACAATCTGGCCCAGTCTGCTGCCAAGGGAGGTTGTCTGAGTCCATGCTCCTGCCACAGCCAGGTTCTGTGTTGATGTCCCTGGTCCATGTTGCTACCAGGGGCCACTTGGATGATCAGGATCTGGGCCACAACCTATGACTATATTGGTGTCCAAAGGCTGTGCCACTACCAGGACCAGGCCAATTAGGGTGGCCTATGCTACCACATAGGGTCATAGTATCATCCAGACCAAGACTTCAGCTGAGGACCCATGTCTAGGTCCGTGGTCCTGCTGCAGCCAAGGTCTGTGTTGGTGTCTGTGGCTCCTGAGACCATCGAAGACCACCTGGGGCCATGTTGGTGTCTGACTGTGGGGGCCATGCTGGTCCCAGTGGTCTGTGCTGCCACCTTGGACCATAGTGACATCAGGCCCACACCACTGCCTAGGACCATGTATGGGTCTGTGGTCCTACCACAGCCAGAGTCTGTATTGATGTCTGTGACCAATGTTGTCACCAAAGGTCACATAGATGCCCAGGGTCTGAGCCACAATCTGTGCCCATAAGGGCATCTGAGGGCCATGCTGCCACCAGAGACATGCTGAGTGGCTTGAACTGTCACCTGGGCTCATGGTGTCATCCCTGCCAGAGCCGCTGCAAAGGGCCATGGGTATGTGGCTCTACAGCAGCCAGGGTCTGAGTTGATGACTGGGGCTCTTGTTGTCACCAAAGGCCATGCAGATGACTGGGATCTGGTCAGTCACCTCGGATCATGTCAGTCTCTGATGACCATGTCACACCCAGGGCCATGCTGATCTGAGTGGCTAGTGTTGTACCTGGAGCCATGGAGAGACCAGTATGGGTCACTGCCTAGGGCCATGTCTAGGTCCTTGGCTTCCGGGGTAGTGTCCGTGGTTCCAGTTGCCACTGAGGGCTCTGTGGATGTCTGGGCTCTGGCCAGCCACCTGGGACCACGTTGCCACCAGGGCCAGCCATGCTGATCTGAGTGGTCTGTGCTGCTACTGGGGCTGAGGTGGAATCTGGGCAAAAACTGCTGCCAAGGGCCATGTCTGGGTCCATAATCCTGCTGCAGTTGGGGTCTGTGGTGATGTTCATGGCCCATGTTAGCACAGGGGTTATTGGAATCATGCTGTGCTGAGCTGGCCCCACCCTTCACTGGCCCTGCCCCTGGCTAGATACTGCAGCAAGCAAGCTGGCCCCACACTTCAGAAGAAAGCTCACCCACACACTTGGGGAAAATGTCCCCAGCCCTCACCAGAGGTATGCATCTCACCTGGGAAGAACACTAGAGCTGACCCTATGGTCAATGATGCAGATGAGCCGACCCTGAAGGCATAAAAACAAAAGAGCTGACCCTGCCTCCCCTCATCTGCCATGTGGTTGCATGGGTGAGAGAAAACTGGTGAGGGAAAAATGCTCTCCTCCCTCTGCCCCTTGCTTTCTGCAGCAGGCAAGAGCACTGGCCCTGGGGTTACAATAGTGAGAGAACTAGCCCTGCTCCTTATTAGCTACAGCACACAGGGAAGTGGGCCCTGAACCCACCTGGGCAGCACACTAGAGCTGACCATGTTGTCAGAGGCACAGGTAAGCCAGCCCTGAGGGGTAAGAGGAGAGCTCACCCCCCCCCCACACACACACCCATTTCCTCTACAGCAGTCAGGAGAGAGGGCACCTTGCCTGGGCAAAACAGTAGAGCTGGTCCTGGCAATGTGAGTGAAGGGCACCTGAGGGCCTGAGAGCAGAACTGGTCTGGCTGGCTTCTGGCTGCAGGCTGCACTTGCATGAGCTAGCCAGGACAGTGCTGGAGAGCTCTGCTAGATAGTGAAGATAAGGGAAAGCTAGCAAGCTGATCAACCTAGCTGCCACCCAGACCCAGACCCAGGTCTATGACTTGGCCCACCCCAATGACCACAGAATCTATGAACTGTTGGAGCATGTGAGGGAGACAAAACTACAGATCCAAAACAGCAGGATCTCCATGACACAGGACAATAGGATATCCAAGAGGAGTCCCAGTGAGAGCCCATTATTGGTGGTACAGCAGAAACCATGGGCCCTGAGCCAGACCAATGACTCTTGGCAGTGAATATGCAAGTAGAGATGAATGGACTAAAGGGTAAACTGTGTGACACAATGGGCCACACTACAGCCTTTATGAAAATATTCTTTTTTATTTTTAATTTTTTGTTTGTTTTTGTTTTGTTTCTTTATTTTGTTTGGGTTTTGGTTTTTCTTTTCAATTTGGTTTTGATTTGGGGGTGGAGAGATTGCAAGGGCAGCAGAGGGCAGATTCAAGGAGACAGGGAGATCGATCTGAATGAAAGATGTGAAATCCACAAAGAAACAATAAAAGTAAACAAACAAAAACCCCCACTAACTTTCTAAACTATAAAAGACTTAACATAAAAGAAACCTGGATCATTTATCACACTGTCTGGTATCTAATTTCTTCTACAAGTCAGGCAGCATATGAACAATTACCTTTAGGCAAATTATTTAGAAATTGAACTGGTATTTAAAGCAGTATGAAGACATCTTGGGACAGATTCAAGAGATGGCATTCTCACCTGAACTTGTTTCTTGACCTTGAATAATTCATCTCTTCTTGGGTTTTCTTATTAACAGAGGTTAGACAAGATTCGTGGTTCTTGGACCTGACTGTACTTTGGTACCACCAAAACTAGCTTAATGCCTGAGTCTCAGCCCCAGAAGTTCCAGTTCAATTGTCTTGCTGTAGAAAGGTTATCTAGTGGGCTTACAAAAGCTCATGGGTGATTCAAATATATACACACACCCCACCCACCATATTGAAGGCTGTCTCCAAGCTTTTCAGTTACTGTATCTTCCAAAATACTGTTCAGTATATACTGCTCTATTTTATGGTTCACAAGCATCAGAATAGACTAGAAATACCTGGAAGGCTTGTTAAACAAAAACTGCTGGACCCTACTCTAGAGAGTTATGGAATCACTTAGTTCAAGAGAAACCCAAGATTGTGCTGTTTTGTTTTGTTTTGTTTTTTGTTGTGGTTGTTATTTTTGTCTTTTAAGACAAGTATTGGTGAAATTATTAAGGCCACTCCACGTAGTTAAAAGGGAGGTTTATTTTGTAGGGTAACTTACAAATGAAGGGGTAGGTTGCAGGGTCTGGCAAAGGTATAGCACAGTCCGGCCGTGTTCTCTGGAGAACTCGGCTCGGTCTACCTCCTGCGGCGTCCCGGAACCAAGAGAGTGACCTCCTCTTGATCCTCGGTCTTCCGCTCCCCACTCTGCCCCGCCTTGTGGGCGTGATCATTACTGAAGCCTCAATGGGGGTTGGAACTTCCAGGCCAATGCTGGGATGGCTATCCACTACAGACAAGGTCTCGCTCTGGATGTCCTGAGACTCACTAAGTAGATCAGGCTGGCTTTGAACTCACAGAGATCTACCTGCTTCTGCTCCTAAATTCTGGGATTAAAGGCACAAACCACCACACCCAGCTTCTTTCTTCACTTTTAAAAAATTAATGTAATAATCTTATAAATGCTTTGAGAATTTCACAAAAGCTATTTTAATCCTACTCATTCATTCTCCTACAACCATACATATTTCATGGCCTCTTTTAAGTCCTGCCCATATACTCATTGGTGGGGGCCAATTCTTAAAGGAAACAGATTCTTCCTTGCCCTGAAACAATCACTTGTTCATAGCTCATTAGCTAGCAGTGCAGGCCTGTGAACTCCTTAAGAATTTACATTCTAACAAGCTGCCAAGCAATTCTGATGCTGCTGATCCAGGGTAATACATAATAATCATTTTCTGATTATAAAATTGTATTTACCAAATTCCACCAATTATTCTTATTTACTTATGAAACCACAGTATACTATAGTTCATTTACCCACATGATCCCAATCTCTTTTCTAATTATTGGCCCACTCTAGCAGCACAATGTTGCATATTTGATACATTGTGAACCCCGAATTTACATTTGTGTTAATTAAATAAAATCAACCTTGGGTCAGGATGTGAAGCCAGCAACTAGTTGACAGAAAGTAATCCATCTGGAAGATAGATAGAGAGATGCACAGAAGGTAGTAGGGAGGAACTTTGAGTGTGGCAGTCCATTTTGGTTTGGTGCAATGGGATGACATTCTATTTCTGAGATGCTGGCAAAAAGGAAAGGTCAGCTTGTTGCTCCTCAACCTCTCTGAGCTAGCAGATTTTCACCCAGCCTCTGATTCCTGAGTCTTATTGATAAATAGAACTATAGATATTTGGTTAAAAACTACATATTTGGCAGCAACAGGAAACAGGCCACTGTAAGACAAATTGCTAAATGGTCTTGTTAATAAAAACCCAGAGCCAGATCTTGGGGTAACAACTGAGAGATCAGGGAATAGGACAAGCTACAGCCACCCTTACCTCACCAACTCCTCAGCCTCCAAAGAGCTACTTTCTTTATACCCACGCCTATATGCCTTTCTGTCCCTTCTCTCTTACTTCTTCTCTCTTCCCAGCTACATCACTTTCTATTTCCACCCAGCTCTATCACTTCCTGTCTATCTGTACAGACCTCCAGACTTCTATGGTTAACCACTGTTGGAATTTAAAGGAGTGTGCCACTAGGCCTGACTCTGTTCCCAGTGTGGCCTTGAACTCACAGAGATCTGGATGGATCTCTGCCTCCCAAAACCTAGGATTAAAGGCATGTGCTACCATTGCCTGACTTCTATGTTTAATATAGTGGCTGGCTTGTTCCTCTGATCTCCAAATAAGCTTTATTTATTAGAGCACAAATAATATATCACCACAGGCCCCTGCCTGAAAAGGAGCTGCAATTATTGGCTCAAACAGCCATGGATTCAGGTGCAGCCACCATGACAATGGAAAACAATAGCACAATAGCATGGCTGGAATCAAAGTACCTCACTAACCTATGTGTTGAATACTTTTTCTCCAGCTAGTGGCACTATTTTGGGAAGTTCTAGATATCTTAGGAGGTAGGACCCTGCTGGAAAAAGTAGGACTCTGGAAGTGGGCTTATGGGTATCTTATCCTTGGACCCTTCCTGTCTTTTCCTCTACTTCTTTTCTGCAAAGAGGTGAAGAAGTTCCCTTCCTGCCTTTCCCACAATTATTTAATGAAGTCCCTGAAACCATAAACCCAAAATAAAACCTTCCCCCTTATTTACATCAGGTATTCTGGTCATGGGAGAGGGGGGCAAAAAACTAATACAGAAAACTGGTCCTAAGGAAGTCTTTACTGTGATTACCTGAACACATAGTTATTAGTTCTTTGGAACTGGTTGGTAGGAGGAATTTGGAGACATCTGTATTAGAGAGGGTCTAGAATGTTACACACAGAGCTTAATGAGTAAGCTGATAAGAGCTCAGAAGAAAAGAATGTTGGCAAAAAATGTAGACAGTAAAGAGTAAGCTTACAGGTTTACACTGAAAATAAGAATTACACTGGGAACTGCACCTCGGGCTAATTCTTATTACACTCTGGAAAAGAATTTTTCCATATTCTTTTTACCTATGTCCTGAGACTTAAAGAGTAAGACTAATTTGGCAGAGGAAATCTAAAGACAGAATATAGCACTCAGGCTGTGGTATGACTATCACTTACTGCTTTTAGCCAGGTGTGGTGGCATATACTTTTAATCTCAGCACTCAGAAGGCAGAGGTAGGGTGATCTCTTGAGTTTGACATCAGCCTTGTCTATAGAGCAAGTTCCAGGGCAGCCAGGGTTATGCAGAGAAACCCTGTCTCAAAAAAGACACCCGAGGAACTGGCCCAACTCTGCCCTTGCAAGCTCCAAATACAAACCTGTCAACTCATTTGAAAGACTTTTCTTGAAGAGCAGCTGCAGTGTCAGCTTGCAAAAGGGAGTCCAGGAAAGGGCTTCTCCAGTTTCAGTAGCCTAGGTGCACAGAGGCTGTTGCAGTTGTGGTCCAAGGAGGTCTAAATAATCTCAAACTGGAAGCAGAAGTGGGCATAGTCTACATATTGCTAATGTTGTAGACATGCAGAGCCATTAGGTTATGCAAGTTTCTACACAGATTTCAGAAGAAAGCCCTGGCCATGCAGTATGAAACCAAGTACCTATAGGCAGCTCCTGAGAAGGTGATATATGAAGCTATGAGGATGAGGCCTAAACCACAGTGAAGACCTTCCCTCTCCAGAATGTTAGAAGTGTCAGGAGCACTGCACAATTACCAAGAAATGTGGTAGGCTATGAATGGAATAGCCCCAAAGCCAGGAGGGCCACATGGACTGCATAGAAGGTCACAGGATCAGGGCTGTCCAAGGTATTAGGAGCAGAGCTTCCAACACCACTCTCTCACAAAACGTTAGAAAAAAGCTGCAGGATTTATCATCTTCCCTGCTGGGCCTCCATCTTGCTTTAATTCCTTCCTCCTTTCCATGCCTCCAGTCTTCCATTCTATGATAGGAAAGTTTCTCTGTGCTGCTATATGCTGAAAGTATATAATTCATTTTGACTTAATAGAAGCTTTCTGCTAAGTTTGCCTTGATTCTTAGCAAAGACCTTTGAGCAATATTAGAACTGTTAAGACTTTGGTGGTGGGATTCTTTCTGGAGGACTAAATGGATTTTTCATTGTGTAAAGACCATGAGCCTTTGGGGCTCAAGGGCATATGGTCTGATTCTGAAATAGTCCTAAAGGCTCGCGTTTCTGAATATCTATTTACTAGACAGTGGTGTTATTTTGAGACATTCTTGAGATTTTAGAAGATGGGCCTAGCCAAAGGAAATAGGTGACTGAGGGTGGTTCCTTAGGAATCTCTTGTTCCTGGCTCATGCCTGAAATGAGATGGAGAGGTTCTGGAAGCCTCTTCACCATGCTTCTCAGAGAACCTCAGCTTACAAGTCTTCTCCATAGAAAGCCTTCCCCTGACCAACCTCTCTACGGAAGAAAGATCATCATTATTTCTTTCATGGAACTTACCCTCATCTGAAAATATCTAGTTTGTTTACTGACAGTCTTCTCACACAAGAAATTCAACCTTATGTCTTGATCACACTGGGACAATGGGTATCGTACATATAATAGGTACCAACTAAACAGTTATCAACCAAATTAAAAAGCATGTATACAATGATGTTCATTGTAATGAGATTTATAATAGCAAAAGACTACAATAATAACCCAAATGTTAATTATAGATAAATGATTAAGTAAACTATGATTTATCCACACAGCAGAATATTTACTACAGTTTAGGGATATAGGTCAGTGGTAGGACACTTGACTAACAGGTATGAGGTTCTGGATCCCATCCCCAGCACCTTCAAAAAAAAGAAAAAGAAAATATGATTGTAAGGAAAGCCTGGGTTGTGACTAAGAGAAGCAGAACAAAACAAAAGGAGAGAGGAAAGGAACTTTGAGGAAAACAGAAACAATGCAAATGATGACATTTTCAGAAAAAAAAAAGAAAACAAAATAAAACACATATGATACCTTTTTAAAAAAAGGAAACAAACGTGCCATGAAATAGGAACAGTTAGTTCACAGACTGGAAGCAAACATAATAATGAGATATCAAGGATGCAAAGTCCAGGCTCTTTCCTAAACAATGCTGTTCACTAGGCAGGTGAAGTTGAAAATCACGGCATCAGGTCCACACAGAACAGAAGAGAGGAAAAGAAAAAGAAGTCTCTCAGGGAAACTCTTATACACTGTTGGTGGGAATATGACTCAGGCATCCTTAAAAAACTAGAGCTAGACCTTTCCTTTGAGCTTGTAGTCTTACTGCAGAGCATACATTCAGAGGAAGTGACACCAGTGTGTTAAGTAGATATCTGCATGCCCATATTCACTGCAGCAGCAGCAACAACAGCAGCACTCTTTACATAGCCAAGAAATGGAAAGCAAGTATATACCACCCAATGAATGGATAAAAAAAATGTACATTTCAGTTGGCTTCTGGTGCCTGCAGGATGCAGGACTTCAGCACCATGTCTGCCTGCACGCCATCATGCTCCTGTCATGGTAATAATGGACTGAACCTTGAAACTGTAAGGGAGCCACCCCAATTAAATGTTTTCCTTTATAAGAGCTGCCATGGTCATGGTGTCTCTTCACAGCAATAGAAAAGCTAACTTGTAGTGGGTAGCCATTCCAGCCTTGGCCTGGAAGTTCCAACCCCCATTGAGTCTTCTGTAATGGTCACGACTACAAGGAGGGGCTGAGAGAGGACGATCAAGAGGAGAGGGATCTCTTGGTGCCCGGACCCTGGACACTGGAAGTAGACCAAGCAGAGTTCTCCAGAGAACACCGCCAGTCTGCACCATACCTTTGCCAGACCCTACAACCCTTCATTTGTAAGTTACGCCACAAAATAAACCTCTGTTTTAACTACATGGAGTGGCCTTAATAATTGCACCAATACTAACTAAGACATACTCTAACAATAACAAAAGTAAAAGAAAGTTTACAGTCAGTGAGATGGCTCAGTGGTAAAGTGTTTGCAGCACAAGCCTGAAAGCCTGAGTTCAATCCCTGGATTGTACAGTGAAAGGGCAGAACTGACTTCCATATGCAGGCCATGTAAGCACTCCCATACTCACTCTCTCTCTCTCTCTCTCTCTCTCTCTCTCTCTCTCTCTCTCTCTCTCTCTCTCTCGCACACACACACACACACACACACACACTAATAAATACTTTTTAAAAAATTATAAATAATAACATTTGGAGAGACAGGTGTGGTGTAGCACTTAGGAAGTAGAGATAGGCATATCTATGTGAGTTAGAAGGCAGGCTGGTCTACATCTAGCAAGATCCAGGACAGCTAAGGCTACACAGAGAGGCCCCATCTCAAAAGTAAATATAAATAAATAAATAGTGGGGATGACATAAGATGTCAAAAGTGAGCTGTGACGGAAACAAGGTAATGAGCATTTGGTTCACTGTTCTGTTCTTTGCATATAGGCAGATACTAAAAAGAAACCATATTAAAAATTGGTATAACCATGATATGACCAAAACATTTAACATTCTTATGACATTTCAGAAGTCTGGATGAATTCCCACCTAACAATGATTGGATGATGTGTGTTACAGAACCACCAGGCCAATAAGATTGTCAGTGAGAATCGCCTCTCCTGATTTTTCCTCAGTAGAGAGGCATCTATTGGGACTATTCCACACAGTCCACTCTTGACCCTTCCACACAGTCCACCCCTGTCCCTTCCACACAGTCCACCCCTGACCCTTCCACACAGTCCACCCCTGACCCTTCCACACAGTCCACCCCTGTCCCTTCCACACAGTCCACTCCTGTCCCTTCCACACAGTCCACTCCTGACCCTTCCATACAGTCCATTCCTGTCCCTTCCACACAGTCCACCCCTGACCCTTCCACACAGTACACTCCTGTCCCTTCCACACAGTCCACCCCTGACCCTTCCACACAGTCCACCCCTGTCCCTTCCACACAGTCCACTCCTGTCCCTTCCACACAGTCCACTCCTGACCCTTCCATACAGTCCATTCCTGTCCCTTCCACACAGTCCACCCCTGACCCTTCCACACAGTCCACCCCTGACCCTTCCACACAGTCCACCCCTGCCCCTTCCACACAGTCCACTCCTGACCCTTCCACACATTCTACCCCTGACCCTTCCACACAGTCCACCCCATCTCTTCCACACAGTCCACTCCTGTCCCTTCCACACAGTCCACCCCTGCCACTTCCACACAGTCCACCCCTGACCCTTCCACACAGTCCACCCCTGCCACTTCCACACAGTCCACTCCTGACCCTTCCACACAGTCCACCCCTGACCCTTCCACACAGTCCACCCCTGCCACTTCCACACAGTCCACCCCTGACCCTTCCACACAGTCCACCCCTGACCCTTCCACACAGTCCACCCCTGACCCTTCCACACAGTCCACCCCTGACCCTTCCACACAGTCCACCCCTGCCACTTCCACACAGTCCACTCCTGACCCTTCCACACATTCTACCCCTGACCCTTCCACACAGTCCACCCCATCTCTTCCACACAGTCCACTCCTGTCCCTTCCACACAGTCCACCCCTGCCACTTCCACACAGTCCACTCCTGACCCTTCCACACAGTCCACCCCTGACCCTTCCACACAGTCCACCCCTGCCACTTCCACACAGTCCACCCCTGACCCTTCCACACAGTCCACCCCTGACCCTTCCACACAGTCCACCCCTGACCCTTCCACACAGTCCACCCCTGACCCTTCCACACAGTCCACCCCTGCCCCTTCCACACAGTCCACTCCTGACCCTTCCACACATTCTACCCCTGACCCTTCCACACAGTCCACCCCATCCCTTCCACACAGTCCACTCCTGTCCCTTCCACACAGTCCACCCCTGTCCCTTCTACACAGTCCACCCCTGTCCCTTCCACACAATCCACCCCTGTCCCTTCCACACAGTCCACCCCTGACCCTTCCACACAGTCTACCCCTGACCCTTTCTTTCTGAACAGACTCTAGAACTTCACTGTGACCAAACATGGCTTCTCCAAGCTGTTGCAGTTCTTCAGATCTGAAATCCAATGAGAGATCAGTTTTGAGTAGTTTCTTTTTGCCCATCAATTCCCTCCCAGTTCATTTCTCTTGTCCTAATAGATTTCAGGACTCATCACTCTGCTTACACCTCAGCAAACATATTCATCTTTTCTTTTCTTTAGCTTCTGCTCTTTTTAGCTAGAAATCTTTAAGAGCTTAGTTCAACCATTAAAAAAATAAAATTATGTCATTTTCCTGAAAATGGATAAAAATAGAGATTATTGTATTAAGTGAAAGACCCAGAAAGACAACTTCTCATGTGTTCTCCCACATAAGGAATCTATATTTTTATTTATGGAAAGACAGAAAGTAGAAGGGAACCATTTGGTAACAAAGAAAGGAGCAAAAGAAGGCATTGTGGGGCTATGATTAAAATACTTACATAATGGGGTGGGGATTTAGCTCAGTGGTAGAGCGCTGGGTTCGATCCTCAGCTCCACATACAAAAAAAAAAAAAACTTACATAATAGGACCAGTCAGATGGCTCAGTGAGCAAAGGTACTTACAAACAAGCCTAACAGGTTGGATTTGAACCCTAGAACATGGTAGAAGGAGAGAACAGACTTCCACAAGATAACCTACACACACACACACACACACACACACACACACACACACACAAATAAATAAATAAATAAATAAATAAATAAATAAATAAATAAATGTAAAACGACATAAAATATTATAAACATAGGGGAATGTGTTGTGGAATAACTTTTTTTGTACACTGTGAAGATGTGTCACTCTGGTTCAATAAAAAGCTGAACAGCAAATAGCTAGACAGGATTTCCAGACATATAGGACTCTGGGAAGAAGAAAGTGGAGATGCCAGAAGAGGCAGAGCAAGCAGGATGAGCAAAACAGAGAAATGGGTTAATTTAAGTTTGAGCTAGTTAGAAACAAGCCTAAGCTATCAGTCAAACATTAATAATTAACAAGTCTCCATGTCTTTATTGGGGAGTCGATGGTCCTGGCAAAAAGAAAAAAGTCCAACTACAGAAATGCCATAACATAAGCCATTATTTGGTATATATATTCTAATAAAAGACAGAGAAAGTAAAACACTGTGAGAAAATTGCTTAATTATTAATTGTGAATTTAGTATTTAAGGTGTTCTACAAAGTATTCTACTGTTAAGACCCTATCTTTGTTTAATTTCTGTTACTGTGGTAAAATTCCCTGACAAAAAGCAACTTGAGGAGAAAGGGTTTATTTAAGGTCAAATTCCAGGTTATCGTCCATCACAGCGGGGAAGTCAATGTGGCAGTAAACTAAACCAGCTCATCAAGTCATACCCACAGTTAAGGACAGACAGAAAAGAGTGAATGCATGGTGGACAATGTTCAGCTTCCTCTCTACACATATACATACAGTCCAGGATCCCTTGCAAAGGAAATGGTGGTACTCACATAGGCTGTGTCTTCCCACATCAATTAACTAATCCAGACAACAGGCCAACCTGATCCAGATCCCTCATCTAGTCTTTCTTCCCATACAACTCTGTATTGTGTCAAGTTGACAAAGGATGGGCTTGTGATGAATAATCTTAATCATGGTTGTCAAATTGACTGAATCTGGGATCAACTAAAAGGAAAGCTGTTTGGAATTCCTGTGAGGATTTTTGTTTTGTTTTGTTTTGAGACACTTTCTCTGTGTAGTCCTGGCACTAGCTCTGTAGAGCTGGCTGGCCTTGAACTCATAGAGAAGAGATTCACCAGCCTCTGCCTCCTGAGTGCTGGGTGGCAGTCAGTGTGCCACCACTGACTACCTGGCAGGGAGGGATTTTTTTGATCAGATGACTTTAAGTGGGAAGACCCACTTTAAATGTGGGCTGCTCCCTCTAGTGGCAGCCCAGAGAAAAGACAGAAGAAGAAAGCCTTGCTTTTTGCCTAATTACCTTTTACTCTTGCTGGTAAACCCATTTATCTTGTTGTTGTTGCTGCTGCTGCATTTCTCACCGAACTTGGGACCTATATTTGGCCTTCCAACATGGACTGAATATGAGCAGTTCTCCAGGAAACTTCCAGGTTTTCAGAGCCAAATGGGAGCAGCCATCAGATTCTTAGCCTATCTGGTAAGACAGCTATTGTTGGACTCTCCATACCAAATTATGCAAACAAAATATTCATTATATCAGTTCTGTTTCTTCAGAGAAACCTAATACAGTTCCTGACATCAACACTGTAGCTTTGAAATTAGAAACAATCAGAGCTCAATGTGATAAAGTATATTTACCCTGAACAAAGAACAAACATCCCCAAGTAGACTAGACTGGTTGGCCAGCAAGCCCCAGGGATCCACCTATTTCTACTACCAAGTATTGGGATTAGAAGCATGTGCCACTATGCCTAGCTTTTTTATGTGTTTTCTGAGGGTTGAACTGGGGTCCTCATGCTTGCCTGGCAAGTACTTTACTGATTAAGGTATCTACTCAGCCCCTATAATGTGTCAATATTAATTAATTAACTATAACATCTATATCATATCAACAAAAATTGTTAGAAGAAAACCAGGTAAGGAACATATGTAAATTATTTTATCTTCATAATTTTTCTAAAACTCTTCTAAAAATAATGCTTACATAAAAAGCGCATGGTGGTAGTGCATGTCTTTAATCCCAGCTTTTGGGAGGTTGAGGCAGGCAAATCTCTATGATTTTGAGGCCAGCCTGGACTACAAAGCAAGTTCCAGACAGCCAAGACTATGACACAGAGAAACCTTGCCTCAAAAAACAAAAAACAAAACAAAACAAACAAAAAAGAAGCATACACACAAGACAAAAATTCTTTAAAAAGTAAAGATAACAGAATTCCAGATAAGTGGATAATAATTTATTAAACTTCAGAATTAATAATGCATAAGGAAGTAGGTTTCTCAGGCCACATCTGTGTCCCAGGCCCCAACTCAGGAAGACACCCCCAGCTCAACCATAGGCCATTTCTGCCGGAAGATCAGGTAAACTGCCCACAAACCTTCTGCACTCTACCTGTTACCCCAGACCCAATTCTCAGGGTTGCCCCAAGTGCTGCAGCCCCTCCCCCATCCATGCCTCCTGTGGATAGCACAGATCATCCCAGACATAAATCCACACACCTAAGGACACCTAATTTTTTATAAAAAATCCAGAAATACACACTGGATAAAAGAAAGCATCTTCAACAAATTATGCTGGTCAAATTGGATGTTAGCATATAGAAGGATGCAAATACATCCATGTTTATCACCAAAGTGAATTAAATATATCAACATAAAACCTGATACACTGAATCTGATAGAAGAGAAAGTGGGAGATAGACTTGAATGTATTGGTATAGAAGACTTCCTGAAGAGAACACCATTAGTGCAGGCACTAAAATCAACAATTAATAAATGGAATCTCATTAAACCAAAAGGCTTCTGTAAGGCAAAGAAAACCATCACCTGGAAAGGGGCAGCCTATAGAATGGGAAAATCTTTTTACCAACTCTACATCTGATAGAGGTATAATATCCAAAATATATAAAGAATTCAAGAAACTAGATATTAAAAACCAAATAATCCAATTAAAAATGGTATACAGATCTAAACAGAGAATTCTCAGTAGAGCAATCTCAAATGGCTGAGAAATGTTCATTATCCTTACCAATCAGGGAACTGCAAATCAAAACTACTTTGAGATTCCATCTTATATGTGTCAGAATGTCTAAGATCAATAACATAAGTGACAGTTCATGCTGGAGAGGATGTAGAGCAAGGGGAACACTCCTCCATTGCTAGTGGGAGAGCAAACAGTCACTATGGAAATCAATATGGTGGTTACTCAGAAAATTCGGAATCGATCTTCTTCAAGACCTAGCTACACCACTCTTGAACATATACCCAAAAGACACTCTACCCTTCTACAAAGACACTTGCTTAAATATGTACATTGTGGCTTTATTTACAATAGTCAGAAACTGGAAGCAAACTAGATGTCCATCAATTGAAGGATGGATAAAGAAAATGTGGTACATTTACTCAGCAGTTCAAAAAAAATGACATTATGAATTTTGCAGGCAAATGGATACAATCAGAAAAAATCATTCTGAGTGAGGTAACCCAGATCCAGAAAGACAAATATGGTATGTGTTCATTTATAAGTGGGTATTAGCTGTTAAATAAATAATAATCAAGCTACAAGCCTCAAACAGAGAGAGGTTAAGTAAAGAGGACTTCCCTGGGAAGGAGACATAGAATTGATTCTGCAGGTAGACTAGGGACAGGTAGGCATGGGAGTGGAAAGGATCAGCTGGAGGGGGAAAGATGGAGGCAAAGAATGCAGGTAGAGATAGCTGGAATTGGGGGACACTTGGGGGGCAATGGAGAAATCTAGTGCAGTGGAATCTTTCTGGAATCTATGAGGGTGACCTAGTAATAGAGCATACAGAGTCTGAACTGGCCATCTTTTGTATCTAGGCAAAGCTTCCAGTGGTGGGACTGGACTACATTAGGTTGAATTGTTGGTCAAGGAGGTTCCATGGAGATCCCTAAACAACCCACACTGATGCTGAGACAGAAGGTCACTCTCTGAAAACTGAAAGTGGGGCCCTATTGCTGAGGAAAACATCCACACAGCTCATTGAACTTAGGTTCAGCTGGTGCAGGCATGGAGCCTTCACCCCTACATTCCAATCTCTTTGGTTTGGGAAGGTACTCTGCAGGTAAGAGAAACCTATAAACCAACCCAGCCACAAAACCTCACAGGTACAATCTGTCCTGCCTGCAAAATGTGCTGCAGAACTTGTGGGAATGGGCAAACAATGTTTGGTTTAACTTGAAGCCCAGGTCATGAGAGGGAGCCCATGTCCTACACTGCCTGGATGGCCAGGAACCAGAAACTGGAGAGCCGAGACCTAGCATAGAATCAAACATGACTGGCACACACAAAAAAAGTCAATGAAATGATTCCTGATCATATTCTGCTATACTCATAGACAGGTTCCCTGCCCAGTTGTCATAAGAAAAGCTTCCTCCAGCAGCAGATGTGAGTGAGTGTAAAGACCCATAGGTAGACATTATGCATGCAGAGAGAGTCTAAATTGGAGGTCTCCATCAGGTTCCTTCCTTAGAGATCTGAAAACACCAGTGGAAGAAGGGAAAGAAAGAGTGTAGGAGTCAGAGGGAATGAAAGATACCAGGAGAACATGGCCCACTGACTCAACTAAGCAGGGCTCACATGAGCTCACAGGGACTCAAGCAGCAATCATGGAGCCTGCATGGGACTGCAACAGGTTCTCTGCTTATATGTTATGGCTGTTGGCCTGGTGGTTTTGTGGGACCTCTAACAGTAGGAGTGTGTGTATCTCTGACTTTTTTGCTTGCTCTTTAAACACTTTTCCTCCTTTTGGGTTGCTCTATCCAGCTGAAATAAGAGGGATTTTGCTTTGTCTTATTGTATCTTGTTTTGTTCTCTTTGGCTGTTATCTCTTGGAGGCCTGCTTTTTTCTGAAGAATAAATAGAGGGGGAACTGATCTGGTAGAAAGGGGAGGTGGGGGGCGCTAAAAAAGTAGAGGGGGAGGAAACTGTGGTCAGAATGTATTATATGAGAAAAGACTCTTTTCAACAAAAAGAAAAAAAAAAGAATTAAATATCAAAAAAAAAAAAAAAAAAGCAAAAGAAAGGAAAAAAAAGAAAGTAGGTTTAAAAAACAAAGACAAAAGCTGGGGACTAGAGTGACATCTGAGCAGGAAAGACTACTGGCTGCTCTTCGGAAGGACCTAGGTTGGGTTCCCAAAATCCACATGGCAACTCACAACAGTAAGAAACTCCAGTTCCAGGGGATCCACCACCCGCTTCTGGCCTCTAAGGGAACTGCATGCACATGTTACATGGAGGCAAAAAACCAAAAACAAAAAACAAAAACAAGGTAACTGGCACACACAGTACTTAGCCAGGCAGTGGTGGCATACAACTTTAATCCCAGCACTCTGGAGGCAGAGCCAGGTAGATCTTTGTGAGCTTGAGGCCAGCTTGGTGTACAGAGCAAGTTCCAGGATAGGCACCAAAACTACATGGAGAAACCGTCTCAAAAAAAAAAAAAAAAAAAAAAAATAGTGGGAAAAAATGCTACAACGTGACTGAAATTGGATAAATAATGACTTGTATGGAGATAAATGGATCAGTGAGGTAGAACAGACTCCAAAGCTAAAATCTAGTTGATATTATTTTCTAACAAATGACAAAAATGTATCTCAATTGAATGGCATAAACCACAAATTAGTTAGTAAGTGATGATGGCATAACTGGCTACCCATCTGGTAGAACATGGTTCATCCTCTAAAATTGAGAATAAAAAGGAATTCCAGATGGAGTAAATGCTTAAATATAATAAATAAAACATCAAAAATTAGGGAGAAAAACCCAGGACACAGCATAATATACTATTTAACCAGAAAAAAAAATCATATTTGAGTTTACAAAAGTTAAAAACAATTTATGTTGCAAAAACTATTACAGACAAAGCTAATCAGCACACACTATGGGCTTGGAACCTTTACCAGTCTACAAAAAGCACCTCAATATTGGTAAGAGATAAGCATCACAATGGGAAAACAGGGGACAGATGGGAAAATGGAATTTGTGAGGACAAACCTATGCAGCCATAGGGATGATACTGCTTGAAGTAATTACTAATTAGAGAAATGTAATTAATGTAAATAATAACTATTAATATTCAGGCATTTACACCAGCCTGCCCTTGGGGACCAAGTGACATCAGGACATGACAGCAGGACATGTCAGCAGCAGCGGCCAAGATGTGACACTGTGGCTTCTGCCTCGAGAAGCAGTGCACGCTCCCTACATGTATGCACTATAACCCTTATAAAAAGCTAGCACCTTCTCTCCCAGCTCTCTCTTCCTTCCACCCTCATTCAGAGGCTTATCTGCTCCCCTCTCAAGAGGGACCTGTTACATGATGCGACTTTGTGGTGCCCCTTGGCTCCAAACTGCCAAAGTACCTTTCTCCTTAAATCATTAAAATAACCACTCCATAGCTAATTACATAAAAGAAAAAAAATAAAACATTAGCAATTGCTAACAGAATGAGGAGAGGAAATGCATATTTCTACATCTAATTTTAAAAGCAGTCCACTGTGCTTTGAATGGGGAATGTCCACCATAGGCTCATGTGATTGAAGAGTTAGTCCTCAGCTGATGGCTATGTTTATGAAGGTTATGGGCTCTTAGGAAGTAGATCCTTGAGGGGGACATACATCACCAGGGGTAGGCATTGGGGTCATATAGCTTGGCCTACTTCCCATTCTATTTCTACTTCTGACTATTGATATGTGTGTGTAGTCAGGCTCCTGCAGCCATGCATTCCTCAGCATGTGGTCGGTACACCCTCTGGAACTGTAAGTCCTGTCTCCTGTAAGCTGCTTTTGTCAGCATTTTATAACAACAGAAATGAAACTAATACAGAGTCTTGTGAATATTTTACATTAAATACACCTCAACAAATCACACTCCTGGGAATCCACCCCATAAAAAAGATAAAAAGGACCAATCAAAGGCTTGTGGCAGCATCCTCCTACTGAAAAGAACAAATAACAAAAACAAGCATTCAAAGCAATGAGATAATAAATAATGGCACACATTATTATTATTAAAGCATAATTAAGAATATACATCAGAAGAATTTTCTTAGAAGCATCTTAAGTGACAAAATGTGATATAGGAAAGTATGGCTTTATTTTTAAAAACCAAATTTTGTGCGAAAATTGTTGGTGTTTAAATGTCAAAGTATGCCTGTCTTTGTCTTTCTCTCTGTCTGTATGGTTGTAAGGAACAGAGACAAAAAAAAGAGAAAATGTGGCCAGGACACAACACAGAAGGTTACAAACCAGCTTGCTAGCACTCAGTATTTGCAAGGGGAATAATGTGTTTTAGAAGAAAGGAGACAGTGACATGACTCCATTTCTGTCAAGTAACGTCAAATCCATGCTTCACTGAGGACTAGAAATGCAACATGAGTGGCTGAGCTTCCACTCCTCTCACAGTCCCCACTCTTAAACCGCTACACAATCATCTGCATCTTCTTATCTTTATAATTACCAGTTTTGTACAATGTCTCACATATTTTCTGCATTTTATGAGAATCCTATTGTTAATTAATTATTAACTCATGTTATTTGTTAACTCATGTTTTATGTAAGACTACTTTTAGACACGACTTTTCAAGTTGGTGGCTAGGGGTTTTTAGTTTAAATGAGAAAGGCCCCTATAGGCTCATGTATTTGCATGTTTAGTCCTCAGTGGAACAAAGAAGGATTAGAAGGTACAGATGGTGTGGTCTTGTTGGAGGAAGAATGTCATTGGGGGTGGACTTTGAGGTTTCAAAAGCCCATCCCAGGTGAGTAGCTTTCTACCTGCTGCCTATAGATCAGGATATCAGTCTCAGCTACTTCTCCAGCACCATGTCAGTCTGCCTGCTACCATGCTACCCATGTGCTGATAATAGGCTAAACCTCTGAAACTGTAAGCATGCCGCCAATTAAATGCTTCCATCTATATGAGTTATTTTGGACATGGTGTTTTCTCACAGCAATAGAACACAAAGAGAAGGTGCACAATTTTACATATAAATGCAAATGCATCGCTATATACAAATAAATTAGAAAACTAAGAATTCAGTCATTATAAACAACTGACTATAAAAATGCATATCAGCAGAGCAGGCTAGGGCCACAGAGGCAGGCAGGGGGAGCAGGCTAGGGCCACAGAGGCAGGCAGGGGGAGCAGGCTAGGGCCACAGAGGCAGGCAGGGGGAGCAGGCTAGGGCCACAGAGGTAGGCAGGGGGAGCAGCGGGGCAGTGGACAAGACACAATTGTAATAAAAACCAGAAACTGAGCTACCATCTGCTGAGGAGTTAGTGAAAACAAGCTCCTAATCAAGAGCTTGGAACAAGGACGCCTTTAATCCCAACACCTGGGGAAGGAGCAGATCTGCACACTGTCTGAGGCCAACCCAGGACCCAGCTGCCTATCCTGCAAAACCCAACAACTTTGAGGTGTTACTGAGACTACCCTACTCAGCTGAAATTCATTTGGGAGAGGAATTAGAAACCTACAGTTTGTAGTCTGAGGAAACAAGAGCAGCTGAGGAGTTGACTAAAGACCAAAACGTGACCTGAGAACACAAAAGAAGGCACCACCCAGCCACCAAATCAGATCACCAGAATCCTAAGTATACACTTCACTGACTGAGAACAGGTAAGCTCCCATCTCCAGACCAGCAGATCAGGTCCCTAACTCTTAGGCCCTACCCATTGGAGTCCCAGCAACCAGACAGCTACCTTTCCCGACCCCCCAAATAAACAAACAAACAAACAAACAAAACTGACCCCTAGGAACCTAACCACTGAAACCATAAGCACGCCCTACACCAACCAGGAACAACTGCTCCCAGAGACAGAACCCACTAACACTGATTTGACTAAGCTGATCCCAAAGAAACAGAGACCAACAGCACCAATTTAACAAAAAAATCCTAGTGAACCAAGACTAACAATTAGAACAAGAGAGCACACACCTTCAGACACAGACACTGCCTGCACCCAACAGGGGAAGAGATGAGTGGATGCCAGTGCAAAAACACAGGCAACAACATGAAGACCTATATGACAACATCACAACCTAGTGATTCAACACCTACAAGACCTGAACATACCAAGGCAGAAGGAACAGAAGAAATCAACCCTAAAAATGACTTTAAGAAGATGATAGAGGCCTTTAAAAATGAAATGAAAAACTCCCTTAAAGAGGAAATAAAAAATTCCCTTAAAGAGGAAATGAAAAACTCCATGAAAGAGGAAATAAAAACTTCCCTTAAAGAGGAAATGAAAAGCTCCATGAAAGAGGAAGTGAAAAACTCCCTTAGAGAGGACACAAAAAATTCCCTTAAAGAAATGGAAGAAAAAAAACAAAAAATTGGAAGAAATCAAAGAAAGCCAAGAAAAATTAATTAAACAGAGGAAGGAAACAATCCAAGATCTGAAAAATGAAATTGAGACAATAAAGAAAACACAAACTGAGGGAATGCTGGAAATAGAAATCCTGACTAAACGAACAGGAACTACAGAAACAAGTATAACCAACCGAATGCAAGAGATGGAACAGAGAATCTCGGACAATGAAGACACAATAGAGGAAGTAGATGTATCAGTCAAAGAAAACACTAAAGATAAAAAAGGTGTAACACAAAACATCCAAGAAATTTGGGACACCATGAAAAGACCAAATCTAAGAATAATAGGGATAGAAGAAGGAGAAGAATACCAACTCAAAGGCACAGAAAACATATTCAACAAAACTATAGAAGAAAACATTTCTTACCTAAAGAAAGAAACACCTATGAAGATACAAGAAGCTTACAGAACACCAAATAAGTTGGATCCAAAAAAAAAAAACAAACAAAAAACAAAAAACAAAAACTCCCTGAGCCACATAACAAAAGACAATGAGGAAATCCAGAGAGTCATCAGGTCATACTTCAAAAACCTATACTCCACAAAATTGGAAAATCTGGAAGAAATGGACAATTTTCTGTATAGATACCACATACCAAAGTTAAATCAAAACCAAAGAAACCATTTAAATAGAACAATAACCCCTAAAGAAATAGAAACAGTCATCAAAAGTGTCCCAATCAAAAAGAGCCCAAGACCAGATGTTTTCGGTGGACAATTCTACCAGACTTTCAAAGAAGAACTAATACCAATACTCTTCAAGTTGTTCCACACAATAGAAACAGAAGGAACACTACCAAACTCTTTATATGAAGCTATAATTACCCTGATACCCAAACCAAACAAAGATGCAACAAAGAAAGAATTACAGACCAATCTCCCTCATGAACATTGATGCAAAAATACTCATCAAAATATTGGCAAACCAAATCCAAGAATACATCAAAAAAAATTATCCATCATGACCAAGTAGGTTTCATCCCAGGGATGCAAGGATGGTTCAACATATGAAAATCTGTCAATGTAATACACCATATAAACAAACTGAAAGAAAAAAAAACACATCATCATCTCATTAGATGCTGAAAAAGCCTTTGACAAAATCCAAAACCCCTTCATGATAAAGGTCTTAGAGAGATCAGGAATACAAGGAACATTCCTAAACATAACAAAGGCAATTTACAGCAAGCCAGCAGCCACTATCAAATTAAACAGAGAGAAACTCAAACTGATACCACTAAAATCAGGAACAAGACAAGGCTGTCCACTCTTCCCATATTTATTCAATATAGTACTAGAAGTCATAGCTAGAGCAATAAGACAACAAAAAGAGATCAAAGGGATACAAATTGGAAAGGAAGAAGTCAAACGTTCACTATTTGCAAATGATATGATAGTATACATAAGTGATCCCAAAAATTCTACCAGCAAACTTCTACAGGTGATAAACTCCTTCAGTAAAGTGGTAGGATAAAAGATCAAATCAAAAAAATCAGTAGCCCTCCTATACACAAATGATAAAAGGGCTGAGAAAGAAGTAAGAGAAACATCACCCTTTACAATAGCCACAAATAATATAAAACACCATGGGATAACACTAAACAAGTGAAGGACCTTTTTGATAAGAACTTTAAATCTCTAAAGAAAGAAACTGAAGAAGATATCAGAAAATGGAATCCATGCTCATGGATAGGTAGGATTAACATAGTAAAAATGGCAATCTTACTAAAAGCAATCTACAGATTCAATGCAATCCCCATCAAAATACCAACACAATTCTTCACAGACTTGGAAAGAAAAATACTCAACTTCTTATAGAAAAACAAAAGACCCACGAGAGCTAAAAGAATCCTTTATGATAAAGCAACCTCTGGAGGCATCACCTATAGCTATAGTAATAAAAACAGCCTGGTACTGGTATAAGAACCGACATATGGACCAATGAAATCAAATTAAAGACCCTGACATTAATCCACACACATACAAACACCTGATTTTTGACAAAGAAGCCAAAACCATACAATGGAAAAAATAAAGTAATGGTGTTGGCATAACTGGATGTCAATATGTAAAAGATTACAAATAGATCCATATCTGTCACCATGCACAAAACTCAAGTCTAAGTGGATCAAAGACCTCAACATAAATCCTGTTACACTAAACTTAGTAGAAAAGAAAGTAGGAAGTACTCTTGAACACTTTGGCACCAGAGATCACTTCCTAAATATAACACCAACAGCACAAACACCAAGCACAACAATTAATAAATGGGACCTCTTGAAACTGAGAAGCTTTTGCAGGGCAAAAGATATGGTCAATAAGACAAAAAGAAAGCCTACAGAATGGGAAAAGATCTTCACCAACCCCACATCTGACAGAGAATTGATCTCAACAGTATATAAAGAACTCAAGAAATTAGACATCAAAATAGTGAACAATCCAATTAAAAAATGGGCTAAAGAGCGAAACAGACAATTCACAAAACAAGAAACACAAATAGCTGAAAGACATTTAAAGAAATGCTCAACATCCTTAATCATCAGAGAAATGCAAATCAAAATGACTCTGAGATACCACCTTACACATGTCAGAATGGCTATGACCAAAAACACTAATGACAGTCAATGTTGGAGAGGATGCAGAGCAAAGGGAACACTACTCCACTGTTGGTAGGGATGCAAACTTGTACAGCCACTGTGGAAGTCAGTATGGCAGTTTCTCAGAAAATTGGGAATCGAACTACCTCAAGACCCAGCCATACCACTCTTGGGCATATACCCAAGGAATGCTCAACCATACCACAAAGATACATGCTCAACTATGTTCATAGCAGCATTATTTGTAATAGCCAAAAGCTGGAAACAACCTAGATGGCCATCAACTGAAGAATGGATAAAGAAAATGTGGTCCATATACACAATGGAATACTACTCAGCAGAGAAAAACAATGACAGCATGAAATTTGCAGGCAAATGGATGGAACTAGAAAAAAAATCATGCTGAGTGAGGTAACCCAAACCCAGAAGGACAAACATGGTCTGTACTCACTCATAAGTGGATTCTAGATAGAAAGCAAAGAACAATCAGACTGCAACCCACAGAACCATAAAGCTATATATATGGAATGGAGTACCCTAGGATGACTGTTGCTTATAATAAGATTTGGTTTTACTCAATTACTGAGCAACCCTCAATGAAACATTACACTATTAAGGACAATGAAATTCCTCATTGGGCTTCTGAGCGATGAGTGCACCCTGTGGCTGCAGCTGAAGCCCAAGATGGCAGAGATCTATTGGGCCTTCATGAAAAACTCTCCCCTTCCAATGCCAATGGGGATTGAAAGCTCAATAGGGCCATCGTTGGCAAGCATTAACATAAGCCTAGGAACTACAGCCATGTGGTTGGATTCTTCAGAAGGTAGTGTATGGTAACTGCTTTTCAAGTATGTTTGAAAACGTGTCACCCAGACACCTAGGAGATTAAGGATATTACTGAAGATCACTGACCTCCATTTATTAACAGTAGCATGCCAGCTAAGCATTTTCATTCTCACAATCCTGTTCAAGCTGGGGAAATACCTACTTCTCAGGAGTGGCTCTGTGCAGCATTTTTTGGCCTCCTGAAATTCATTTAGTCCCCTTTGAAGATACCTTAAACTTTGTGAGTCTGAATGTAGCCATTATGAGACCATTAGTTCTGCTCTTTGTGAGCTACCTGTTTTTCCTTTATGGTTCTTAGTTGTTCTTTTTCAGAGCTGCCAGCTTAAGTCATGCTGGGATCAAGAATAATGGGCCTCGGTGGTTTGTGTTCCTGGAGTTGTGTCCATGCCAATAGATACCCACATGTTCCAGAAGAGAATTTGACATCACTGCTGCCGTTGTTGCTGTTATAACAGTGATGACCACCACTACTACTGTTTCTGGGATTGCCATTTCATAATTGGTTACTACAGCTAGCACAGTGGAGACCCTGGCAGCAAAAATAGCTACCACAGTTAATTAATCTTTCATTCTATTGGGCATGACAAATTTAAATCAATAGTTATATACATTTCGATTGGCTTTGAAAGTTATAAATTTACAAACTTAAGTTCCATTTGCTCTCGGGATACCATCTTACAAGGACTCCAATTTGCAGTAAGGCTCATTAAGGAAGGGAATGTCTCAGTTGCCTTTAACCTACCAGCTATGGGTGTATTAAGATTTCTGTTGGTCTTTTCTGTGTAGAACACACAGATTGCAAGCCCAGCACCACTTAGAAATCTTTGGCAACAGTTAACTCTGCAGCTCTCACACAATTGAGCCTATATGATAATGAGTATTCAGAGATGGGTAATACCTGGGGGGGTGTTCACCAACCTAAGACAGAATGCCTGTGTGGCCTGGACAGGTATCTCCAAGAGGGGTAAGGTGGCCTGCTGACGTCCCATGCAACCTAAGTCAGAAGCTCATTTTTTAGTAATAGGAGGGGACCTGTAGGGCCCTGGCTCCCGTTTTGGGTAACTGTTACATTGCTTGTTGACCTTGACCATGATATCATTTCTCTGCTAATTCCCTGCGAGATTCCACCCTCCTGAATGCTTAAGAAAAGCTCCTTGTCTGTGTATCCAGCATATTGGGCATTAACAGCTTAGATGCAAGATTGTAAAACATCAGAGGTGGGGTTGGGGATTTAGCTCAGTGGTAGAGCACTGGCCTAGCAAGCACAGGGCTCAGGGTTTGATCCTCAGCTCCAAAACAAAAACAAAAACTTCTGCCCACTGGGGTTCTCCCATTGTGCTGTAAGCCTGTATTTAAGATCTCCTCCCTCCTTCAATAAATGGCATTTGGCATTCAGAAAAAAAAAAAAGGAAGAAGAGGGGGGTTAAGATCATAATGGGGAAATCCACAGAGACAGCTGACCGGTACTAGTTGGAGCTCACTGACTCTGAACTGACAGCCTGGGAACCTGCATGGGACCAAACTAGGCCCACTGAATGTGGGTGACAGTTGTGTTGCTTGATCTGTTTGTGGGGTCCCTGGCAGCAGGACTTATCTCTGGTGCATGAACTGGCTTTTTTGGAGCCCATTCCCTGTGGTGTGATACCTTGCTCAGCCTTGATACAATGGGGAGGTGCTAGGCTCTCCTTCAACTTGGTATGCCAGACTTTGTTGACTACCATGGGAGGCCTTACCCACTCTGAGGAGTGGATGAGGGCAGAGTGGGAGGGAGGTGAGGAGGCGGGAGAAGGGGAGGGAGGGGGAACTGGGGTTGGTATGTAAAATAAAAAATTTTTAATAAATATTAAAAAATGCATATCAAATGAAAATATGTTGTTGAAAATATATCAGAATTCCAGTAATAAATGAATGAGATATTAATTACAAATATATACTTTAAGGAGACTAGAGAGATGACTCAGTGGTTAAGAACACTGGCTACTCTTCCAGAAGAATCAGATTCAATACCTAGAATCTACTGGAGGTTCACAACCATGTTCCAGGAGATTCAACTCCCTCATCTGTCATCGTTGGACATCAGTAATACACATGGTATACAGACATACATTAATACAAAACACCCATACACAAAATACAATAAATTTTACTGTATACCAATGTTTTTAAGAAAAGAGACAGCTGTTGAAGGTATTCTCAAGGTCACTGGGACAGGTTCTATTCAGGAGAAGGAAGCAGGAAAGAGTGGTAACCAGCTTTGCTGTCATATCTCTGCATTCTGTTATCATGTTTATTACAAAAAGAAAAAAATATTACTTTTGAAGTGTGAAAACAGTAAAAAAAGATAATTTATAAATAATTCATAGGCTCTGTTGAAAAGATTATATATAATAATGCATGCAAAGTGTTTAGCTCATTCCCAACATGTTATAAATGCTCAATAAAAGTTAACTATTTTATTTTTAAAAAATTAGAATTCACTGGGCAGTGTTGGTGTACGCCTTTAATCCCAGCACTCGGGAGGCAGAGGCAGGCAGATCTTTGTGAGTTCAAGGCCAGCCTGGTCTATAGAGTGAGATCCAGGAAAGGTGCAAAGCTACACAGAGAAACCCTGTCTCAAAAAACAAAAAAACAAAAAAAAAAAAAAAAAAAAAAAAAAAAAAAAATTAGAATTCTAGACAGCAGTGGAAATTGTGTAGCTGAATTTCAAAATGGTATTATGTAGACTTGGCACAGTCACCCTCACTCTGAACCTGCTCTCCTTTAGACTGTAAGGGCTTGTACTAAGGTAACAATAGTATTCATTAAACAATTCTATTATCAGAAAAATAAATCTACAATTAGGTAAATACATTATTATACAATAGAAAGGAGATGACAATCTTTTTGCCTTGAAGACTACATTAAGAACTTCAAGAACAATCTTCAGGCATTGTGATCTGTCCTAACATTTGAAATGATAAATACTTGGGTCCTGGATATGGACTCCATGTTGGGGAAGACTTGAGATGACATATTGGGAACCAGTGCAATAGTTCTTCTTGAACTCTGCCCAAGAGAGAAGTTTATTCCCAACAAAGACATGCCACTTTGACTGTGGCCTACTTACAAACACTCCATCCTAGTTATAATCCATGAGAACTAAATCTGACCATTGGTACCACTATTATCCAATGAGACATCAAAATATCAAAACAGCATCACAAATGATGTAGACATGCTGGTCTTACTACTCACATGGAATCTACTTTTTCTTTCGGACCTTGCACTTGACCTGTCACAGTCCCTTTGCTTGTATTCTTCACCCAGCCAACCACTCCTCTTTTCTTAGCTTCTCCTTCTGTGTACTGGTTTCAGGAAAGTAAGCAAGAGAGGTCAAGTCCATCATTAGAGTCTATACTTATAAAACAACTCTAGTTGAAAATATATCAGAGTTCCAGTAATAAATAAATTAGATATTAATTTCAAATATATACTTTAAGGAGACTAGAGAGATGGCTCAGTGGTTAAGAAACTGCTAACCTGACATTATTTTTTTCTAAAATATAGTCTATGGGACCAAAAGAGATAGCTCCATGGTTAAAAGCACCTGCTGCTCTTGCAGAGGACTAGGGTTCAATTCCCAGCACCCACATGGTTGCTCATAACCATCTGTAACTTCAGTTCCAGGAGACCCAGTGCCCTATCTGGCATCTGTGGGCACTAAGTATGCAAGTGATAGACAGACATACATGCATGAAATACACGCTATGTGCTTGCATAGTTGACCTACAGTCACACCACTATTTATAAGATCAGTGCAATTAGAGAAAAACAGATAGACAGTGAGAACTGTTTCAACAGTTTCTAGTACATAAAATTAAATCATATTTTCCTCACATTCATTAATGATGAATTAATTATATTGTTAATCTGGGCTTCAGACTGATAAACCCAGGATTCTCAATCACTGATTTAAAACTGTCAGTTTGTGATCAACATAAAATACATACAGGCAGAAACAGACACTGGATCCATTTTGAAAGTTCAAAAAAAATAGATACAATTTTAATAATAAAATCAAACCAGCAAGAACATAGGCATACACACAGTGATCTGGAGGCTAGTGCACAGTTAGATCATTCTGATAAAGTTGGTTATGAACAAATGCATGAGCTAGTCTGAAAATCAAGAAAATAATGAAAATTGGGGCAATGAACTCTAAAGGACAGAGTTATCCTGAAATAAGAGGAGCTTGACTGATGGGGACATGGTGAGACTCTTGGGGTCAGCAACCAGACACCTAAAATAGTGATGCCCAGGTCAGAGAGTAGGTGAAAATACAAACTACAGTTAAGTTTGAGGGAAGTGGCATTTTTTAAGACAAAACCAAAAGCAGGGGTGGGAGTGGGTTTTACTGCCAAAACGTGCTACACTAGCACCCTCTCACTTTACAGTGTGAGATGTGCCCCTGGCCCAGGAGAGGGGACATCTAAAACATGAGAGAGAACCCATAATTTTTATCTAGTATACTTAGCCAAATGCTTATTAGAATCACATGCCAGAATACTTTTGAAATTCATAGAAAACTCTAAAACCTAGGAAAGCTGTAATAAAACTTTAAAGATAGTTCTAATAGAACTCACAAACAGTAAATTTTAAGAAAAATATCAGTCGTCAAGAATAGGATAAAAGCAGTAGGTTAGAAATGCGTCGAAAATGCCTCTATATGATTAAAATCAATAGTAAGAAAAAACATATAAAAATACATTTCACTTACCATTCTGAAGCAAACACCTGAATGAAAGAAGGAAAAAAAGATATGTCAGCTTGTCTGCCTTTTAAAAACTATGCATTTTCTGCCATAACTTCCATCTATTAAAGGTTGAGTAGCAAAATGAATGAGCCGGGCAGTGGTGGCCTAGGCCTTTAATCCCAGCACTCAGGAGACAGAAGCAGGTGGATCTTTGGCCAGCCTGGTCTACAGAGCAAGATCCAGGAAAGGCTCAAAGCTACACAGAGAAACCCTGTCTCAAAAAAGCAAAAAAACAAAACAAAACTCTCCAATCTGAATGTACTCAAGTGGTCTTCTTAAAAATTATTTTCTTTTAAAATGAAGACTTTGGTGGGACATATTTGAAATAAGAGTATATAGTGAAATGTTGAATTACACTTTAATCATATTTTTAAATGTTTATTAAACACACAGTTGATCTGGTAGTACAGTCCCATAATCCTGGCTACTTGAGAGGCTGAGGTAGAGGGATGACAAGTTTAAGTCCAGTCTAGGCTACATAGAAAATTCAAGACCAACCTGGGCAAATTTACCTCAAAATAATAAGAATAGGGAGGAGGTCATCTATGCATGCAGCTCAATGGTACATTTGCCTAGCATGTATGAAGCCCTAGACAGTCCCCAATTCTACAAACACTGAATGAATGAACAGTTAAGAGTAGTTGATATAAAATATACCTATCCTCAATTTTTAGAATTTCTTTTGTAATGCAAGAATGAAGTTCCAGTTTAAATAGTTTAAATTGTTTCTAGATATAGCCAGTACTAAAATATACCTATCCTCAATTTTTAGAATTTCTTTTGTAATGCAAGAATGAAGTTCCAGTTTAAATAGTTTAAATTGTTTCTAGATATAGCCAGTACTAAAATATACCTATCCTCAATTTTTAGAATTTCTTTTGTAATGCAAGAATGAAGTTCCAGTTTAAATAGTTTAAATTGTTTCTAGATATAGCCAGTACCAATGAAGCAAAGCCAACATCAGGAAATGATATGTGCTTGACCACTGCTGGGCTTCCAGGGCCTCATCATTAATGGAAACCAATGCCAATGAAAATGATCCCTGGAGAGTTTCTTATGTAACTGACATTATGTGCATACTCTGGATCATATATGTTGGTAGTATTGTTCGCGCTTTCCTATATTAAGCACTACCAAGCTGTCACATACTTCAGTTATCCAACTTCAAGCTGTAGGAGATTCATCCCAGACATAAGTCAAGAATGACAGGGATTGGGGATGGCTCAATGGTAATGCACTTGTGTAGCATTCATGAGGCCCTTGGTTTGGTCTTCAGTGCACACAGGTACATTTGTATATAAATACACACACACACACACACACACATCCCCACAAGGAATGCTATCAACTTTATAACCTGTGTTGTCTATAACCAAACACTAATACATAAAAACTTGGTTTTCTACTGGAAGTAAGACAAGAGGCTAGATAGTTCCAAACTATCAAGGATGCATCCTGAAGACTTGGACCCACTGGAGAAGGCCCAGTACATCTTTCCTATGAATTATAGTGATCCTAAACAACATATCTCAGGTCATTTCCCTAAACTGCTAATCAGATCCTTGTTCACACAGAATGCATAGAAGAAAAGTAGCTCCTACAAGCTGTCCTATGACCTCCACATGTATACCATGGCATGCACAACCACAGACATACATAAAATAAGTAAATGTAAGTGTTCTAATATTTTTAGAGGACCACCCTGAGCTTCAAGTACAAAGCCCTGCCAAACACACATACACACATACACACAGAGACACCACCACCACCAACAACAACAATACCACCACCACCACCACCACCATGATTGGTCCACACAATGGAATACTACTCAACAGTAAAAAGCCTATACACACAACCATAGGAACTACATATATGCATAAAATGCAATATTCTAAGTAAAAGAAACTAAACTCACACATTATATATAATGACATTCTAGAAAGGAAAGGCCACAGAGATTAAAAATAGATTGTCTGCTACGAAGGTCTGACAGGGAAGCGAGTGCTAGCAGGAGGCTCAAGGGAACTTTCTGGGGTGATGGGCGCTCTCTGAACTGTGCTGGTGATTCTATGACCTCACACATGCCAAAACAATTGAGTATAGAACAGCAGAAGTGTTATCAGTTATGAATTATACATTGATGGAAAACAATCAGGAAAATATTCATTGAGAAGTCACAGAAAACAGACCAAACAAACCTCCAAGGAAGTCAAAAGATACTGCTTGCACACAGCAGCAGTTCCTAGGTAGGAGCATATGAACATTCCACAGTTAGGGTACTTTATAACTTTGCAGTGTTTCCTGATGGCAGTATACTGTAGAATTAAATGAATAAGAACAAAAAACCCAGTAAGGAATTAAAGACAGTGTAATTTTATGAGACTATAGAAATATTTTTTAAATACATTTGAGTGTGGAGGAAGGGTGAGTGGGAAGAACCAATGAGGAGAGCCAGAAAGCAACCTGTTATCCATGGAGGTAAAGATATCAGCCTGTGGATAGAAAAGGAAACAGCAGAAAGCCACACATGTGGCTTCTATCACACAGCAGGGTACTCAGAACACAGTAAGGACTGACGAAGCACACAGTGCAGTGGGATGTTCAAGTATGTCAAATGTGTTGCTCTGATTGGTTAAAATAACACACTGATTGGCCAGCAGCCGGGCAGGAAGTATAGGCGGGACAGCAGAGAAGAGAATTCTGGGAAGTGAAGGCTGGGGAAGAGAGACACTGTTCCCTGCCGCCATGACAAGCAACATGTAAAGATACCAGTAAGGCACAAGCCATGTGGCAAAGTATAGATTAATAGAAATGGGCTAAATATAAGGGTAAGAGCTAGACAATGGTAGACCTAAGCTAATGGCCAAGCAGTTTAAATAATATAAGTGTCTGTGTGTTTATTTTATAAGTGGGTTGTTGGACTAACAGGGCTTGGCAGGGGCTGGAGAGAAGGTCTCCAACTACAAATGGCGCCCAAAATCTTGGCAAGAGTTTCCACCTAAAACCTGAGAAAAAAAGATTCTAAAATGTAGCTTAAAATAGCTTCCTAGTTTTGTCTCTCTCAAGTTAGTGGCAGACTGCCAGATTTAGCTACTAAGGTGGGTTCCTGACATGTGTGTCTGACCTGCAGTGTGGCGGGAATGAGGAGTCTACAAGCGACACTTTACTCTGCTGCATGTTGGATTTAGCCTTTGCTAGTTTAAAAAAGAAAAAAAAAGGTTTCTGGGCTATGCACTGCTTTGATAGAACTGCTTCTGATAGTTGATGGTACACATGGCTCCAGACCCAGAGCTGGTGGTAAACTGTACCACCGCCACTTTGGGAAGCTGAGATGGGCAGAGCCAGCAGCCACAGCAGTGTTTCAGTCTTACAAAGATGGATATTATACAGAGAATCTGGTTTATGTTGTCTTTGGGATTTTTAACTACAGAAAAAGATTTGATCATAAAAAGCCGTTGAGTTAAACAAATATGTAAATTTTAAAAGTACCTTAAATTCAAAATTTGGATATAAGGATATGTTGCTTTGGAAAAGACCCTCTGCTTTTGTTTCCACAGAAAGCCAGAGGCTATGGATTTGTTCCAGATTAAGATACATCAGGTTTAATCAGCCAATACCACCTTAAAGGTCTCTGATGACACCATGGCCCAGATGATCCAACATCCATAAGGTTTCAAGGCAACTGGTTCAGAGGTTTACCCTCATGGACTTTTCTATAATCCTAAAATTTTCTTTGTGTCCTGATAAGATACAGTGCCCCCCTTCCAGCAGGAAGTAGTAAGAGAAACTACGCCCACATTCCCAAAATTATCAAGCTGGCTTTGGAAATGGAATTGGCTCACTCCTTCTCTAAACCCATACTTATTGGTAAAAGAAAAGGTTAAGAGATTCTTGTGTCCCAAATCAGAAGAGCCCTCTGGTGTGGGACAGAGAAAAACCAGTATTTTTATTTAAATCAGGTTGATTATAAATGTGATCTCTTTCTAAAGAAAAAAAAAGGCATATGATATAGATATAATAGGATGAAAAGGTAGATTAATGAACTTACTTTTAAAGAACAACTTGTTTAAAATGTCTTACATTGGTATAGATTTTTAGTCTATTGATACAAACTTAAAGTTAATTTTGTTATACTGTATACATATTTCTACTCTCGTTTGAGGTATTATGTTTATGCAACTCATTTAGATTGTAATGGATAATTAAGAAATACAGATCAATTAGTCTTCTATGATAGTCAAAGTTATAGTCATTTTAAGTTTTCTAGGTATACATAGATATATATCAGATAGACAGGTAATCTTCAAATACTTCAAAGGTCTACAGAATATGACATTGAAAATATTTTTAAAAATTTAGACTTTCTAGACAGTGAGACATGTCTGCTCCTGACAGCACTGATTTACTTCAGAGAGGAAGATGGGCATCAAAGTCACTTCACATGGAATTTATCTTCACCTTGGCAAAAAAAGCCATTTGGACAAGAAACTGTTCTTGCCTGGACTGCTTGATTGACTGGACATGCAGGACCCATAGAAAGGTGACCACTAAACTTTGCTTGACAAAATGGTCCTTCAGGTTCCTGCTTTGCAGAGGAAACTGCCAGACATTCTACAGAACACTGAGAGAAGTGACTGAGAGACTCTAGCCCTGTGGGCTGAAGACAAATGCCCCAACTTTACAAAGGAACATTAGGTGACTGTTCAGGCTGCCAGCTGTCTCTGTCTGCCCTGCAAGACTCCCGAAAGTTGCTTGCATCCTTCTCCCAGTTCTCAGGTAATATTATATCCTTCTGAGGTCTTTGATGTGGTTGAAGACTAGATAGTTATAATTTCCTCAGTTATGATAAAAGATGTTAGATATAAAACCTTAGACTCACAAATATAAGATAGATAGGATATCTTCTTTAATATTGTAACTGTAATTCTTGCTTGATAATTGTTTTGTTATCTGTAATTTTACTATATAAAAGTTAAAACCTTGCTTTTTGAAAAAAAGAAAAGGGGAAATGCTGTGGGATGTTCAAATATGTCAAATGTGTTGCTCTGATTGGTTAAAATAAAACACTGATTGGCCAGTAGCCAGGCAGGAAGTATAGGCAGGACAAACAGAGAAGAGAATTGTGGGAAGTGAAGGCTGGGGCAGAGAGATACTGCCAGCCGCTGCCATGACAAGGGAGATGTGAGGTACTGGTAAGCCACTGGTAAGTTCCAGGTTGGATAGACTTCCTCTGGGCTTCTCGACCTCAACAACTCCATGTACTGTGAAAGGAAAGGTCATGGGCAACTGAAGTAAAAAGAAATTGGGGGGGCTGGGGTGTAGCTCAGGGACAGAGCACTGGCTTAGGGCCCCAGGTTCAAGCCTCAGAATCACAAAAGGGAGAATAAAAAGGATGACATGATCTCTTTCTTACTTAGATGAGAGTCTACAAAGCACCAGTCACTGGGAGTTTAACTCAAACCCTAAGATTTCATCTCAGACTTACAGAAACTGTGCCTAGAGTCTAGGGAATCTGCTGTTATGCAGTAAAAACAGCAAACAGTGGCTGGAAAGGAGGTCAAGAGGAGCATTATAATACTTTGCTAGCATGAACAAGCACCTGGGTTCAAGCCCTAGTGATGGCTTCCCACTGGTGTGGTTCAGTTGGTGTGGATGAGAAGTCACAATCACTTATAAAGTCTGCCTTGCTAGTTTACAAGTCAGTAGTACGCAAGAAAGCTTAGATGATGACGAAAATCCTAACCTGCACCCTAATATGGCCTGGTATTGGAGGTGTCCAGGAAGCCTGGCAGCTTAGGTTGCTCACTCCATCCTTAGCACTTCCTGCCCCAGAAAGGGAAGTCCACGTCAACCCACCACTAGCAAAGAGCAACATTGTTTCAGTATTTATGAACCCCAAGGTGAAATGAAGGCTCATAACTCTCAGTTGGTAAAATGTTTGCTACAGAAGCAAGAGAACCTGAGTTCAGATGCCTAGCACCCATATAAAGCCTAGCATCCCATGCACACCTGTAACTCCAGCTCCAAGAGGAGCAAAGACAGGCAGATCACTAGAGTTTGCAAGCCCTGGGTTTAGGAAAACATTCTGCCCCAAAGGACAGATGGTGACAGAAAAGGAAACAAATACCTTCTTTGAGCCTCCATGTATGCACAAACACACATGTGCAATAAACTCACACATATACTCTTTTTGGGCCTCTGTGTGTACACAAACACACATGTGCAGTGTACTCACACATATAAATAAATACTTTCAAAACCTAAGATAAAATGTAATAGAGGAAGACACCTGACATCAACTTCTTCCTTCACATGCACATGCTCAGGTGAGCATACCTATACATATACACCACACACACACATATTAGATACAAGGATGGATGGGTGGATACATAGGGGATAGATGAAAGACAGACAGACAGACAAATGTATGCTCATAATTTAAAGCAAAGGAGTTTGAGAAGTTTATTTTTTTTGTTGTTGGTTTTTTGTTTTGGTTTGTTTTTTTTGAGAGAAGATCTCACCATGTAGCCCAGGTTGGTTTCACATTCACTGTGTAGCCCACACTGGCTTTGAACCTGCAATCTCTTCTCATTAAAGAACTCAAAAGTAGTATCAAACAATAAAGACATATCCAACTTTAGGAATAAGAAAATGACATATATAATCTATTAATGGATTGTTTCAGATAAAATCTAAAAAATAGACAACTCAAATATATCTAACAAGTATAAATTATTCATGTAACAAAAGATTAGTCTAATTCAAAAAAACAAAGGATGATTTGAGTATGCAAGACACAGTTGTCTCTGCATCTAGTAGCTTAGAATCTAGTAGAGAAAGCAGAATACCACACAGAGAGAAATAGACCAATAAATAGGGTGTGGTGATGCTAGAATCTGAGAACTGCAAGGTATCCTTGGCTACATGGCAAATTTGAGGCCAGCCTGGGCTACATGAGATTCTGTTTCAAAAAGATAAATATAAATAAATATTTACAGCTGGACCAGGCAAAGTAATGTAAACCTGTAATATTAGTAATTGGGAGGTAGAGGCAGGATAATTGCTTCAAGTTCTAGGTAGGTTATCTTGGTCTATACAGTGAGTTCTAGAGTAGGTAGGAATGAAACCCTGTTTTAAGAAGGAAAAGCAGGGCAAGTAAAATGGTCCAGTGGGAAAGAGCAATTGCTGTCAAGCTTAACAACCCAAGAGGGCCAACTCCCACAAATTACCCTCTGAGCATCACACCCCAACACACAAAGATAAATAAGCAAATGAGAAAAAAGAAAAACAATTTTAGCAATAAAAATATCCATAAGCCTGGATACCAATGAGAATTTACTGGACAAACCAATATTGGTGACTTTTGGACACACTCATTGAAAAACAGGTTTTCAAAATGAAACATGTATGAAAATGTCATAAGAAAACTATTATTTTGTAAGCTAGTTTTTAAAATAAACTATTAACTTTTAAATGAGTTTTTGAAAGTTCATACTTCATTCATGAGCAATAGTTAGCATGGTGAGAGCAATATTACATGATGGATGGAAAATATGCTGAGACCCAAAGCTAGGATTATCACACAGTTAAACATGAAAAGCTATGTGTGGCCTTGCAAAATTATATCCCAGCTCTAAACTGTACTGAAGACTTACCAAAAGACAGCTGAGCTGTGCTTCAGCTGTTTCTAGAAGAAATCATGTTTCAAACCCAAAGCTTCTACAATCTCTGAACTCATCTACCATAAGCACCTCCTCACCTCCTTGTGTCCACTTCTGCCTTCCACTTATTTGTCACAAACCAGAAAAGGTGGTTTTCTTTCCTGAAGTAAAATAAAATCACTTCCTTCCTAAGCTTAAAACTCTCTAATGACTCATCATGATACTGAAAAAAAAAATGAATTCTTATCACCACCACATTCTCTATGACCTTCTCAACCCTTTACCTCTCGGTTTGCCATTCCTCTCTGTGTTGATTTGAAAAAAAAAAAATGCACCCCCAATAAACTCATATTGAGACTTGGTTCCTGATTGGTGGTGCTCTTTGGGGAGGTTATGGAACCCTTATGGGTAGAGCCTTACAGGAGGAAGTATGTCACTGGGGGCAGGATTTGAGAATTTATAGCCTCACTCTGCTTCCAGTTCACTTATTCTGTTTACTCTACATGGCTGAAGATGTGATCTCCCAGCTTCTGGTCCAGTTACCTGCTGCTAGGCTTCCCCATCATGATGGACTGTACCTCTGGTACTGTAGGCCCAAATGAACTCTTGCTTTCATAAGTTGCCTTTGGTAACAGTATTTTATCAATGTTACAGAAAAGTAACTGATACTATTTACTCTATTGTTATCAGACTTGCCTCCTTAAATATACCAAGTGTAGTGGGTTCCCATTTCCTTTGCACATATTCCTTCTGTGTAAATGATCCCTTGTCTTCTCATATCTGGCTTTTGTTGTTCCTATCTCTATACAAATGTCACCCTGAGACAAATACTCACTATCTTATCTCAAATATCACTGAATATCAAATATTCCATAGTTCCTGTATAAACATGCCACACTGACTACCACATGCCATTGCTATAACTTAGCAATTCACTTTTTATTTTCCATCTTCCTAGTAAACTGCAAGTTCCACGAGGGCAATATCTTCTGCTAGACCAGAGCTGGACACACAGGTGTTGCATAAATGAAAAAAGAAAAGCTAGTTGAAGAATACTCTGTAACAATTCATTATTAACATTATAAATATGTATATATAGCCATATCCATTAGAATTTGTTTACTTTCAATATAAGGATGTTACATTTATTGCATTCAAAGTTCTGGAATGAATCTCAAGAATTCTATACTGATTCTAGAAGAACTTTACATAAGTAATAATATAGTGACTGAATATATAATATGTATCCATGCCTATACATACATGAATGTATATATCTTTATACAAACATGATTACATGCATACAACATAAAAGGTAGCAGAAAGTTGCTAAATAATGCCTAAATCTACATTAGGCAGGTATAAAACACTAGGTGTGCGCACACACACACACACACACACACACACACAAAACCTTTAAGTTGTGAGTCTTTTATAGAACATAGAGTACTTGGAGGGGGGACTGAACAAGAAATGCTGGCTACTGATTTCCACTGGCTCTTTGACATTGATTTGTTGCAAATCCAAGCACATATGTTAGTTTGATTTAAACTCCCAAGGTTTTAAATTTAAAAGTATTTGTAACTATAAATGGTAAGGACAGACACACACACACACACACACACACACACACACACACACAATCTTAAAATAACTACAGGATTTATTTAAGAGACAGACATAGTTTCAGGTCAATTTCATACTGCTTGAGCAACTGTCTAACCCACGTCACTGCTGAGGAAGTGATATTTGGGGAAAAAAAACCAGATGACTCCTGTATGAAAGACATGTTAAGTACTTAATAGAAAGTTAGGTTGTCTTGATTGTATATCTAATGTTTCGAGGCTAAGACCACATGGTTGTTCTGTAAAGTTCTTAAATGTTAATTGTGTGTTAATTTATTTATTATATGAGCGCTTGTGGAAGATGCTGCTAGCTGCATATACAAAAGTCCATCTCCCTTTCTTCTTAGCAGAACTCTAATTTTCACCTAATAGCAGAAAATGACCTATATTTCCAAGCCTTTTTTTTTATCATAATGATGGACAGTAAGACATAAGTGAAGACACTGGTCAAGACACAGCTCTCCCACAGGGACTGACTCAGAATATGTGACCGAAGCAACCACAGCCACTTTGAAACCATGAGGCCTTAGATGTGACTTGTTAAGAGCTTTAATATGCCAGGAAACAGAGAAAAAAGTAGGGGACGCAATGTGAGTCAGGAACGAGAAGGGGTGGAGTAAGGAAGTCATAGAAATATTCTAGAACTAGATAACAGTAACAGTTGTGAAATACTAAATATATTAAGAAAAACACTGTATATACCACATAACATGAATATATATCAATTTCTAAAAATACTATAAAAACAGAAGGAGAAAGTGAAAATGGGGCTGTGGTATAGGCCTCCATACCTCTACCTGAAGAACGAGGTAACTATTTGCCAGTTTTTGCTCACTACACCTTCCTCACTTCTCCTATGGTTCTATAGGAAAAAGATTCCACAGTGCAGATCATCTTGAAGTACTGTAAGCAGAACTCAGTGGTTGTGATTTCTCAGGCTTTTGCAATTTATTGCTGGCGAAGAAAACCTCTTGCACTCTAGCAGTATTTACTTCCATGGGGAACATTCACTACAGTGATGGTCCTGACTGCTCTATCTTGTCTGTCTATCCCACAGGGATGTGCAGTGACTCATCTCATGAATTCAGGAGACACATGAAGCACCAGTAAGGTTTATGCCTTGCTCTCATGCCCATGAGGGTGCTTACATTTAATCTGTATTACAGATTATTATAAAGCCCCCTATGTGCTCATACATGCCACTTTTCTGTCAACAATTCAGAGAATGAAAGAGGATATTGATGATAGGACTCTTTATTTTAAATCCTTAGAAGGAGTATGTGTCAAGTGGATCTCCAGTCCATTAACTTTCTGCAGCATTGAGTCATGTAGAAATCAATAAATTTCCCAGCCTACTTGACATCTTCTAGAATCTTTCTAAGAGGCCTGGCCCTTAGTTTGATGTGTACTATATAGCAGGAAGCCATCTAAAAAGGCAAACATGCAGACAGGTTTTCTGCAGTTTATCAGCTGTGACTGGAGCAGAACATGCCAGGTTAAGGCCTCTGTTGGAGAACAGACTTCTGTGGTCCGTCAAGTTTTCTGCTCCAATCCTGCTTCCACTTCACTTAACAAAGAAATAAGGAACTGATATGACATTTCAGCCATGAAATACTCTACTGCAATATGGTGCTCAATCAGGCTCAATCAGCAACAACCTGTTCCTTATTTGATGGAAAGAGAGTCAGAGAAAACTGAGTATTTGCAAAAGAAATATACCTTAAATCTACAAGGAAACACTGACATTCAAAGAAACCATATGATGAATTTAAATGTTTGAATCCATTTTTGTATCATATTTATATACTGTAAATATACTTAGGATCTGAATTCAGGAAGTGAGCTACATATCAGCCTTTAATGATTTCAAAACAATGTTCACTAATTATATAAAATTTATTTGCTTACATGGTTTCACATTGTATGATATACTATGGACATTTCAAAACCTTCATTGTCTTTCTTGTCTCCTCCCTGACTTCCCACTGGTCAGCTTTCCTTAATGATTTCTAACAACTTTAATTACCAAAACAGATTTCCTTTTAAGGAGTAAAATTCTGCTTAACCTTTCTCCATGGTCAAAGAGCTATTCCTTGGAGCTATATGTCATATGAGCACCTTTCAAACAGTCCCATGCTATCTCTTCTGAGAGCTAACTATCACTGCAGTGCAATTTAGTTGAAAGCAATTTCAAGTCCCCACCAGAGGCACAAACCCTGTGGGGAACAATATAACAAGCCCTCAGCCTGATCTTCAAAATATTACCCTTCCTGAGATAGTGAGAGATGCAGACTTGGGTACACAAGTAATTGTAGGAGGAAAATAACATAAATGAAAGGAAATGAAAGCAGGGAATGTAACAGAACTATCAAGAAAATGGAATAATAACACAAATGTGAGGAGCTAGAGTCAGCATACTTACACTCCTTGACTCTAATGTACTTAAATTTCTAACTTCTAAAGTGCAGGTTTTCTATTTATCTGTCTACACAAGGGAAGATATGTATGTGTAAATCATGTGATAAGGCCATTGATAATTCATCATGGTTTATATTTGAAGTAATATTTCTTTCCCTTTTTCTTTCTCTTCCCTCCTTCAACCTCCTTTCCCCATAATTTCTTTCCGTTGAGGCAAGATGTCACTATGTAGCCCAGCTATATAACTGGCCTTGACTTTGTGATACTCCTGCCTCAGTTTCCTGAGTGTTGGGATTATAGATATGTACCACTATACCCAGCTTAAACAAACTTAAAGAAAACTATTTATATTATATTCCAATAAGCTTGTCCTATTTTAAAACCTAGTTATTACTGTCCAAAACAAACTCCTAGCCTTCTAAAGCACATGGAAACTAGCACATGGCCAGGATGCATTTCTAAGAGCGTTAGTATTCACCAGAAAGCTGATAAAACACCAAATCATCTATAGAGTTAACCAGTTTTCAATTCTCCCTCCCCTTTTTTGAGACAAGGTTTCACTATATAACAAACATGGCTGTAGACTATAAACTCACTTTTTAGACCAGGCTGGTCTCAAACTCATAGAGCTCTGAGAGGCCAGGCAAATATCATAACAGCTTGCCCTAATAACTCAGTTAAGAACATCTGCTGCCAATACTGTGGACAACTAAGACATTGACAAAGTACAGTCAGTCTTCCCCAAGTTCCACCTCTACAAGGAAAACTTTTATCTTATGGACCTGGAAGCCAAAGACAGATACTATCCTGCCAATGCTATGAAGACTACAGGAGCCTGGGATGATGGCAGTCTGGGTAATGGGTAGTCTCTATCATTTATTAAAACATATTTGGAAGCTATTTGGTCTGTACTCAGAATTTATCCTTCTCATATCTGATAGTATTGATGACTAGCCTGGCTATACCTTTGTCAGCTGAGCAGCAACAGATAACCAGAGTCTTCCATAAGGCTGCAGCCACCTTGTTAATTCATTGATCAATATAAATTTTAGGGGTCTGAAAGAATATATTTTGAAAAATAGAATGCAATTTATGGAGATACATAAAAGATAGCTTAAGATTTATGAAAAATATTACAAAATTTCTTTCCTATGCCATACTGTTATTACATTAAAATTTCAAAAATTTTAAGTTTAACATTAATATAATTCTGACAAGCTAATAGAGCAATGACTGCTTACTGTTTGGGTCACAAGCTCAAGATTTTAAATTTCTTTTAGTTATCTTCAAAATATAGACTTACAGATGCTTTTCATTGGGTCAAAGACATTTCAGTCCAATTTATACCTGGCTTTCTAGACAGAAGAAAATATACATGCTTTTTAATGCAAATCTGTAGCTTTTGCTAGGACTCAAAGATGAGTGTACTCCTGCTGTTTTACACATATCTGTTACCTTTTTCTACAATATGGATTTCAATACAGATTGATAATACTGATATATCTGGAATTTTATGTCTTTTTATAAAATGAAAATTCACATAAACTTCAAAGAATCAAAAAAAAAGTCATGAAACTTTGATCCACTTCTCACAGGTCAAAAGGATAAATACAGCCTAAGTTTCCCAACTGTCTATTCCTGAGAATGGTATTTTTCTCTCTCGGAGTCTTGGTACTTCTCTCCCTTCCTCAATTACTGAGACCATGGGTCCAAAAGTTTCAAATAATTCATAAATTTTAACTTTTGTTCCTAGCTTGTATCTGTCTTGACAGGTTTCCACTTGACTGACAAACACATCCAAGCTGACTATAACCTGCTCCAAATGACTGTGAGCCTTGAGCTTTCTGAAAGCTGATACAGAGTAATCCATGTGATGTTAATACTGTCTCTTCAGCTGGTCAATGAACCAGATGCTTCTAAATTCCCTCCTTGACTTTGACTAATATTCAGGCTTTCAAGGACCCTGACAACAACATTCTAATGTAAGCAGGAAGTAATTACAGAAGCAAATATGTTGCCCTTGTCTTGTTAAATAAGAAACACAGCCAATTGCAGAGTTAAAATCCAAGAGGTCAGAGCAATAGCTGAGAGCTGAAAACCTTACCCTTCACTGCTGCTCTGTCTTTCCTCTCCACTAGAGAGCTACTTCTCTGTGTGTGTTTTTTTATAAACTTTCTGTTCTGCTTTCTCATTGGTTGTAAACCCAGCCACATGACCTCCTCATCACTGCCTGTCTGTACAGACCTCCAGGTCTTCTATGGTTGGTATTGAGATTAAAGGCGTGTGGCACCATGCTGGCTGTATTCTTGAACACACAGAGATCCACCTAGCTCTGCCTCCCAAGTGCTGGGATTAAATGCATGCACCACCACCGCCCAGCTTCTGCTATGGCTTGCTCTGACCCCAAGGCAACTTTATTAACATGCAAATAAAATCACATTTCAACACAAATAAGATATCACTATATTTCCCCGTTTCTATTTTAGTAAAAAGAAAAAGAGGAAAAAAGTTATAACTAATATAAGAAAACTATATACAAAAGTACAATGACTATATACCATATACACAAGCAATAAAAACCTAAACAATGTCTAGTCCATTTGTATTTGACAAATTCTGAGAAAATAATTCCATTATCTATCCTATTTTGGTAAGTCCTAAATGAACCTGATTCACTTTCTGTCCTAATTTATATTACTAATGGAACTGTCTTATTTATAACATCTTTCAAATTTATAACACCTCTAGTGAGTTTCTTTTCTGAAATTCTTAACAAGAAAAACTGTAACTATAACTAACTGATCTTCAACTCCTTCAGAGACCCAAGAAGGAAATAATACTACCTAATGAAAAATAAAAACAGGAAGTGCATGCAAACAGCTTCCAAAAAAAAAAAATGTGAGTTGAAAGAAACAGCCAGTTGCCTGGACAGTCACTTGAGGTTTCTCCACAGTGTTGAGACATTATCTTCAGCCTATAAGCTTAGTGTATCTGACAGACTCATTTGTGAACTAGGATGTATACAAGGTCAACAGTTTGACCTTACATTTGGTAAGAGCAGTCCATTAGTGTCATGTCATGATTCAGGATTTTAAATTCTGGAAATTGTTGATTTTTTTTTTTTTAATTCAGCTGTCCATTTTTCTTGGCTGTGTATATGTGGCTTCATCTTGGCATCCCATTCTTCTCCACATCCCTCTATTAAATGCCAGTCTACTAGTGAGAGGGGTGAGTTTAGTTATTCTTCAAGAAAACTGTTTCATCTGCTGTTCCATTGCACATCAGAAGCCAACAGCCCACTCCCTGTTCAGCTGCCTTTGAAGAAAAGGGCACGGTACCTTTTCCAGATTACAAAGGCCACTCACTTCAGGGATAGTGTCATTTTGTCTTGGCTTCAGAAGATGCCTTTTATTAAAGCCACAACTGCTGTGGATATCGCTCTGTATAAATAAGATGCTGTTTCGCCAGTGGCTAGGTAGGAAGTATAGACGGGACAAGAGAGAAGAGAATTCTGGGAGGTGGGGAGAGACAATGCCAGCCACCACCATGACAAGGAAGATGTAAGGTTCTGGTAAGCCACAAGCCATGAGCAACTTATAGATTAATAGAAATGGGTTAATTTAAGATAAAAGAAATAGATAACAAGAATCCTGCCATGGCCATACAGTTTATAAATAATATAAGTGTCTAAGTGGTTATTTTATATGTGGGTTGTGGGACCGTGGGGGCTTGGTTACACCTGGAGAGAAGATCAACTACAAATGGCGCCAACATGTTGGCAAGAGTTTCCACCTAAAATCTGACAAAAAATAGCTTCCTAGTTGTCTCTCTTGAGTTAGTGGCAGCCTGAAGGTTTGAGCTACTATGGCGGGTTCCTGGCGTATGCATAGGACCTGCAGTGTGGCGGGAATGAGGAGTCTACAAGCGGCACTTTACTCTGCTGCATGGGGGATTTAGCCTTTGCTAGTTTAAAAAAGAAAAAAAAAGTTTCTGGGCTATGCACTACTTTGATAGAACTGCTTCTGATAGTTGATGGTACACATGGCTCCAGACCCAGAGCTGGTGGTAAACTGTACCACCTCCATATTGGGAAGCTGAGGTGGGTGGAGCCAGCAGCCACAGCAGCGTTTCAATCTTACAAAGATGGATATTATACAGAGAATCTGGATTATGTTGTCTTTGGGATTTTTAACTACAGAAAAAGATTTGATCATAAAAAGCTGTTGAGTTAAACAAATATGTAAATTTTAAAAGTACCTTAAATTCAAAATTTGGATATAAGGATATGTTGCTTTGGAAAAGACCCTCTGCTTTTGTTTCCACAGAAAGCCAGAGGCTATGGATTTGTTCCAGACTAAGATACATCAGGTTTAATCAGCCAATACCACCTTAAAGGTCTCTGATGACACCATGGCCCAGATGATCCAACATCCAGAATGGTTTCAAGGCAACTGGCTCAGAGGTTCACCCTCATGGACTACTCCATAATCCTAAAATTTTCTTTGTGTCCCGATAAGATACAGCGCCCCCTTCCAGCAGGAAGTAGTAAGAGAAACTACGCCCACATTCCCAAAATTATCAAGCTGGCTTTGGAAATGGAATTGGCTCACTCCTTCTCTAAACCCAGACATATTGCTAAAAGAAAAGGTTAAGAGATTCTTGTGTCCCAAAACAGAAGAGCCCTCTGGTGTGGGACAGAGAAAAACCAATATTTTTATTTAAATCAGGTTGATTATAAATGCAATCTCTTTCTAAAGAAAAAAAGGGGATATGATATAGCTATAATAGGATGAAAGGGTAGATTAATGAACTTACTTTTAAAGAGCAATAACTTGTTTAAAATGTCTTACATTGGTATAGATTTTAGTCTATTGATACAAACTTAAAGTTAATTTTGTTATACTGTGTATATATTTCTACTCTTGTTTAAGGTGTTATGTTTGTACAGCTCATTTAAAATTGTAATGGATAATTAAAAATAGATTAATAATTAGTCATCTATGATAATCATACTCATAGCCATGTTAGTTAAGTCTTCTAGGTATACATAGAGATATTTCAGATAGATAGGTAATCTTCAAATACTTCAAAGACCTTCAGAATATGGCATTTAAAATATTTTTAAAAATTTAGGCTTTCTGGACAATAAGACATGTCTGTTCCTGGCAGCACCAATTTACTTCAGAGAGGAAGATGGGCATCAAAGACACTTCATATGGAATTTATCTTCACCTTGGCAAAAATAGCCATTTGGGCAAGAAACTGTTCTTGCGTGGACTGCTTGATGGACTGGACAAGCACGCCCATAGAAAGGTGACCACTAAAGTTTGTTTGACAAAATGGTCCTTCAGGTACCTGCTTCACAGAGGAAACTGCCAGAAATTCTACAAGACACTTGAGAGAAGTGACCGAGAGACTCTAGCCCTGTGGGCTGAAGACAAATGCCCCAACTTTACAAAGGAACATTAGGTGACTGTCCAGGCTGCCAGCTGTCTCTGTCTACCCTGCAAAACTCCCGAAAGTTGCTTGCATCCTTCTCCTGGTTCCCAGGTAATATTAAATCCTTCTGAGGTCTTTGATGTGGTTGACAACTAGATAGTTATAATTTCCTCAGTTAGGATACAAGATAAGTTAGATATAAAACTTTAGACTCACAAATATAAGATAGGATATCTTCTTTAATATTGTAACTATAATTCTTGCCTGATAATTGTTTTGTTATATGTAATTTTATTATGTATAAGTTAAAACCTTCCTTAAAAAAAAAAAAGGAAAGGGGAAGTGCTGTGGAAATTGCTCTGTATAAATAAAATGCTGTTTGGCCAGCGGCCAGGCAGGTAGTATAGGCGGCATAAGAAAGAAGAGAATTCTGAGAGGTGGGGAGAGACAATGCCAGCCACTGCCATGTCAAGGAAGATGTAAGGTTCTGGTAAGCCACAAGCATTGTGGCAACATATAGATTAATAGAAATGGGTTAATTTAAGATAAAAGAAATAGATAACAAATATCCTGCCATGGCCATACAGTTTATAAATAATATAAGCATCTAAGTGGTTATTTTATATGTGGGTTGTGGAACCATGGGGGCTTGGTTACACCTGGAGAGAAGATCAACTACACACAACCACACTTGTTTTGGCAAGAATCGGTAGTCCTTTGTTTCATGTCTTGTCTGTCCTGTTTGTCAGCAGTTGATTCCAGGATACTTTGAGTCCAGTGGCTAACATTTGCCACAATGAAAGTTAACTACATATGCAGTTTCTTCAATGCTCATATTTTCTCTGAAGTAGATTGATACTGCCAGGAGCTGACATGTCTCATAGTCAAAGCAAAGAAGAAAAATTCCTAAATTATTAAAACATTTTAAATGCCATATTCTATAGATCTCTGAAGGGTTTGAAGATGACCTGTCTATCTAAAATATATCTGTTCGATCGTGAAAACACACCTAATATGACTACAAATTCGATTGTAATGTCTAACTACTAACTTTCATTTCTATATATACTAATAGTTGGTAATAATAACATTCAAGGATTAGCAAATTTCATTACATTGTTAAATGAATGGTATAAGTACAATATCTCGAGCAAGATTAGAAATATGTGTATGGCATATTCTAACAATATATATATAATTTGTATACAATATAAAACAATCCAATCAATGTGAAGTATTTAAAACTATTAATTGTCTTTTCCTTTGCTCTCTTTTTTTTTAAACAAACACCTTAAATCTAATCTCCTTTGCCTGGCTATGAACAGAAAGTCCAAGAATCTAGTAGTTGCTCAGTCCATAAGGCTGATGTCTCAGCTAGTCTTCAGTATATGCCGGAGTCCTGAAGAAATAGACCCTAATGCTAATGAAGGAATGGACTTGCTAGCAAGGTGAGCAAGCAGGCAAAGAGCAAAAGCTTCCTTCTTCCATGTCCTTATATAGGCCTCCAGAAGGTGTGGCCCAGGTTAGAGGTTGGTCTTTCTGCCTCAAAGATATGGATTAGAAGTGGATCTTCCCACTTCAAATTAAACAAAAATGCCTCTCAAATATGCCCTCCATTTTTGGGTTTTAGTTAACTCTAGATGTAGTCAAGTTACCACAGTATCAAAAGTATTAATCAGGCCCAATACCGCTCGGCTTCTGGGATCAGAGAGGATCAGATGGGTACTATGGCCATGACTCCTGATGTACTTTCTAAAGGTACAAACCCAAGAATTGTAAGGGAATCACTTTTCAAACTTTCAGCTTCCTTGCACATTGTTTCCTAAACCTGACGTCAGATTTGTCTGCTGTAAATTTCCTTCCCTACCTCCCTTTCCATAATGACTCTGTGAAGCAAAGGAGCCTTATAAGAACAAACAAACAACAACAACAATAAAACACTTCCATCCTTTTTGAATCTTACCCTGGATACACTGCCCCAAAGTGTAAAATATTTATAAAATAACAAAATGGACAAAAAAAAAAAAAAAAAAAAAAAAAAAAAAACAGCAAAAGGATAATATTCCTCTTTTTTTAAAAAGAAGGTTCTAATTTTTTTAAAAAATCCCAGCTTCCCTGCTTACAAATAAATTCCCAATACAAACTCACCTTTTAAATCTATGAACAGTTACCATTAAAGCTTATTGCTACTGGTAGTTAAAGCATCCCATATCCTTTTTTTATTATACACATTGACAGCACATCTGGGGTGTGCTGGGGGGTGGGGATGCAGATGGAGTGAGTATTAAGAAACTCTCCTGCATAATGGGGTAAAAGAAGTATGAGGAGGTAGAATGGAAATCAGACTCAAGCATGAATTTATATCATTGTAAAAGAGCCTTGTTTTTATTTTGGAGACAGGATCCCATGGAGCCTTGACTGGCTTCAACTAGATACATAGCCACCTGACAAGTGCCAGCTGGATTATAGGTTTATGCCACCACATCACACTGGTGTGGTGCAGAGTACTCAATCCAGAGCTAGGTGGAAATCAGGCAAGCACTCTACCAACTGAGCTATATTCTCAGTCTCAAAAACCTTTCTTCTTTTAAATGAATAATAGTATATGTTAAATCTTTACAGTACTTACATTTCATTAGATAATGTTCTCTGTGTGTAGACTACACTGGTCTCTAAATTAAAGAGATCCACTTGCTTTTGCTTAAGGAGGTGTGGGCCACCATGTCCATGTCAAGCCCCATTAGGTAAATTTCAAAGAATGTTTTAACATTTTAATTTACAAATATAAAGATTTTACAATAAGTCAGAAATTATGTTCTGTGCAACTATTTAAGCTTATAATGAAACAAAAATTAGAAAACTTCATTTAAATTGCCTGAGAGTGTCATGCAGTGGTATAGTGCACAAACGCAAAAATATGTATAAATATGTAAGTCTCAATCTCCAGAATCCAAGGGAGGAAAAATTGCTAGTTAGCTGGAGAGGGACTACAACCTCTGACGAATTAAACCATCCAATATTATTAAGGTATCCTTGCTAAACCCAAGCCTGACAACCCTTTGTGACCAATAACCTCTGCTTTTCCGACCCACTTCAGCGTTTTCCAGTAGTGTGGTAGCCCGCCCCTGGGATACCCTGGGTGATCTCTCTCCACACCCCGGCGCCTCCCTCCCGCAGCTCTCCTGCGCACGCGCAATGCCCATCCTTCCCATGCTCGGCTGCTGTGTCATGGCTGAGCGGAAGTCCGTGCCTCAGAAGGAAGAGGCAACCCTAAGATGGTTGGCACTAGCTTTCTCCTGGCCCTCCCACAGCCCAGTCCTGGCCTCCCGGGATCAGGATGTACCCTGCACTCGCCCGAACACTTCGTAGTCCACAGACTTGAGCGGCTCCTCCATGGCGGCCAGCCTTCTCGAGAGCAAGCGGAGCGGGGTGTGCGGCGCGGGTGCTGCAGCGGCGCGGAGGAGGCTCATGGGCGCTGGCACGGGTGCCCGGCAGCGGCAGCCCGGACGCGAGCGCCGGGCTATGCGTCAGAAGGCCGCACATGAGGGCGGTCCGCAGTGAGGGCGACGGGAGGCAAGGCGCGGGCTCGCAGGCAGGCTGCGCCCAGAACGGTCCCTGGACCTGGTTCTCTAGAGTGCCCAAGGTCGGGCCAGCCAGGTCATTAAACCAAACTAACATGTTCATCTACACACTGACGTTTGACACACAAAAAGAGGGGTTTTTTTTTTTTGTTTTCTTTTGTTTTTGTTTTTGTTTTGTTTTGCTTTGTTTTTTTTTGTTAAGGATGAAACTAAGAGGGGACTTGTTGGGAGGAGGAAGGGGTAGAGCCAGAGTAGGCAGGGGGAGAGAGGGTAGGTAACAAGAGTAAAAATTACCAAAACTCATTATATACAAGGATAAAATGTCAAAGAATTTTTCTTAGTTTTAGGTGTTTATATATAGGTATACTGTAAAGAGATTAATTCAAGCTAATTAACATTCATCTCACATCTGATTTCATTTAAGATCTCAACAATTTCAAATATATATTTAGCAATCTTAACTATGCTCTGTAAATGTGTTCTCCACTTGATATGAGCCAATTTTGTGCCCTTGAAACAATATCCCCATTTCCAACCCCTCAGTGACTCCCGAGATTTGCATTTGAAATGAAGGCCCTGCATAAGCATGCACAGGGTATTAGGTCAGAGAATTAATTCTGAAATGTTTTGGCAACTGCCAAATCCTCGGTGATTATGAACTAAACCATAAGTTACGGTTGACCTTTATAGTCAGACTGCTGATTTAAAAAAGCTTGTACCTGAATCCCTATTCTATATAGATGTCTAGAAGGAGAAATTTTAATAATTTTGTCTCATGCTAATAGGAACAAATGCTTACAGTCATCTTGTCTGTTGTCATACAGTTTTATATGTTTTGTAGTTTTCATGGTCTTGATTACTGGTCAGTGACATTTCAGTTGCCTAGGACAGTTAAGACAGTTTATATTTAGAGAATTATATTTCTGGTGAGATATTTAAGGTCTTACCTACCTTATACTAGCCCATCACTCCAATCAGGATAAAACTTTTGATAACCTGCTTTCTAAACTTCAAATTCTTTTATATGTGAGAATTTCCATTTCTCAATTTATTTGTTGGCCTAGAAACCTTTACACATTTTTTTTTCATCTTTCTGAATAAAAGAATCTACTACAACTTGAATAAATACTGTGTGCTAATTCTGCTTGGGAACCCACACACAAAACTCAGGGTCTAGGTGTGGTGCCCTACTCCTTTAATCCCAACACTGGAGAGGTAGAGGCCAGCTGATCTTTTGTGAATATGAGACCAGCCTGGTTCCAGGCCAGCTAAGACTATATGTTGAGACTCTGTACCAAAGTGAGTAAGTACTCTGAAACTTGGGCAGAGTGTGATCAAATCAGTAAGACATGTTCTAGAAGTGCTAGTCTGGATCAATTTACCTAATGAAGATAATTATTCTTGGTATTACAGATTTAACTCCTTCCTCTTCTCTCCCAAGTCACTTCTTGAAGACCATGGAATCAACATAGATTTTAAGTAATTCTCAGGTATCTTCAAATTATAAGTAATTCTCAGGTATCTTCAAATTTGCTCCATTACATTCAGAAGTAAACCTTCTCTAACCTGTAATTTTGTGCTTCCCCAAATCCTGAAGGTGCCCACTGCTCAGAGCTCTCAGTATAACACAATCAAAATCTTCTCTGGAACCTACTTTACCTGGGATACCTCCAGGTACCCCACATCTTTGCTATACAGCTCAGTTGCCTTACAAGTTCTTGTAAAATTGTGTTCTCCCCATCAATGCATCCTACCCATAGTTCTGTGTCTTAAAAATCATTGACTGGAAAAGCTGACATTTTCCTTTTCTTAATCAACCCTTGACTTTTCTCCAAATTTACCCAGGAGTACCTCTGCCAGTTATTATGTAGCTCCATTTTAACTTTAGAAGTGTTAGAGCAGCAATTGACATTTGCTTTGCTAAAAAATGTATTGTGTCTGCCAACAGCTGAACATTAGTAAATGGAAATTTTTATGTACCAATTCAGCATGGATTGCTAATAAAACATGGTTCTAAGATTTTAGAACTGTAAGCAAGTGTTTTTAATATTAAGTAACTTTAAATAGAGATCTAGAAAAATTTAGAAAATTTTTAAAAATCAATCATCCATAATCTTAACACATCTAATATCATTTTTACTATGTTTTCTCTCTTTCCCTCTCTCTATATTATGTGTGTGCATATATGTGTGTGTATACATATGTATGTATGTATGTGTGTGCATATATATGTATGTATTTAAATACAGCGTGTATTCAACTACATTAATATAAAATATACATGCTTTAAGTGTGAATTGAATTTTTGTTGTCTTTTCCAAGTCATAGTATTTCTAATGAATATATTAATTCATTATATTATATGTATATTACATAATAATTTAATCTGTTATTGCACATTCAGGCTGCTTATTTTTCACCATCATAAAAAATATTGTAAAGGAAATATGTATATGGCTCCCCTCCTTTTTGTAGGGTAGTCAGAAGACAGGTCTCATTGTGTAGCAACCAAAGGATCATCAGTCAGCTCCCTAGATAACCCAGTTCTAAGTGAAGGTTGACTTGGCATATCTGCAGTGGGTTCCAGAACTGCACTTCAGATGCTTGTGGCATGAATAAAGCTAAGACTGGGAGAAAGTGACCTAGAGCCTCTCTCCTTAGCCCCTTCAACAACTCCATTAGCCACTTAATACTAAATGCTAAAATGCTAAATCATTTCTGTTGAGTACCCCCCCCCCCGCCCCCGCCGCCGCCGCCCCAGTAATTTAAATCCTGACTGGTATACAATGCTTGGGGGCAAAAAACCATTACAATAGGAGTAGATCTAAAATTAAAAAGAACAGAAATTCAAATATACCATACCCACATGTCTATTAAGCATTAAAGATTTTAGTACTTACAAAGAGGTAAAATATAGACTAATGAAAAAAAATCTAAAAGCCAGGCATGGTGGCACATGCCTATAATCCCAGCATTCTGAAGAACAAAGAAAGAAAATCAGGAGTTTGAGGCCAGCCTGGGTTTTGTAGCCAGACCTTGAAATGGAGAGAAGAGAAAAGAATAATAAAACTAATCCTCAACCTTTTGATAATTTGTTGAAATATTATGAGACAAGGGCTTATGTAGCCCATGTTCTGTTAATTAGCTGCATCCTGCTTATTTGTATTTATTGTCTACCCAATTTGCAGATATCCTGTTTTATTTTTATAAATTAATGAAACAATAACATTAAAAAGAACCCTCTGGCTGGGTGTGGTTGTACATGCCTATAACCCTTGATTAGGGAGAGTGAGGCAGGAATAACACTACAAGTTTGAGGCTAGTCTGTATCAGATGAAATCCTGTCTGGAAGCCTAAAACCAAAGAAACCGAAGAACTTTTCCAGAGTGTTGCTTAGTTATAAGGCATAATTTCTGGTCTCTTGCTGCCACCTGACACGGCCAGGCAGGCTATAAGCACAGGATGACTCCCTCAGAAACGCTAGCAGGACCTATATTTCAAAGCACATCTTCTGAACTAGCTGTACACATACTAAACCCTTAAATGAGAAACATGTTTACATACTGTTAGGATTCTTCACTCAATAGGTGGCTTAAATATAAGAGAAACTTACCCATAAATTATTATTAGATATGGACATTATAGAAAAAAAAGTTAAGGAAATTCATTTAGTAAATTCTGATTGACTCCCATTATATGATGCTGTGGGATGTTCTGTATGTCAAATGTGTTGCTCTGATTAGTTAATAAATAAAACACTGATTGGCCAGTAGCTGGGCAGTAAGTATAGGCGGGACAAGCAGAGAAGAGAATTCTGGGAAGTGGAAGGCTGGGGAAGAGAGACTCTGCCAGCCACAGCCATGAAAAGCAAGATGTAAGGTACCAGTAAGCCAAAAGCCACATGGCAATTTATAGATTAATAGAAATGGGTTGATTTAAGATAGAAGAACAGTTAACAAGAAGCCTGCCATGGCCATACAGTTTATAAGTAATATAAGTCTCTGTGTGTTTACTTGGTTGGGTCTGAGTGGCTGTGGGACTGTCAGGTAAGAGAGTTTTGTCCTGACCATGGGCCAGGCAGAACCAGAAAAACTCCAGCTACAATATGAGAAATTATACTGAAAGTATACTTATACTTTACCCTTTAAGATGTTTTTAATTGGGCTGGAGAGATGGTTCAGAGGCTAAGAGCACTGGCTGTTCTTCCAGAAGTCCCAAGTTCAATTAATACCCAGCATCTAAAGGGTGGCTCATGACCATCTATAATGAGATCTGGTGCCCTCTTATGGCATGCAGTCATACATGCAGGCAGAACATTAAATACATAATAAATAATTTTTTTTTTTTTGAGACAGGGTTTCTCTGTGTAGTTTTGGTGCCTGTCCTGGATCTCACTCTGTAGATGAGGCTGGCCTTAAACTCACAGAGATCCACTTGGCTCTGCCTCCCCAGTGCTGGGATTAAAGGTGTGCACCACTACTACCTGGCATAAATAAATAAATCTTTTAAAGACAAAAAGGAGATGTTTTAATTACATTTATTTATTTATTTGGGAAGTATACACATTCTACAATGTTCCTGTAGAAATCAAAGTACAAATTTTGGGCATTGATTATCTTCTACTACCATGTGGGTCCCAGGGACTGAAATAAAGTCATCAGATTTGGTGGCAACTGAGTTTATCTGATGAGCTATTTTGCCTTTATACTGTAGCCATTAAAATTAGTCTTTGTGAAAGCAATGTGTTTCAGGGGCATTTGTTATGTAAGTTAGAAGAGTTTACTTGAGCACAGGAAACATTTTGCAAAATTTCATCTGTAATTATTTACCTTTTAGTTATAAAACCTTATGTCAGGAAGATTGGCAGTGGCAATGACTGAGGTATTGCATTAATCATGTAGAACTTTGTCAGGTCCCAAAGAAACCTGGGACAAGTCTCACCTGTGGCTCTTCCCAGCACTTCTCATCCTGCCTCCTTCTCTAAACATCTCCAGCCCAGGGACTGGGCTATGCTTCCCTTCCCCTAGGCTTCTCTTTCCTATATAATCCAGCCATTTCAGCCTATGCACTTTCTTGGCCTCTTGGTTCTTCTGTCTTTCTAGGCTTCTTGGTCTTTGCTCTTGGTCCCCTGTCTCTTCTCTTCCTCTCTCATTCACCCCACATCTCTCAGGCCCTGCTCAGTCTGGACCCTTTCAGATGCCTCTGGCTATTGCTTTCTCCCTTGTATCTACAATAAAACCCTTCCCTCTCAATCATACCTTGGAGTAGTCATCTCATTTTCATTCAAATTTAAGGCATAATTTTCTCCCATTTAATCTGTTTTCCAGAAACTGTGTTGACTAAGTAAGGCAAGCACTATATTTTAGAGAAAAATAAATAGCCTCAGAACTTTTTTAAAAGATTTATTTATTTATTATGCATACAGAAGAGGGTGCCAGATCTCATTACAGATGGTTGTGAGCCACCATGTGGGTGCTGGGAATTGAACTCAGGACCTCTGGAAGAGCAGTCAGTGCTCTTAACCTCTGAAAAGCCCGTCTCTCCAGCCCACCTCAGAACTTTTAAAGAATTGTTATAGATCACCAGAAACAAAATCTTACCCAGAACCTGACCTTTTGAGGCAAAACTCACCTTCAAATGGTCTTTCCTTGACTTGTTAGCAAGTATTTATGGTAAGATGAATGTGTGCCATTAAGTGGGTGCTGGGGAGAAGGTAATGTCCTATTTAGAGATTGGAGGTATGTTAGGGCGAGTGTTGAGAAAGTAATGTCTACAGGATGGATAAAAGTAAATCAAAGCCAGGCACTCTTGGTGCACACCTTTAATCCCAGCATTCAGGAGGCAGAGGCAGGTGGATCTCTGTGAGTTTGAAGTTAGCCTGGTCTACAAAGTGAGTTCCAGAACAGCCTGGGGCCTTTACACAGAGAAACCCTAACTCATAAAACCAAAAGGGGGGGGGGCGGTAAACCAGAAGTAAAGGTGGGAAGATTGAATCCAGGCAAAGGGAACAGTAAGGAGAAACCCCAAGTTTCCCTAGTATCAAGGCCTAATAAATTTCTTTCCCCGAAGTCTGGCATTTAGACAAATGCCAGTATTCCCTCAGGGGCTTGAAGATTGCTCCTACTGCCTAAAAAGAATCCTCTCCTTATCGCTGGCAAAAGAACAGGTGGCTCTCCTATTAACATATGACTGTGGTGCCTATGAGCATGTCAAAATCAATCCTAATCCCTAGGCTCCCTCAGTCCCTACTCACAAGCCTGTAACCCAGCTCACATGCTCCCTTCCTCCTAGGTACCTAATCCCATATAACCCTAGAGATCACCACAACACACACACACACACACACACACACACACACACACACACACACACACACACATCACCTCTCTCTGCTTTCTTGAGAGACAACCTTAGTAGTTTGGAATAAACTTTTCCATTTTTCACCCATGGAGCAGCTATTTTGGCTTCTTTGCTATGCCCGTTTCATTCATTCTGGTGCTAGAAACGCAGGAGGGATGTACATATGAGGCCCTCTTCCAAGAGGAAGGGCATCCTGGAGGTTGGGAGCAAAGGAACACCACAAAGTCACTGTAAGCAAAGCAGCTTACAACTCTGCTCCAGGGAAAAGGTTCCCTAATGCAAGTGTAACAATTCTGCTCAAACAGGGGAGTGTTTCCACAGTGAAGTTGTTACAGCTCTACTCTTTAAGGGAAAGTTTCCCCAGGGAAAGTATTACAGCTCTGCTCAGCTGAGGCCCCTTGGAATGTAACAACTCTGCTCCACTAGGATAAAGTTTCACCAGCAAAAGTGTTGCAGTTCTGCTCTACTCAGCTCCACTATGGCTCTGGGGAAAGTTGTTACAGCTGGGCTCTGCTCCAGTGAAAATGTCACACCACACAACAAACCTTACTCAAGATATTTATTGGGAAGGAAGAATCCAGGATGGTGGCTGCCTTGGGTGAGAAACAGCAATAAACTGAACAGGGTACAGACCTTATATAGGATTTCTTGGAGGGTGGGGGTGGAGCTTTCCAGGATGGCTTGGGATTGGTGGATTTTGTGGCCTGATTCTGGGGCAAGCTCAGGGATTGGTGGGATTCTGTGCACAGTGATTGGTGAAATTCTGTAGCCTGACTCTGGGGCAAAGTCAGAGATTGGTGGAATTTCAATACATGGTCCTGGGGTCAAGTCAGGGGCACAGTGTTTTTTTTTTCCTTGTCCCCTTTCTACCCTACAGATATAGTGCTTGCACATGCAGATAGTGTGAGACTCATGGTGTCAGTATCAACATCTGGCTGAAGACATGTGCTGCTGTCCCTCAGTCCCTTTGGTTCATTATAAAAGATGAGAACATGGGAATGAGGATGGTGAGCCAGGAATGGGGGCATTGTGCTCTTTTAGACTGCTTCCTGTTATCTGGGGGCATAGACATATTTGGGGAACTGTTAGTCCATATCATCAGGGCATATTTGTTAGTCATGTACTTCCAGCTCTGTGGTAATGCTGTAACAATAGGTAATTCATTGATTAGAGATTTTTTTTTTTAATTTGTCATTGGAGGAAGTAGAGACAAAATTGATAAAGCAGGGTACTATTAGTAGAAACAGGAAAAATGATAAGGAGAAGGGTCAGGAAGGAAAGTATCCACTTCCATGTGGGGTTCTCCAGGGCCCAGGGGCTGGGGGCATCAAGTTGCTCCTCATATTTTTGGAGATCTGTTTAAAGTTGTTGGGTTTTGTCTTTTACTGTACCAGTTTGGTTGACTTAGAAGCCTCTTCTACTTCCCTTATCTCCAGGCATTGAGTAATCAGGTCATATTTTCTCAGATCTTGTCTTTTATTGTACGGGACTGCTTGACATAGAAGTAACATTCCTCTCTAAGGAAGAGACAGAGACCACCTCTTTCTGTTGTTAGTGTATTTAATGATTGCTATTTTGTAGCACTTGGTCCTGGAAGATAAGGATGGTCTGAGCCACCTGTTGGTGATCCTGGGTGAACTGAGGAGAAAACCAACAGTAAATATCTCAGGAATCAGTCAGTCCCACCATTCCAGTGGTGAAGCCAGCAGTTATACCCAGGACTGCTAGAAAGGGTATGAAACAAGAGTGTCAGGATAACAAGAATTTCAACCTGGGATGTCTTCAAGTAGACTGAGAGACTTGTCAGAGATAAATGTTCCAATGTCTTTTGTCATTCCACGTTGCTATAAACCGTGATGGGAATTGACAAGGACTCTTCACCAAGTATCACCCCTAGTTTTGAAAAAAGGGACAGCAGGGTACAAGTCCCAAACCACCCAATAGGTCACCAGTGATAACCTTGAGTGCTACACAGAATTGAGACATTGTGAATATTTGGGCACAGGAGCTAGGTGGTAGTACCAAGGGTTATAGTATTGTTGGAGTCTGCAGAACCAAGAGGGCCCAAAGTGCATTCCTGAGGAGTTATGTAATTGGAATCTTAAAAGTTCTTATTAATAAAATCAAACCTGAGCCAGTTATTGGGGTGAATGCTGGAAGATCAGAGAAGCAGAACAAGCCACAGTTTCCTCACCTCACCAGTTCCTCAGCTGGTCCCATTTCCTCAGACTGCAAGCTTCTGAGTCCTCATCCAGAATGAATCTCAGCTGAACTGTGTTGCTCCAAAGCCTAAAAACTTAACCAGCCAAAATGCTTCTGGTTTCTGGTCTTCACACCTTATATAATCTTTCTCATTCTGCCCCCACTCCCTGGGATTAAAGGCTCACTTTCTAGGATTAAAGGTGTGTGTCACCATGCCTGGCTGTTCCCAATATGGTCTTGAACTCACAGAGATCCGCCTGGCTCTGCCTCCCGAGTGCTGGAATTAAAGGCGTGTGCCACCACCACCCAGCTTCTGCTATGGCTTGCTCTGACCCATTTTCTAGCCACCATTTTTGGCTCTGTATCTAGTGGCTGTCTGTTCTCTGACTCCAGATAAATTTATTAGGGTGCACAATATTTTGGGGAACAGAATAGCACCACAGAGTTAAAGTAGTCAGTGACACCAAAGAGAGAGATGTAGGAGAGATAAGGGGTGGTAGTGATATTTGGCTCAGAGCAATTAACAAAGAACAAGGTGAGAGAACCTAATAAGACAATGGGCATGGCCATAAATGGTGGTCATGAGTTTGACCCAGGAGGAACACATAACAAGCATTCTCCAAAGCAGTCCAGCAAAGCATCATTCAATAGCTGGTATACAAAGGTTAAGTGTAGTTAGATTTTCCTGCCTGGCCCAGTCAGGACAAATCTCTCTTACCCTCCAGTCCCACAGTCGCTCAGACCCAACCAAGAAAGCACACAGAAACTTATATTGCTTATAAACTGTATGGCCATGGCAGGCTGTTTGTTATCTACTTTTTCTATCTTAAATTAACCCATTTCTGCTTATCTATACTTTGCCACATGGCTTGTGGCTTACCAGTGTCTTTACATGTTGGTTCTCATGGCGGCGGCTGGTGGTGTCTCTCCCCAGCCTTCTACTTCCCAGAATCCTCTTCTCTCTTGTCCCGCCTATACTTCCTGCCTAGCCACTGGCCAATCAGAACTTTATTTACACAGAGCGATATCCACAGCAGTTAAGGTCTGAAACAAGAGATGGTGTGACAAGGAGGTGGGGTTAATATCATCTAAAAGGAGTGATATTAGGGATTTATGGACTTTTGAGGAGCTTTGGACCACTTCTTCTACCATGTTGATACCTAGGGGTTGAGAGAGTGGTATTTGTATCCTCTGTATTTTGATTGTGCCAGATGGGTGGCTGTGAAAAATGCTATGGTAAAGTTTACCAGTGACCCCTGTCTTCCATCTGGAATGCCATGGATCATTAATTAGAATATAAAAGATTAGTTATTTTGCATAAAAGGTAGAATGCCTTCCTGAATGTCTCCTACATGACCAATAAGGGCAGTCTCCATAAGTCTCTGGCCAATGTGAACAGTAATCTCTAGTTTAATCATAGAGAAAGCAAGCATAGGGGACAGGTGTTTAAAACATTAATTTAGTTGTTATAGGGAGAAGTATGTCCTTTTTGAAACCTGGAGATGAGCAGTCCCCGGACCCCACAATGTGAGTGGTCTGATACAACCATTAAATATAGGTTTACTGAGCCTTTGAAACCATAATATAGCAATAGCATAGAGGGAGAAAGAAATCTGAAACATTTTCATTACTTACATCACTTTCTTATACCTTCAGAACTTTCATTTACATGCCTTAAAAAAACTTTCTTAGAGCCTCAGAACTTTCTTAAACTTTCACATTCTCAGACCTACATAACACTTTCTTATATTCCTATTGCAACTAGACTGTTTTCATCAATAGCCTCTCCTGGGCTCTGTTTAGGAACTTCAGTCCTTCCACACAGTGCCAAGTGTCAGTTTCTTTCCATTACCCCTTCATGACTTTAAAACTAATACCACCTAGGTAACTTTATTACAAAGTTTGGCTTCCAATATGAGGTACATTCTTGTATGAGTACATGGAGGCACAGCTTTAATACCTTATTAAACAAGTATTGTTTTTCTTAAATCTTATCATAAACCATGTTTTTGCAATTTTTGTTTTCAGGACAGGAATTACCATACAAAAATAGAGAAAACAGGCATGGGGGTAAGCCCCAATGAAGGAGAGATGGATAAAGAAGTTATAAGGAACTAGATTGGCCTTTGATAACCTGATATACAGTAATTTCCCTAGTCTATTAGGACTGGCTATTGGTTAGGGGGGGGGGGGTGTCTCCATATGTAAGAGCTACTCCGGGCAGGTATAGTTAGGAAGAAATAGAGAAGAAGAGAGAGAGTTTAACTATAAAAGATTTTCAGATCATTTGTTTATGCAGTGGCAGAAGTTACCATCATTGAAAATTGAGCATGCCAATTTAGGCCATCAAAATGTACCAAGGCCAAGCTGTTTGTAGTAACAGAGTGAGACTTAAATAAAATCCAAGTCAGTAGAGGAAGAGAGGAAGGGTCAAAAAATAAATTCCACTGGAGGGAGTTTCTACAAACTCCATGTGGGAGCTGAGAGGCAAGAGAGAAGTCAAGGAGGGTGTTATGCCCAGATCATGACCCCAAAGAGACCACTGAAGACCGTGGATGTCCAGAATGCAACAGCAAGGTTTATTTTGTTTAAGTTTACAAGTCTAGATGGGAACTCATCCCTACACCCAATATAGTGAAGCAGGGAGGAGTTGCTCTTTCTTTGTGTGGCTAGCTATTTAAAGGCTAAAACTGCAAGCCCTTCAGGGCAGTTGCAGGGGTTTGGCTTGGGTGCTATGGGATTGGTTTATTTTTATCTCTGTTCTCTTTTAATTGGGTGAGGGTATATAACCTTTGAATTCATTGGTTGGGGGGTCACAATTATCATTTGGGGGGCTGTCCAGGACAAGTCCCAGGCTTTGTCCTTGAGCTGCCATGGGGGCTGTCTGGCCTAGCATGTACTGACTGTGGGGGCTGGCTCAGTGGTCCAGGCCCTGTCCTTGAGCTGCCATGGACATAGTGAGGGGTCCCAGACAGAAAACACCTGGCTGATCTTGGAGCAGTCAGAGTACGTGCAGAAAGGGAGCTACTACAAGGACTATGTCTTTTGCTCATGGCCCTCCCAGAAACTGCTTGCTCAAGTCTCAGGAAACTGAAATTGAGGCCTGATCTCTGAGAGAAGACTGAACAGCCTGTTATGGCATCTGTTTGGTCCTTTCAGAGGGCATGGAGAAGCTGTGAGACTTCCAGAATAGAGCTGAGAGAAGGGGCAAAGACACAGAAGCCCAGATGAGCTCAAGGAATCTTTAGGACTTAGCAGGCAGCTCAGCTCCTCTTGGGAGTCAAGGAAAATCACAACATAGAAGCCCAGGAGGGCCCTAGGAGAGAGAGAACAGGTAGCTCTAAGGAAAAGGGGACACACGGAAAGGTTTTAGAACCTGAAGCATGTAGGTAGCAACTAGGGAGATGTAAGGAAGTTCTGGATGAAACTGAGAAGAGCCATGAGGGAACAGAGAGGGTAACAAAAATTTCAACCTGGGTGTCAGGGTAACAAAAATTTCAACCTGGGATGTCCTCAAATAGACTGAGAGATTTGTCAGAGATAAATATCCCAAATTACAGAGGAGAGGCACCCCTTTCCATATTGGGGGGGGGGCGCCAGTGAGAGGAAGCTTCCTCGCACAATGGTGTAGCTTTTGTAAACAAACCAGGCAGCTCCAAAGTGACACTTACCCAGTAGAAGGGGAAAGATAAGTAGTCAGAGCAGGTAGAGGAGAAAATAGCTGGAGAGGAGCAAGTGTCTTAGTAAATAGAATTGCTCATGTGGTAGGACACTGAAAGGCATTTCAGGGAGTAGGAGACCATGGTGGGCAGCCCAAAGGGCACATAATGGAGATCTCCATGTAGTGGGTGGCCCAAAGGGATATGCCTATGTTGTGGGTAGCCAAAAAGGGCATAGTAAGGAGAGAGGACACTTACTGAGTAGGTAAGAGAGATGGATGGGTTAGTTAAGGAAGAGAGAAGCAGCTGAAGAGGCAGACTCTAGAATCAAATTTGGTGAGTGGCAAAAGCCAGTAGAAGCAAATGATCTACAAACACCTTAGGAAAGGCAAATCATCAGTTTGAGTCAGTTTGAAATGTTGAGATGTGGGTGTGACTGAAAGGTGAGTGCAGCATCTTCTCCCAAACCTACTTGAAGAAAGAGAAGTTTAGAAGGGCGTAGTGTTTGGAGACCCTTGTATGTTAGGAGACGGGCTAGGTGGTGAAAAGAGAAGACAGTAGTGGGTGACCCAAAGGTTAACCTCTTTTTATATGAGTATAAGAAGCTCAGCAGGAGCCAGAGGACACAGGCAAGGAGCCCATTTGTGGACAGTATGCTCTATTTTTTGTAAGTATGCAGTAGGCACTAAAGAGGGTCTGGGAGTATTTAGGCCTGCAAGAATTTATTACTGGGTTGGGGGACTATGAGGGAACTGCAACTGACAGTTAATTCTGATTGTTAATCTATGCATATATTAAGGAACTCTGCCTAATAAAATGAGTCCTGGGTGAACAGAATTGTATCTCCTGCTCTGCATGTCAGCTTTGGCCTCCATCATGGCAGGGTGAGTAGGCAAGCTAAAAGTGAAATGCTGACAATTTTTAGGGTGAGGAGGTATGGGAAAGAAGCAATCTTGTAAATCTATCTATCTATCTATCTATCTATCTATCTATCTATATTTATTTATTTCTAGTGATGGCCATGGGAGATGGCAAACCATGCTGTGAGATTCCCCTTGGCTTTAATAAATTTTATTTAATTTCTTAAGGTCTTGTAACAGTCGATAAGCCTGGTTTTCCTAAATAAAAAATATTGGGGTGATTTAAGGGCTAGTGAGGGGATTAACATGCCCAATATTTAAGTTTTTCTCCACCAGATAGGTAGCAATTATAATTCATTTATAATTTTTGGAATAATGGGCTCAATTATGCCCTTGGATTTGTTTACCCAAGTTCTTTTAAGTTTAAAACCCATCTATAGAATTTGAGCTGATATTAGTCCATAGCAGAGATTAATGGTATATCTATTTGTTACATCATGTCTCTTCTCCATAGCGTGTTAGGTATGGAGGATGACATATGGGCAGAATATGCCATAATTTTCTCTATCTGATCATCTTAATACTCCTGAGCTTATGGCTGTCTATTAGCTTGACCTAGGCCTATAGGAGATGAAGGAGTAAGTCATCTTAAGTACTTAGCAAATCTTTTCCTGAAATGTAAGAAACATCCTTGCTTATGTCTAGGAAGTCAGTTATTTTGTTTTCCTGTATTTTAAGCATTTATTTGGTTTGGAATATTTAATTTCTGAACTCAGAAAGCCATATCACTAGAATCCAAATCAGCAGCTCTCTTAGGCATTGCCCTGAATGAATCTGAATTGTTTTTGTAGGAGGTTTGCAATAATCCTAATTTTTTAGTAAAGATAGGATCAACCATTCCTGGAACAATTTTTATACCTTATTCAACAGAGGAGCTATGGCCTATTATTAGACCCAGTGTTCCATAGATTCTGTATTAAGGCATATATAAGTCCATTTCTAATATATATATATATATATATATATATATATAAATATATGTGTGTGTACATATATATGTGTATGTATATATATATATATATATATCAGATCTCAATAAAAATTTTATCCATAGATAATAACCTAGCTCCAGGTTATTTACTGATATTCATGTATTATTTATAACATATCTGGATGTTTATATATTTATCTATCCTAATAATTGGAAATTCATTTATCATAAGTTATTTTTTAACTTCCCTAAACGTTTTTTATATCTAATCCCTCATATCCTTATAAAAACTTTATATCTAAGAGCATTTATGCATTTGATTTGTCAGGAGACATAGGTGATTGATAATTGAGAAAAACCAATGTAAAGCAAATTTCTTTAACCAAAGGAAGGTAAAAGGTCATTATGGAACATGTTTGGTGAGCTATCTTTTATTTGAAATTGGATGACAAGGCAAATTATCTTTAGAACTGGTAAAGGGAGATATAATCTAAATGATTTTAAAGTATAATTTGGTAAAAAAAAAAAAAAAAAACTGGCAAATAAGAGGCATTGCATAGTCTAAAGTGGGAAGCTTAAACTTTTTTTTAAATGCCTGGGGCTAAGTAATGAATTGATTATATTTGGCATACTTAGCATGCATATAAATATAATTTTGTATGTTAGAGAGTTTGATCATTATTAAGATGATCAAGTTTTAATTTGTATTTTAATAATTATCTCTAATAGCTTATAATTTAAGTACAATTGATCCTTAATAGTTTATAGTTAAGTTGATTAATTAATCAATAAGTTGTATTTCTCAAATATCTTTAATAGTTTATAATTAAAGTAAAATTATTCTAACACTTTATGTTAATTGTCCTTATAAACTTAGAATTCTAAGTTTTACACCTGCAGATTTAGCCTTAAAAATAATGTTTGTACTGAAGTTATTTTAATACAGAAGCAAGAGCTCTTATACAGAAATATAGCATATAAGGAGAGTAACAGTTTAATAAACCCTTTATGGTGTAACGTGAAATAAGATATGTTAGTTATTTAGCGGCGCTTTACCTCGCGAGGAACACGTCCCGAACAAGACAAGACCACAGAAGAGATTTTATTAAAGAGGATAGAGGTGACACGCCTGTGTGAAACACACGTGGGTGAGGAGATAAGGGGGGCTCATGCAAGATGGCACTGGCTTTATAAAGGTTGGGCCGCGCATGCGTACAGGAACTCCTGTGGGTACTCCATGCATGCACATAGATTACATAGCTGCTTGCCCCGCTTTACGCAACCACATAAAGCCACAGAGTCCCAGTCCCACGAGATGTCTGACCCAGAGATGGCTATTCTGAACCGGAAATAGTTAGGCGGTCTGCCGGGCAAGCCCAATCGTGTGGACATATAATTTTCTATCAAGATAAGCATAGAAAAAAACCAAAATAGTTGTTATATGCATAAAAAAGGAAAGAGGGTCCCTTTGTTTTTTATTTTTATTTTATGTGCAGTGGTGTCCTGCCTGCATGTATGTTTGTCTGTGTGGGGATGTTGTATCCCTCGGAACTGGAGTTACAGATAGTTGTGAGCTCTCATATGGGTGCTGGGAATTGAACTCTTATATATTTTTGGTTGTGAGCATAGCCTTGAATAGCTAATCCATCTCTCCAGCCCTGAAAGAACCCATTAGTAAATGCTACAGCCAGAATATTAAGTCACCGGTAATGACAAGGTGGGGGAGGGGTGGTGACATTGAGCTCAGACACATGCAGCAAAGGGTTAGATTAAAAAAGAAAAAGGAAGGCAGATATTCAAAAAGAAGTAAGCATTTATTCAGATAGGATTTCCTGGACTCCAGTCATCTCTGATGTCCAAGTAAAGCTGTAAGAATTCAGATAGTTGGAAGGCATCCTTCCTTTATAGCTGATAATTAGCTAGAAGTTTAGACTTGGCCAAGATTTCTGTTAGTAACTAAGAACTTTGTAGGAAACAGTCCATTTAGAAAGAGAAAGATAGAGAAAAAAGACAGTTTTTTTTTTTTTTTAAATAGAGAGATATGAAATGGCTGAAGAAGGTTTAAATTGTTGTAAGTTTTAAAGGGGCTTTGAGGAGGAGGCTTGTGTTGTTATTTAAATGAAGGTTGCTAGAGCAAGGAGCTCATTGCCTGACAATTACGAAGTTTCATGGCTCAAGTTAACCCTTAGTTTCCAGAGAAAATAGAAAACCTCATTGTCTCTAGTATATGTTCTCAGGAAGTCTTCTGAATATTCTCTACATAAGACCCCCAAATGAAATAATGGCAGGTTTCTCTCTAGAAGGTAGGGCTTAGAATCTCTGCAGGTTATCACAGTCTGCTGGTAAATCTATTCCATAAGGTCCGTGGCTTTTAGGTGTCTCCTTCAATTAAGATAGCTTGTGGCTTCCTTATCTAAGCCTGTAAACTGACCAGAGCTGACTGAAATGCCTTTCATTTTAAACCTGTGTCCTTTAATTTCTATCAAAAGCTGTATTTCTTTAGATTGGTTCTGACCCATGGTGTAAGAAATATTATTAGGGAGAGGGTTAGCATAGTGAAAAGGGTTGTTCACATTTGTTGGGCCCCATAAGGCCTGGACATGAGGCCCAGTGCAACTTCCCAAGCCTAGCTTGAGTTTGGCGACCTGTCCTCAGACATGACTTCCTCATATGTGTGACTCATCACTACCCGACCTAGAATAGCCTCTGTCTAGTAACTTCTGAGATGGCATCATCTCATTGGCCTGCTATCCTCACCCCATCACCCATCCCTCCAACCTATATAACTCCATTCCTGATGCAATAATGAGTTAGTGCTTTGACAAGACTCCCGGCTCAGTGTGTTTCTCTCCAGTAGACAGCTGGGGGGGGGGGGGCGTGTCTGGGCCATCCAGCACTCACCATCCTGCTCAGCCCCAGGGAGAGACCAGTTGGACTGGTCCTGCCTCTGCCCTACCTGTGAGTCACACTGACACAAATTACTCACCATTCTCGAGGTATGAAGATACCTGCATCTGCAGCACCCTTGGTGAGATCTGTAATGTAGCTGAAACCTTTGGGAGTCATCTTTATGACTCCTCTGGGAAACTGCCTCATCTTTGGATGGCCTCCACCAAGCGACAACTCTTCCTGGATACACTTAGTTACCTACTTTCCCTGGTTCTATAAGGGTCCTGTTCAAGGTGCCAGCTAAGGATAACAGAATTTTCCCAATTTCCTGCCCTGAGAAAATTCCTCCCAGAGTCCTGGGAAAGACACTATGTATGGCGTGGGGTATCTTAGGAAAAGGAATCTACATACACTACACTCTTTGTCCATTGACTTTCTTCCTCTATGACAAAATTCTGTCTATACAGCTTCAGTTCTGTCCTCATATTCAGCTCCTCTCTGTGCTCAGTTTTCCTGTCCTGCTAGTTTAAGTAAGCTCCTATGCTTTTGACAAGAAGCAAAGCTGTGGATCTACAGCCTGCTTGTCTCCTAGGCTCAGTGGAGGAGTTAGTTACCTAGAGGTTCTGTAGGTCTGAGGAGCTGTTTGCCAAAGTATCTGGGAGTATTTGGGCATGCAAGAATTTCATAGCATAAGACAGCTGAAATATTAAGACTGTATAACACCAAATGATAAATGGCTTCCCATTTGCCAGACCCTTTGTTGGTGTAAGTATAGCTTTAATACACAGCTGAATCTCTATAATATATTTTTGCAGCCCACAAGATAGGGGCATTGAAGTGGGGGAGGAAGAAGTGGAGTGCAGAAGATTCTTTCTTAAGAGGTCAGAGATAAGCATCTTAAGTCCGATGAGGCTGTGGAGAGTGGGTATTGAGCCTGGGTGATATATTTGGTAGGGTTTGGTGAGGCTGGTAAGTCTGTCTCCGAACTCTGACAATAGAGGAATGAGAAAGAGAGGTAGGTGATAGAAAATTACAATATGTCCACAAGGTTGGGCTTGCCCGGTGGACCGCCTAATTATTTCCAATTCAAAATAGCCATTTCCAGGTCAGAACGTCTTGCGTGGCTAGGACTCTGTGGCTTTACATGGTTGCGTAAAGTGCGCGTGGCCATGTAGTCTACGCACATGCATGGAGTAGCCACATGCGGTCCTGTACACATGCGCGGCTCACTCTTTAAAAAGCTGGCGCCATTTTGCACAGGTCTCTCTCCTCTTCTCTTCTCTCCTCTCCTCACTCATGTGTGGATTTGTCGTGTTCGGGACGTGTTCCTCACGGGGTAAGAGTGCCGCCTAAATAACTAATAGTAGGTCCCTAAAAATCCATCAGGACTAAGTATACAGACCCAGTGTGCAGAAGGAAAGAGATAGATCACCTTGATACCTGAGGCTTCTGGTCAGAGATGGCAGTGGTCAGGCCAAAGGAACCAGGCCCTTTCAATAATCCATGGCCAGATCTCAGTCAAGTGAAGGGCCATCTAGGCTTGATGTCACCATGTCACAAGGAACATGGGGGAAGTCTGTAAGGGTTTTGTCCTTAATTACATCATCATCCTGGGATGCGGGCCAGCCTAAAAAGTGGGCGGGTCCTCTGTGTGCACCCCTTCTCTTTTTCTGCCCTCCGCGAGGTCTCTGTCTCTCTTTCTCTTTCTTTCTTCCTCATTTTCTTCCTTCCTTCCTTCCTTCCTTCCTTCCTTCCTTCCTTTCTCTCTCTCTCTCTCTCTCTCTCTCTCTCTCTCTCTCTCTCTCTTTCTCTCTCTCTCCCCCTCTCTCCCTTTCTCCCTCTCTCCCTCTCTCTCTCAATAAAGCTCTAAAAGGTAACTATGCCTCGTGACTTCCCTCCAGCATGCTCCTCTGCTGTCTAGCCACCAGCAGTGCCGATTTAACCAACAGAGTCAACATCCCAATGCCCTTTTTGATGGCACCTTGGATGTGATTCAAGTAGTTTACAAGAGTTTAGATAGGATCCCAGGCTTAGGGATCCTCCTAACTGCATTTGAAATAGGGACGTGGAGGTTCTCAGGGTTTGTATGTCTAGAGAGCCTGGGCTTCTGCATTAGCAAGCTGAAAGGCCTTCCTTAGCATCAGGTATTTCTGTTTTCGGGCTTTTTCATCTTTCCCATGGAACACCTTAAATTTACCACTAAAACTTCTGCCTGTGGAGTCAGGGGTCACTTATCTGGACATTTAAGTTTGGCTGTAATATCAGGGAGAGGAAGTAGGTCATAAGAAGTTGCTTTCCATCTGGGGTCTTGGGATTGTTATTATTGTCTTTGTGAGGTGGTCTAAGAATTGAGTCTGGCTTTCATGTTTGTCCTAGATGACTTCTTGGAGATTTTCATAATTACCACCTGAAGTGTGGCCTTGTGAAGATCAGCCAGGAAGCAAGTTGCAAATACAATCCCCTGGGGGTATTGTAATTCCAATAGGGTCCTGGTTGGGTGCTGCCTCACCTTCCTGGGTGGGCAGCCTGTCCTTGAGGAGGGTGAAATGGAAACCAGTGTGGCTGGAGAGGAAGAGAGAGGACTGTGGGTTGAGGCCAGTAAGGTTAATGTGATCGAAAATAGCGGAAGAATGATTTGATTTGGGTCTCATAGCCAGGATGAGCTGATTTTTCCTTGGTTTGCTTATGCTATATGGATGCTTTTAATCAAGATGGGAGTGAGGTCATATGGCAAAGTCCTATCCAACCCTAGCAATGATGGCTGTCAGTCATGTGGCTGTCTCCATCCCAATAGGGAAACAGGAACTAAGATGGCAGCAAGCCACATGTTTCCTTTAAGTTTATCTATGTATATATTTTTTAACTATCAACCCTGGTGTTATGAGTTTTAAATTAACCCTTTGTTACAGATTTTACAGGGTTTTAATCATAACCAGCATGCGTACAAAACAAACCAAAATGTACGGAAAGTTTATACAATAGTTTTACAAATCTTGAGATAAGATTTATACCTTATCAGAAGTTTTAGAAAGTTAAACCAAAACCATAAGAGTACGAGATAAGTAGCACTAGTCCCTATTGGGAATAGTGTAGTATGAATCTTAAATGGTCTTATTAATAAAATCAAACCCTAGGCCAGTTATTGGGGTGAATGCTAGAAGATCAGAGAAGCAGGCTAAACCACAGTTTCCTCACCTTGCCAGTTCCTCTGCTGGTCTTGTTTCCTCAGACTGCAAGCTTCTGTGTCCTCATCCCAATGGCTCTCAGCTGAACTATGTCACTCCAAAGCCTTAAAGTTTAACCAGCCAAAATGCTTCTAGTTTCTGGTCTTCACGCCTTACATAATCTTTCTCTTTCTGCCCCCACTCCCTGGGATTAAAGGTTCAATTTCTGGGATTAAAGGTGTGTGTCACCATGCTGGCTGTATCCTTGAACACAGAGAGATCCACCTGGCTCTGCCTCCCAAGTGCTGGGATTAAAGGCATGTACCACTATAGCTTGCTCTGACCCATTTTCTAGCCATCATTTTTGGCTTTGTTCTAGTGGCTGTCAGTTCTCTGACCCCAGATAAATTTATTAGGGTGCACAATATTGTGGGGAACACAATGCCACAGGAATATTCTTCCCTTTATTCTGTTTTGCTCTCCTTTCTCTGTCACACAGCAGGTGGTTCACATGATATAGGACACAGATTTTGGAAAAAACTTTTAAACATGCTTGTGTCTAGAGAAGGGAGAGCCATACCCTCACTCTAGAGCCAGATTTTAATTGAAGTGGGACAGCATAAACAGTCAAATGCTACTCATACCTAAAAGACACCTGAATCCTTGTTAAAAAAAAAAAATCAGTCTAGAAAGCTGAGAATAAAGGTTTAGAGATAGGATATTTTTGAGTCCTGACTATAGACAGAGGATTCTGCAGGAGGAAGCTGAGAGGTGCACCAGGCAGTGAAGTGTGTGTACAGGGTGTGTGCATATTGCAGCTGGCCTGCTCCATTGCTTTCTTCCCTCCTGCTAGGTCTCACTCCTGGCTCCCACTTTGTAACAAACTTATAGATCCATCACCTGGTAACTTATGTGCTGTCCTATATGAGTGAGGGATAGGGCAGTAATTCCTCTAAGATTTCCATGCAGGAATGAAATGGGAAGTAGTCTGGCAGGGAAGGGAAGTGGTTGGCCAGGGAAGAAGATCTGAGATACCGAGGGGTGGGCATGATTGGAAAGTAAGTGTGGCTTCTCCTTCTAGCGCCACCTGGAGAGAACCGACCCAGAGTTTGTAAGCTTTTATATGTGGAGAGGTGGGACTGATTATAGGAGGAAAAGATAGAGTAGATCCAAAAGTTAGTGTTTTGATTCATAAATGAGGAGCTCTGCAGCTGCTAAAGTGAATATGCTGGGTGCCCATCTCTGGGTGATAAGGTTGTAGATGTAACCATCTTATTAAATAAGAAACACAAAGCCAGTTGCAGAGTTAAAAACCAAGAGGCCAGAGCAATAGCTGAGAACCTTACCCTTCACTGCTTCTGCTGTCTTTCCTCTCCATAAGAGACCTACTTCTGTGTGTTTTTTTCTTTTTATAGACGTTCTGTTCTGTTTTCTCATTGGTTGTAAACCCAGCCACATGGCTTCCTCATCACTGCCTGTCTGTACAGACCTCCAGGTCTTCTTTGGTTGGTATTGAGATTAAAGGTGTGTGTCACCATGCTGGCTGTGTCCTTGAACACACAGAGATCTGCCTAGCTCTGCCTCCCAAGTGCAGAGATTAAAGGCATGTATCACTACCACCCAGCTTCTGCTATGGCTTGCTCTGACCCCAAGGCAACTTTATTAATATACAAATAAAATCACATTTTACAAATATAGTATCACCACATTTCCCCTTTTCTATTTTAATAAAAGAAAAAAGGAAAAAAGTTATAACTAAAATGTCTAGTCCATTTGTATTTGACAGATTCAGAGAAAATAATTCCATTATATATCCTATTTTGGTAAGTCCAAAATGTACCTGATTCACTTTCTGTCCTAACTTATATTACTAACAGAACTGTCTTATAATGTCTTTCAAATTTATACACTTACAGCTCTTAGTGAGTTTTTCTGAAATCCTTAACAAAGAAAACTATAACTATAACTAACTGATCTTCAACTCCCTCAGAGACCCAAGAAGGAAATAATACTACCTAATAAAAAATAAAAACAGGAAGTGCATGCAAGCAGCTTCCAAAAAAAAATGTGAGTTGACAGAAACAGCCAGCTGCCTGGACAGTCACCTGAGGATTCTCTGCAGTGTTGGGACATCATCTTCAGCCTATAGGCTTAGTGTGTCTGACAGACTCATTTGTGAACTAGGATTTATACAAGGTCAACAGTTTGACCTCACATTTGGTGAGAGCAGTCCATGTACCAGAAACACCTGAATTCCATTAGTATCATGTAATGATTCAGGATCTTAAATTCTGGATGTTTTTTTGTTTTTGTTTTTGTTTGTTTTTGTTTTTGTTTTTAGTTCGGCTGTCCATTTTTCTTGGATGTGTATATGTATATCTTGGCATCCCATTCTTCTCCACATCCCTCTATTAAATGCCAGTCAACTATTGAGAGGGGTGAACTTAGTTATTCTTTAAGAATAATTGTTTCATCTGCTGTTTCATTGCACATCAGAAGCCAACAGCCCACTACCTGTTCAGCTGCTTTTGAAGAAAAAGGCATGGTACTTTTTCCAGATTGCAAAGGCCACACTCACTTCAGGGATGGTGCTATATTGTCCTGGCTTCAGAAGATGCCTTTTGTTAAAGCCACAACCACACTTGTTTTGGCAAGAATCTGTAGTCCTTTGTTTCATGTCCTGTCTGTCCTGTTTGTCAGCAGTTCATTCGAGGATACTTTGTTGTCCAGTGGCTAACTTTTTGCCACAATGAAAGTTAACTCCACATGCAGTTTCTTCAATGCCCATATTTTCTCTGAAGTAGATTGGTACTGCCAGGAGCCGTCATGTCTCATAGTCATAGCAAAAAAGAAAAATTCCTAAGTTATTAAAACATTTTAAATACCATATTGTGTAGATCTCTAAAGGGTTTGAAGATGACCTGTCTATCTAAAATATATCTGTTCGATATTGAAAACACACCTAATAAGACTACAAGTTCAATTGTAATGTCTAACTACTAACTTTCATTTCTATATATACTAATAGTTGGTAATAATAACATTCAAGGATTAGCAAATTTCATTACATTGTTAAATGAATGGTATAAGTACAATATCTCAAGCAAGATTAGAAATATGTGTATGGCATATTCTAACAAACTCAATCTCACTATATATAATTTGTATACAATATAAAACAATCCAATCCAATATGAAGTATTTAAAACTAGTAATTATATTTTTCTTCTTTTTAACAAGCTCCTTAAATCTAATCTCCTTAGCCTAGCCCTTTTCCTAACACTTAACAATAACTTGTAACCAATTCTCCTAAACAATGAAAACTATCCCAGACCCAAAACCCATTAAAAGACCAAAAAAATGACCCACACCACACCACCACTTTGGGAATGTGGGAGTCATATTCTTAAAATTGCTTCCTGCTGGGTATGGGCAAAGGTATCTTTAGTCTGAAAAGAAAAATTTTGGGTTAATGTCACGCCCGCCTCAACCAGCAAGGAAGACGCGACACCGGGATCCTTCTTATCACAGTTTAATCATCCTTCTTATCACAGTTTAATCAGGCCCTTGATTAATTGCATTATCTTTCTCTCTCTCCCCGGGGCAAGCCTCTCCCAGCACCTAAGTAGCGCTGGGCTGCCAACCCCAGGCAGCCACGTGGGCACTGTCCACAGGTTCACGCATATGCCAGCAGCACACGAATCCAGCCATAGCCAAATAAGGAGCTGTTTACCATAAAGAGTGTTTGCCATTGGGAAGGCAGAGGGTAGAAGCCAGCACCATCTTTAGGGTGCAGCTACACGCAGCTCTCTACAGGTTAATTGTCAAATTCTAGGAAAGGTAACTATATTCTTTGTTATCCATAATGCCAAAGTTCAGGGTTTATCTCAAGTCCTTATTCAATTAGTCTTTGAAACTGGATCATCTCAGCTAGCCATCTCAGAATTGCTCTAAGCACTTTGTAGTCCAAAGCTGATCTGTAGATGATGTTTGTCAGCTTAGTGATATTACTATTTTCCACGTGGAATTGTCATTGTGGGGCCCCATCTTCTTCCTGGAGATTTCAGTTGATGTTAGGCCTGGCCGTGATTTCCTCCAGAAAACTGATAAGAGACTCGAACACAAAGACATGTATAAGCAGCTAATCAAAGTCTTTTCTCTAGAATTAATTAGTACTCTATATGACCATTATTATCTTAACAAAGATTAATATATATATATATATCTTGTAAATTTTGATATATAATTCATAATTTAAGAAAAGTTTAAAGAATCAGAATAGAATCAAAGAATTGAGGTTAGTAATAGAATAGTCCCTTAATAAATTTGGTTTTTCTCCTGTCCCATGTCAGAAGATGGCTCCTTCTTCTGGTATGATACAGGGAGTTTGCATTTTCCTTTTAACAACATGCTTGAGTTTAAAGAAGGAGAGAGCCATTCTCCAACTCCAAAGTCAGCTTTAAATTTTAATTTAACTGGGACAACAAGAAGACCAATAGTGTTAATTTTTTTAGAGAAGAGCAGAAATAAACATTTAGGAAGATTTATGAAATTTTGTAGATGATATACCAATAGGCCATTTTACTCCTTTTCCTCGGGCAGATGATTTGTCCTTTTTCTTCAGTTGTCTCATTTGTCCAGTGTTCTTCAGATTCTTTAGCCTTCATTCTCCTAAAAGACAAAAACAAAAACCCTTCCCCAAGACTAATTTTGGGGAGGTTCCCTCTTGGCAAGTTATATCTGATTAAATGAAAAGGCATGTATTAATGGTATAAATGAGTGTAAACTGGATGGTCATGTTGGTTGATGAACTATCACCTCCTCTAATAAAGAAGTCTCTTGTCCGAATCAAACCTTTATCAATTTTCTCCTGCAGAAACAAAAGCAAAACCTTGTCCCCAATGTAACACATATCCTGGTTTCCATTCTGGGGTCAGCACATCCTTGAAGTATATAGGCTGATTTAATTCTGTAGTTTTTTCTATTATCCAATGTCTCTCTGCAGCTGTTGTTCCTTTCTCATTAGCATTGAGAAAATTCGAAGTTAGTAGAGCATTGTGCAGTCTATTTCTGGGGTTTTTGTTACCCCTTTCTGTTTATTTATCATGTCCTTTAGAGTTCTGTTGGATCTTTCTATAACTGCTTGGCCTGTAGGATTATGTGGTATACCTGTAATATGCTTTATATTATAATAAGCATAAAACTGTTTCATTTTAATAGAGACATATGCTGGAACATTGTCAGTTTGAATTTGTGCAGGAGTACCCATGATGGCCATAACTTCTAGCAAATGAGTGATTACAGAATCAGCTTTTTCAGAACTCAAAGCAGTCGCCCATTGAAATCCTGAATAAGTATCAATGGTATGGTGTACATATTTCAATTTTCAAAATTCCACAAAGTGAAACACATCCATCTGCCGGATTTCATTCCTCTGAGTACCCTTTTGGTTATATCCTGCTGGTAATGGCATCTGATTGTAGAAGGAACAACAAAGACATTTCTTTACAATTTCCTTGGCTTGGTGCCAGGTTATGGAAAAATCCTTTTTTAAACCTTTACTATTGACATGGTGTTTTTTATGAAATTCTGAGGCCTCCAGCACATTTCCTATCAATAATTTATCAACTTCATTATTACCTTATGCTAGAGAGCCTGGCAGACCAGTATGGGATGGGATGTGAGTTATATATAAAGGATGACTCCTTTCCCTGATTGTATCTTGTAACTGGATAAATAGTGAAGTTAATTCTGAAGCATCAGGGATACATTCTGCAGTCTCAATATGTAATACCACTCTTTCAGCATACTGAGAGTCAGTAACTATGTTGAGAGGTTCTGAAAAATCCATTAACACCAACAGAATAGCATACAATTCCGATTTTTGAACTGAGTTCTAAGGACTTTGAACCACTTTACTTAAATTTTCTGATTTGTAACCTGCCTTTCCTTGTTTGTTGGCATCTGTATAAAATGTCCAAACTCCAGATATGGGTTTTTCCCATACAATTTCAGGCAAGGTCCAATCAGCCCTTTTTATAAGATCAATTCTATTGCTTTTGGCATATTTGCTGTTAATTTCTCCCAAAAAATTGCTGCAAGCTCTTTGCCAAGGTTCACTTTCTGTCCATAATTTTTCAATGTCCTCTTTAGTTAAAGGTACAACAATTTCTGCTGGGTCTATTCCTGCTAATTGAGAAAGTCTCAATTTACCTTTCAAAATTAAGTCAGAGGATTTTTTCCACATAAGTTTTTAGTTTTTTTGTTTGGTTTATTTGGTAAAAATATCCATTCCAATATAATATCTTCTCTCTGCATTAATATTCCTGTAGGAGAATGCCTAGAAGGTAAAATAACCAAAATGCAATCCAGCTTTGGATGGATACGATCCACGTGTCCTTTATGTACTTTCTTTTCTACCAAGGCCAATTCTTTCTCAGCTTCAGGTGATAATCCTCTTGGACTATTTAAGTTCTTGTCACCTTCTAAGGTTTTGAACAAGTTATTCAGTGTATCATTTTTTACCCCAACAAGAGTTCGTAGATGAGAATAATCTTTGAAAGTCAGTAAGAGTCTGTAGTCAATCTCTCCTAATTTGCACCTTTTGAGGTCTAATTTTTTGTAGCTCTATTTTATATCCTAAATAATTAATAGAATCTCCTCTTTGTATCTTTTCAGGAGCAATTTGTAATCCCCAGCAAGGCAATATTTTCTTTACTTCTTGAAACATTCTTTCTCAAGTATCTGCTTTTGAGTCAGCTAGTAAAATAGCATCCATATGATGATAAATTATAGATTTAGGAAATTTTTTAAGTTGTCACTTCCAAGGGCTGTTGTACAAAATTTTGGCACAGGGTTGGACTATTCAACATTCCCTGTGGGAGGACTCTCCATTGAAATCTTTTAACTGGTTGAGAATTATTGTAAATAGGCACCGTGAAAGCAAATCTTTCTCTGTCTTTTTCTTGTAAGGGTATTGAAAAGAAACAGTCTTTTAAATCGATAACTATGAGAGGCCATCCTTAAGGTAACAGAGTAGGCAAAGAAATTCCAGATTTCAGAGAGCCCATTGGCTGAATTACTTTGTTAATTGCTCTTAGGTCTGTTACCATTCTCCATTTACCAGATTTCTTTTTAATAACAAATACAGGAGAATTCCAAGGGCTGGTAGATTCTTCAATATGTTGAGCATTTAACTGTTCTTTTACCAGCTCTTTTAAAGCCTGGAGTTTCTCTGTTGTTAAAGGCCATTGATGAACCCATACAGGCTTGTCTGTTAACCATTTTAAAGGTAGAGCTGTTGTTGTCTTTGGAAGATCATCAGTTTTTGTGCCCTGTTCTTGTATAATATGGATAGCTGGTGACCACTCATTAGAATAATACCTTCTAATATTTCTCTCAGAAACATGTGCTAGTTTATGATTTATTTCTGAAGTTGGAGGGATGTTAATCTGAGTATTCCATTGTTGTAACAGGTCTCAACCCCACAGGTTCATAGCTATGTTAATTTGCCTCTCTGTCCTTCTGGGCCTATATATTCAAGCCATCTTGCACTCTGTTTAACTTGAGATAATGTTGCAATTCCTAACAGTTAAACATTTACCTCCTGAAGAGGCCAAGATGGATGCCAAAATTCTGGTGCAATTATGGTCATGTCAGCTCCTGTGTCTACCAGACCAGACAAAAAAAACACCATTTATTTTTATTGTTAATTTTGATCTTTGTTCATTTATAGAAGTTTGCCAAAATATTTTCTTTATGGTTTCTCCTGAATTTTCTGTTCTTTCTGTCTCACTTGTTCCATTACTCTGAGTAGCCTGGTTTATTCCAATAGGCATTTGGTTATTTAACTGCTCTGAGTAGGGGTCTCCTCTATGATTGCAGGAAAGGTCTGAACTGGATTCACTGTAGGGGCCTGCCTGAGGCCCCTCTGGGAGTTTCCCAAAGACTGAGGCAAAGTATTACCTTGTCTGTCCTTGTTGATCTACATTCATTGGTCCAGTCTCTTCTTCCCTTACCACACCTTCTACATACTCCAGAAGGAAGGGGCATTCTGTTGCCATTGTTCCATGAAGAAACATTGTTTCTAGAAGTGCCCTGTTTACAGTCCCTTTTCAAATGTCCTTGCCTTCCACATCCAAAACATCTGACATTCCTCAAACCTCTTGAAATTGTTTCTCCTATCCACATATTATCATGATCATGAGCCTCAACATTAACTGTGTCTCTAATCCAATCTTCCAAGGGTGCAGATCTTGCCTTTAACGGACTGATTATTCTCTTGCATGCTGCATTTGTGTTCTCAAAAGCCAAAGATTCAATTATTATCTGGCTAGCTTCTGAATTTGGGACCATTCTATTTACTGCTGAAGTTGGTCTTTGTAAGAAATCTGTGAAAGATTCTTTTGGGCCCTGTATAACCTTTGTAAATGACTCTGTTTTCTTTCCTGGTTCCTCAACTCTGTCCCCTGCATTCAAGGCTGCCATTCGACACAGAATTAGAGTTTGGATATCATAAAATCATTATGTTTGTGCTGCAGCATATTGGCCTTCTCCAACAAGCTGATCCTGGGAGACATGTATATCTTTATCCCTACTTTGTTTTGCTATGTTTTTAGCTTCCTCTTTGAACCACACTTGCCACTGGAGCTGTTGTCCAGGTTCCAGAACAGCCTGTGCAAGCTCCCACCAGTCCTGTGGTTTAATCCTATTATAAGTTGACCAAGAGTTTAACATTTGCCTTACATATGGGGAATGCATGCCATAAGATACTATTGCCTCCTTAAACCTTTGTAAGTCTAACATTTCAACTGGAGTCCAAATATTTTGTGTATTCACTTGACCAGGTAGCCGTTGTATGGTTACCAGATAAATTAAGGGTGATTGTGTGAAAACAGGCTTTCTTTCTGTAACCTTATAATCCAATCCTGAAACAACTTCACTGTTAATTTCTTCTGTCTTAATCTGAATTTCTGTATAATTCATTTTAACAGGTTTAACAAGTTTTTCTTAAATTTTTATCCTGGCTCTTAAATTGACTATCTTTTTAAATTGTAAAACAAGGATAGGAAGAATAATAATGTACATAATTCAACAGTAATCTTCTCATATAGTTGTTCCATTGTCAGACTGCCTAAAATTTCAAACAAAGCCCAATTTTCTTCCAATGAACACATAAAACCCATTTGTTTTTACGTGTGGAAAAAAGTCTCTTTTAAATGGTTTCCTTTAAATATCTGATATAAATGACTTACCAATTCTGCATAGAACAGTAGAAATCTGAGGGAATTTCAAAACAGCTACCTAGCGTCCGAGGTTGGAATCCAGAGAGAGAGAGAGAAAGAGAGAGAGAGAGAGAGAGAGAGAGAGAGAGAGAGAGAGAGAAAGCGTTACCACGATCTGGCTAAAGGCTTGAATCCAACCATGTGTTCCCACTTGAGCTGAGTGGAGCCTGGACTCTGCAGTTGCGTGTAGCTACTGCAATTAGTGGTAGCTCCCGCAGGCCTGAGTTGTGCGTAGCACTGGCTTTTTAAGCAAGTAACTCCAGCTGTAGCAGTAACTGCTTGTAGCTAAGATAGATTAGGCCTGAGTCCTAAGCCGAGCTAGGCCTGAGCTAGGCCTAAGCTAGGGAGCTGGGCCCACTGCCAAGCCAAGCGGCATGGTGGTGGTCACTGACCATACTACCAAATGTCAGGGCTACCCTCTAATCTCCAAGGTGCCTGGGTGACATGTTCTCAAACATATTTGCAAAAGCAGTTACCATACATTACCTTCTGAAGAATCTAACTGCATGCTACAGTTTCTAGGCTTACATTAATGCTTGCCAAGGCTGGCCCTATTGGGCTCTCAATCCCCACTGTCATCAGAAGGGAAGAGTTTTCCACAAAGGTCCAATAGGTCTCTGCCATGTTGGCATTTGGCAGCAGCCCCAGGGCACACACAGCACTCGGAAACCCAAAGAGGAACCTCAGGGTCCTGCGGAAAGACACAAACAGACCCCCAGGCCCACACAAACATCAAATTGGGTCCCCTCCAAGTGCCAGTAAAAAGATCCTTCCATTGCACCAGAGGATGATTTGCAACAGGAGCCCTCCAGTGCTTATCTGCAGTGGATTTTCTAGCAGAGTCCACTAATAAAAAATTTTAAATATATAAAACAAGGGAAAGAATAGAATGTGGAGAGGAAAGATGAGCCCCTAGCTCCCCCTTTTTACTTTAGCAAAATATGTTTTTAGGTATGAAGAAAGACCAGCCAAGACCCCCTTAAAGTTCTCTAATGACACCATGGCCCAGATGATCCAACATCCAGAACAGTTTCTAGGCAACTGGCTCAGACAGTATACCCTCATTGACTACTCCATAATCCTAAATTTTTCTTTGTGTCCCCATAAGATACAGTGCCCCCATCCAGCAGGAAGTAGTATGAGAAGCTATGCCCAAATCCCCAAATATACCAAACTGGCTTTGGAGACAGAATTGGCTCATTCCTTCTCTAAACCCAAGTATATTTTTAAAAAAAAAAAGGTTGAAAGATTCTTTGTGTCCCATATCAGAAGATCCCTCTGGTGTGGGAGAAAAACCAATATCTTTATAAATACAATCTCTTTCTAGAGAACAAAAGTGGACAGTATAGATAATGACAAGATAAAGGTGTAGATTATTGAACCTACTTTTAAAGAGCAACTTGTTACATTGCTATGGATTTTAGTTTATTGATACAAATTTAAAGTTAATTTTGTTATACTGTATGTATATTTTTATTCTTGTTTAAGGTATTATGTTTGTACAATTCATTTAAATTGTAATGGAACAATTAGACTTCTATGATAGACAAATGTATAGTCATCTTAAGTTTTCTAGATATACATAGATATATTTCAAATAGATAGGTAATCTTCAAATACAGAATATGGCATTTAAAATGGTTTTAAAATTTTAGACTTTCTGGACAATGAGACATGTCTGTTCCTGGCAGCACTGATTTATTTCAGAGAGGAGGATGGACATCAAAGACACTCTATATGGAGTTTATCTTCTTCTTGGCAAAAATAGCCATTTGGGCAAGAAACTGTTCTTGCCTAGACTGCTTGATCGACTGGACATGTAGGACCCATAGGAAGGTGACCACTGAACTTTGCTTGACAAAATGGTCCTTCAGGTTCCTGCTTCACAGAGGAAACTGCCAGACCTCCTACAGGACACAGAGAAAAGTAACTGAGAGACTCTAGACCTGTGGGCTGAAGACAGATGCCCCAACTTTACAAAGGAACTTTGGATAACTGTCCAGGATGCCAGCTGTCTCTGTCCATTCTTGCAAGACTCCCTAAAGTTGCTTGCATCCTTTTCCCATTTCTCAGGTAATATTATATCCTTCTGGGGTCTTTGATGTAGTTGAAGACTAGACATAGTTATAATTTTCTTTAGTGATGATAAAAGATAAGTTAGATATGAAACCTTAGACTCACAAATATAGGATATCTTCTTTAATTTTGCCAAGTATAAATAGACTATGTAGCAGGAATCTTAAAAGTTCTTATTAATAAAATCAAACCTGGAGTCAGGTATTGGGCTAGAATGCTAGAAGATCAGAGAGAGAACAAACCACAGCTACCTCACCTTGTTAATTCCTCAGGTGATCCTGTGTCCTCAGGCTGGAAGCCTCTGAGTCCTCATGCAGAATGGCTCTCAGCTGAACTGCTGCTAGAAGCCTAAAAGCTTAACCAGCCAAATGCTTCCAGTTTCTGGTCTTCATGCCTTATATAATCTTCCTCTTTCTACCCCCCACTCCCTGGGATTAAAGGCTCACTTCTTGGGATTAAAGGTGTGTGTCACCATGCCTGGCTGTTTCCAATGTGGCCTTGAACTCATAGAGATCCAGAGGGATTTCTGCCTCTGGAATCTAGGATTAAAGGTGTGAGTGCCACCACCTAACCTCTATGTTTAATATTATGGCTTTTCTGTTCTCTGACCCCAGATAAGTTTATTACAGTACACAATATTTTGGTGAACACAATACCACCACAAGACTAGATAGTGTAACTGTAATTTTTGCTTGATAATTGTTCTGTTATATGTACTTTTACTATGTGAAAGTTAAAACTTTCCTTTTTGAAAAAAAAAAAGAAAAGGGGAAGTGCTATGGATATCACTCTGTATAAATAAAATGTTGATTGGCCAGTAGCTAAGCAGAAAGTATAGGTGGGACAAACAGAGAATTCTGGGAATAGGAAGGCTGAGTCAGGAGATGCTGCCAACTGCTGCCATGAGTACCAACATGTAAGATACTGGTAAACCATGAGCCATGTGGCAAGGTATAGATATATAGAAATGGGTTAATTTAAGATGTAAGAACTAGATAGCTAGAAGCCTAAGTCATTAGGCCAAACAGTTTAAATAATATAAGAGTCTGTGTACTTATTTTATAAGTGGGCTTTGGGACCCCCAGGATGGTGAGAGCTAGAGAGAAACTCTCCAGCTACAACCAGTCCCTAGAGAACTGGGCAGAATTATGATGGCAGACACAGAACCGAATGGCCAGATAAAAGAGAGGAAGACAGACATTCTGTAGAGGGTAAAGTGTATCTCTAGTAGAGTTTTCTGAGAGCCATGAGTAAGGAGCTAGGAAGGAAAGATGGAGGATGAAGGAACAGAGGATGAAGATAAGGTCAGAATCATAGGAGCTTACTAAAGCTATGAATACAGGAAAAGTGGGCACAGAGAAGAGCTGAATGTGAGGATGGAGCTGAAGCTGTATAGATAGAATTTTGTCATAGAGAAATAAAGTAAATGGACAAAAAGCATGGTGTATGTAGATTGCTTTCCCTCAGATAACCCCACACAGGATGTAACATTTTCCCCAGGACTCTGGGAGGAATTTTCTCAGGGGTGGCCTTGGGAAAATTCCATTGGGGGTAATGGTTAGTTCCAAGTAGGTGACCTGAGGGGTGGACCAGCTCTACCTTAGATGGTGAGACTCTATAGCCCTAGCTGTACAAGAAATTAGAAAAGCAGAGGTATCAGTTTGGCTAATTTGTAGGGATGATCTGCAGAAGAGAAGGTCATCTACATACTGTATGAGTTTAGATTTGGGGAGAGACAAAGAGATCAGAGGCCAGGGCCTGGGCAATAGGTGTGGCCTGTCCCAGAATCTTTAGGGTAGGACAGTTCAGGTGAGTTGGGTAGAGAGGTGGATGTCAGGGTTATTCCAGGTGCAAGTAAAGATATTTTGTGACTGGATGTTGAGGGGGATAGAGAAGAAGGCATCCTTTAGGTCCAGGGCTGAGAAATACTGAGGGGATAGTGGAATGGAGTGTATACAGGTTGGCTACAACAGGGTGGAGGGGATCACAGTAGAATTGAAGAGATGGAGATCTCAAACCAGGCAGTAGGCCCCACTGGACTTTTTAACTACAAGTATAGGGTGTTGAAGGGGGAAGATGTGGGATAAAGTAGGTTTTTCCTTAGGAGGTCAGAGATGATAGGCTTAAGTCCCCTGAGTCTCTGCAGCAAGATTGGGTACTGGACGTGGATGATGTACTGGGTAGGCTCCTGTAATTGGATGATGATGGCAGAATAGTGTTTGGAAACGGAGGAGTTTTGGGTATCCCAGACTTGGGGGTCCACATATGAGGCTGGCAAAGGAAATAGAGTGTTGGAACCAGTAGGTTGAGTGGCTAGGAGAAGGAGGAGAGGGGCTGATAGAGAGCTTGGGGTCAAGAGAATGGGAGGAAACAAAGGATATAGAGGCTCTCAAGTTGGCTAGAAGATCTCTTCCCAATAAGGGGATAGAACAGAGGTCAGGCTAAGGGATCCCAGGCCCCTTCAGTTGTCCCTGTGGGTGATCTGAGTCTGATGTTCCTGCACTGCAAGGAACAAGGGGGCAGTCAACAGTACAATGTCCCTCGATGAAATTATTCCTCAGTTTGGGGTTCCTGCTTCTCTTCAGTCTAACAATGGCCCGGAGTTCACCTCTCAGATTTCTCAGATACTAGCTAAGGCTCTTACATCCCTTGGTGTTTTCATATCCCATACCATCCTCAATCCTCAGGAAAGGTTGAGCATACCTACCGGTCTTTAAAAACCATTCTTACTAAGATGTCACAGGAACTTCACCTCGACTGGGTAAGATTATTGCCTCTAGCTCTACTCAGTCTCAGGGCTCTTCCTAAAAAGCCTCTTTCAATTTCTCCATTTAAACTAATGTATGGAAGGCCCGTTCTAACACCAGGTTATCCCACCCTCCAACTGTTCCAGATAGCCTGTTAACTCCTCTCTTATGTCACCTAAGGTCCATCCTATGGAGCTTCGTAGACTGGTCATTACCCCAGCCGTGTGACAATCATTGTCCACCTCCAGTCCACATTGGGGACCAGGTTCTTCTCTTTCCTCCAGGCCAGTGCTCTTCACCCCTTTCCCCTAAGTAGCAGGGACCCTTCAAGGTAATTCTTGTGACTCCTACAGCTGCTAAACTTGAGGGCTTTCCTCACTGGGTCCACCTGTCTCATCTAAAACCTTTTATCTCACCTCCATCCCAGAAAAATCTCTCCTCATATACAGTAAAACAAACAGGGCCTTGCACTCTCAAGCTCCAGAGGACATCAGGATCCACTGCCTTGTCACCAATTCCAGAGGGATAAGGTATCACCCCTTCCTTTCCCAACTAGGGCCACACAGGGCCAGAGGCAAAAGGACCATCAAAAATATCCAGGTTGTAAGGATATAACAGTCTATCACTGTTCAATACTCAACAACTGATCATCTGTGTTTCCTAAATGCTAAACTAATAAAATAAACAGGTACCTTAAATAAACTACCTCGAATAAGGCTTGTCTCAGGTAAAAATTAAGTAGAGTACTAAAACACCATAATAATCATTAATTTTATCACAGCCACCTTTTTAACATGTCCCCATCCAGGCCCGATCTACCTCAGATAAATGTCAACTCTAAAAATAAAATAATAATGATTCTTTTCTCTAAGCTTTTTTATGTCACCAGTATCTTGTCAGACAGAAGGTTCCCAGCCACACCATAAAGGATGGATAGCTGCAGGACAAGGGACAACAGAACTTCATCCCAGGACTTCAGGAGGCAGCCTCCTCATTTCCCCCCAAGAGCCAACCGATGCCCACCATTCAGTCTGAAGCAGTCTTTGTGAGAAATGATGCCCAAAACTCACTCATCCACATTTCTTTTCTTTTTTTAGAAAAAAACAAGTCAGGGATGATATGAATTCACAACATGCCCCCAAGTAGGACATGCCCGGTGGACCTAGACACTTCCGCCTAGTTATTTCCATTTCAAAATAGCCATTTCCGGGTCAAAATATGTCATGTGACTAGGACCCCATGACTTTGTGTGGCTGCATAAAGTGCATGCTCAGCCATGTGATCTACATGTATGCATGGAGTAGCCACATAGGTTCCTGTATGCACGTGTGTCCCATCCTTTATAAGCAGGCGCCATTTCCACCAGCCTTACTTTCCACCTTGACCATGTGTGTTTCCCACAGGCCTGTTCACGTCTGTCTCTTTCTTTCCTATCTTAATAAAAACTCTTGTGGATTTGTCATGTTTGGGGATGTTTCCTTGCAGGGTAAGAGCACCACCAAATAACTAACACCCATAAACTGATATTGATTTAGTTTTTAACTGTAATCTGTGAAATTGGTAGCTGACCCCATTTTACATATAAGGTGATTGAAGTCCAAATTCAGAAGTCTTAATATAAATCCAGATGTATTTTGTCAAACCATTGTACCACAAAATTATCAGATCTATCTTCCATTTCCCTATTCTGTGGTCTCTCAACTGTGTGATGCTCACAGCATTTTGAAATTAAAGACATATCTATTTAATGGTAACAAAAGCATAGAAAAATATACAAAAAATAATGAGTTGAAGAAGTAGTTAAAGGAATTTAAAATTTAAGTCACTAAAGGAAGTTATTGGCATCTGATCTATCTTTACTTATTTAATACATATGGCTTTTTGCCTGCATGTGTATCTGTGTAACACATGAATGCCTGGTGCCTACAGATGCCAAGAAATGGTGTTAGATCCTCTGAGGCAATTGTGAGCCACCATGTGGGTGCAGGGAGCTGAACATTACTCCTTAACCACTGAGCCATCTTTCTAGCCCACACCAAACACTCTTCAATGGGTCTTCCATTTGAGTCCTATATTACCAATTAGAATGTGAAACTGGATCGATAAGGATTAAAGAGATGGCCTGGTCATTAAGTAGATTTCCTGGTCTTCCAGAGGATCAGAGTTAAGTTCCCATCTCCCAGCTCCAAGGGGTCTGAAACTCTTCTGGCCACATGTGTGCACATAGACACACAGGCATATAAATAAATCTTTAAAATAAAGAACTTGATTAGGAGCTGTTTTAAACTTCAGAGGTTTGCTAATACAGTAAGCTGGATCCCAAGTTAGAGGCAGGATTTGAATTTGAGTTCCAAATCCTAGCTGTTTTCAAGGCTGAAGTAGGAGAATCACAGAGAGATTGAGGCCAGACTGGGCTACACAGTGAGTTCTAGAATAATCCTGGGCTATGGAGTGAGAGATTTTCTTAAAATTAAACATATGAAAATAAAATAAAATGCCAGACATTTCAGCACTTGGCAGGTAGAGGCAGGCTGACAAGGAGCTCAAGTTTGAGGCCATACTGGGATTCTTTTTTTGTTTGGTTTGGTTTTGGTTTTTGAAACAGGGTTTCTCTGTTTGGTTTTGGTGCTTGTCCTGGATCTCACTGTGTAGACCAGGCTGGCCTAGACCTGCCTGGCTCTGCCTCCCGAGTACTGGGATCAAAGGCATGTGCCACCACCCCCTGGCTCAGGCTGGGACTCCTGAGACCTTGTCTCAACCTCTTCATTTCTAGTTTTATTATGAATTATATATATTTGGGCAAATCGTTTAGCATGATATCTTAAACCTCTGTCTTCTTAGTCTTTATTATATAAAGCAGAGAAAACATTAAAGGTTCTGGGGCATTATAGAAGTGCAGATGTTATTAACTTACTTGGGGCCCTAGAGGAGGCCAGAAACAAAAGAAATGACACGTTTGTCTTTATAAGCAGACCCCTGTCAGAACAGCAGTTTCTACCACAATGACAGTTTTTATATCTGTTCAATTTTCTCACTTTTGTATTATGACAGAATGTGAAATCATTGTATATTTTCAGTGCAAGGAGCTGAAATAAGTTATCTAAGGTCACAGAGATAATCAGAAATAAAACTAGAATTTATTTCTACTTTTCCCTATATATTTCCCTCTGTAGAATACCTTTGCTTAACACCATTTATAATGAAAAAAAAATTGACTTATAAAACTGTGGCTAAATTTAGCAGATAATATGCAAAGAAGAGATTGAGGAGATATATTTACAGAAAAGCCTGCTTAGCATGAATTGTTATCTATGTGGGGATAAAAGGGATTTAGGCATTCCTAGAGCTCTCTCTAACTAGTCACCACTCAAGGGATAACCTGAGGTAACCTTCTTGAAATACTTTTCTAGATATCTCAACTTTGAATTTGTGTGGGAAAGGTATGGTCTGGAAGTGATTTAGTTTTTCCTTCCATCCTTACATATGTGTCCACACAGTGGGCCAGCAAGTCCTCAGGAGACAGTAGAGCCTGACAAAGCAATAGGCAGTTTGGAGGCTACAGAAAGCCAGTTGTTTGCCATTTCCATATAAAGCTCATGGTAGGTATGACTTCAATCCTAGTAGTCAGGAGGCTAAGGCAAGAGAGTTGCTGTTTGTCTGAAGCCAATCAGGCCTGACTGGGTTATTTCAAAAATAAAAAACAAGGCTGGAAAGATGGCTCAATGGGTAAAGGAACACACTGCCAAGTCTGCTTACCTGAATTTAATCCCTGGGACACACATAGTGGAAAGAGAAAACCCACTTCCACAGGTTGTCTGTAGTGGGTAGCCATTCCAGCCTTGGCCTGGAAGTTCCAACCCCCATTGAGGCTTCAGTAATGGTCACGCCTACAAGGCGGGGCAGAGAGAGGATGCTGAAGACCCAGGACCAAGAGGAGAGTTCTCTCTTGTTTCCAGGACCCTGGATACTGGAGATAGACTGAACAGAGTTCTCCAGAGAACACCGCAGGACTGCACCATACCTTTCCCAGACCCTTCAACCTATCCCTTCATTTGTAAGTTACCCCACAAAATAAACCTCCCTTTTAACTACATAGAGTGGCCTTAATAATTACACCAATAGTTGTCCTCTGAAATAAATAAATAAAATATAATAAAATTTAAAAAATAATAAAATAAAAAGATTTGAGGACTATAGGCATAAGTGTTTTTTATTATCAAGTACAAAATAGCTTTTAGCTCTTTTTGTATAACTTAAATGATTTAAGCAAAATATCAAGAGGAAGCACACTATTTGTTGTGAAATACTACAGTGTATTTTGTTGTTCTTCGTTTGTTGAGACAAGATCTCATGTAGTCAAAGCTGGTCTCAAACTTTCTATGTAACCTACAGTAGCCTTGATACTTCTCAGTGTTGGGATGATAGTCAAGCCCCATTGTGCCTGGCTGTACTGTGTGTTTTGACAGAGGAGCCCAATCAAATACATTATTGATAAGATAGCACAACTTACTCTTACTTATACATGGAGAGGAACTGGTTTAATGTCTTGTGATTTTCTCTGACCCTTCAGATACTTCATCCTAGAAGAGAAGGAATGATTTGTTATTTTGTTGCATGTGAGGAAAGAACTGGGTTTGTGTGGTCCTATACCTATTTGTGGTAGGTATTATTTGGCACATCTTTCTAACCCTCAAGGAGTAATAAGTACATATTTACTTGAATGCCTTGGGATGGATTACAGGCTGCCTATGTCTGGTCTCAAGTAAGTACACGATACAGTTGAACCAATGAGCCTTTTCTCTTTTTAAGGATTAAGAGAGAAGAATAAACAAAGTGAGTCTAGACAAGAGGCATTATTTGGAGATGAGCATTGCTTTCCTGTGATGAGGACAGAAAAGAGACAATTGTTCTGCAGAAAGAGAAGTAGAGGGTAAGTCCAAGCAGAATTTCTTGGGTTTTCACAGCTTTTCAATTCTCATTTTCAGTCTTTTTCAAGTGCCTAGTTGAAGTTCTTAACTTCAGTAGTTTGAGATGCCTTTGTGTTTTTATAACAAATGCCCTTATTTTGTTTTCTGTTGCATTTATGAATTAGCTGTGATTAATAAGTATTTTGGTGTTTCACAAAAGAACAAATAAAGTGAAACTAATTTTGAAAGGTGATTTCTTTTTTAAAAGGGTTCACCAGAACCCAAACCAAGCATACTTGGCATCAATAGCCTCTGCCTTTTATCACTGACATAGTGTGATGGTGATTGCAGCTTATCTTGCTGGTGGGAGCTTGACTTCACAATCTGACATGATTGGTTAATCAGAACAAAGGGGAAGGGGGAGATTCAGTAAAAGCAGCTCATTAAATATTGATAAATGGAACATGCTGAGGACTGAGAATATCTCTCAAGCTTGTCATGGACTACTGATAAACTGCTTAAAACAAGGGAGTATGTGTGATGTTTTAATAATGCTGTTTTATTGGCTATGACATTATGCAAAGTGGAAATAATTCTGTCTCTCTCTTAGTGTGCCTTTGTACACTCTTGAGCATCTGTGCTGGAAATTAAAGCCTGGTCCTTATACATGCTTAGTATATACTCTACCTTTTTTTTTTCTTTTTTTCTTTTTTTTTTCAAGATAAGGTTTCTCTGTGTAGATTTGGTGCCTGTCCTTATCTTGGTCTGTAGACTGTAGAGGCCATTTGTAGCTGGAGTTTTCCTGTATCCCACCAGGTCTGCAGCTGCTCAAACCCAAGTAAACACACAGAGTCTTATACTAATTAAAACTTCCTGGCCATTAGCTCAGGTCTACCACTGATTAGCACTTACATTTAAAATCAGTCCATTTCTGTTAATCTGTATGTTGTCATGTGTTCTGTGACTTTACCTGTGTACCATTACATACTGCTCCCTGGATGGCAGGCTGGTGTCTCCTGACACAGGCTTCCTCTTCCCAGAACTCTCATCTGCTTATCTTGCCTACACTTCCTGCCTGGCTACTGGCCAATCAGCATTTTATTAAACCAGTGTACAAAAGCATTATCTCACAGCATTTCCCCTTTTCTGTTTAATTAAAAAAGAATTTTTTGCTGGTGGTGGTGGTGCATGCCTTTAATCCCAGCACTCGGGAGGCAGAGCCAGGCAGATCTCTGTGAGTTTGAGGCCAGCCTGGGCTACCAAGTGAGTTCCAGGAAAGGTGCAAAGCTACACAGAGAAACCCTGTCTTGAAAAACCAAAAAAGAAAAAGAAAAAAGAAAAAGAAAAATTTAACTTTAACATAGTAAAATTATATATAACAAACAGTTATCAAGCAAAAATTACAGTTACAATGTCTAGTCTATTTGTATTTGGCAAAATCAAAGAAAATATTCTATCTATCCCATATTTATGAGTCTAAAGTTTTATATCTAATTTATCTTTTATAGGAAAATTATAACTATCTAGTCTTCAACTACATCAAAGACCCCAGAAGGATATAATGTTACCTAAGTAAACAGGAAAAGCATTGTAAGCAACTTCCAAACATCTAAAATGACAGAGACAGCTGGCTACCTGGACAGTCACCCAAAGTTTCTCTGCAGCATTGGGACATCCATTGTTCAGCCTACAGGTCTAGAGTTTTCCAGTTGCTTCTTCCTGTGTCCTTTAGAATATTTGGCAATCTCTTTTGAGAAGCAGGAGCCTGAAGGACCATCTTGCTTTGCAAAGTTCAATGGTTACCTTCCTATGGATCCTGCATGTCCAGTTGATACAACATTTTGTCAAGCCATCCAGGCAAGAACAGTTTCTTGCCCAAATGACTAATTTTGTCAAGAAGAAGATAAACTCTATATGGAGTATCTTTGATGCCCATCCTCCTCTCTGAAGTAAATTGGTCTGGTCCTTCCAGGAGCAGGCTTGTCTCACCATCCAGAAAGTCTGTTTTAAAAACATTTTAAATGCCATATTCTATAGGTCTTTGAAGTGCTTGATGATTACTTAACAAATTGAATTATATCTAGAAAACTTAATATGACTACAATTTGACTATCATAGAAGACTAATTATTAATCTGTATTTCTTAATTATCCATTGAGTTACATTAAACATAATTCCTTGAACAAGAGTAGAAATACATAGAGAATATAACAAAATTAACTTTAAATTTGTATCTATAAACTAAAATCTATACCAATGTAAAACATTTTAAACAAGTCACTCTTTAAAAGTAGGTTCAACAATCTACCTTTTCATCCTATCATATCTATATCTTACATTTCTACATCATAACTCCCTTTCTTGTTTTAGAAAGAGATTGACTATGACCAGTAATAATTTGCAACCAACAATCTAAACAATGACAAACATCCATAATCCATTTTGGGGGGAATGTAGGTATAGTTTTCTAGGCTACTACCGGCTGATAAAGTGTGCTGTATTCTAATGGGGACACAAGGACAATTTTATGATTATGGTCAAGTCCTGATTGAAATAGTCTGTGAGGCTGTATTCTCTGAGCCTTGAAGTTGATTTTGGATGTTGGAAAATCTGGACCCTGGTGTCATCAGAGACCTTTCAAGGGGTCTTTGCTGGTCAAACCTGAGGTACTTAATCTGGAACAAATCCACAGCCTCTTGCTTCCTGTGGAAACAAAAGCAGAGTCTCCTTTCCAAAGCAACAATATATCCTTAGATCCAAATTTTGAAGGCAAGATTATATATATATATATATATATATATATATATATATATATATATATACTTAATTTAGCAGCCTTTACAATCAAATGTGTTTCTGCAGTTAAAAATATCAAAGGCCGGGCAGTGGTGGCTCATGCCTTTAATCCCAGCACTCAGGAGGTGGAGGCAGGCAGATCTCTGTGAGTTCGAGGCCAGCTTGTGCTAACAAGTGACTTCCAAGAAAGGCGCAAAGCTGCTCAGAGAAACCCTGTCTCTAAATACCAAAATAAAGAAAAGAAAAAGAAAAAAAATTAGGTTTGGGGATTTAGCTCAGTGGGAGAGCACTTGCCTAGCAAGCGCAAGGCCCTGGATTCAATCCTTAGCTCAAAAAAAAAAAAAAAGGAAAAAGAAAAGAAAAATATCAAAGGCAACACAATCCAGATTCTCTGTGTAATATCCATCTTTATGTGGCTTATTTTTATACTACCTTTACTGTCTCTTTAAAGACTATTTTTTAAACTATTTCCTTATATAATTGTCTATCTTTATTTTCTTCTCTCTTCCAAGTCTATGCACATTTTTACAGACACTGTAAACCATTTAAAGTCTTGTTCCATCTGAATCTGCCTTATTGTAAATATATTGCTTAAAACTGCAGCATTACTAGGACTGAAATGGCAGCTTTGGCTGCTGGCTCTGCCCACCTCAGCTTCCCATCATGGCAGAACTGTGTTTACTGCCAGCTCTGGGAACCAGGCTCACCACCAACTATAGGAAGTGGTGGGTCTATGCTTCCATTTAGCAGTATATAGCTCAGAAATCTCTTTTTTTTTTTTTTCTGTCTGTATTAGCAAAGGCTAAATCCACCATACAGCATAATGCATGGCTTGGAGATGCCTCATTCCTGCCAGGCTACAGGTCAAGCCTACACTCCATGAACCTACCATAGCCTGCAGGCTACAGCTGGCCTGAAAGAGATAACTAGGAAGCTGTTTTTAGCTCCATTTTAGAATTTTTAAAAAATGTTTCCTCAGGTTTTAGGTGGAAACTCTTGCCCCACATTTGATGCCATTTGTGTTAAGTGTCTGTAGAGAAAAGCAGAAACAAACATTTAGTAAGACTTATGAAATTTTATATGTGATATACCAATAAGCCAATTTACCCTTTCTCTTGGGACTTTTTTTCTAGATGATTTGTCCTTTTTCTTCAAATGTCTCATTTGTCCAGTGTTCTTCAGATTCCTTAGCCTTCATTCTCTGGAAAGACAAAAACAAAAACCCTTCACCAAGCCTAACTTTGGAGAGGTTCCCCTTTGGCAAGTTATATCTGATTAAATAAAAAGCATTTGTTAGTGGTATAAGTTAGTTTAAATTGGATAGTCATGCTGGTTGATGAACTGTCACCTCTTTTAATTAAGAGGTCTCTCTTGTTCAAATCAAAACTTTATCAATTTTGATGGTATCCACAGTTTATCTTCTCCTGTAGAAACAAAAGCAAAACCTCATCCCCAACATAACACATATCCTGTTTTCCATTCTGAGGTCAGGAAATCATTAAAGTATATAGGCTGATTTAATTCTGTTGTTTTTTTTTTCTGTTATCCAATGTCTCTCCACAGCTGTTGTTCCTTTCTCATTAGCATTGAGAAAATTCAAAGTTAATAGAGCATTATATAATCTATTTCTGGAGGTTTTTGTAGCTCAAAGTTTTCCTGTGTCCTGCCTGGCCACACCCACCAGTCCTGCAGCTGCTTGGACCCAAGTAAACACAGAGAGGCTTATATTAATTAAAACTGCTCAGTCATTAGCTTAGGCCTACCACTGACTGCCTCTTACATTTAAACTCAGCCCATTTCTGTTAATCTATATGTTGCCACATGTTCCATGGCTTTACCTGTGTGCCATTACATGCTGCTCCCTAGATGGTGGGCTGGCATCTCCTGATTCAGCCTTCCTCTTCCCAGAATTCCTTCTCTGTTTGTCCCGCCTATACTTCCTGCCTGGCTACTGGACAATCAGCATTTTATTAAACCAGTGTACAAATGCATTATCCCACAGCAGTAGACCAGGCTGGCCTCAAACTCACAGATCTGCTTGGCTCTGCCTTCTGAGTGCTGGAATTAAAGGCATGCGCCACCATCACCTGGCTAATATTCTAACATTTAAACACTGAATTACACTCAGGAAATTGATGTGCAAGACCAAATCTTGACTTGTTTATTTGTTTGCTTTCATATTTAGACATAGAGTTGTCCCTATGTGGTCTCAAATCCCTTGGCCTAACCCACCCTGCTTCAGTATCCTTGGTAGCTAGCTAGCTGTACCAAACTTTTTAAGTGACAATTCTTGTTGGTTTTTCTTTTCTTTTCCTTCTTTCTTTCTTTTTTTTTTTTTTTTTTTTTTTGGTTTTTTTGAGACAGGGTTTCTCTGTGTAGCTTTGCACTTTTACTGGAACTCACTTGGTAGCCCAGGCTGGCCTCGAACTCACAAAGATCTGCCTGGCTATGCCTCCTGAGTGCTGGGATTACAGGCGTGCGCCACCACTGCCCATTGACAATTCTTGTTAAGCCAATGTGCTGGTTAGTTGGTTTGTTTTGTTTTGTTTGTTTTGTTTTGTTTTGTTTTTGTGTGTGAACTTGACCCAACCTTAGATCATCTGGCAAGAGGAAATCTCTATTGAGAAAATGCCTTCATGAGATTGGTATATCTATGGGACATTTTCTTGACTGATATGAGAGGGTCCAGCCTACAGTGTGGGTGGTGTCACCCCTGGGCAGATGGTCCTGGACTGTATAAGGTAGAAGGCTTCACAAACTATGGGGAACAAACCAGGAAGCATTGTTTTGTTCCTTCATGACTTCTGCATCTGTTCCTTCCTCCAGGTTCCTGCTCTGCTTAAGTTCTTGTCTTGGCTTCTCCTAATGTCAGGCTGTAAGCTGTAGGATAAAATAAACCATTTTTATTCTATATTGCTTTTGGTCATGGTGTTTATCACAGCAGTAGAAAGCAAATTATGGCAATCAGAAATATAATTCAATTAATACTACAATCAAATAGGTGACACTTGTGTATTTTCCATTAACATGGGTTGTATTTGCCTGAAAAAGAAATATACATATGTCTCAAAAAATAAAAAAGGGAAAGAAAAGAGAAAGAAAAAGGAAAGGAATATACATATGACTAAGATACAGTTACATAGAGTTGCCAAAGTTGGAACACAGCTCAGATTTATTTTGTTTTATTTATCTATTTTTTTTTTGAGACAGGGTCTCTCTATGCAGTTCTGGCTATACTGGAACTCACTATGTAGACCAGACTGGCTTCAAATTCAGGAAGATGAGCCTAACCCAGCAACAGCTCTTTTTAAATTTGGGATTCTAAATAGCTGTGTTTGCCACTACCAGCCTTTGGCATGACTGATACTGGATGGTCAGTATGACAGTATGCCCAAGGGCAGTCCACAGAGAAGTGAGATCAAAGGAGAGTCACGAGAGAGGTGAGATTTTTTTCATAAATAAACCAGAAGGTTGTTCAATTTCATGTTGTCATATGTGGGCATGATTTGCTTGGCCTTCTTCCCCATTCTTCAGCTTTCCCAAGAACTTTCACAATTGTCCCTCATTGTCCAAACAAAGTAGTGTATGGGAACCATATTGAAAATACAGTGCAGGTGAGTAGATGGTCTGCTATCAGGCCACTATAGTTCTGATTCTAGCCTCATAGTTAACACAATTGAAGTTAGAAAGTCTTATGTGCTTAAAAACACTGCTCACTAACAAAACCATTCTGGGAAGAATTTGTCTAGAATTCTTCTATAGGATTAGCTAATACTCAAAGTATGGTGCATTTCTGAAGAAAAAATACATTTGAAATCTTTTCTGCAACAGCCCAGTCACAATTAACAAACTGTTTTGTAATTATGATTTTAAAATCCTAATTAGTATTAAACCACTTTGGTTAAGTGATTCCCTAAAAAGGAATCCAACACAGCACAAAATCTGCTGTAATGTGCATCTATTTAAAATTTTATGTACATTAGTGTCTTACCTGCATCTATGGCTGTGTGGAAGTGTCAGATCTTGGAGTTACAGACAGTTATGAGCTGCCATGTGGGTGCTGGAATTGAACCTGAGTCCTCTGGAAGACCAGTCAGTGCTCTTATCCATGGAGCCATCTCTCCAGCCTGTGTGCTTGCATTTTATATTGTGTTTTTAGAAGTAGGGATCTTTCCCTACTTCTTAGCCCTCTCATGCATCCTCAATACCAGGATAATTCGTTATATACTATTTCAAAATTATTGAATACTGCACCATTAATCACACTGAGTTCCAGAGAAACCCATTAATAAGCCTAGTTACATCATTAGCTAGATTGCAACCTTAAATTACATCTAAATGAAAATAAAATGTTGAGAGCTGGCAAGGTTCCTGTGGGAAGGCTCCTGTTCTCCAAGACACCCCAGCAGACCCTGCAATCTACACACCCTGGCCCCACACATATCCACCCAAGATCCCTGCCAGTTCCTGAGGCTTGGAAACCAACCCCCAGCTTCCATCTGGCCCAGCAATCACATCCAGCCCAGAGAGAGAGAGCTCTCATTGGGCCTAGAGAGAGAATTCTCATTGGACAAAGACATGTCTTTGGACCAAGAGTAACCTCAGGACATAAGGAATCTGCCAGCCCTCATTAGACAAAGGGTGGCTTTCTGAGAAGTAGAATCTGCCACCTCTCATTGAATCAAGAGAGGCTTCCTGAAACACAGAATCTGTCAGTTTTGACTGGACCAAGCCTTGATAAGACAAAGAATGAATCTGTGAGTCATAGAATCAACTGGCTTGTGTTGACCAAAGAACAGCTCCCTGAGACACAGAATCTGCCTGGTCCAATTAGACCAAGAGCTAAGATTAGACCCAGAAGGGCCCTCTGAGACACAGACACAACAAGCATAAAGTGGACCAAACAGCAACTAGCTCAGAAAAAGGCACCTGTTATGCCAATAAAATGTCAAGGCATAAGTACATACAACAACATAAAGAACAATACAGCATTTTCAGAACCTAGCTCTCCTCTAACAGCAAGACCTGAACATCACAAGGTAGAAGAAGCAGAAGAAAGCAACCTTAAGAATAGCATCATGAAGATGCTTGAGGCACTTCAAGAAAAAATGAAAAATGAAATTGAGGAGAAAAATGAATAAAAAAGTAGAGGAAATCAATAAAGAAATTGAGAAAAAGTCAAACAAAAAATGGGAAGAAATATATAAAGAAATAAAGGAAAAGGCAAATGAAAAATTGGAAGAAAGCAATAAATCCCTTAAAGAAAAACATGAAAAAAACAATTAAACAGGTGAGGGAAACAGTTCAAGACCTGAAAAGGGAAATAGAAACAATAAAGAAGACACAAACAGAGGGAATGCTGGAAATAGAAAATCTGAGTACACAAACAGGAAACACAGATGCAAGCATAACCAACAGAATACAGGAGATGGAAGAGAAGATCTCTGGTGTAGAGGATACAATAGAGGAAATGGATTTGTCAGTCAAAGAAAATACCAAAGCCAAAAATGTCATAATACAAAATGTCCAAGAAATCTGGGAACCATGAAAAGACAAAACCCTACGAATAATAAGGATAGAGGAAGGAGAAGAACACCAATGCAAAGGCACAGAAAATATATTCAACAAGATCATAGAAGAAAACTTTCCCAACTTAAAGAAGGAAACACCTTCTTTAAAAGAAGCCTATAGAATACCAAGCAGACTAGACCCCCAAAAAAGTCCCCTCGCAATATAATAATTAAACAAATAAACGTGTAGAATAAAGAAAGAATATTAAGAGCAGCAAAAGGAAAAGGCCAAGTGACTTATAAAGGCAAACCCATCAGAATGAATCATGATTTCTCAATGGAGACTTTGAAAGCCAGAAAGACCTAGACAGATGTAACGCAGACACTAAGAGACCATGGATGCCAGCCTAGACTAATATGCCCAGCAAAACTTTCAATCATCATAGATGAAGTGAACAAGACCTTCCAAGACAAAACCAGATTTTAACAACACCTATCCACAAATCCAGCCCTCAAGAAAGCACTAGAAGGAAAATTCCAACCTAAGGAAGTCATATACACCCACAAAAACAGAGGCAATAGATAACATCACAGCAGTAAACTCGAAAGAAGAGAAGTACACACACTACCACCAAAAAATAATAGGAACTAACAATAACTGGTCATTAATGTACCTTAATATCAATGGACTTAATTCACCTATAAAAAGACACAGGCTAATAGAATGGATATGAATGCAGGACCCAACTTCCTGCTGCATACAAGAAACACACCTCAATTTCAAAGATAGACACTACCTCAGAATAAAAGGCTGGGAAAAGTCTTTCCAATCATATGGTCTTGAGAAGCAAGCGAGTGTAGCCATCCTAATATCCAGCAAAATAGCCTTCAAACTAAAATCAATCAAAAGAGATCAAGAAAGACATTACATACTCATCACAGGAAAGATCCACCAAGATGAAGTTTCACTTCTGAACATTTATGCCCCAAACACAAGGGCACCCACATATGTAAAAGAAACAATACTAAAGCTTAAGTCACACATAAAACCCCACATATTAATAGTGGGAGACTTCAACACCCCAATCTAACCACTGGACAGATCTGCCAAATTGAAACTTAGCAGACAAATAAGGGACTTAACTGATATTGTGACTCAAAGGGACTTAATCATTATCTACAGAACATTCCACCCTAACAAAAAAGAATATACCTCCTTCTCAGCACCCCATGGAACCTTCTCTAAAATCGACCACATACTTGGCCACAAAGCAAATCTCAACAGATACAAAACAATTGGAATAACCTCTGTGTTCTATCAGACCACCATGGTTTAAAGTTAGAATTCAACAACAACAAAGATTACAGAAAGCCTACAATCACATGGAAACTTAATAATGCTCAACTGAATCAACAATGTGTCAAGGAAGAAATAAAGAAATTAAAGAATTCCTAGAGATAAAAAAAAAATGAATATACCTCATACCCAAACTTATGGGACATTATGAAAGCAGTGCTAAGAGGAAAATTCATAGCTCTAAATGCCGACATAGAGAAGTTGGAGACATTCTCACACTAGTGACTTAACAGCACACCTGAAAGCTCTAGAATAAGAAGAAGCAAAGTCACCCAGGTCCTAGGAATAGACACCAGGAAATAATCAAATTTAGAGCTGAAATCAATAAACTACAAAAAAAAGAATACAAAGAATCAATGAAACAGAGTTGGTTCTTTGAGAAAATCAACAAGATAGACAAGCCCTTATCCAAACTAACCAAAACGCAGAGAGAGAGCATCGTCATTAGCAAAATCAGAAATGAAAAGGGGGACATAACAACTAACATTGAGGAAATCCAGAGAACCATCAGGTCATACTTCAAAAACTTCTACTCCACAAAAGTAGAAAATCTAAAAGAAATGGATAATTTTCCAAATAGGTACCACATACCTAAGTTAAATCAAAACCAGACAAACAATTTAAATAGACCAATAACCCCTAAAGAAATAAAAACAGTTATTAAAAGTCTCCCAACCAAAAAAAGCCCAGGACCAGATTGTTTCAACCAGAATATCTGGTAGAAACCAGATATTCAAAGAAGAGATAATACCAGTACTCTTTAAATTACTCCATATAATAGAAACATAGGGAATGTTATCAAACTCCTTCTATGAGGCTACAACTACCCTTATTCCCAAGCCAAACAAATATGCAACAAAGAAAGAGAACTACAGACCAATCTCCCTCATGAACATTGATGCAAAAATTCTCAATAAAATATTGGTAAACAGACTCCAAGAACACATCAAAACAATTATCCACCATGATCAAGTGGGCTTCATCCCAGGGATGCAAGGGTAGTTCAACATACAAAAGACTGTCAATATATACTCCATATAAACAATCTGAAAGAAAAAAAAACCACATAATCATCTCACTAGATGCTGAAAAGGCCTTGACAAAATTCAACACCCCTTCATGATAAAGGTCTTGGAGAGATCAGGAATATAGGGAACATACCTAAACATAATAAAGGCAATTTACAGCAAGCTGACAGCCAATATCAAGGCTGTCTGCTCTCCTCATACATATTCAATATAGTACTTGAAGTTTTAGCCAGAGCAATAAGACAACATAAGGAGATCAAGGAGATACAAATTAGAAAAGAAGAAATCAAACTTTTACTGTTTGCAGATGACATGTTAGTATACATAAGTGGCCCCCAAAATTTGACCAAGGACCTCATGCAGCTTATAAACACCTTCAGCAATGTAGCAGGATACAAGATTAAATAAAAAAAAATCAGTAGCCCTCCTATATACAAATGACACACAAGCTGAGAAGGAAATCAGAGATACATAACCCTTTACTATAGCCACAAATGATATAATATACTTTGGGGTAACTCTAACCATGCAAGTGAAGGACCTGTATGACAAGAACTTTAAGTGCCTGAAAAAAGAAATTGAAAAAGATCTCAGAAAAATGGAAAGATCTCCAATGCTCATGGATAGGTAGGATTAACATAGTGAAAATGGTGATCTTACCAAAAGCAATCTACAGATTCATTGCAATCACCATCAAAATCCAAACACAATTCTTCACAGACCTGAAAAGAATAATACTCAACTTCATATGGAAAAACAAAAAAACTAGGACAGCCAAAAGAATCCTGTACAATAAAATAACCTCTGGAGGCATCACAATCCCCAACCTCAAGCTCTACTATGGAGCTACAGTAAAAAAAACAGCTTGGTACTGGCATACAAACTGACATGTTCATAGCAACATTATTTGTAAAAACCAGAACCTGGAAACAACCTAGATGCCCTTCAACTGAAGAATGGATAAACTATATATATATATATATATATATATATATATATATATATATATATATATATATATAATGGAGTACCACTTAGCAGAGAAAAACAATGACATCATGAGGTTTCCAGGCAAACAGATGGAACTAGAATAAAATCATTCTGAGTGAGGTAACCCAGACTCAGAAAGACAAACATAGTATGTACTCACTCATAAGTGGATACTAGAGGTAAAGCAAAGGATACCAGACTGCAACTCACAACTCCCGGGAGGCTACCTAGTAAAGAGGACCCTAAGGAAAACACATGATCTCCCAATGACAGAAATGGATGAGATCTACCTGAGCAAATTGGGGGTGGGGTGTTAATGAAGGGCAAAAGTTGGGGGAAAGAGAGCTTAGGGGAGTAGGAGGTCCTAGCTGGATCAGGAGCCGAGTGGTAGAACAAGTAAAGAGATACCATGCTAAATGAAGACCTCATGGGAATAGGAAGAAGCAGAGTGATAGAGAGGAGCCCAGAAATCCACAAAGATACCACTATAGACTACTGGCAATGGTCGAGAGAGTGCCTGAGCTGACCTGCTCTGGTGATCAGATGGCCGAACACCCTGGCTGTCATGATAGAACTCTCATCCAGTGTCTCATGGAAGCAGACGCAGAGATCCATGGCCAAGCCCCAGGTGGAGCTCCTGTAGTCCTATCGGCAAAAGAAAGGAGGGATTGTATGAGTGAGAGATATTGAAACCATGATTGGAAAAAGCACAGGGACAAATAGCCAAACTATTGGAAACGCATGAACTGTGAACAAATGACTGAGAAGCCCCCATGGAACTGGATCAGGCCCTCTGGATAAGTGAAACAGTTGATAAACTTGAACTGTTTGGGAGGCCCCCAGGCAGTGGAGCCGTCCTTGGTGCCTGGGCTGGCTTTTTGGAGTCTGGGGCCTAAGCTAGGACACTTCGCTCAGCCTTGGTGTAGGGAGGAGGAGACTGGACGTTCCTTGGCTGAGTCTACCAGGCTGGGCTGACTCCCCAGAGGAGATCTTGCCTTGGAGGAGGTGGATATGCAGGGTGGTTTCGGGGGGAAGGCTGTGGAGTGGGAGGAGGGAGGACAGGGGAATCTGTGGCTGATATGTGAAATTAAGTTAATTATAAAATAAAAATATTAAATAAAAAAGAAAATATAAACAAACAGATAAATAATAAATAATAAGTAAATAAAACAAAATCTAGCTAAGCATAAGCTGATCCCTGAACCAGCTAGAAAGTAGCATCCTCCATGATTCTTGCTGTACTTCTTGACTCTAATGGTTAGATGTACTATTTTGTGGAATAGCAAGCCCACTTTAAGTTCCTGCCTCAACTTTCCTCAGTGAAGGACTGTGAATTGGATGTATAAGGTAAATAAACCCTTTCTTCCTCTATGTTACTTTTGGTAAGGGTATTTTATCATAGCAACAGAAAGTAAACTAGAATGGTCTCTCTTATTAGGAGTACTTGATTCTACTTATAACTTTCTAATTATAAGTGATTAAAAACATATTGTCTCCTTTCCCCACTAAATTGTAAACTACTTGAGGTCAAGCATTCATTCATCTGTCATTTCTTATTTCTCTAGGAATTAGCATAGAAACTGATGCATAGAAGAACCTCAATAAAGCTGAAGATGTAGCTAAGTTTGATAGAGTGCTTGCCTGACATGCAGGACATGATAACCTGGGTTCCTTCTTCAATACCATATAAATCAGATTGGTGACACACGCCCTTAATACTAGCACTCACAAGGTGGAGGCAGGGGGACCAGAAGCTCCAAATCATCTTCAGTCCTATATCAAGTTCAAAGCCAGCCTAGAAAACAGGAGACTTTGTGTCAGAAAATAGAATGGGCTATGGAGATGGCTCAGTTGGTAGAGTGATTACCATGTAGACATGAGGATATCAGTTCAGATACTAGGTCAGCTCTAGTCTAGTCAAATCAGCAAGTAACAGGTCTGGTGAGAGGTCAATGTCTCAAAAAATAGGGTGGAGAGCAGCTTCCAATGCTACTATGATGAATATATGTGATATAGAGGTGGGAAAGACAGAGGAGCAGAGCGGTACATGCACAGTGGAACCTGACATGCCACAGCTGTGACTATTATGAGAAACGGCATTGATAGAGGAGCAAGGCCATTGCCCAGAGGAGATGGTGAAATTTTTTTTTCTTATTTTCTTTTTTCAGGAAGGTTACAAGGGTGGAGGGTGGATATGGAAGAACTGGGAAATTAGTGGGACTGGGTACATGATGTGAATTCCCAAAGAAACAATGAAAAAAAAATGTTTTCTAAAAAAAGTAAATGTATATATTAGTAACCAAGTATGTTTGCCTAGTAAAAGCATAGTTAAAAAATCAGACTTCTACTTCTGGCACCAGTGTGCACATTCACACATGTGCACAGACATATGAACACATATAGCACATGCATACATAAAATAAGAAAAGGTCCTCAATTGGTATTTCTTGATGTTATGAAGGCACATACAATATGGAACATATGCTTAAAGGGTCTAGTTAATGCTGGGTGCAGTGGCACACATCAGGTCAGCCAGGATTAAAAAAGAAATTAATCTTCACCAAGCATAATGGCAAATATGTAATCTTAGCACTGAGGAAGAAGAGGCAGGAGAATTGCTACAAATTCAAGGCCAGCTCAAAGTATATATTGAATTCTGTGTTACCAAGGGCTATTTAGGGAAACCCTGTTTCAACCCCCTGTCCCCCCCATCCACCCACTCCCCACCCTGCTGCCAAATCTAATTTTTGAGCCATTTTAGGGGAAATATTCCCTGCATCTTCGTTAGCCATGTTGTTTCCTAGTTTGATTTCTTTGTATACCCACTAAAATGTCCTCTGATTTCTGCTATCACTCCCTAGGATTAAAGGGTGGGTTTCTGGGATTAAAGGCATGTGTCACAATGCTTGGTTGTTTCTAATGTGGCCTTGACCTCAGAGATCCAGAGGGATTTCTGTCTCTGAAATGCTAGGATTAAAGGCGTGTGCTACCATAGTCTCATGTTTAATATTGTGGCCGTACTGTTCTCTGACCCCAGATAAGTTTATTCAGGGAACACACAATATTTCAGGGATCACAATACCCACCACAGTGGGTAGTGGAGGATCTGGAAGGAGTTGAGGCTAAGAAAATGCACACACACACACACACACACACACACACACACACACACACACACACCACAAACTCAAAAAGACAAAAACTAAAAAATCCCTGTAAAGTTTCTATGCTGATTTAACCATCTAGAATTGCTTTGGGGACTTTGGTAGCTATGATCACATGTAACCACCTAGATTTCAAATGGACATTCTTAACAACAATGTCAATAAGAAAAATAAGATAATTGGAAATATAGTCTAAGTTGTTGTGATTCTTTAAATTCTTATTACTGTTAACATTATTATTATTTAGTACTAGAGACTGAATTCATGCCCTTGCATATGCTGAGCAAATATTCTACCCCTACTTTAGGAATACCTAATTATGCATTAACCAATCTATTTAAAACTCTAGAAGAAGAGACAATGTTGGATAGTCCTCAAATAGTCCTCTAGAGAGGCAAGAAAAGAACTATAGGCATTTGAATCCAGACTAAAAGTGGCATTTGTGTATTATGTGACTCCTTCACTGTCTTTAAATTTACTTATTTCCCCCACTTAAACCGTTTCCTACAGGTATTATAGCACAAGAGGATAAATTTTTGGAACTGATTTATTGAAACCATAAGGGACATAAAATACTGTTTTCCTTGCTGTTCTTGCTCAATTAGTAAATTAGGGGAGGACCTGATGTCAACAGTTACATGGATTTGATCCTTTCTGTGTTATATTACCCTTAACTGACAACCAGTTTTTAAGAGTATTACAGAACTCCATTGATTTTCAAATTTCATTTGCAGAGTACCATTGAAGTATTGGAAATCATTATCCATGTGACAAGCTATGGGATTTTCTCATACAAACTGAATTTGTGATCATAAAAATTGTCCAGCCTTCTCCTGTTCCACAGACAAATGCTTATTTTATTGATGCTCATCTAGGGGGTAGGAGAACTATGGCCCAAATATTCATCAATCTATTAATACTTTTTTTTTAACCTCAGACCAACAGTAGAACTGGCTGTTTTGAATCATCTACTATGGTTAATTCATAAACTCTTAAATATCATTTCAGATTCTGCTTATATTATAGGATTATTTCCAGCAATAAAAACTACTTTAATTTCATCTCCCATTACTACAGGAACTACAACATCTGGTTAAAGCCTGCACATATTCTTTGTTCATTACTCATATTCATACATACTTTTTAACCTCTTTGGTTGTTTTGCAGAAGGAAATAAGCAAGTTTATGCATTAACTTGCCCTATTTTTACTTCTCCAGAATAGGACCATCAATATCCACATGTTAATGCTGATAGACTTCAAGTACAATACCACATCCCACTTAGACAAGCAAGAAAAATTGTGCAAGAATGTCATGTTTGTACTATTTTACACTATCATAGTCATTTACCTGGAGTTAACCTCAGAGATTAAAATACTAATGAATTATGGCAAAGGGGTGTTACTCACTTTTTTCTTGTACCTCAGATGCCATACCTGAACATGTGCATTGATACATATTCTAAATTTCTTTGGTCTGTACCTCAATTCTCGGAAAATGCTTCTGCAGTATGCTCTTCTCTTATACAAACTTTCACTGTTGTAGGAGTGCCTACTTAGATAAAAACTGAAAATGGACAAGTCTATAGTAGTAAGAAAATTAAGAACTTCTGTAAAGAATGGAATATCAGTTATATTTTAGGCATTCCTTACAATCCTCAAGGCACATAGAATATTAAAACAGTACTTAGAAAATAAAAAGTGGAGAACCAAGGAATATCCTTAGACTTTCCTTATCTACTCCTAATTTTTAAAATTTGCCTGAAATTATATATGATGTCAAGAGCTCAAAAATATTTCACTACAGAGCATTCTGAACTGCCTTTAGACAGGTCTATATGGTTTAAACAATTTAAGACTTGAAAATCTGGTTGGTTGGCTGAAGAAAATTGGGAAGCTGTATACATCTGTCATTGCAGATGAATCTACTGAAACATTCACAATGGGCAAAAGGAGATATCAACTATATCATCAGAAGTCACATCTGCCCACTTGGGGCCAAGTTAAGGCCCTGTGCACATAGGGAGTAGTTATTCTAGGAAACTCATAGAGCCTATGAGAATCTCTTTTTGGTGATGTTAGCTACTTTGACCTGTGCAAATGCAGTGAGTGTCTCTGAGCATGTGTATTGATCTTATGTTCATCATCCTCCTTTGACATGTGCATCTGCAGTGAATGCCTCTGAGCATGTGCTCTTATGTGTCTTATGTTTCACATGCCCCTTTGCTTCAATTCATAGATTGGATGGACCCAGCTCCTGTTATCTATACTAATAATACTGTGTTTATACTTGGACCTTGGGACAGTAATAACTCATTCATTCATCTGGAGAAGAGACAGCACTTAATTTTGTCTTGGGATTTAAATCACTTCCTATTTGCATAGGACATGATAACATTTGTATTCCTATTAAAGGCAAATATGGGATATATTCTACACGATATCAGAATAATATCAGCCTCTTTTCTAGCTATTTTCTAGATTTTCCTGACCAATACAATAATATAATCAACAGTACTGAACATAGTTTTGGTCCTTACTCTTTTTAACTTTCAGTTTTATTGATTGTGTCTTTCACATCATGCATCTCCATCCCATTTATTTCCCTGTCCCTTCATATCCACTCTCTGCCCTTGCAACCCCCTCACCCACCCCCAAATAAAGTAAAATAAAACTTAAGAGAAGAGAAAACAGAAAAACGAATTTCATCATGGAAGCTGTATTTGCAAGTGTTTATTGCAAGGAGTCATTGGTCTCATTTGAGGCTTCTGGTTTCTGCTTCACTATGGATGCTGACTCCTTACTGGGACTCCTCTTCTTTATACCATTGTCCTGTGTCATGTAGATCCTGCAGCTTCGGGTCTGCAGGACTGGTCCCTTCACATGCTCCAACAGACTACAGATGGCAAGGATATTGAGGTGGGCCAACTTATAACCCTGGTTCTGGGCCTGGTTAGTTGCATGGTTGGTCAGTTCACCAGGTCTCCTTTGTCTTTACCACCAGGGTGAGCTCTCATGCATTGTCCTTGCTAGTCCCCCCTTGCAGTGATGAGCAGGTGGTGAGACCAGTTCTTTTGTGTACTTGGGGTTGGTTCTTCTACACCTACACCTTTAGGGTCAGCTCTAATGTGTTGCCCAGGCATGGCATAGGAGCCATTCTCCTGAGTGCTGCTGTTGATAAGAGGCAGGAACAGCTCTCTTGCTCTTATGACCTCTGGGCCAGTTCTCCCACCTGCCTCAGGCATTGATGGGCAGGGTGGGGTAGGTGGGAGAGGGTGTCTCTTACCTGCCTGTGCTGCCACATGACAGATGAGTAATAGGGACAACTCTCTCATGCTCACAACTTGAGGGATGGCTCATCCACACCTCTGCCAATCAGGTTGGCTCTATTATGCTGCTCAGGTGAGGTGCAAGGCTTACTCTTTGAGTGGTGTGGCTGGTGGGCAACAGGTGCAGCTCTCCCACCTACCTCAGGTGTTGTACGGTGAGGGGAGGGTATCTCTCCCCTACACATGCTGCCATATTGCAATTGAAGGGAGGGGACAGGTGTCCCATGTTCACATTCTCTGGGTGGCTCACCCACTCCCCCATCATAGGGTCAGCTCTATTGTGCTGTCTAGGTGAGGTGCAGGGTCCACTTTCCCTGGTGCTACAGCTGGCAAGGGGAAGGGTCAGCTCCCTCATCTACCACATATGGTAGGGGTAAGAAGGAGGTTGTTTTTCCTTAACCCTCACCACCACATGGCAGATGAGGGGTGTGTGGCCAGATATCCCACTCTCCTACCCTCAGGGCTATCTCACTCCTGCCTCATCTGTCACAGGCATTGAGGGAAAAAACTATGGGAGGCATCTCTCCCCTGGCCACACCACCTCATTAGAGATTAGTTGTGGGGACAGCTCCCCCACTCTCACAAGCTCAGGGCTGGCTCACCCACACTTCTGCCAACAGGGTTGGCTCTATTGTGCTGCCCGAGGTGCAGGGCCTGCTTTCCTGAGTGTTACAGATGGTGGGGGAAAGAGGCAGCTCTCCCTCTCCTGTGACCTCAGGGCTAGCTCTCCCACCTGTCTTAGGTGTTAATGTTGGGAGAGCATCTATCCCCAGCCCACGCCACCATATGGCAGATGAAGGACAGAGCCAGGTCTCCCATGTTCACCTGTGTCCTATCACCAGGGTCAGCTCCACTATGTATTCCAGACCAGGTGCAGGGTCCACTTTACCAAGTATTTCAGGTGGTAAAAGCTCCCTTGCCAGCTGGACACAGTAAGGGCAGTGGGGGCATCTTTCCCTCATTCCCACCACTACACTGCAGGTGAAGGAGACAGTACCAGTTATGCTTTCTCATACCCTCAGGGATATCTCACCCATGCCCCCATCTACAAAGTCAACTCTACTGTGCTGCCCAGGTGAAGTGGAATGTCTGATGCTGGTGAGGGGTTGGGTCAGATCCCCCGTCTGTTGCAGGTGGCAAAAGACAAGTGGAGGCATCTTTCCCTCACCACATGACCAGTGCAACCTGCTCTCCCATTTTCCCACATTTTGTGTGGCTGGTCCATCTCAGTCAGCAGCCTTGAAGCTGTTTTGGATGCAGGACTCAGAGGAAATTGTAACAGGTATATTGAAATGTTGGAAAATCTGGGCCATCCATTTTTATTGGCTCCTGGTTTCCTTGTTCTGAAAATATATAAACTTTTAAAGGTAACATATATATGTATTAATATAAACTATGTATTGTACATAAGCCAGCCAATGATAGTTTTTTGTTGTTGTTGTTTTATGTTTGAGCAGGTAAAATATGTGTCACATGTCTTGTAGTTACTTTAGGTTTACTTTTCCATGTCTGTAGTTGGGATTTCATGGGGTCTTCCTTGATCAATCCTGATCTTCCTTAACCCAAAATGAATCCATAGCCTTTCATTTCCTGTGGAAATAAAAACACAACTTCTCTCCCAAAGTGTCATATCTTTTGACTTAAGTTTTGGAGTCAAGATATTTTTAAAATAAATAGGTTGCATTAATCCAGCAACATTTATAATTAAATGTCTCTTAGCAGCTGTTGTTCCTTCCTCAGCAGTCAAATAATTGAAAGACAACATAATAACATACAGTATCCAGACTCTCTGTGTATTTTCCATCTTCATGTGGCTTTTTTTCATATTCCTCTACTCCTTTCTTAGAACATCATTATTTTAAAACTATATATGTTTTTTATGACTGTCTATACCTTCTCTTTTTCTCTCCCAAGCCTATGTATATTTTTAATCACACTGTGAACCATTTAGAGGTTTTGTTTTGTTTTTCTTTCTTCCTTCCTTCCTTCCTTCCTTCCTTCCTTCCTTCCTTCCTTCCTTCCTTTCTTTCTTTCTTTCTGTTTTTGAATATGTCTTTACTGCATATCTCTATCTTTTTCTGAGCACATAAGTCTTTAAAGAGCTAATCAGTGTGGTTAGGACCAAAGCAGCTGGCTCTGTCTCATTTCTCAACTTCCTGAGAGTCTAGCTTCATGGCAGAGCTATTGGCAGGAGCCACATGTATTGCCTCAACTCTGGGAAGTTTCTAGATCCATGCCAGCACCAAGTAGTGCATCACATGTTGCTCATGAACACCATTTAAGTGTTTGATAGTAGGGCCTCTTAAAAGAGCTTCTTGTTTTTACCACTAACACTGAGTCAGGAAGCCCTCTCTTAAAGAAACTGTGCCCTTGCTAGCCACCAGCAAACAGAACCCACTGGAGAAAAGGCAGCTACCAAGCAGCCATGCTTGATTCTGTTCTTGAGTGTCTAGAATCTTTTTTAAAGCTTTCTCAGGTTTTGTATGGAAATTTTTACCAAATGTTTAGGTTCCATATGTAAATGGAAGTTTCTGTCCCACCAGAAACTCCCAAATACCCAGCAGATGCTTCCTAAATTACCACACAGAGACTTATATTAATTATAAGTGGTTGGCCAGTAGCTCAGGCTTATTACTAACGAGCTTTTTACACTTAAATTAACCCATAATTCTTATCTATGTTTAGCCATGTGGCTTGGTACTTTTTCTCAGTAAAGAATTCTCATCTTGATTCTTCTGCTTCTGGCTTATGACTCTTCGCTCTGCTCTTCCTCTTCCCAGCACTCTTAGTTTGGTCACTCTGCCTATACTTCCTGCCTGGCTACTGGCCAATGAGCATTTTATTAAACCAGTTGGAGTGACAAATCTTTACAGTACACAGGAGGATTATTCCACAGCATTTACATTAAGCCTCTGAGTGATTATTTGAGAAGTGGCTGCTGGGTATTTGAGAGTAGCTGGTAGGATAGAAACTTCTGACTACAGAGGGGCCAACTCTGTACAGCCCTTTCTTCTCAGCCTTCAGTGATATCAGGAGCCACAGGCATCAAAACAGACCATGGTTGCAACAGGGCCATGAACCCAGACATTGGTCTCAGCTGCAGGCCAGGCCTAAATATCACCATGATCCTGGGTGGCAATCATACCACCCACATCAGCCTGCTCCTCATTACTTTCACCTCCTCAGATATGCCTCTGTCCACAGGCCATGAGACATTCCCTCTCTCTCTCTCTCTCTCTCTCTCTCTCTCATACAGTACCATACAATTTCTCACTATAATAGTGACCATCTGCCTGGTGCTACATGTGAGACCCCTTGTCTACTCAGTCCATCCAGGGCACTGGGTAGGATCCTGCTTCCAAGAACTATAATGGTGCCCAACTGCCTGGCACCAGTGACCTGGGGCTGTGATTATCCTCTGGTGGTCTGCCAAGTTTATATTTTGCAGACTGGCTCCTAGATGAACTTCTTCCCTCTTGATCCCTATTCTTGCTACACACAATGCTTTCACTTTTCTAATATTATTCATTATGTTCATAATTTGCTTGCTTACAGGATACCCATGCATCAAATGACAATTAGATTTATCTGCAACATCTTAAATAAAAAAAACCACTCTGGATATCCTGCATTTCAAAAATAAACAAGGTAACTATGTTGGAACACAGTCCAGGAATAGAATTGTATGAGGAGAATTCTGAATACTTATAAGAACATTGCAAATAAATAAGATGGGAGTCTTGTGACCTCACTTTCTTCAAAACAGAATTGTTCTAGAATTGTATTTTCATGTTCCTCCCAGGTGTAGCAGACAGGAATGAGTTTTACTTCCAATTACTCATTATTGCTTGTTGTTATTCAATTAAATATTTAAACTATCCTATATATGTCTTTATAGAAAAACCACTTTTTTACCATGTGCAGCTTATTTTGATTGTATACAGCTTGAACTCATGAGAACTTTACTCATGTTACCATCTTTAACCCTCAGAATATAAGTTGTGTGAAGTTCTGAATAAAGTTGGCTATTGCATGAGATTTTAGTCTGTCTCATTTATCAGCTCCATTTTCCCAGGACCACTGCCTCTAGAGTGGTGACACTTTACCACTGAGCTATATCCCTAGAACTCTATTTACATTTTGTTTTGATACAGGGTCTCATTAATTGCCAGTGTTAGCCTGGACTATTAGCTCAGGCCTAGACCTTGTAATCTTCCTCCCTCCACTTCTTGGATTAGGTAAAGTTACAGTTCATAATTCTGTCTCATTCTCTAAACAGCTATAGTTGTCCCAGTATTATCAAAGAAAAATAATTTTCAACTGGACTTGGTGGCACATGTCTGTAATCCCTGCACTTGGGAGGAAGAGGCAGGAGTATCAGCTATTCAAGACTAGCTTTGGTTATGTAGCAAGTTTAAGGCCACCATGGGCCAGCATGGGTTAGATGAAACCCTGTCTAAATAAAACAAGATGAGGAGAGAAGGAAAAAGAAATGAAAGAAGAAACAACCACTGCATGGCCGGCTCTTTCTTATACTAAGGAAATAATATTTAAGAACAGCCAGTAGTTTGTGTGCCAAAATTAGTAAGTTTTCATCTTCCTAATTTATCTAGATTTGTTAACTGTCTTTGCAGCCATCCCTACCTCATTTGATTACTGGGGAAAAATTCAGAAGCCCAATTTTAAAGAAAGTCAAATCATTTATGAAAAAATTTAGAGTCAGATTAATTGTTCTCTCTTTAGATATGGTTATAGGCAATCACTGTTTTGTCATTGTTCACATTAATTATTTACAAAGTCTTGACAACAACTTTGAAGATTTGGAAACTGAAAGGCAAGATGTGTGCGTGTGTTTAATATGACTGAACTGGATACTTAACAAATAGCTAGTAGGCAGCCCTCTACAGCTAAATGTAGAGCCAAAGCCTGAGTTTAATTTCCAGCGTCACAAAGGACAACAAGAATTGTATGGTGCATTTATGTTATTTGGGTTTGTCATATTTAAAAAAATGTACCCAAGAAATAAAATTAGAAAAATAAAACATTGTTATTTATCAGATTATTTCTAATAACAAGTGATGTATGAAGTTCAAGGTGAACTTTAATTGATGAATTTATTTACTCATTTACTGTGGGTGCATGAGTGAGTGTTTGTGTGTGTGCATTACTAGGGATCCAACTTGTGACCTTGGGCTTAGGAGGCCTGTGCTCTTCCACTGAACTATGTCCTCAGCCCATCAAAGTTAGAATGCTTGGAGACTTGATGATCTCTTCGATCTCCCAGGGAAACAGCCTTGGACTCATGTTGTACAACACAGAACCACTTTGTCTCCAAGACCACTGAAGAGTTTTCTTCCAGAATCATAACTCAGCTCTTTAAGTGAAATTTTCTTACCATAGTATTGCAGCCAAGCTGTTTCCACTAACAGTCATGCTATATTAAACATACTTTTCCTGGTTAGCCTTAATTGTCAACTTGAAACAGCCTAGAGTCATTTGAGAGAAGCCTCAATTAATTAATTGTCTAGGTCAGGTTGGTCTGTAGGCTGATCTTGATTATTAATTCATGTAGAAGGACTCAACCCACTATGGGTGACACTATTCTTCAAGGAAGAGGTCAGAGGATATTTAAGAAACAAACAAACAAAAAGCTAGCTAAGCAAGAGCAAGCCAGCAGGCAGCATTCCTCCATGGTTTCTGCTTCAAACTCTGGCTATGAGCTCCTGTCCTGACTTCCCTCATGGAGGAATTTTGGCCTGGAAATACAAGCCAAATAAACCCTTTCTTCTCAAGTTCCTTTTGGCCAGGAATATTCTATCTCAGCAACAAAAAGAAACTAGAATGATACTGTATTATACGTTTTAAAATGTTTGGCTGTTTTTTTGGGGGTTTTGTTTGTTTGGTTGGTTTTGTTTGTTTGTTTGTTTTGTTTTGTTTGTTTTTGGTTTTTTGTTAGATAGGGTCTTCCTTTTTATCTCAGGCTGGCTGGAACTCATACCAATCCTCTGCCTCAGTCTCCCAAGTCCTGAAATATTGAAGGGAAAATACTGTGTGCCAACATGCTTATTTTAAAATGATTTATTTTTTTCTTAATTATGTTATATATGTGTGTCTATGCATGCACCCGAGTGCATGTGCCTAAGATAGAAGGTGTCAGATTCCCTGGAGCTAGAATTGCAGAAAGTTGAGCCATCTGATGTGGATGTTGGGACCAAACTGTCCTCTGCAAGATTAGTACTAGCTGCTGAGCCATTACCCAACCCCAGGACATTTTTTTAGTGTTTATTTTACATTTTAAAAACTTGTTCTCAACTTCAGAAATAGTCTAAAAGGACAAGTGCCTCCAAATACAACTTTTAATTATAGTAATAAGCAAGGAGCTACAGAGAATATTCAGTTAAAATGGAAGAAATTTTTTCTACCTGGCCTTACCTTCACATTTCCTAATTTAGTCCAAACCATAATCTAATACAACACAATCATTTTATTCTTAGCAAAGTAATAATTATCATGCACTCTTAGCAAAATGGGTCTATCAATATTTTTTTATTTATATCTTCTTTGATTAAGAATATTAAGTTCAATAATTACATGGCAAATAAAATAACTGACTGGCCTACACTGCAGAAGTATTTCTAATAGCAAAATTCCTTTATATGGGCATATTTTTACAATCTAAAATAGTGTCTCTATTATCTTGGTTATAGGTCAGCTCTTTTAAATCTATAAGAAATATTTTATGAAGTTGTCTTTGGTGATAATTCAGATTTAAAATTACACCTGCTCTCCTTTGGTTCTGGCACAAAATGTGTCAATGCAGTCTGCAATTAGGAAAATTGTCTTGGCATGTTTTATCACAGGATGGTGATGTCAGTCTACACATCCAGATCAGAAATATTTTATCAAAAATGAATTTCAAAAACAGCGCTATCCTAGGACTGCTATGGTGCCTCTGCAAAGTCATTTGAATTTTTGTCATTAATGACAAGACTAATAATACCTACTGAAAATTGCTACATAGGTTTTTTTGTCATAACAAGTCTGATTGTGGCTCCTGTTTTATAGATGAAGGCAGTTTAAATAAGTTTCCCAAGATAATACAACTGGCTAATGGTGGAGTTTGGATTAGAACCAGGTCTCAAAGACTTGGGTTCATTCTCTAGATGAAAACTATTTACAAAATTGAAGGATTCAGTGCAATGCAAATGCTCAAGATCTCTTGTTCAAAAATTATTAATGATTTCAAGGCTAGAAAATATGGGTTACTGGTAGAATTCTTATCTAGTATGCACAATTTGGGTTAGATCTCCAACACCACACACAGTGACTAATAACATGGAGAGAAATAGCACAACACTAAAGCAGATGATGTGAGGCCCTTCTCAGTATAGTGCTTTTATATGTTACATACTCTGTAAGCAGTATTAACTGAATAAAGTTCTCCTAAGAAGCCACATTACTCAACTGGTTGCAGACTAAAGAGGATCAAGAATTTAGGCTCAAGACTGTAGAAAGATAGAATGTAGTAGGTAGCCATCCCAGCCTTGGCCTGGAAGTTCCAACCCCCACTGAGGCTTTGGTAATGCTCACACCCACAAGGCGGGGCTGAGGGAGGAAGCAGAAGACCCAGGATCGAAAGGAGAGGTCTCTCTTGGTTCTGGGACCCTGGACTTGAGAGGTGGACCAAGCAGAGTTCTCCAGAGAACACCGCCAGACTGCGTCATACCTTTGCCAGATCCTACAACCTATCCCTTCATTTGTAAGTTACCCCACAAAATAAACCTCCCTTTTAACTACATGGAGTGGCCTTAATAGTTTCACCAATAATAGAATGTTGCAAATTTGGGGCTGAAGAAATGGCTCAGTGATTAAGAGTACTTAACGGTGTTGAGAGGCTATGGGATTGGCTCCCAGAACCTATATAATAACTCACAGCCATCTCTAACTCCTGTTCTGGGGGACCTAATCCCTCTTCTGACCTCTGCAGGCTCTTGCATGCATGTGATGCACATATGTACACTCAAGCACTCACACATACACATAAAATAATAAATATTTAAGAAAAGAAATTAAAGCTATTTGGGACTGTCTTCCCCTTCTCAGTACCCATTTCTCCATCCTATGTAGTCTAGAATGGCCTCCAACTCTCCATTCTCTTGCATCACTGTTGGAGCCCATCTAGGTTTCCTTGTGGCTTTACCCAATCAGACTGCATAAGAGGATGATTGGATCATGGGTCTGAGTACCAGATGTTTGGAAGGGTCTACATTTGGCTGTATCTAGGAAAGGGGATATCCTTTGCTCCTCCCCTTGGTATTATTATAAAAAGCCCTTTGGAATAAAGTTCTGGGCCCAATGGATTAGGATCCAGGCCCACCAGAGGCTATCCTGTGTTATCTGTCTCTCTCTTGCTATATTTCTATCTAATATTTCCTACTGCTCCTGCTCAAAAGTACCCTGGAGAAAAGTGGAGGTGGGATGGCTCCCAACACATCACTGATCCAGGTACTAGAATTACAAGAGTCCACCACCTCTCTGGAATCTTTAGTCTCTTTTATTAGTCATATGCTAGCAACTGAAATAGCATTTTGTGATTACTAGATAAAGCTCTTTAGTGTTTAAATTTCACAGAGCTCTAGCCTATGCCAACCTTAAATCTGAAAGCTGAGAAAAATAATAGACTCCAAATTCCATTTTAAAAAATTCTTATAAAACACTCTCGACCCAAGAGACAGATTTCTGTGAGTTCAAGGCCAGTTTGGTCTATCTAGTGAGTTCCAGCACAGGCAGATATATATTGTGAGACTATGCTTCAAAAAAAAATAAAAATGAAAAAGATTCTCTTCCCTTGTTCAAGATAATGTCTGACTCCCATAGAGACTTCCTCTGTATCCTCTTCTACTTAATGACCCAACCTGATTTTTGTTTGTTTTACTTCACTTACTTCATTTTTGTTTCTTGCTTTTTAAACACAGACTCATGCATGCTAGGCAAGTACTCTACCAACTGAATTACACACTTAAGACCCTACTAGGTTTTTTTTTCTTTTTAAATAACTATAAAAGATTTCTGTAACTTCTGTTATTAAGCAGTATTGTTCAGGCCAACATTAATTTGTGTTCTTAGGGCCTGGACATTTGTGTTTGACTCAAAACGAAGTATTTTTATGAGTTTTTATTTTATGTCGACACTATATTGATTCCCTTTATCAAGTCCTTATCCTCATGTCTCAATCTTATTCAGTAAATACTTTGTTCAACCCATAATTCTACTTGTGTATCCTGTATAGAACCAGCATGGAGACAAACACATACATCTCGGCTAATCCTTGGAATTCCCAAGTTAAACACTACATTTCACTATTACACTCTGTGCTAGAATGTTTCCACAATTTTAAATGAATTTTGAGTATTAATCCTTCTCTACTGTTAGTCTATTTTCCTTCTTAAAACAAACAAGCCTGGCATGGTGATCCACATCTGCAATTCTATCACACAGGAAACTAAGGCAAGAGGTTTGCAACACACTGGAGGCTAGCCTAAGCTGCAAAATGAGACTGTCTCAAAAAAGTTAAAAATGAACTTCAGCAATTTTCTCTGTGCAGTTTTAAGCATGTAATGTGGCCTGCTGTACCCTGCTCCTTCCTGTGACTACTTGAGCTCCTTCAACCTGAGAATGGAAAAGGGCCTCAGAGCCTTGCAATTGCAGGGATCTGATTAGTAAGTCCTCAACTTTTCTGCATTTTCTTTTGGAGATCTTCCCAAACTTTTCACTTTACTCTTCAGTGAGCAGAAAGGTTGAGCTTACTGAATGGCATGCCCTAATGTAAGCATTTTGTCATCCAACTTATATCCAGAGAACAAAGGCAGGCTGTTTGTGGGATGTGGAGAGTAATTGTGACATGCAGTTTACATTTTGAAAACAAGAAGAGGCTCTGTGTGAATATCTGTGATTGTGCAGGGCAAACAGATCTGTGTCTTGGTCAGCTTCCTGACTAACCTGACACCTAACTCAGGTTCTTCTTCCCTTCTTCTTTTCCCCATAACATCCTAGGTTTTCATCCAGCTACCACCCTTCCATGGTTTCCTTTTCCATAAGAAACTTGGTGGTTCCTATTTTTAGTTTCCTCCTACTATGGGGTAAAAAGGAATCATAGCCATCCCTGAACTGAGACTCTTCACACATTTGGATTTAAATACAGGCTGCTAGAAATGATGGCTCTCTATCTCATATGTCTAAGATTGGATAAAGCTATTAAAGACCTGAAAATTTTTTCATGTAATAGATACAAATATATATGCAAATATCTGGGACAGTAGTTCTCAACCCTATCTGACTCAGTTTTTAGATAAAGTTTTAAAATAAATACCCCTCACTTTCCTGGAATTTGTCTATTTACATACATGCAAAAACAAAACAAAACATAATACCCTCAGTATTGATATAAAGGAGAAGAAAAATTAAAATTGAAGTCTATGTTGAAATAATTACAGACTTTCTGCTACATCAGTGCCCTAAAGGGCATTTGAAAGTCAAGCAGGAGAGCTTTGCCCTGTCAACTGTTCCATTCATCTGTCAGTCCTGACCCTCAGCCACCAAATGCTAGTTCAAATGCACTCAATCATTATGATAACCAAAAATACACCCAACAATCCCAAACAACATCTAAAAAAGGCACACAGCACCTGTTGATGATTGCATGTCTGAATAATAGCTTCCTATATACTGGATTTTGATTCTTTGTTGGGTCATTTTTCCCAGTGTTAGTACAAGATATATTTGTCATCTTCTTGGGATGAGTGATAGGACTTGACAAGCCTGACCTCTACAAGCAAGTATTTTCTATTTGTACACATCTGTTTTTAGATCACTAATTTTAGAATAGCACACACCAACAGAAACATACTCCACTTTCACTAAGGTGCCTTGAGCACATAGAACAAAGTTTTGGTCAGGGAGTAGTCATGATGGGCAGGGACTGATGGTAGAGTGAGGTAGTTGAAGATATTTTGGTTATAGGGATGTATAAATAATGGGTATGTTGGTAGGCTCCATAGAAAGGTTGGCTGCTGATCTTATACTCAGTCTCTTGGTTCTCTCTGTCCTCCAGGACAAGATTAGCCAAAGTCTATAATAAATGTCTTAAAAATTATTAAGGATCAGCCTTAATACTCTTCTTCCTGTGGGCCCAGAAGAGAGGCTACAAATGGCGAAAATTATTTTTGGGAAAAGAATCTAAGTATACCCAGCTTCTTTGTCCATCTACTTTATTCCTTTGAGATAAAATTCTGTCTGCAAAGATCCAGTTCTGCTCTCATGCCTAACTCCTTTCTTTCCTGATTTCTCTCTACATTTATCTGCTGTTCCCACTAATTTCTATCTTACTTTTCTTGTCTTAGATTTCTTGTCTAGATTCTCATCCATCTAGTTCTTTCCCTTCTTAGCTCCTTCTTTTTCATCTTGCTCCTCCTCATCTTGTTCTTTCCCATCTGGTTCTTCTTCATCTTCCATCTCATTCCTCTAGTACTCTCTTCTATTCCCCATCTCAGTTTGCTCCTCTCCAGTTCTTATCCATCTAGTTTTGCCATTCTCTTTTATCTTCTTCTCATCCTCCCAAGTCTCTGAGGTTTACAGTTATATACCCATGCAATAGCAATACTCTGGTTAAAGCAAGGTCACCAGGCTTGAATTCCCTCAGGGTCAAAAGGAGGGGCAATAAGATCCACACAAAAGAGCAGTAATCTCCAGTCATTATCTGCAACCCAAAAAGGAAGTGACTAGTGGGGAATAGAATCAACTGAGGCTAAATTTGGTTAATATCTGAGCAAGGGAGATTTTATGTGCTCAACTATATTCTTAGAAATGGTTAAGGTATTAGGAGTCTATCAGTGATGAGTGAAAATAAAACTGTCTTATTTTCCTTTGGCCCCTTATCTGTCTAAGCTATCTTGGCTGCTGCTTTCTGGCAGAGTGGGGGACTGTACTCAGTGGCTGGGCAGCCTAAGTCAGCTCATTGTACCTGTAAGTAGAAACCCTTTAGTTCTGAGTTAATAGTTAAAGGTAGATCTAAAACTAGAGATAAGACTTTGGAAAGAGAGAAAGTTAAGCTTAATTAGCACATCCACCAAGCCTTCTCGAACAGTCTGGATGCTTAAGTATGTTCTTATAAAGTACAGAGTTATCTCTGATAAGATACATTCCTCTGTCTGGGGATGGACCTAGCTGGATGCTGCTAATGATGATGACAGAAAGGCCTGAAATTAGGGATCCTGGCTGCATTACTGCACAGAAGGTTATCTAAATATTCCTTTAGTAGAAGGGAAATTGTCCCCAATGAATGATGGAAAAGCTACAATAGAACATGAGAAATTCATAGTAGAAAACAGCTAATAATCAAAAGCCAGTATCACCAAGACTCCTTGACCTCTGGAAGGCCCTTGGCTTCTTCTAGGTATTAGCTTGTCATAATCAGCTAAAATCCTACTTCATATATACTTCATTTGCAGCTTGCAGCAAATATGTTCCATAGGACAAAGACAAGTAATATTATCTGCCTCTCTTTCTGCTTTCTGAGTACAAAATTATAGTCAAACAATGATCTTAAAAAAGTAAAAGTCACCTCATACCATACATCTTTTGTTTGCTTGAGTTTTTGGTATTTATTTATTTAGAGACTGGGTGTCAAGTAGCCCAAACAGCTTCAAACTCTCTGCAACTGAAGATGACTTTCAGTTCCTAATCCTCTCATGCAGGCAAGCATAGGGACTCTACTTGGTTTGCATTATGCACACCCTCCTCTCTTGATGATGCACTTGGTAGCCAAGCTAATTTACCTACATGTACTCTGCATATTTGTACCTCTCCAAATAATACACCCTGCAGTCTAAGACACAAATCTGCATTGAACTGCATGCAAACCTCTCTCTGAACAATTGGATATGTTTATTCTCCCCTAACAAATATCAGAGAGTTGGATGGTTTAAATTCAAACATATTCTTAGTTATGTCCAGGTATAGAATAAGGAATGCTGATTCAGTCTGAACTGGTTTTAGGTACATGTGTAATAAAGCAAAAATTAAAAAGTAAGCTTTTAGAGAGAATCTCCTATTTATCATCTTAACTAGCATCATAGGCTAATCATATGCATTATAGGAAGGGATTTAAGCAGTAAAAATTATTATATAACAACCTATCTATCACAGCAAAGGACCACCTTCATTAATTACCTCAGTAACCAAATTCCTCCTCCTCTTGAACCCTATGAAAGGAAGTCCTAAACAACTGGGGCCCTTGAGTACCTTCATTTTTATGACCTGCTGTTCTTTTGTAGTGCCTTCTGATCTTTTCTGTTGTTTTCTTTAAGTAAAATATTTTTGCTACTTTTGCAAATCTCTCTGAGCTTTCATCTCAGCTCCTTAAATAAGAAGCCAAGAACCTGGAAACACCTGAGAATGACCACCAGCAGCACTTCTGCCTCTATCTCCCAAGTGCTAGGATTACAGGGTGTACCACCATGCCCTTTTTATGCAGTGCTAAGGATCCAACCCAGAGTCTTGTGTGTGCTTGGCAAGCATTCTACCAACTGACCAACTGGGTTATAGGTCCAGCCTTGGGTTACTTTGTTGTTTATTTCTGTGTATGCATGCACATTCATTATGTAGCCAAGACTGGACTCACTTAAACTCATGATAATCTCCTGTCTCAACCTACTATCTGCTAGAATTACAACCATGTGCCACATTCCCAGATACTATCATACTTCTTTTTTAAAAATATGTTCCTTTTTAAAAATAATTTTTGTATTTATTTATTTTATGTTTATGAGTGTTTTTGCTTGCATGTTTATGTGTATACCAAGTGTGTTCCTGGTACAGAAGAGGATTTCAGATGCTCTGGATTTGAAATTAAGGTGGTTGTGAAGCACCATATGGATGCTGGGAACTGAATCCATTCTCTACAAGAACAAGTGTACTAGACCACTAAGCCATTTCCCCAGTCCCATCATCTTATCTTTTGACACATTATGTAAACTCTGACATTTGTCAGAGTTCTGTAGAGTAACAGAACTTATAGAATGAATCTCTCTAAATATATAGAAAAGGCATTTATTAGAATGACCTACAGGCTGGCTATGAATGGAAAGTCCAAGAATCCAGTAGTTGTGTGGTATATAAGGCTGGATGTCTCACCTTGTCTTCAGTATGTGCTGGAATCTCAAAGAACTAGGCTCTAATGCCTGTGAAAGAATGGAATTGCTAACAAGGTGAGAGCAAGTAGGCAAAAAGCAAAACCTTCCTTCTTCCACTCCCTTATATAGACTTCTGACAGATAGTGTGGCCCAGATTATAGGTGGGTTTTCCCAGCTCAAAAGATCTGGGTTGAAGGTGTATCTTTCTACCTCATAGACCTGGATTAGAAGATCTTCCCACTTCAAATTAAGGAAAGATTCTCACTTATATGCCCCTCCATTTGGGGATTTTAGTTAATTCTAGATGTAGTCAAGTTGACAACCACAAATAGCCATCACAACATCCTTAATTGTGATCTGCTTAATATAATTCACCAAGAAAAGCAAAGTAAAAAGGAGTGAAAAATTGTTTGTGGAAACTTTGGTGATTCAGCCTTTAGAGATTAATTGATTTACATGATGAGCTAACATTTGAATACAAGAATTCTAAACATTCTGGGGGAAAACTTAGAAAGCAAAATATCTGAACTAAAATTTATGATAGAGCATTTGTTTCTTTTAAATTACCCTCACCCAAGAATAATATTTAATAGCTTAATACCAAGCCTAAATCCTGGATGATCAGTTCCTATGTATGCCATTAAGAATAAAGTAAATCTCAGTGTTTGAGAAACTGAAGCAAAGAGGATCTTGAGTTTGAGTCTAGCCTGGGTTGGATAGTGAGACTCTGTCTCAAAAACCCAACAGAAAGCAAAAAACTAATGAAGTAGGGTCTGTGGACACAGCTTAATAGAGATATAGCAAATGCAAGACCCTAGGTTCAATTTCTCATGCCATGAGAAAAAAATATAATAATGATGATGCAGACAATAAATAATAACATAGGTTTGAATCAGTGAATGGGGAAAAATTTCACTCCAAGTGGGGAAATATTCATTTCTGTAAATATGCATTCATTTAATCCCATACAGCATAAGGTTTTTGAGATAGTCCTACATAGCACAGGTTGACCCCAAACTTGCTATATAAGATCACACATAAGAATGATCTTGAATTCTTGATTCCCATCTCTTCTGCTCCAAAGTACTGAAATCAAAACCTTGTCCAAGATCTGTCAGGTTTTCCATCAGTGGAACAAAACTTAGAGAAAATGACTCACGAGATAAGGATTTATTCTGGGTCAGGGTTTCAGTCCAGGATGGGCTAGATCCACTGCTTTGGGCCTCCAGACAGATTTTTCATGGCAGTAACACACAGCAGAAATATCTACTCACTCTGTGGCAAGTATAAGACACAACCCCCAAGGATCTGCTCCTTTCAATGAGGCATCAACTTCCAAATCAGTGGATTAATATCCACTGATTTGATCAGCGCCATTATAATCCAGTCATGTCCCAATGATCATCCGACAAGATGGAGATCAAGTCTTCAATACAAGAGCCTTTTTAGGAGACACTTCATTTCCAAATCATAACACACACCCATCTTAAATTAATTTATATCACATAACCTAGGCCTCCTTCTCCCTTGTCTCCTCTCGTAATTTAAGATATTCACTTAACATGGTAACACTTATGTTAGAATACCGGTTAGCATCACTAAACCAGATCCCAAAGCTTTTATCAGGCTATCTCCCCCTGTAGTTCTCTCTGTGCCGTCTCTGCAGCCCAAATATTTTTAACACCTCCTTTTTCTTCTTCCTTCTTCCTCCTCTACTTCCCCAAGCACACTTCTTTCTTTCCTCCATCTTTTGGACACTATCTACCAACCAGAATAAAGGTATCTGTCAATTTTTTCCATTGATCAATTGAGTCACCCAGAAGAGCACCTGTATATTTAAAGCATTCAATAAATATTTAATGAACAAAGCCAAATCAGTGTGATGGCAGGTACCTGTAATCCCAGCCCTCAAGACATGTGCCTAAGAGGATCAAGTGTTCAATACCAGTCTGGACTGTATGTGACCCTGCCTTAAAACAATAAAAGTATATTTACTAAGCTAATAAACACCTACTGCATGTGAAACATCAGCTTGAAGTACCAATGAAACAGAGGAATCAAGCTATTTAATACTCTGTTCTGTATGTTCCATATCTATAAAATTAGGGCATAGGAGGCTGGAATCGTAGTTCAGTTGGTAGAGTGACTGCCTAACATGGATGAAGACCTGAGTTAGATTCCCAGCACCATATAAATTAACCAAGTTAAATGCCTGTAAGCTTAGCACTCAGGAGAGGCAGAAGGAAAAAATTCAAGGCAATTCTCAGCTACATAGTGAGGTTGAGGCCACCTAGGGTTATATGAGACCCCGTCCTAAAGAAACAAAATCAAATTTGAATTTAAAAAAATAAAGAATATGGTTTGGTGTGGTGATGTGTGCTTAAAATTCTAAGAATCAGAAGACTGACACAGGAGGATTTTGAGTCATAAATAAATAAATGTAAAAATACTCCTTACAGAACTATTCTGAGTGTTAAATGACTGAATATTTGTATAGAATAATACTCATCACTTACTAACTAACATATATTAAGTAAATAAAGTACTTACATATGTAAACATTATATATATGCATATTGAAATTTCTGTCCTTCCAAATTCCCTTTAACAGAGCCTTCTCACCTGCAGTGGTCCCACCTCCTGACCCATTGCCAATGCCTACACCCTATCAACTGTAATTTTGTAAGAAGAGTGGCTTGCTGGCTTAATAAATCTCTAGTTATTGTAATTCTCAAATATTCCTGCCCTCAAGAAGTTCCATATAGTGAAAAGATTAATAAAATATATCTGCAAGAAAGTATCGAGTGTCCATTGGTAGAAGAGAAAAAAATTATTTCCTGGGAGTGAAAGAAGCCTCAATAACCTTGGAAAATGAAGAGGGGCTTAGCAGGTCACACCTGGGATGAAGGGTGTACTGCTGTTTGTTCAGAGAAGAATTGCCAGGACCATTGTGTTAAAAGAAAGCATCAACAAAGGTCAGTTTGGAAAAGTTTGGCAAGACAAATGGTGGGGAGAAATTGTTGTGAAGATATTCTCTTCTAGGGAAGAATGTTCGTAGTTCCAAGAGAGAGACATTTATCAGACTGTGATTACTCCAAACCGCAGAGGAAACACACAAAAAAAAGTCTGTAGGGAAACATGATCATATGTAATAGCAAATTTGAAATCTTCAAAAGGGTGATTGGACTCCACAATGATGATTCCACATGGACTGTGGTAAAACCATGAAGCTGAATAACACCATGGAAAGATTGGCTTTGGACAAACTGCTCAGGACAATTTCAAGATGGCTAGCTGAAATGATCCAGATTTACAGACTACTTGAGCAAGAACTTGAGACAGCCCCACACTTTCCCATTATGCAAATGATACAACTAACTCTCTCAGGACTTGACAATTAACCCAAAAAATTTCTTTTCAGTATTCCCTAAAGATGTCTTCACCCCCAAAAAGCAGGAAGTAATTTTAAGAAAATGACACCCACATGCCCAAGAGGTGGCGTGGGTGGTTTTTTGTCATTCAATGATTTATGGATAATTGTTATTGTTTATGATGGCTGGTTACAAATTGTTAATTGTTAATGGTCAAAAAAAAAACCTGAACAAAGGAGATTAGATACAGGGTTCTTGTTTTTAAAAAAGAAAAAAGAAGATATAGGAAAGGGTAGATCATTGAATCTACTCTGAAAAAAGGGAAGATGTAGAAATGCTAAGATAAAAGGTAGATTTTTGGATCTACTCAAAAAAAAGAGAATATGGATATGATAAGATAAAAGGTCAATTATTAAATCTACTTTTAAAAAGGAACTACTTGGCCAGGCAGTGGTGGGGCACACCTTTAATCCCAGCACTCAGGAGGCAGAGCCAGGAGGATCTCTGTGAGTTTGAGGACAGCCTGGTCTCCAAAGCCAGTTCCAGAAAAGGCACAAAAAGCTACACAGAAAAACGCTGTCTTGAAAAACCAAAAAAAAGGGGGGGGGGGGAACTACTTGTTTTAAATAGGTTAAGTAAATTTTTTTGTCTGAGTTTATCAAATACTAGTGGACAGGACATTGTTAATATATATAATGGAGTTTTTGTCTGAATCTATCAAATATTAATGGACTAGATATTGTTAATGCAGTTCTTGACTGTATATAATATATATACTTATTGGATATAGTTTTTGTATTAGCTATAAGATTTTTTAAATTTTAGACAAAAAGGGGGAAATGTGGTGATACCGTGTTTCCCAAAATATTGTGCACCCTAATAAACTCATCTGTGGTCAAAGAACAGGACAGCTACTAGACACAGAGGACAGAAAATGATGGCACACACACCTGTAATCCCAGCACTCAGGAGGCAGAGGCAGACAGATCTCTGTGAGTTCAAGGTCAGCCTGTGTAGACACAGAATGAGTTCCAGGACATCCAGGGCTATAAAGAGAAATTCTGTCTCAAAAAAAAAGAGGAGAATTAGTTCATTTTATTTTCAATGGTCACTTAGACCCATTGTTTCTGAGCTCATGAATGGTGAGGCAGAGAATATGGGAAAAGCTGGCTTACCCCACAACAGACAGGAAATAGTAAGTGGAAGAGAAGAGGCCAGGACAAAATGTCATGGGGTATCCACCAGAGAAGTCTACTTTGATACAAGTTTAAACTGGTAGAAAATCTTTATTAGTTGGCTGGAAAATATACTGAGTGTTCAGGATCCCAGTGTAGTCCAAAGCCTTTCTCAAGGTAAGCTTTTAGGCAAAATAAAACAAACAAAAAACCAAAAACGTATGTATACTGGATTTACATATTTCAAGAACAGTTAGCCAGAAGCAGAACTACAGAAGCTAAAAAGCAAGGTTGTGCATTTAGAGACTCTCCCAGAACTATAGACTTTGATGGAGTAGGTCTTTGTTTTCATTTTGGCAGGTGGTGCTGTCTGCATGCTGAATTTTATAACCTGAATGGTACTTCCATCATGGAGTCAGTTGTGGGGGCCTACTAATGCCTGGGGGCCTGTTATAAAGATTCCCTCAAAGGCATGTATTAACAGTACACTTTCGCCAACTAGGCCTTACCTCCTAGCTGCCACCAACTTAGCTGAATTTAAGAAAGTAAGACTCATTTTGGACTCTTAACCTGCTGGATTGTTAAGAGAACAAATTTACTCTGAGTGACCAAGCTTATGGTTACTTGGTATAGTAACAATTAAAAGAGAGGCTAGATATCATAATGCATACCTGTAATGTCAGCAACTGGAGAGCTGAGGCAGAAAGATCAAGAGTTCAACTTGAGATACATAGGGGGACCCTGTTCCTAAAGAAGAAATATGGATACTTTCTCTCTCTTTCTTCCTAAGATTTATTTATTTTTACTTCATGTATATGAGTCTTTTGCCTGAATGTATATAAGTGCACTGTGTGTGTATTTGATGCTCACAGAGGCCAAAAGAAGGCATCAAATTCCCTAGAACTAGAATTACTGATATTTGGGAACTACCAGGTGGGTGCTGGGAACTGAACAGCAGTCCTCTCCAAGAGCAGCAGGTACTCTTGACTACTGAGCCATCTCTAGAGCTCAGGAAGGCTAGTTGATTCCCTACATTAAAGCCACAGAGATGCCCAAATCTGCAGATCTATTCATGCCCCTCCTTTGTTTAAATTCTTTCCAGGATTCTCTATGTCCTTCAGCATGATTAACAACAACACTCCTTGTAAACAAAACTCTATATAACAAATCATTTTCATCATCTTCCCCTTAATAGTATAAAAGGAATTCATGGAGAATTATGTGGTTTTAGGAAAAAACAAACATTTCTTCCACATTCTCATTCAATAATCAGGACAGTAGACTTCTGTGACCTCAGGCCATCAACAAATGTATAGGGACTTGTCTCTACCAACAGCCAGTTATTGCTGTAGTAGACACCAGTTAGGTTCCCTTTAATTTGGTTCACTTTGGACACTCAAGCTGGTCACTGGCCTGCAATATTAGCATTTGAGAGGTTTAGGCAGAAGGATCAGGAGGCCCACCTGGGCTCCATAATGAGTTACCAGCCAGGGCTACTTATCAAGACCCTGTCGAGGAAGGAACAAAAAGTACAAAGAAAAAAAAAAAAAGAAACACACTTTGTTTTAAAGTTTCGGATTTATTTTGTTTTTGTCCCCACTTCAGATGTCAATCCTAAATCTTTCATTTGTGCCTCTCACCAACCAGCTATAAACTGGGCTTCCCCCAAAAATTGGCTAATTTCCTAGAGTGCCTCAAGAAACATTCTCTACACATTCCCCAGCTTATCATAAAGGACACCACAGAGGACACTGTGTGAAACTCAGTTGCAGCAGAGACAGAGCCCAGCAATGCTGTCAGTGGCCAGCTGAGTTCCCAGGGAAAACTGGATCTTTGATTAGGTGACAGAAAAGAAAGGGTGGGGCAGGGTGGAGCAAAGTTAGTGAGTGTATTAAACAGAAGTGGAGATAGCACACATTTCAGGTAATGCCAGTATGGGAGTGGTTAGGTGTCTTTGTAATGACTATACATCTGATTCTGACTTTCTAAGTTACATCATTCAAATGATACAATTTAAAAGATTCAAAGATTAAAGCTTAACAGCTAATTAAAATATATCACCTGACTTGTTTATTTCTGTTAAAAAATTTCCTTTGTCAAATGGAATTGCAGCATGTTTTTGTTTGTTTTGATTTTTGAGATCTGTTCTTTCTATGTATTTCTGGCTGTCCTATAGATCACTATATGGACCAGAATGGACTCACAGAGATCTTCCTACCTCTACCTCCTGAGTTCTGGGATTAAATGTGTGCACCACCAAACCCAGCTGTAAAATGGCTTAATTAAGGGTGTGAGGTTAATCATTATTGTTAATTTATGGGTATAGAATTGCCATGGTAATGCCCCCCCTCTCTCTTGTGTGTGTGTGTGTGTGTGTGTGTGTGTGTGTGTGTGTGTGTAGCCAGAAGTTAACATCAGGTGTCTTCCCCAATCATGCTCCATCTTGTATTTTGAGAGTCTTTGAACCTAAAGCTCATCAGTTCAGCTAGACTGGCTGGATGGCTAGCATCAGTGATCCTCCAGTCTCTGCAACCACAATTCTGGGATTACAGTCCTGCACAGCTATACCTGTTTATTTTATTTTATTATTGTTGTTTTGTTTTCATCATCAATTTCCTTTTATTTTTCTCTCTGGGCTGATCCATTTGCCTTAGGCTTTAATGTGCATGCAATGCTGTGGTGGGTTTTTTCTTTTCAATTAATGTTTTTAGAAGACACCTAGAATTTTCTCTTATCCTCTGCCCAGCTTATCTAGCTAATTTGAATTTCATCAAATCTCTGCTTAGAAGTTTGTTCCACAGGAAGTACTGGGGAAGTCAGTAGGATTACCTCCTTCTACAGTACTCCCTCTGTAGATGAAATTCTAAAAGGTCTTAGTAAATAGGAAACAGAGCCAAATACAGAGTTAAAGCCTAAGAGATCAGAGTACTAGCAAAGCCAAGACTACCTTTAGCTTAGCACTCACTGCTGTCTCTTCCCCTGAGAGAGACCTTCTCCTATGTGACCTGTTTTTTTATTGCCTTTCTATTCTACCTTCTCATTGGCTCTAAACCCAACCACATGATTTCCTCATCACTGCCTACCTATACAGACCTCCAGGTCTCTATGGTTGTCACTGGGATTAAAGGTTTGGGTCACTGCTTGGCTATGTCCTTGAACACACAGAGACTCTGCCTGCCATGTGATCAGATTAAGGGTGTGTGCCGCCAATGCCGGACTTCTACTAGCTCTGATCCCCAGGCAATTTTATTTATTAACATACAAATAAAATTGGATTTCAGCACAAATAAAATATCACCATATCCCTCCTCCCTATCCCCACTATTCTCTATTATTTTAGGTTCATTGTATCTTGTGCCATTTACTCTCTGGCCACTATCTAGATAATGAGTTCTTGAAGGCAAGGGCTGTGTTGTGGTCACTGTTACAATTCATGATGATTAGCATGGACTTGCTTTCATGACGGCTTGATAAAGGGAAGGGAAGTGACAGAATTCCAATGATTGCTACTTAATGACACTTTGGGAAAGAAATAATAGAGTTGGGAGTACTGAGAGTTTTTCTGAAGTTTTTATTATTTATGTGTGTGTGTGTAACTGTGTGAATTGAATCGATGGTACTTGCACTCAGTTGTCTAGAGGGGCCAGAATAGGGCGTTGGATCTCCTAGAACTGGAGTTATGGACAACTGTGAGCTACCACATAGGTGCTAGGAATCAAACCTGTATCCTCTGAAACAGCAACAAGTACTCTCAACTATGGAACCATCTTTTCAACCTTGTTAATTTTTTAAATAGACACATAATTTTGAAAATTAATAAGTATGAAAAGAATACTGAATATGTTTTAAGAATAATAAAGCCAGGTCTAGTGGTACATGCCTCAGTATTTGGGAGGCCAAGGCAGGCAGATCTCTGTGAATTGGAGGCCAGCCTGGTCTATAAAGTGAGTTCTGGAATAGCCAAGACTACCTAGTGTAGATGAATTTCTAAAGTCTTATTAAATAAAAAAACATGGAGCCAAATATAGGCATGAAAGCCTTAGAGAGATCAGGGAAATAGGGAAAGCCACCAGCCCACCTTACCACACCAGCTCTGCAGCTTCCAAAGAGAGTGACTTTCTGTCAGCCAGGCTTATATGCCTCACTGTTCTGCCCTCTCATTGGCTCTCTTAGCCCAGCTACCTCACTTCCTCTTCCTGTACAGCTCTGTCACTTTCTGTCTGTCGGTACAGAACTCCAGGCTTCTATGGTTAGTACTGGGATTAAAGGCATATGTCACCACACTTGGCTCTGTTCCCTAGTGTGGCCTTGAACACAGAGTGGTACCTGCTATGGGATAGGATAGAGGGCATGTGCTGCCTGACTTCTATATTTACTTAAAATGCCTTTCTATTTTCTCTGATCTCCAGGAAAACTTTACTTATTAAAAGCACAAATAAAATATCACCACATTTCAGCCCAAATAAAATATCACAAAACAGAGTGCTGTGGATATCGCTCTGTGTAAATAAAGTTCTGATTGGCCAGTGGTCAGGCAGGAAGTATAGGCGGGACAAGAGAGAAGAGAATTCTGGGAAGTAGAAGGCTAGGGAGAGACACCACCAGCCGCCACCATGAGAAGCAGCATGTAAAGACACTGGTAAGCCACAAGCGTTGTGGCAAAGTATAGACTAACAGAAATGGGTTAATTTAAGATAGAAGTAGATAACAAGCAGCCTGCCACGGCCATACAGTTTGTAAGCAATGTAAGTTTCTGTGTGCTTTCTTGGTTGGGTCTGAGCGACTGTGAGACTGGCGGGTAAGAGAGATTTGGCTTGACTGGGCTAGGCAGGAAAACTCTAACTACAAATGGCGCCCAACGTGTTGGCAAGAATTTCCACCTAAGACCTGACAAAAAAGATTCTAAAACGGTGCTAAAAGCAGCTTCCTAGTTGTCTCTCTCAAGTTAGCGACAGCCTGCCAGTTTGAGCTACTGTGACGGGTTCCTGGCATGTGCATCTGACCTGCAGTGTGGCGGGAATGAGGAGTCTACAAGTGACACTTTACTCTGCTGTGTGGTAGATTTAGCCTTTGCTAGTTAAAAACAACAAAAACAAAAGGTTTCTGGGCTATGAACTGCTTTGATAGAACTGCTTCTGATAGTTGATGGTACACATGGCTCCAGACCCAGAGCTGGCGGTAAACTGTACCACCGCCATGTTGGGAAGCGGAGGTGGGTGGAGCCAGCAGCCACAGCAGCGTTTCAGTCTTACAAAGATGGATATTACACAGAGAATCTGGTGTATGTTGTCTTTGGGATTTTTAACTACAGAAAAAGATTTGATCGTAAAAGCTGTTGAGTTAAACAAGTATGTAAATTTTAAAGGTACCTTGACTTCAAATTTTGGATATAAGGATATGTTGCTTTGGAAAGGAGTCTCTGCTTTTGTTTCCACAGAAAGCCAGAGGCTATGGATTTGTTCCAGATTAAGATACATCAGGTTTGATCAGCCAAGACCACCTGAAAGGTCTCTGATGACACCATGGCCCAGATGATCCAACATCCAAAATGGTTTCAAGGCAACTGGCTCAGAGGTTCACCCTCATGGACTACTCCATAATCCTAAAATTTTCTTTATGTCCCCATAAGATACAGCGTCCCCCTCCAGCAGGAAGTAGTAAGAGAAACTACGCCCAAATTCCCAGCTGGCTTTGGAGATGGAATTGGCTCACTCCTTCTGCAAACCCAAGCACATTGTTATAAGAAAAGGTTAAGAGCTTCTTGTGTCCCAAATCAGAAGAGCCCTCTGGTATGGGACAGAGAAAAACCACTATTTTATTTAAAACAGGTTGATTATAAATGCAATCTCTTTCTAAAGATAAAAAGGGGATATGATATAGATATGATAGGATGAAAGGGTAGATTAATGAACTTACTTCTAAAGAGCAACAACTCATTCAAAATGTTTTACATTGGTATAGATTTTAGTCTATTGATACAAACTTAAAGTTAATTTTGTTATACTGTGTGTATATTTCTAATTGTGTTTAAGGTATTATGTTTGTATAGCTCATTTAAATTGTAATGGATAATTAAAAATAGATTAATAATTAGTCATCTATGATAATCATACTCTTATCCATGTTAGTTAAGTCTTCTAGGTATACATAGAGATATTTCAGACATAGGTAATCTCCAAATACTTCAAAGACCTACAGAATATGGCATTTAAAATACTTTAAAAATTTAGACTTTCTGGACAGTGAGACATATCTGCTCCTGGCAGCACCATTTTACTTCAGAGAGGAGGATGGGCATTGAAGACACTTCATATCTTATCTTCACCTTGGCAAAAATAGTCATTTGGGCAAGAAACTGTTTTTGCCTGGACTGCTTGATTGACTGGACATGCAGGACCCATAGAAAGGTGACCACTAAACTTTGCTTGACAAAATGGTCCTTCAGGTTCCTGCTTCACAGAGAAAACTGCCAGACATTCTACAGGACATTGAGAGAAGTGACCGAGAGACTCTAGCCCTGTGGGCTGAAAACAGATGCCCCAACTTTACAAAGGAACATTAGGTGACTGTCCAGGCTGCCAGCTGTCTCTGTCTACCCTGCAAGACTCCCGAAAGTTGCTTGCATCCTTCTCCCGGTTCTCAGGTACTATTATATCCTTCTGAGGTCTTTGATGTGGTTGAAGGCTAGATAGTAATAATTTCCTCAGTTATGATAAAAGATAAGTTAGATATAAAACCTTAGACTCACAAATATAAGATAGATAGGATATCTTCTTTAATGTTGTAACTGTAATTCTTGCTTGATAATTGTTTTGTTATATGTAATTGTACTATGTAAAAGTTAAAACCTTCCTTAAAAAAAAAAAAAAAGGGGAAGTGCTGTGGATATCGCTCTGTGTAAATAAAGTTCTGATTGGCCAGTGGCCAGGCAGGAAGTATAGGCGGGACAAGAGAGAAGAGAATTCTGGGAAGTAGAAGGCTAGGGAGAGACACCACCAGCCGCCACCATGAGAAGCAGCATGTAAAGACACTGGTAAGCCACAAGCCTTGTGGCAAAGTATAGACTAACAGAAATGGGTTAATTTAAGATAGAAGTAGATAACAAGCAGCCTGCCACGGCCATACAGTTTGTAAGCAATGTAAGTTTCTGTGTGCTTTCTTGGTTGGGTCTGAGCGACTGTGGGACTGGCGGGTAAGAGAGATTTGGCTTGACTGGGCCAGGCAGGAAAACTCTAACTACAACAGAGAAACCCTGTCTCAAAAAAAAGAATGAAGGAAAGAAAAAAAGAAAGAAAGGAAGGAAGGAAGGAAGGAAGGAAGGAAGGAAGGAAGGAAGGAAAGACCTGATAACCATTACCTCACCAAAGTAAACAACAGCTTTAAGTCATGTAAGTGATTGCATATAATCTTTCTATTTAAGAAATTTTTTTATTCATTTTACATTCCAACCACAGATCCCCCTCTCATCCCTCCTCCTGAAGACCCCACATGTACTCTTGAGATTAAAAGTAAGGCATTACTGGTGTCGGATGTCTCTATGTATGCTGTTAATATGTATTGCTATGATTAGTTAATAAAGAAGCTGCTCTGGCCTATGATAAGTTAGGTTATAGCCAGGTAGAAAATCAAAGGGAGAGAGAGGAAGAAGAAAGGCAGAGGCAGGAGAGACACCAGCCTGCCACCCAGGGAGCAACATGCCAGGAGACCAGTAAAGCCATGGAACACATGGCAAAATATAGATTAACATAAACGGGTTAATTTAAGATATAAGAGCTAGCTAGCAAGAGGCCTACCACAGGCCACATGGTTTGTAAATAGTATTAAGCCTCTGAGTGATTATTTTATAAGCAGCATGGGACTGAAGGGCTGGGTGGGACTATGGGGCTGGGTGGGACTGTAGGGCTGGGCAGGACCAGAGAAAACCTTCTGGCTACACATTACCTCTGAAGTTTTCCTTTCCCAAGCCCATAACCCTTAGTCAATCACAAGAAAAATATCAAATAAGTCACAGTTGAGAGACATGCTACAAAATACCTTGGGTCCCTCACTCCCACATAGGCACACAAAAGTTTTTTTAAAAAATGATACAAAGTCTCTGTATGTTGCCCTGGTTATCATGGAACTCCCTACATAGACAAGGCTGGCCTTGAAAGTTTTTTACTGTAATGAAAAATTAAAAATAAAAACTGTAAATTTTAGGAATCTTATAGTGATATTTTATTTGTATTGAAATGTGATTTTATTTGTATGTCAATAAAGTTGCCTTGAGGTCAGAGCAAGCCAGAGCAGAAGCTGAGCAGGAGTGGGGCACGCCTTTAATCCCAGCACTTGAGAGGCAGAGCTAGGTGGATCTCTGTGTGTTCAAGGACACAGCCAGCATGGCAGGCACACGCCTTTAATCTCAATACCAACCATAGAAGACCTGGAGGTCTGTATAAACAGGCAGTGACGAGGAGGTCATGTGGCTGGGTTTACAACCAATGAGAGAGGAGAACAGAAAGTTTTTAAATAGACAGGACGCAGAGAAGTAGGTCTTTTGCGGAGAGGAAGAACCGCAGAAGCAGTGAAGGGTAAGGTTTTCCGCTCTTGCTCTGACCTCATGGTTTTTAACTCTGCAATCAGTTCTGTGTTTCTTATTTAACAAGCCGGATACATCTACAGAATCTTACCAGAAACCCTTCTCAGTCAAGTAGACTGCTGGGTTTACCTTATCAAATTGCAATCTCATACAAGATACTTCTGGATTCACCATGTAATCTCACTTGTTGAAAAGAGAGAAAAGAAAAGGTTTCTTGGTAACCTATGGAGAGCCACCAAAGTGGTATCTTTTGCTCTCCTTTGAGGAGTCCATCACCATACTAATTCTTTCTGGGCACCTTTTTCTCTTGAATCTCTTTTGTGTTTGAGAAGCCTACACCTATGCTCTTATCCACTTTTACTTTTTTCTTGTGTGCCATGTTATTTTTAACTCTGATCCATATTCTTAATCCTGAAAGTCTTCCCTCTATCGAAGCTGTGGCTCCCATTTTGGTCAAAGTAAAAGTCTCTTGAACGTTAAATAAACTCTACTGGCAGTGAGAATGACAAAATGGAGCTGTGCCCTGCCCCTTGCTGGTAATAAGGCCCTATTTCAAGGAAAACAAAAATGTGAATTAAGGATGTATTTTGGTCAAAGGACTAGGTGTATTCCCAGAATTTGGGAGGCTGAGGCAGAAGGTTAATGTTGAGATTAGGCTTTATACCTTGTTCTGAGTCATTCCACTTTGTGTAAAATAGTGTATATCAAACTGTTACTTGCCTTAAAAGATTCCACTTATGGCCCCAGACTTCCCATCTGGACAAGAGGTGAGTGCCTGAGGTCATACCCAGAGAGGCCTGCCCCTAGGTCCCATCCCTGGGCACCAGCAATTGCGGGAAGACCTGCCCAACTTGGCCATTGGGCAGAACCCCACCCCCACCGGGAAGGTTCCCCTTCTCCAAGACCCTGCAATCTCCATGCTCTGTTCCACATCCATCCACCTGAGACCCCTGCCACTTCCTGATACTCATAGACCAGCCCAAAGCTCCCATCCAGCTCAGAACTCCCATCTGGACCAGAGCTTCCATCTAGACCAGAGAGAGGCTTGCTGAATATATCAGCTCTGTCTGGACCAAGAGCACTGATAAGACCAAGAACGAATCCACAAGGAGATGGGCAGATGTCAAGGCAGAAATACATACAACAAAATAAAGAGCAATACAGCAACACCAGAACCTAGCCCTTCTCCCACAGCTAGAGCTGAACATCACAGAATGGAAGAAGCAGAAGAAAACAACCATATGAATAACATCATGAAGGTGCTAAAGTCTTATAAAGAAGAAATCAAAAATGAAATGGAGGAACAGACAAACAAAAAATGGGAAGAACGCTATAAAAAAAGAAAAAACCAGAGGAAAGGACAAATAAAGCAGAAGAAAACAGTAAATCCCTGAAATCATGAAAAAGCAATGAAACAGATGAGGGAAATATTCCAAGACCTGAAAAGGGAAATAGAAAAAAATGAAGACACAAACAGAGGGAATGCTGGAAATAGAAAATCTGAGTAAACAAACAGGAACTTCAGATGGAAGTATAACCAAGAGAATGCAAGAGATGGAAGAGAGGATCTCTGGTGTTGAAGATATGGTAGAAGAAATAGATTCATCAGTCAAAGAAAAGACTAAAGCCAACAAAGTCATGGCACAAAATGTCCAAGAATTTGGGGCACCATGAAAGACCAAGTCTACAAATAATAGGGATAGAGGAAGGAAAGAATACCAACTCAAAGACACAGAAAATATATTTAACAAGATCATAGAAGAAAACATTCCCAACTTAAAGAAGGAAATGCCTATGAAGATACAAGAAGCCTATACAATACCAAACAGACTGGACCCCCCCAAAAAGTCCCCTTGCCACATAATAATTAAACAACTAAATTACAGAATAAAGAAAGACTATTAAGAGCAGCAAAGGAAAAAGGCCAAGTGACTTATAAAGGCAAACCCATCAGAATAACACCAGATTTCTCAATGGAGACTTTGAAAGCCAGAAGTACCTAGACAGATGCAATGCAGACACTAAGAGACCATGGATGCCAGCCTAGACTAATATACCCAGCAAAACTTTCAATCATCATGGATGGAGTGAATAAGACATTCCAAGACAAAGCCAGATTTAAACAATACTTACCCACAAACCCAGTCCTACAGAAAGCACTAGAAGGAAAATTCCAACCTAAGGAAGTCAGATACACCTTCAAAAACACAGGCAATAGATAAGACCACATCAGTAAACCCCAAAGAAGAGAAGTACACACACATTACCACCAAAAACAAAACAAAACAAACAAAAAAACAGGAATGAACAATCACTGGTCATTAATATCTCACCTATAAAAAGACAAAGACTAATAGAATGGATAGAAAAGCAGGACCCATCTTTCTTCTGCAAACAAGAAACACACCCCAAATTCAAAGATAGACACTACCTCAGAATAAAAGGCTGGGAAAAGACTTTCCAATCAAATGGTCTTAAGAAGCAAGCTGGTGTAGCCATCCTAATATCCAGCAAAAGAGACTTCAAACTAAAATCAATCAAAAGAGATGAAGAAGGACATTGCATGCTCATCACAGGAAAGATCCACCAAGATGAAGTTTCACTTCTGAACATTTATGCCCCAAACACAAGGGCACCCACATATGTAAAAGAAACATTACTAAAGCTTAAATCACATATAAAACCTCACACATTAATAGTGGGAGACTTCAACACCCCACTTTCACCACTGGACGGATCTGCCAAATTGAATCTTACCAGAGAAATAAAGGACTTAACTGATGTTATGACTCAAATGTACTTAATCATTATCTACAGAACATTCCACCCTAACAAAAAGAATATACCTCCTTCTCAGCACCCCATGGAACCTTCTCTAAAATCGACCACATACTTGGCCACAAAGCAAATCTCAACAGATAAAAAACAATTGGAATAACCTCCTGTGTTCTATCAGACCACCATGGTTTAAAGTTAGATTTCAACAACAACAAAAACTACAGAAAACCTACAATCTCATGGAAACTGAGTAATGCTCAACTGAATCACCAATGGGTTCAAAAAGAAGTAAAAAAAGAAATTAAAGACTTCCTAGAGAACAACAAAAATGAATACACCACATACCCAAACTTATGGGACACTATGAAAGCAGTGTTAAGAGGTAAATTCATAGCACTAAATGCCCACATAAAGAAGTTGGAGAACTCTCACACTAGTGACTTAACAGCACACCTGAAAGCTCTAGAACAAGAAGAAGCAAAGTCTCCCAGGAAGAAGAGATGCCAGGAAATTATCAAATTGAGAGCTGAATCAACAAAAGAGAAACAAAGAGAATACTACAAAAAATTAATGAAACAAAGAGTTGGTTCTTTGAGAAAATCAACAAGATAGACAAGCCCTTATCCAAACTAACCAAAAGACAGAGAGAGAGAGCTTCCAAATTAACAAAATCAGAAATGAAAAGGGAGACATAACATCAGAAAACAAGGTAATCCAGAGAATCATCAGGTCATATTTCAAAAACCTCTACTCCACAAAACTGGAAAATCTAAAAGAAATGGATAATTTTCTGGATAGGTACCACATACCTAAGTTAAATCAAGACCAGGTAAACCATTTAAATAGTCCAATAACTCCTAAGGAAATAGAATCAGTCATTAAAAGTCTCCCAACCAAAAAAAGCCCAGGATCAGATGGTTTCACTGCAGAATTCTAGCACATCTTCAAAGAAGAGTTAATACCAATACTCTTTAAATTGTTCCACACAATAGAAGCAGAAGGAATATTACCAATCTCCTTCTATGAGGCTACAATTACCCTGATTCCTAAACCAAACAAAGATGCAACAAAGAAAGAGAACTACAGACCGATCTCCCTCATGAACATTGATGCAAAAATGCTCAACAAAATATTGGCAAACAGACTCCAAGAACACATCAAAACAATTATCCACCACGATAAAGTAGGCTTCATCCCAGGGATTCAAGGGTGTTTCAACATACAAGAAACTGTCAATGTAATACTCCATATAAACAATCTGAAAGAAAAAAAACTCAATGATCATCTCACTAGATGCTGAAAAGGCCTTGACAAAATTCAACACCCCTTCATGATAAAGGTCTTGGAGAGATCAGGAATACAGGGAACATACCTAAACATAATAAAGGTAATCTACACCAAGCCAACAGCCAACATCAAACTAAATGGAGAGAAACTCAAAGCAATACCACTAAAATCAGGAACAAGGCAAGGATGTCCACTCTCCCCATACTTATTCAATACAGTCCTTGAAGTTCTAGCCAGAGCTATAAGACAACATAAGGAGATTAAGGGGATACAAATTGTAAAGGAAGAAGTCAAGCTTTCCCCATTTGCAGATGACATGATCGTATATATGAGTGATGCCAAAAATCAACGAAGGAACTGATATAACTTATAAACACCTGCAGCAACATAGCAGGATACAAGATCAACTCAAAAAAAATCTGTAGCCCTCCTATATAATAGACAAACAGGCTGAGAAGGAAATCAGAGATATATCACCCTTTACAATAGCCACAAATGATATAAAATACCTTGGGGTTACTCTATCTAAGCAAGCAAATTACCTGTATGACAAGAACTTTAAGTCCCTGAAAAAAGAAATTGAAGAAGATGTCAGAAAATGGAAAGATCTCCCATGATCATGGATAGGTAGGATTAACATAGTAAAAATGGCAATCTTACCAAAAGCAATCTACAGATTCAATGCAGTCCTCATCAAAATACCAACACAATTCTTCACAGACCTGGAAAGAATAATGGAAAAACAAAAAACCCAGGATAGCCAAAAGAATCCTGTACAGTAAAACTACCTCTGGATGCATCACAATCCCCAACCTCAAACTCTACTATAGAGCTACAGTAATAAAAACAGCTTGGTACTTGCATAAATATCAACATGAGGACCAATGGAATCAAACTGAAGACCCTGACATTAACCCACACACCTATGAACATATAATTTTTGACAAAGAAGCCAAAACTGTATAATGGAAAAAAGAAAGCATCTTCAGCAAATGGTGCTGGCATAACTGGATGTCAATGTGTAGAAGGCTGCAAATAGATCCATATCTGTCACCATGCACAAAACTTAAGTCCAAGTGGATCAAAGACCTCAACTTAAATCCAGTTCCTCTGAACCTGATAGAAGAGAAAGTAGGAAATAGTCTTGAACACATTGGCCTAGGAGATCACTTCCTAAATATAATACCAGTAGCACAGACACTGAGAGAAACAATCAATCAATAGGACCTCTTGAAACTGAAAAGCTTTTATAGAGCAAAGGACATGGTCAACAAGACAAAGTGACAGCCTACAGAACGGGAAAAGATCTTCACCAACCTCACATCTGACAGAGGGCTGATCTCCAGAACATGTAAAGAACTCAAGAAATTAGACATCAAAATGTCCAAATAAAATGTCCAAATAAAAATAAAATGTCCAAATAAAATGTCCAAATAAAAAATGGGCTATAGAGCTAAACAGAATTCTCAACAGAGGAAACTCAAATGGCTGCAAGACATTCCAGGTATTGCTCAACATCCCTAATTATCTTGGAAATGCAAATCAAAATGACTCTGAGATACCATCTTACACCTGTCAGAATCATTAAAATCAAAAACACTGAAGACAGCTTATGCTGGGAAGATGTGGAGCAAGGGGAACTCTCATCCACTGCTGGTGGAAATGCAAGCTTGTACAGCCACTTTGGAAATCAATATGGTGCTTTCTTGGAAAATTGGGAATCCATCTCCCCCAAGACCCAGCTATACCATTCTTGGGAATATATCCAAGGAATGCTCAATCATACCACAAGGGCATTTGCTCAGCTATGTTCATATCAGCATTGTTTGTAATAGCCAGAACCTGGAAACAACCTAGATGCCCTACAACTAAAGAATGGATAAAGAAAATGTGGTATGTATACACAATGGAGTACTACTCAGCAGAGAAAAATAATGGCAAATGGATGGATCTAGAAAAAAATCATCCTGAGTGAGGTAACCCAGACTCAAAAAGACAAGCATGGTATGTACTCTTTCATAGGAGGATACTAGATATAAAACAGAGATGACTAGACTGCTACTCACAACTCCAGGGAGGCTACCTAGAAAACAGGACCCTAAGAAAGACATAGGGACACCCAATGACAGAGAAATGGATGAGATCTACATGAACAACCTGGATGTGAGTGGGGGTATGAAGGGCAAAGTTCGAGGGAAAGAGAGCTTAGGGGAGCAGGAGATCCCAGCTGGATCAAGAACAGAGAGGGAGAACAAGCAATAACAGACCATGATAAATGAAGACCACATGAGAATAGGAAGAAGCAAAGTTCTAGAGAGGTCCCCAGAAATCCACAAATGTACCTCCACTGTGCAATGGTCGAGAGAAAGCCCAAACTGTCCTACTCTGGTGATTGAATGGTCAAACACTCTAACTGTCATGCAAGAACATTCATCTAATAACTGATGGAAGTGGATGAAGAGATCCTTGGCCTGGCCCCAGATGGAGCTCCAGGAGTCCAGTTGGCGAGAAAGAAGAGGGAGTATATGAGCGAGAATTGTTGAGACCAAGTTTGGAAAAATCACAGGGACAAATAGCCAAACTAATGGAAACACATGAACCATGAACCAAAAGCTGTGGAGCCCCCAACTGGATCAGACCCTCTGGATAAGTGAGATAGTTGAATAGCTTGAATTGTTTGGGAGGCCCCAGGCAATGGGACCGGGACCTGTCCTTAGTGCATGAGCTGGCTGTTTGGAACCTGAAGCTTATCCTGGGACACTTTGCTCAGCCTGAGAGGAGGGGACTGGACCTGCCTGGACCGAATCTATTAGGTTGAGCTGAATTCCCAGGGGAGTCTTTGCCCTGGAGGAGATGGGAATGGGGAGTGGGCTGGGAGGAAGGCGGGGGTGGGGGGGGGGGGGGGGGCCCGGGAGGGGGGAGTACAGGGGAACCCATGGCTGATATGTAAAATTAAATTATATTATAAAATAAAAACGTGAAAAAATGGATACTTTGCAAGGCTATTCATTGCAATTCCTCTTGAATGATTTCCTCATCTCCAGAATCAAGCATATTTCTTTCCTGTGTGAATAACATGAACAGCTACCCCATAAAGATCTTATAATCTGCTTCAGAAGAAGTCTAGGGAGTTCTTCCTGAACCTGCCATATCTCAAATTTTTTCAACTTAAAATATTAAGGACCAAATTTTGAGGTAGTATGTCCTAAACACTGTTGGGGCAGATGCAATGATGTCTGCAACATCTCATGTGAGCCAAGGAAAGAAAACAACAAAGGGAGGAAGGGAAGGAAGTGGGGAAGAGTACATGTGACAAGATGTTCCAAACTGGTGAGTGAGAATGAACAGCATATGAGTTATATTATTCTTGCTACTGAAAAAATTTAGAATAGAAAACTGTAACAGAAAGCAAGCTTGGGAATATCATGGGTAAACTGACAGAAATTTCTTTAGAAGTCAAGTTTTTATTTTTCACATTGCTCACTGCAACAGGGCTGGCTATTTGTGTGCTCTGAGCACTTCCAATATGACTGTCTTCACAGAACAATCTGTTCTCACTGTTTATTAAAAGTTGCACAGATGGTTAAACTAAATTTAGGATTACATGTTTAACTCCAGTAACCTCCTGATTGTGAAATAAAAGACTCTCAAGCAACTTTTGAACTCTGATTCTAAAAAGTTCCCAACTTATTTATGAAGCTGTTTTGAAGTCATGCAGACATTTTAAGATCAATTTTTTAAAAAGGTAGTACAGGCAAGGAATGACATTTGTCTCAACAGTTACACCAGCTCTTGGCCTTGCAAGGAATCCTAGTTGTGTTACTATTACTATGGTGAAACACCATTACCAAAAGCAGCTTGAGTAAGGAAGGATTTGTTGGGCTTACATATCCCAAATCACTGTCCATTGAGGGAAGCCAAGGCAGGAACTAAAGCCAGGAAGGAAGCTAGAGACAGAAGCTCATACAGAGGCTATAAAAGGGTGATACTCACTGCCTTGCTCTTTGTGATTTGCTTAGCCTACTTTCTTATATAACTCAGCATCACCAGCCCTGCAGGGGAGGGGTGGGATCCACCATGGGCTGAGATCTCCACATCAATCACTAATCAAGAAAATGCCCTACAGGCTTACCTACAGCTGGATGCTTTTTCTAAATTGAGGTTCCCTCCTCTCAGATAACTTTGGCTTATGTCAAGTTGACTTAAAACTAGACAGCGCAAAATCCCTATCTGCTGTTTCAAATTCTGTTCATTTATGAACCGCCTAACAAAATTAGTGGCTATACTAAATAAATCTACACTTTGTTCTGAACAAACTGAAATTGGAACTTCTGACCAGTCTATTTATTTGTCATTTTTAAAAAGCAAATTACCAGTGGCATTCTTGAAAAAAATTGAAGGCTATTCTTGGTTATCAACTTGACTACATCTGGAATTGCCTAAAACCCTAATGACTGGGTAAACTTTTGAGGATTTTTTTTCCTTAATTAAATAATTTGAAGTAGGAACACCTTCTTCTTCTTCTTCTTCTTCTTCTTCTTCTTCTTCTTCTTCTTCTTCTTCTTCTTCTTCTTCTTCTCCTCCTCCTCTTCCTCTTCCTTTCCCTCCTCCTCTTCTTCTTTTCTTCCTCTTCTTCTTCCTCCTCCTATTATTATTATTATCATTTGTTATTATTATCCTCCTTCTTTTATTTTCCTCTTTTTTTGAGACAGGATGTCTCTGTGTATTCCTGGCTGTTCTGGAACTTGCTCTGGAACAGGCTGGCATTGAATTTACAGAGATCTGCCTGCCCCTGCCTCTGCCTCCCAAGTGCATGTGCCACCAACCACCCAGCAGAAGACCAACTTCTATTCTTTGAGGTGGTAAGATCCACCTTTAATCTGGACCTTACCTTCTGCTGGTAGCCTACATAAAAGGCGTGGAAAAGGGAAGCTCGTTTTCTTTGTGTGCTTGTTCTTGCCCTTGCTAACAAGTCCATTCCCTGACTAGCTTTAGAGCCTACTTCTTTAGGATTCCAGTATATACTGAAGACCAGCTGAGACTTTCAGCCTTATGAACTGAACAACTACTGGATTCCTCTGTTCATAGACAACTATTGTATTATCTGGACCACAGCTTGTAAGTCATTCTAACAAATCCCCATATATATATACATTTTATAAGTTCTGTTACTCTAAAGAACCCTGACTAACATACTACCCTGTCATTGGCCCTATGTGTGAAAATAATACCAGCACAACTCACTGAACACAGAGTAATTGAGCTGGTGCCTACATAGATGCTTTATCCTTAATGACTAATGTTTATGGTACTAGAAGGTACCCTGCTGTTAGGGACCAAGATGTCAGGAACCAAACATGAACCATGGAAAGTACTAGCTAGACCAAAGAACAACTCATAAGCCCCTTCCCAGAGCAGTAACCAGAGGCCTCCAAAGATAAGAGAACATCCCACAGTCAGGTGCCATGACAACCGAACATAAAGAGCATTCCATGGTCAGGTAGCCTAGCAACAGAATATACTGCCCCTGACCAGTGACCTTAGCCGACATCTCGCAGTTGCACTATCTGCCTCACACTCTTGCACCCCTTCCATGTTCTACACGCCCCTTTTCCCTTTCCCTCCTTCCTGCCCCTTCCCCCCTTATGCTATATAAGCCATGTGGAGAAAAATAAAGATTGGCGGCTTGATCAGAATTCTGTCTTGCTGTCCGTCTCTTTGTGTCGCCCTTCCCTTTCATTCTCTCCCACAGGTGGGTCGCCCCTCGTTGGAACCCCGCTGGCCGGGGCACTCTGCATACTATCAGAGGAGAAGGGTAAACATTAACCCATCTATAAACCTTCCTCTACAATAATGATCTGCCTGCAAGATGTGCTAGAGCAATAGTGGGGGAAAAGTGGAGTAACCAACCAATATCTGATTGAATTTAAGGCCTACTCCATGAAATGAAACCCATACCTGACACTTCTCAGGTGGCCAAGAACCTGAGACTAGATAGGCCAGGGACCCAGGAGAAAAGCAAATACTACTATTCTGCTAAAGGAATATAGGAATAAAATGATTTCTGACATTCTGTTATAATCATAGATCACTACCTTGCTCAATCATCAGAGAAGTTTTCTATGAAGTTTGAGACCATAGGAACAGATCATATATTCAATCCAGACTATAATTAGCCAAATTTATTGAAATTGCTAGCAGGACAACAATCTCTGAGACAAATTAGAGACTGCCATGCATAGGGGGATGAAAGAAGACTTTTTAAAGGTAAAAATTACAAGAAGACCTTGTACAAGAAAGCCAAGAGCTATTGTGCTCTACTAAGATTAGGTAGTCAAGTTAATCTCAAAATAGTCCTTGGGTGTCTGTATAAGAAGGTTACAGAAGCAACAAGCTGTTAGTCACAGCACAACAAAGTAGACTGTCGTGGCTGTACATCTCTGGGTCCAAATAACTGAGTCAGGATTATGGGGAACTTGTACAAAGATGGATGCCTACAATAAAATGGAGGGTTTTTTTAGTATCACATTCTCTACTGGCTCTAGATCATTTTAAACAACTAATTGATTCACATTTATATAGGTTGATATCTTAATTATGTTGATTTTTTTCCCCAGTTCATGATGCAAGTGCTTGTGGTAACACCAAAAGTGATAGAAGGAGAGGGTTTTAGCCCATTACATTCTCTACTGGCTATAGGGGAATGAGTTGGGGAATTTAACTCTTTTTTGATTGGCCAGCAAGGTCAGAGAGATACAAAGAGGTAGCCACTGACATTTATAATCAGCATTAGGATGGTTAAGGCAATGAGACAGAGAAAATAAACATTTGCTTTACCCATATAAAATTAATAAGATCCATTTATCCAGATTCTAGGCCCCATCTTGAGTTACTTTTGGCAAGTTTTTTTGTGTTTTGTTTTTGTTTGTTTTGTTTTGTTTTTTAGCTCTTTTATTTTTAACAGGAATTTGTGACACTGAAGGAGCCTGGAGGCCAACATGAGCTTTGGTATGTTAATAGACACCATAGACAGCTATTTGTTCCTTTTGCCAGAGAGAAGGAAAGCAACTCCTTTTGGCAGTGAGGAGTGAGTTTTCCTTGTGCCTAATAGTCCAGCCTTTTGTCAAGGATAATGGGTGATATATTGTCTTTTATAACTGCTTTTTAGCTGAAATTAGGATGTCATTGCAATCCAAGAAGACTGGAATGCCAGACAAAGTTCTAGAGAGGGGCAGGGCACATCTGGTTTGCTGTCCAGGTTCTGTTGGGCCACCTGAGGCTAGTGAAGAGCAGGTAGCTTTGGAATAGTCTAGAATGCTGGCCCAAAGCAGGGGCTTAAGCTGGTAACAAATTCCATCAGAAACATTTGACTTACATCAGCTTTATATATATATATATGTTTTTTTTTTTTTTTAAACAGGGTTCACTGATTCTAAAGGACCACCTAAGGCTGGTGTATTTGGAGCAGTTTGTAAACTTCAGTTTACTGGATATCTGCTGAAACAGATATAGACTAGGTACAGAAAGTAAAGTTAAGGAGCTAAGGGGAAAAATAATTATCTGGGGTTTACATATGAAACTTCCAGGCCTATGGTGCTGGTTGTTGGGATAATGGAAGAAGTTTCAATATAAGGTGGGGAATAGAGAGCTTAACCTCAGGAACAATACAGTATGCAGGGAAGCTTAGGCTGATGGGACAGGAGTGCCTGGATCCAAATCTCGACTCTCTAAAGTTCATATGAATTTTTTTAATTTGATAAAGAGATAAAAAGTTTTAAATATGTTAGCACAATCACTGTTTGTAATCTGTATGGAAATCCTCATTGTAGAAAAAGCAGTTAACATGTGTCTGTAAACAGGTGGAGTAGACTCCTGCCTGTGAGCTATAGCAAAAGCTATGGATTTGGGTTAAAAGGATAAACATTTTTCTTGTCCAGTGGGATGGATATATAAAATTGACATAGATATTTTAGCATAATGAGAAATACATTTAAGTTTATATTTAGAAAGCAATAAAAGGAAATTTAAATTATTGAGCTTGTGACTATGATAAAGAAGTCAATGCTTTATTGGGGTAGATTAATAGCTTATCAGAAATTTCTTAATATCTTAAAATTCTGAAGTTTTGAAGTCTTAATATAACAATATCATAGCAAGAGTGAAAGATATCTGAATTTTTTAAATTTTATATATCTTAAATTATCTTTCAGATCCTTATAGCTTGCATTTTACACATCTTAAATTACTTTTTATCTGCCATTATACATTACATTCATATACCCCAAATTATTTCTGTAAATCCTTATAACTTCCATTTACCTACACTAAATTATTTTTATAGATCCTCATAATTTTTATAAACTTTATGCCTTTTATTCCATCCAATCATTTACCATTAGATATAGGTGGTTAATTACTGAAATCAGTCATTGAAAAGCTAGTTTATTTGTTTGTTTTTACTAGTAAAAGTTACACTGAAACCTCTTTTATGAGTTTACCTAGTAATTCTAAAAAAACCAAGGCCTGATTTCTACATATGAAATGAACTGACCAGGCAGTTGCTCTCTGTGTGACACTTCAGATTGGGAAGGTATCCTGATAGTCAGGAGTTAAGGAATACCATAAAGTCACACTGCACAACAAACCTCACACAGACTTATTGGGAGGGAAAAACCCAGAAGGGTAGCTGCCTCAGCTTGGGTGAGAGGCAGTAGAGAACTGAGCAAAAGACAGGGTTTCCCTGGGGGGCAGAGCTTTCCAGGGTGGCTGTAATTGAAGGAGTTATCTGGCCTGATCTTAGGGAAACATCAGGGAATTTTTTTTCTTCAGGTCAGGGCCTGGCCACACTCTTGTCTTGAAAAGTGGGGAATGGCCACTATAGTGGTTAGGGAAGTCTGGGGGGCAGGGTATTCTGGGGGTGGATTAATGTCAGCCGGAGGTCTCCAGGGGCAAGGCTTACAAGGATAGTCTTTGTACACTGCAGGGAAAGCCACTCTTGACACCCAAGTCATTGTGAATAGCCAACATTTTCCCCCTCTCGTTTACTATTAATAAATAGTAAACAAAGGGGGCAGAAAAGTGGGTAATGTTATCACTAGGCTATTTCCTATTGAATGTAAGTGTCAAAGCCTTGGAGCAAGCTTGATATTCACCATCAGGGCATAATCAGGAGTTGCAGGCTCCTGGCTCTGCAGCTGGCAGACAGTAATTCTCTAATAGCAACTGATAAAAACAAAATCTGGTTAGAAATCTTTTTTGTTGTTGAAGAAACCTAGATAAGAAGTTTATGAGGCAGGGTGTGGCTAGAAGAATTAAGAAAATGAGGAGAATGGGGATTATGAAGGGTAGTATCCAATTCCATATTGGACTATCAATGATCCAATGGCCAGAGGCACTGAGCTCATTGATGAAACATCTTACATTTTTGGAGATGTGTGTGAAGTTGCCAGATCTTGTCTTTTGCTATACCTGATTGATGAATATAGAAGCAACGTTCCTTCCTGAGGAAGAGAAAAAGACCACCACTCTTTCTTGTTAGTAAATCTAATCCTCACCAAATTTGTACTTGGATGGTCAGTGAGTCTAATGGACCCCGGAGGGTAAAAATAGTCTGAGCTACCCATTGGAGATACTGAATGAACTAAGAAGAAAACCAATGGGAAATAGCTAGGGAAGTAGTCAGTTCCATTGCTCCATTGGCAATGCTAGTGGTCAAAAGCAGGACTGCTAGAAAAGGTATTATTACCTTAACCACTCATTTGTCATGCTGTGCTGCTATAAACACTGTAGAGGGAATTATCAAGGATTCTTCACCAGGCACCAACCCTAATTTTGAAAAAAAGAAGACCAGGGCACAAGTCTTGGACCACCCATCAGGTAGGCAGGCATATGTTTGAATGCCTCAAATAATCGAGGCATTGTGAATGTTTGAACGTGAGGGGCTGAGTGGTAGTACTAGGGGTAAGGTATTACTGCAGTCTGCAGAGTCCAGTGTGCTCACAAAGCATATTCCTAAGGAGTTAAAGCAGTCTGTGATACCATAGAGAAATTTAGGAGAGTTAAAGGGTGGTGGTGGTGGTGGTGGTGGTGGTGGTGGTGGTGGTGGTAGTGATATTTATCTTAGAGCAATCAACAAGTGGTAGGATGAAAGAATCTAATAAGAGAGTAGAGAACAAATGGTGGTCATGAGTTTGACCTATGAGGGAGATATAACCAACATTCTCAAAAGCAGTCAAGCAGAACATTATCCAATAACTGATATACAGAGATTAATGTCTGAAACAAAAAAAGGGTATGACAGGGAGGTGGGATCAATATTGTCTAGGAGGAGTGATGTTAGGGGTGTAAGGACTTTTGAAGAGTGTTGGACCACTTCTTCTACTACATCTATACCTAGAGGTTGAAAGAGTAGGGTGTGTATTCTCTGTGTTTTGATCATTCCTGATGGACAGCTGTAATGAATGCTATAATAAAGTTTACCAATGATCCCTGTCTCCATCTAGGTTGCCATGGGTCCTTAGTTAGGATATATAAAATATACCCCATTCTGCATAAAAGGTAGGAACATCTTTCTGAATATGCATCATGTATCTTATAGGACCAATATGGGCAGCCTTCATAAGTCTCTGCCTCATGTTGACAGTAATATCTAGTTTGATCATAGAGAGGGTAGGCATAGAAAACAGGGGTTTTAGAAATTTATTTAGGTGTTATAAGTATCCCCTTTTGGCAATCTGCTGATGAGACTCCACCACATGAGTGGTCTGGTTGAACTTTTAAGTATAGGTTTCCTGAACTGCAAATCTCCATATGTATAGTTCATTATGAATGGGTGCAAGCAAGAGGAAATAGAAAGAGAATATGTAGGGCATAACCTAATAGAGTCAGACTTGGGTCTTGGCAGATGTACAAGACCTCATTCTTCTGAGACTGGAGGTAGGCTTGCTGTGGAGTGTCGTTCTGTATGCTATGAATATGTTTTGATCTCATTAGTTGATAAATAAAATGCTGATTGGCCAGTAGCTAGGCAGGAAGTATAAGTGGGATAAACAGATGAGAATTGTGGGAAGAGGAAGGCTGAATCAGGAGTCACCAGCCAGACACAGAGGAAGCAAAGTGACTAAGGCAGAACTGAAAAAAGGTATCAAGCCACATGGCTAAACACAGATAAGAATTATGGGTTAATTTAAATGTAAGAGCTAGTCAGTAATAAACCTGAGCTAAAGGCCAAGCAGTTGTAATTAATATAAGCCTCTGTGTGTTTACTTGGGGGATGTAAGTGGGAGAGATTTGTCCCAACCACCAGCCAGCTGGGACACAAGAAAACTTCCAACTACAAAGCTGATGAACCTTGGTATCTTCTGAAATGTAAGAGAACAAGATCCTGTTGGGGTCAAAACGTAAAATGAAGGATTATCTTGAGACAATGGTATAAAGGGCTTGACATTAAAAAGAGGAAAACAATGAGGGAAACCATTGAGCTTAGTGGCACTTAGGGTAGTAAGGATGACCCTGAATGGGCCCATCCACTTAGGAGAAAGAAGAGGGGGTTGTGACCAGGAGGAGAGAGGAGGACTAACTCCCCAATGTTGATCAAAGAAGAAAGGGGGTTGTTGTGGATATCACTCTGTGTAAATAAAGTTCTGATTGGCCAGTGGCTGGGCAGGAAGTATAGGCGGGACAAAAGAGAAGAGAATTCTGGGAAGTAGAAGGTTGGGGAGAGACACCACCAGCCGCCACCATGAAAAGCAACATGTAAAGACACTGGTAAGCCACAAGCCATGTGGCAAAGTATAGACTAACAGAAATGGGTTAATTTAAGATAGAAGAAGTAGATAACAAGAAGCCTGCCACAGCCATACAGTTTCTAAACAATGTAAGTTTCTGTGTGTTTACTTGGTTGGGTCTGAGCGTCTATGGGCCTGGTGGGTGAGAGAGATTTGTCCTGACTGTGGGCCAGGCAGGAAATATCTAACTACAGGGGTCAAGATGAAGATGAGGCAAATGATAGTGGGTGAAGTTCCAAAGGAGCATGCAATGATAGTGTAACAAGGGGATGAAAATGTGATCAGGGAAAGGTCACAGCTGAAATGTGAGGCCAAGAGGCTGAATCAGCTATCCACATATTACCTCAAAAGTGGAGATAAAGAGGAGTTTCTTTTGGAGGGCTCTTAATCTCAGGAGTTTTAACCGATAGGTATGAAGTTCTTGGGAGAGTTTGATAAGAATAGTTTTTAGAGAGTTGTTGGTTTGTTCAACCATGCCTAAAGACTGGCAATACATGGGATTTGGAAACCATATGAGATGTTAAGGGCTTTGGTTAAAGTTTGAGAGATGTGAGAGGTAATTCCATTATCTGATTGAAGGAAAGTTGAACCTCTGAAACCAGTGACATTCTTCCTGAAAAAGAGATAAGAAACTGTTATCTTTCTTTAGATTTATTTATTTATACTTATGAATGTTCTCTTTGCATGTATGCCTGCATGACATAAGAGGGCATCAAACAGAACAGGGTATTAGATCCCATTACAGATGGTTGTGTGCTACCATATGGTTGCTGCAAATTGAACTCCGGACCTCCAGAAGAGCAGCCAATTAGCTCTTAACCACTGAGTCATCTCTCCAGAACCTATCTGGGATCTTTTATTAGCAATGTGGAAAGCTTCTACCAATCCTGAGAATGTATCTACCAGGATCAAAGGTATCTGAAACATCTGTGTTCATGTTGGTGAAGTCAAGTTGCTAGTGCAACCAGGGAGGGATCCTCTGGTTTGATGAGTGGGGAAAGAGAGAGTCTGATGCCTGGAGGTGGGATTAGAAGTCTGGCAAATTTTACAAAAAGCATTGATAGTATTTAGAAAAGATAGATTCTCAGGGATAGGATATGAATAAGTTTTAATCAATTGAGACAGACCCTGGCTATTAGGGTGAAAGATCTTGTGCAAATAGAATAACATTTTTTCTAGTACCTGGGGATGATAACAAATATGTGGGTTATAAAATGAGAGTGCACTATAATGTGTAGGTCACAGCTCTAGCCACCTCATCAACTAGGTTATTTCCCTTGGAAATCATGAAATTGTTCACTTGGTGTGATCAACAGTGGACAATTTTTATGGCCATGGGAAGATGAGAATCCTCTAGGGGGGCCATAATTTGGTCTGAATTGGTTGTGGACCCTCCTTTTTTGTTAGTAGCCTCTGCTTCTTCCAAATAGCTGCATGTGACAAGAGCATGTGAAAAGCACACTTGGAGTCTGTATAAGGTTTAGGGACTGTCCCTTTGCTAGTTGAAAGTTGTGAAGAAAAGATATTAATTTGGCCTGTTGTTTTGTGGTTAGGGCTGGAAGGGCCTGTGCTTCAACCACTATAGTGTCTAAAACAATAACATATCCATCTTTTAATACTTCTTCATGTAGGAAAAAGCTGCCATCTTTGTAACAGTATAGATGGCCTGAGGTAGCACTCCCTCATGTATATGTGTAGGATGAGATAATAACTCTTTTAGGGTCTCGATGCACAAGTGAGATGAGGAGTACTCCAGGACAGGTCAGGGAGGAAATCTGAAATGTTAAGAAGTAGGCATGGTTTAAGTACAGTGTTCTCTACCAATGTTACCAGAAGAAAGAGAACTCATAAGGTAGTAGTGTTTGGAGGTCATTGTATGTTAGAAAGTGGGAAAAATGGTGAGGAAAGAAGACAGTAATGGGTGACCCAGTGTTGGAGCCTTAGGCCTAGTATTGTATCAATATATGAGTACTTGTTAAATGGGTCTCCATAAGGCAAAAACTTTTAGAGACAGTCACACTTGGCAAGGACTAGAGGACTTTGAGACAGTACAGAATGTTGCTGGGACTAAGGCCTCTACATTCTCTTCTCTTTCATAATGTTGATGATTCTCTCAGCAATTTTTAGTGTTGCTTTGTTAGTCACATATGGAAAGTTGTAATCATTCTTTGAAATCCTATTTTTTTTCTCAAATATTTTCTACTAAAATTCTTTTGGAATTGATGCTTCTCAGATTACTCATCTTGAAATACCAGCTGTCACTCCAGATCCTGGAAGACTATTTAAGTACTGACAGGATTGGTGAGCAGTTGAAGTGCAAGCTAACTGTATAAAGGCATCTTATAATAGATCACCCCTATTTCTGTAAATATGCTTTGTTAAGTTTTGAACCATATTGTTGTACTTGTAAGTATGTGGCTATATTTATCATCTTTTACCTTTGTAAAGACAAGATTTACCAGAATCAATATTTGGCCAGGCTAGCAAAATGATAAGTGTTGTTTTGGTTTAAAAGATATTTTGAAGTGAAAGTTGAGGAAAAACATATTTGACATTTTTTTTTTTTTGGTGAAGGTTAATGTTGGAGGCTAGGAAAAACATGTTTGTTAGTATGAAAAATCATACTAGTTTTTAAAGTATAAATAAAGACAGCTTGAGATATTCAGGGCCAGCTACTTGTGTGAAATTCATCTGGTGGTCTTACACTAACTTCATTTAGTTGCACAGATACCCCTTCCCTATCTCAGGATTTGAACAAGGGCTGCAGTGGGACCACAGCAGAGAGGCTCCTGAACAGGGACCTGAGATGCTGTTGAAGGATATTTGATTGTACTGTGGAACCTGAGACTGTGTTAATAAAATCAACCTCAGATAAGGTTTGAAATAAATTACTTAATTATTTATTAATAATTAAGTTGTCAATCTAATTGTAGGCTATAGCCAGTTAATATCTTCTAGCAATTTTTGAAAATCATTAAGAAATCATAATTGTTCTCTCCTGATTTCTACTTTCTTTGGTTAAATTTTTATAAAAGTATCTTGTATCCTAGGTAATTATTAGAATCTACTCTTAGTATTTTTTCAGGAGCAATTTGTAATTTTCAACAAGGCAAATTTTTCAATACTTCTTCAAACACTTTTCCTAAGGTATCTGAGTCTGAATCAGTTAGTAAGATATCGTCTATATAATAGTAAATTATAGAATGAGAAAATTGTTTATAAATTATTTCCAATCATTGTTACATAAAATATTGACACAAAGTTTTTCATTCCTTGTGGAGGAACTTTCCACTGATACCTTTTAACAGGCTGAGAATTATAAGTAGGCACTGTGAAAGTAAATTTTCTCTATCCTGTTCTTGTAAAGGTATAGTTTAAAAAAAGAAGTCCTTTAAATCAACCACTATAATAGACCATCCTTTAGGCAATAGAAAAGTCAAGGAAATTCCAGACTATAAAGAGCCCATTGGCTGAATCACCTTATTTACAGCTCTAAAATCTGTTAGCATTTCATTCTCCATTTTCAGATTTCATTTTAATGACAAATACAGAATTCCAAGAACTAGTTGATTCTTCAATATATTGATCATTTAGCTGTTCCTATACCAGCTGCTCTAATGCCAATATTTTTTCTGATGTCATAGACCATTGTTTCACCCAGACACTTTGTCAGTTAACCATTTTAAAGATAAGGCTGTTGGTACCTTTGAAAGATTGACAACTCTTGTGCCTTGTTTATACACAACCTGAATGGTCAGTGACTATCCTTAATAATACCTTTTAATATTTTTCTCAGAAGCACATGTTAGTCTTTGGTTGTTTCTGAGATTGGAGGAATGTTAATCTGGTGTTTCCATTGCTTTAATAACTCACATCCTGATAAATTCATTGCTATCTTAGCCACATATGGCTTTGATTTTCCTCTCTGTCTTTCTGGGCCATCTTTCACTTATTTTAACTGAAATAAAATCCAATCCCCAGAAGCTGAACACTTAACTCCTGAAGAGGTCAATTTGAACGCCATGATTTTGGTTAAATTGTTGTCACATCTGGCTTTATGTTTATCAAACTCTCAATAACAATACTTGTTTTATGGTCTCTCCTGAAATTTTTGTTTTATCTAATGAAGCTATTCTGTCATCCAGAGCAGTATGGTTTTTCACAGCAGACATTAAGTCTTTTAATTGCTTGTATATATTGTATAGAATTATTGTACTTATTGTATATAGTTTTTCTTATATTAGTTATAACTTTTTACTTATTTCTTTTTATTAGAATAGAAGGGGACATATGGTGATACTTTATTTGTGCTGAAATGTGATTTTATTTGTATGTTAATAAATAAAGTTGCCTGGGGGGGGGGTCAGAGCTAATAGCAAGCCATTTAGCAGAAGTCTGACAGTGGTAGCACATGCCCTTAATCCGATCACATAGCAGGTAGAGTCTGTGTGTTCAAGAACACAGCTAGCTTGGAGACACACACCTTTAATCTCAGTATGAACCATAGAGACCTGGAGGTCTGTATAGACAGGCAGTGACAAGGAGGTCATGTGGTTGGGTTTACAACCAATGAGAAGGCAGAACAGAAAGTCAACAAAAATGTAGACACACAGGAAGTAGGTCTCTTTCTGAGGGGAAGGACAACAGTGACAGTGAGGGGTAAGAAGACAGTCTTAGCTCTTGGCCACTGCTGGATCTCTGGGCTTTTAACTCTGCATTTGGCTCTGTGTTTCTTATTTAATAAGACCATTCAGAATTACATCTACAATGTAATGCAATTGCTAGTCCTTGAAAGTTATTATTATAAACTAATTAGGATATAAGAAATGCAAGTTAATAGCCATTACAATGAAACTTGTAGTCATATTAGGTATGTTTTCAGGGTTAAACAGACATATATTTTAGATAGTCAAGTCATCTTCAAACACTTTACAGATCTTTAGAATGGCATTTAAGATGTTCTAATAACATAGATTTTCTCTTTTTTTATGACTATGAGACATGTCTGCTCATGGCAGCACCAATCTACTTCAGAGAAAATGATGAGCATTGAAGAAACTCCATATGGAATTTACTTTCTTTGTGGCAAAGGTTAGCCACTGGACAAGAAAGTGCTCATACCTCGATTGCTGACAGTATGCAGTCCAAAATACACAAGCAGGACACAAAAGTACTGCTAACCTTGCCAAGACAAGGTAGAAATGTCCTTTAGAGAATCCTGCTCCATAGATGAGTCTGTCATATCTTTTAGCCCGGTAGGCCAAAGATGAATACCCCAATGTTGCAGAGAAACCCTGGATGACTATCCAGGGAGCCAGCTGTTTCTGTTGTTTTTCACATTTTTTTGGAAGTCATTTGTTTGCACTTCCTATTTACTTAGGTGATATTATTTCTTTCTTGGGTTTCTAAGGGAGTTGAAAATTAGATAGTTATGTTATAGTTTTCCTTGTTAACAAATTCAGAAAAGAAACTCCCTAAAGGGGTGTAAAGTATATAAGTTTGAAAGACATCAAAAGATAGTTTTTGATTGGTAATACAAGTTAGGATAGAAAGTGAATTAGGTACATTGTAGACTCACCAAAAATGGATAAATAACAGAGTATTTTCTCTGAATTTGTCAAATGCAAACAGATTGGACATTGTTAATGTAATTCTTGACTGTATATATTATATATACTTATTGTATATAGTTTTTTATATTAGTTATAACTTTCTTTTATTATTTTAGACAAAAAGGGGGAAATGTGCTGATATATTGTGTATCCTAATGATCTGGGGATCAGAGGAAAAAGTCAGCCACCACATTAGACATAGAAGTCAGAAAGTGGTGGCCCACACCCTTAATCTTATCACTTGGGAGGCAGCAATCCATCTGGATCTCTGTGAATTCAAGGCCACACTGGGAACAGAGCCAGGCATGGTGGCACACAATTTTAATCACAGAACTTGAGATCTCATGTCATTGCTTGGGATAGACACACCCCTTTAATCTCAGGAAGTAATATGGCAGTACACAGAAAGGTATATAAAGTGTGAGGAAACAGAAATTCATGCTCTTGAGGCTGAGGATATCACAGAGGTAAGAACTTGTGGCTGGTTTGTTCTGCTTCTCTCTTATTTCAGCTTTTACCCCAATATTTGGCTCTGTTTTTTTTTTATTAATTAAACCTTTTAAGATTTGTGTTACACAAACAGTATACAGTAAGTACAGTAACTATATACAAATATATATACAAATATATACAGGCAATAATTACATTAACAATGTCTAGTCCATGCAACTGTTTCCTGATACAGAGCCTGCCAGCACCTGACTGGACTAAGAGGTAGTCTTTATCCTAATACCTGAACACTCCACCCCCAAGGCTTTGGGCCCAGGGGTACAACCCTGTACCCCTACACCCCCACCCATTGCATTTCCAGTTTCAGGTCAGTTGGGAGGCAGACCTCCTGCACACAGGTCAGACTACCACCATCCCCTATCAGACCCTGTAACCCAAGCCCCACCTCCCCCAAATCCCACCCACCCTTGGAGATTGCAACTGTTCCCTGAGGCAGAGCCTGCCAGCACCCAACTGGACTAAGAGGCCAGTTGGCAGGCAGACATCCTGCAGACAGGTCAGACTACCACCATCTACCACACAGTAAGACTGCAGCTACTCCCTGACACAGAACCCACTAGCGCCAATTGGACTAAGAGCTGCACCCTAAGACAAAAAGTCCATCAGCATCAACTAAACCAAGAGCTCCCACTGGATCAAAAGTATCAGACCAAGAGAGACTCCCTCAGACACAAACCCTACTTATCCCAAGTGGAGAAAGAGGTGGGTAGATGCCAGTGCAAAAATACAGTCAACAACATAAAAATCAATATGGCTCCATCAGAACATACATCAGCAAGACCTGAACATCCCAAAACAGAAGAAACAGAAGATATCTACCATAAAAATGCATCAATGTTCATGAGGGAGATCGGTCTGTAGTTCTCTTTCTTTGTTGCATCTTTGTTTGGTTTGGGTATCAGGGCAACTGTAGCCTTATAAAAAGAGTTAGATGATGTTCCTTCTGTTTCTATGGTGTGGAACAATTTGAAAAGTATTGGAATTAGCTCTTCTTTGAAAATCTGATAGAATTCTGCACTGAAGCCATCTGGACCTGGACTTTTTTTAGTTGGGAGACTTTTAATGACTGTTTCTATTTCCTTAGGGGTTATTGGCCTCTTTAAATAATTTGTCTGGTCTTGATTTAACTTTGTAATGTGGTACCTATCCAGAAAATTGTCCATTTCTTTCAGATTTTCCAATTTTGTGGAGTACAAGTTTTTGAAGTATGACCTGACAATTCTCTGGATTTCCTCATTGTCTGTTGTTACGTATCTCTTTTCATTTCTGATTTTGTTGATTTGGATGCACTCTCTCTGCCTTTTGGTTAATTTGAATACGGGCTTGTCTATCTTGTTGATTTTCTCAAAGAACCAACTCTTTGTTTTATTAATTCTTTGTATTGTTCTTTTTGTTTCTATTTCATTGATTTCAGCCCTCAATTTGATTATTTCCTGGCGTCAATTCATCCTGGGTGAATTTGCTTCTTTTTGTTCTAGAACTTTCAGGTGTGCTGTTAAGTCACTAGTGTGAGATTTCTCTATCTTCTTTATATGGGCATTTAGTGCTATGAATTTTCCTCTTAGCGATGCTTTCATAGTGTCCCATAAGTTTGGGTATGTTGTACTTTCATTTTCATTGAATTCTAGGAAATCTTTAATTTCTTTCTTCATTTCTTCCTTGACCCATTAGTGATTTGTTTGGGCATTGTTTAGTTTCCATGACACTGTAGGCTTTCTGTAAATTTTGTTGTTGTTGAAATCTAACTTTAAGCCATGGTGGTCTGATAAAATACAGGAGGTTATTCCTACTTTTTTGTATTTGTTGATATTTGCTTTTGTGACCAAGCATTTGGTCAGTTTTAGAGAAGGTTCCATGGGGGTGCTGAGAAGAAGGTATATTCTTTTATGTTAGGGTGGAATATTCTGTAGATATCTATTAAATCCATTTGAGTCATATCTTCTGTTAGGTCCCTTATTTCTCTGTTAAGTTTCAGTCTGGCAGATCTATCCAGTTGTGAGAGTGGGGTGTTGAAGTATCCCACTACTAGTGAGTGGGGTTTAATGTGTGATTTAAGCTTTAGGAATGTTTCTTTTAGAAATGTAGGTGCCCTTGTATTTGGGGTATAAATGTTCAGAATTGAGACTTCATCTTAGTGGATTTTCCCTGTGATAAGTATGTAATGTCCTTCCCAGTCTCTTTAGATTGATTTTAGTTTGAAGTCGATTTTATTAAATATTAGGATAGCTACACCAGCTTGCTTCTTAAGACCATTTGATTGGGAAGTCTTTTCTCAGCCTTTTACTCTGAGGTAGTGTTTGTCTTTAAAGTTGAGGTGTGTTTCTTGTATGCAGCAGAAGGCTGGATCCTGTTTTCATATCCATTCTGTCAGCCTGTGTCTTTTTATAGGCTAATTGAGACCATTGATATTAATGAATATTAATGACCAGTGATTGTAAATTCTTGTTATTTTTTGTTGGTAGTGTTGTGTGTTTCTCTTCTTTGGTATTTGTTGGTGTGGGGGTATCTTTTGCCTGTATTTTCATGGTTGTATTTAACTTCTGTAGGTTGGATTTTTCTTTCTAGTGTTTTCTGTAGGGCTGGATTTGTGGATAGGTATTGTTTCAATCTGGTTTTATCATGGAATATTTTGTTTATTCCATCTATGGCAATTGAGAGTTTTGCTGGATATAACAGTCTGGGTTGGAATCCATTGTCTCTTAGTGTCTGCATAACATCTGTCCAGGACCTTTCAGCTTTCAGAGTCTCCATTGATAAGTCAGGTGTTATTCTGATGGTTCTGCATTTATATGTTACTTGGCCTTTTTACTTTGCAGCTCTTAATATTTTTTCTTTATTCTGTATGTTTAATGGTTTGATTATTATGTGGCAAGGGGTCTTTTTTGGGGGTACAGTCTATTTGGTTTTCTGTAAGTTTCTTGTACCTTCATAGGCATTTCTTTCTTAAGTTGGGAATGTTTTCTTCTATGATTTTGTTGAATATATTTTCTGTGCCTTTGAGTTGGTATTCTTCTCCTTCTTCAATCCCTGTTATTCTTAGGTTTGGTCTTTTCATGGTGTCCCAAATTTCCTGGACATTTTGTGTTATGACTTTTTTGGCTTTAATGTTTTCTTTGACTGATGAATCTATTTCCTCTATTGTATCTTCAATGCCAGAAATTCTCTTTTCAATCTCTTGCATTCTTACATGTTGGTTATGCTTGCATCTGTGTTTCCTGTTCATTTACTCAGATTTTCCATTTCCAGCCTTCCCTCAGTTTGTGTTTTCTTTATTGCCTCTATTTCAGTTTTCAAATCTTGGACTGTTTCATTCACCTGTTTAATTGCTTTTTCTTGTCTTTCTTTGAGGGATTTATTGATTTCTTCTAATTTTTTGTTTGTCTTTTCTTCGAATTCTTTAAGGGTAGTTTTCATTTCCTCTTTAAAAGTCTCTATTATCTTCTTAAGGCCATTTTAAGGTCTATTTATTCTATTTCTTCTGCTTTGTGTTTTTCAGGTGTTGCTGCTGTAGCACCACTAGGTTCTAATGGTGCCATAGTGGTCTTTATGTTGTTGACTGTAGTTTTGCACTGGCATGTATCCATCTCTTCCTCCACTCCGTGCAAGTGCTGTCTGTGTCTGAGGGAGCCTCTGAGGGAGTATCTATAATTGATACTCTTGGTCTAATGGGAGCTCTTGGTCTAATCTGGGCTGTTGGTCCAATCTGTTCCCAGTCAGTGCAGGCTGGGTTTATATTTCTGGTTTTCACTGGTGTCACAGGGGGCTGTTTGTAGCTGGCCAGTCTCTGGAGCTACAATGGGTTGGTGGAGGGGATGTGCCCCAGTGCCTAGGGGCTAGGTACCTGGTCTGCCCAGTCCAGACATGGGGCCTTACCTGTTCCCAATTGGTGCAGGGTGTGCTTATGTATTCTTACCATGTAGACCTGGCTGGCCTCTGCCTCCAAAGTTGTGGGATAAAATGCATGGACCATCACACTGGGCCCACGGTGGGACTATCAACTTTGGTGTAAAACAATTATAAAAGAACTTTGTATCTTTGTTGTTGTTGTTTTAGAGACAGGATTTCTCTGTATTGTTTTGGTGCCTGTCCTGGATCTCACTCTGTAGACCAGGCTGCCTTCTTACTCACAGAGATCCACCTGGCTCTGCCTCCTGAGTGCTGGGATTAATGGCATGTGCCACCACCACCTGGCTAGAACTTTGTATCTTTAGCTCCAATTTTTTCTCTCTTTTATTTTTCAATTCAGATATATATCTTTTTTTTAAGATTTATTTATTATGTATACAGCATATATGTCTGCAGGCCAGAAGAGGGCGCCAGATCTCATTACAGATGGTTGTGAGCCACCATGTGGTTGCTGGGAATTGAACTCAGGACTTCTGGAAGAGCAGTCAGTGCTCTTAACCTGAGTCATATTTCCAGCTCCCAGATGTATATATTAAGGGAACTTTGACATCATCATATGGAACTCCTTCAACACCTGAAATTGAAACATTTCAATTCTTCTGGATCCCTTGCTCAGGCTAATCCTCATATTGTTTCATCAGGATCTAAGTCTATAACAAGCATTTAGAAGCAGCTTTTGCATCTCTTGAGACCATAGGCAGGATGAAAACCTGGTACTTCTACTTTCATTTTGTGTCTGTCTCCAGTTTGGGGTCTGGCATCTGTTTGACCATGCATAGCCCTGACAGTCAGGAGGGAGTGTCTGTCTATCAACCTATATCATTCTCTTGTAGCTTAGGTGCAGAGATAGGCCACTGTCCTAAACTCAATCACTTTGGATTCCTAGGTCAGCAAATTCTCACAGATAAGAACTTACTTAGAATGGATTGGCTATACCATAGAGAAAAAACTAGATTGGTCCTCCAGGAATGATAGCAATTAGCATTACCTGGAACTTGGGGGTGGGGGGAGATAAGCAGACTAAGCCTGGACCAGGACTGTTTAATTACACATACTTCTTGGGCCCAGCCCTCCCATATACTTACCCTATTTATAGCTCACACACAAAACATCCTCCAAAATAAAATAAAACTCTTATGCTAGGCTGGGCAGTGGTGGTGCACACCTTTAATCCCAGAACTTGGAAGGCAGTGGCAGGTGGATTTCAGTGAGTTGAGCCTAGCCCAGTGTTATACAGAGAAACCCTGTCATGAAAAAACAAAACAACAACAAAAAACACAAACAAACAAACAAAAAAACTTATGCTAATAATCCCAAAGTCTTTTGACACTGAATTTATTCTTCTCTGCAATGTGGATTAAATCTCTTTTCCTTAAGTTATTATTTATGTGTCTGTGTGTGGATACCTAAGAAGACCAGAAAAGAACATCAAATTTCCAAGAGCTGGAGTTGTAGACAGGTTGTTGTTTTATTAAGCAGCACTGTTTACCATTTGAGAGAAGCCATGAGGCATTACAAAACCCACTATAAGAGTTTATTAAGGTAAGGGAGTAGAAAAGATGTGCAAAGGCCTATGGAATGACTGTGCAGGAAGAGAGAGAAAAAGTAGGTGGAACCCACTATTATATGTTCCCCCTCATGCATGCGCATATGGGTTTATGTAGCTGAGTCACACATGTGCATAGATTATGTGATCATGAAGCACATGGATTATGTAGGACCTAAGGCCCTAAGATGACTAAGCATCTTGCCTGGCTACTGGACAGTGCATGTGCAGTCATGTAGCTGGGGGAGTAGCTAGAAATTCTAAAGTTCCAGACTCTTTGTTCTTATAAAAAATGGCAGGTGAACAGGAATGGGGGAGCTGTGTCTCCCAAAACTGCTTCCAGCTGACTCGGTGGGCATTGGTTAACTTTTGGGTGTAGGGAGGGGGGATTTTGAAGTAGCTAGATATCCTGAGGTAGTTGATTGTTCTCTGCTGCTTTGGGAATCACCCATCACCTTCTGATGCTTCAGGCTTTGTGGAGTTGTCTGTTGCTGCTTGGATCCGACTGTTTGGGTCTGACAAGGTGCTAGCGAGGCAGAAAAGGAAGTTTAGAAAAAATTTTACCTGGGTAGGGTGTCTGAGGGGTCCCAGGGTGGGGTGGGAGGACCAGTAAAGTTTGAACTATATTTATCTGAAATGGATCTGACCTGTCCAGGTGGATTCAAGCTGGCTCTGGAGCACAGAATAATTTTTAAACACATTAAGAAAAGCCACAGGGAATTTAAAATCCTGAGTTGGTATACATGATATTATAAAGTTTAATACTCTGCTATTAGACTTTTTAACTGCAAGTATGAGGATGTTAAAAAGCAAAAAGATTGGACAGAGCAGCTTTTTTCTGAGAAGATCAGAAATGATAGGCTTTAAGTCCCCTAAGGCTCTGGAATGAAAGAGGGTACTGAGCTTGGGTAATGTACCTGGTAGGGTCCTACAACTGGATAATAATAGGGGCGTGGTTCTTTGCAATAGAAGAGTTCTGGGTGTCCCAGACTTTTGGGTCCACCTGAGAGGCTGGCAAGGGAAATGAAATGTTAGAGCTGGTAGGCTGGGTGGCTAGGAGGAGGAGGAGAGGAGCTGCTGCTGAGTCTGAGGTAAGGCAAATAGGGGGAGTAAATGAAAAAAAGCTCCTACCTTAGCTAGAAAATCTCTTTCCATTGGGGCACAGGGAAGTTTGGCACAACCAAAAATGTGTGGATAAGAGGGATATCTCTGCAAATACAATTAAATGATGGGGTCTGATGAGGTAGGTAAGACTGTCTCCCTACCCCAACAATAGGAAGATGAGAAAGAGAGAAGGGACCCCAAAACTCCCTCAGAATTGAGTAAGTAGCTCTGGTGTCCAAAAGGAAGGAAATGGATTGCCCCTAGGTTCCCTGTGAGAGATGACTGTTATCTGGCTGGAAACAGGTCACCTTCAATCATCCATCACCAAGCCTAGATCAGCTGGAGGGTAATCTTCGTTTGATCCCCTCATGCCATGAGGTATACAGGAGCAGTCAACGGACCAATGTCCCTCTTGGTGGCACTTTGGACAAGGCCCAGATGGTGACCCTCATGGGGCAGGGCAGGCACAAGCTCAGTGGTATTCTCTACTACATTTACAACAGGGACCTTGAGACCTTCAGGTGGCTGGTTGAATGGCATGTGTCAGAATTTGGCAGTTCTGTTTATAGGGTTTCTCATCTTTCCCATGGTACACCTTAAATGCCACTATTAAGACTTCTGCCTGTGAGGTCAGAGGCCCGCTCTCCAGTCGCTTAAGTTTATCCTAATATCAAGGAAGCTCTGAGAGACAAAATGGGTCATAAGGAGGTGTCTACCCTCTGGACTCTTAGGATCCAGATTAGTATATTGTAAGAGAGCCTTTGTAAGCCATTCTAAAAAATTAGACAGATTTTCTTCCTTATCTTGAATTAAGATTTTAGCTTTCTGGGGTTGGAGATTTAGCTCAGTGGTAGAGTGCTTGCCTAGCAAGCACAAGGCCCTGGGTTCAATCCTCAGCTCCAAAAAAAACAAAGGGAGAGAGAGAGAGAGAGAGAGAGAGAGAGAGAGAGAGAGAGAGAGAGAAGATTTTTAGCTTTTCATAGTTTTCTGGTTTGAGGGCAGCCTTACGAAGACCTGCCAGGAGGCAAGTTGTAAACTGATCTCTAACTAGAGAGCCACCTGGGGTATTGTAATCCCAACGTGGGTCCTGATCAGGAACAGCCTCGGCCCTAAGTGGATGGGCAGCCTTAGTTTGTTGAACCTCCTCTGCATGTATTTTAGCCTGTTCCCAAACCTGTCTGTGCTCCTTAGGAAGTAGGTTATTAGCAAGTATCACATATATATCATGAAAGGTGAGACTATATGATTAGGTAATATATTGGAATTGTTAAATAAAGGAAGCAGAATTAGAGGTATAAGAACTCAGTTTTTTTCTAAGAAAGTTCAGAGAGGGAGGAAAGGGACTTGAACCTTAACCAGTCCATCCATCCTGGTCACCTCTCACAAAGGGAGAATGGTTGCCAGGTTGGCATGGCTGGAGTTGGATTCTTTAGTAGCTCAAGAATGTGTGACAGGAGGAGTGAAGGAGGGAGCCAGAGTCAGGTGGTTGGAGCAGCCCAATATCAGAGAGGAGTAGGGGGTAGCAGAGCTGTAGGGGCAGATACCCAAGGAGTAGAAGCGGGCAGTTGGATAGGCAGAGGTTCATTAGCAGGATCCAGAGCAGTAGTGAGAGATTCCTTAGGTTCAGGTTACATAGCTAGGAGCATGTGGGTAGGGGAAAAGAAACCAAGAAGGGAGGGTTTAGAGCTGAGATAGAAGAAATCTTGGATGTAAGTTAACTCTTTCCATTTGCCCATTTGCTGGTAGAAGTGAGATAATTCCTGTAAAATATTGAGGTCATTAGCTGGCCATTTTTTGCTGTTATCTATAGGATATTTAGACCATATTTTAGTGCACAGGTGGACAAGCTTAGAGGTTTTTAAGTAAGGCATTAAGCTGAGAGGCTTAAGAGTTTCTAGAAGACATCCCAGAAGAGAGGTGGGACTAATGGGATTGGAAGCCTTGTTTCCCATGACTGCAGCAGAGAGAAAAAATAAAAAAAATAAAAAACCAAACATGATCCAAAGGCTACAACCTCAGGTGTCCCAAGATCCAGTGAGGATCGGCAATTGGCAGAAGTCATTCAATGCTTCATCTAGGGAGAGAATGGGGGTGAGGGCATATGTAGTCCAAGGGTCCAACAGCAATTCATGCAAGTCATTCAATGCTTCAGTAAGTGAGAAAGTGAGGGCCAGGGCACACGTAGCCCAAAGACAAGGGTCCGACAGTGAGAATGATATCTCAGACCACAGTCATGGGTAATGGCTAAAGATTTAAGCCTATGATGGGGGCCAACTGTAGCAGATGAAGGCCATGGACAGGGGTTCCCCCAGTCCCAAGGACATCAGAGGGATAATAGACAATCAACAGTCATTCACATGGGTTCAGGGAACTGTTTACTCTGTCTGGTAAAGGGAAAACTCACTAATCAAAGCAGCTGGTGTGTGAAGCATTCCAGCGGCCAGGCAAATGAAAAGTGAGCTGTTGTAGATAAAGCAAACCTTGGTGCAGGATCCTGGGAGCAGTTTACCAGAAGGGCCTGCTTCATCTTGGTACTAATATTATTTATTAAGTGGCACTGTTTACCATGTGAGAAAAGCCACAAGTTATAAGAAAACCCACTATATGAGTTTATTAAGGTAAGGGAGTAGAAAAGATGTGCAAAGGCCTATGGAATGACTGTGCAGGAAGAGAGAGAAGAAATAGGTGGAACCCGCTTTTATAGGTTCCCCCTCATGCATGCGCAAAGATTATGTGATCATGAAGCACATGGGTTATGTAAGACCTAAGATGACTAAGCATCTTGCCTGGCTACTGGACAGCACATGCATGGTCATATAGCTGGTGGAGTAGCTAGGAATTCTAACAGTTGTGACCTGGAAACTGACCTCAGGTCCCCAGGAAGAGCAGCATGTGCTCTTAATCCACTGAGCAATTGTGAGGGTTAAAGTTATATTTTAAGTTCAAATTACTGTGCTTCTAACCTGTAAATTCCACTTGCCCACTTCCTGCTATGCTGGGGCTGTTCATAAAGGTGAAAGTAGGAAGCCTTGTGGGTTTTGCCTTTATGAGCATTACACTAATGTAATCTGAGACCATTCTTTGGGAATCTCGGGTATGGTCCTGGCCAGTATTTAATCAAGCTTGCTTCAAATCTGGCTCAACAATTGTGGTAGTTGTCTTATTCTAGCCCAGTGGAATTAACACCATCTCTCAAGCTCCTTTTCTTTGCTTTTCACCATTACTAGTGCCTTTTACTGTCACACTGGAGTGGGTGTCAGGCCTAGCTTACTGGGGCTTCCAAGACTGTGATTTTGCCCTAAAACTCCAGTCATGGCCCATCCATATCTCTGTTTTCTCCCTATCAGTCCTTTAATAGCTCTTCACTTACACTTCAACCATATTATATTTCAGCCACTTAAATATTCTCAACTCATGGTTTGCATTTAGAGAACTCAAGAAGATAACATGGATAAAGCACTGTTGGGAGGAGGGAAATGCTCAACATAGTAGCTAACAGCAACACAAATACCGTTTCTTTCTTCCTTTGTCAGATGGGAAGGCTCTTTTTATTCCAGCCTCTCTCTCTGTTGTCTACCACAATTAAAAAAAGTTATCCATATTCGTTTTTCACTTCACATCTGTCTTTTTCATTGCAGTCACATTCCACTTCTACACTCACGGCACTGTTCTTGTCTGCTTTATCAATACATTCTTTATTCTTTCAATCTGTCTCAGGTTTCATTTGGCCTGCCAGATATATAGGATAGAATTGATCACTTCTTCCCCCTGAAATATTGAAGTTTTAGTAATGCCCACCCACTCTTCCTGAATACCTCATACTATGCTATGGAATAATCCTTCTGTACACTGTGTAAATATATGTTGCTATGATTGGTTTAATAAACAAACTGACTGGCCAATAGCTGAATAGGATAAAGTTAGGTGGGAAAGCCAAACTGTGAATGATGGAATGAGGAAGGGTGGAGTCAGAAGAGACATCAACCAGCTGTCAATGAAGCAAGACATGTAGAAAATGAGGTAACAAGCCATGAGCCATGTGGCAAAGCATAGATAAGAAATATGGGTTAATTAAAATGTAAGAGTTAGGGGCTGGAGAGATGGCTCAGAGGTTAAGAGCACTCACTGTTTGTTCTTCCAAAGGTCCTGAGTTCAATTCCCAGCAACCACATGGTGGCTCACAACCATCTGTAATGAGATCTGGTGCCCTCTTCTGGCCTGTGGGGATATGTGCAGACAGAACACTATACATAATAAATGAATAAATCTTTAAAAAAAATAAAAATAAAAAAATAAAAATAAATGTAAGAGTTAGGTTGTAACGAGCCTGAGCTATCGTCTGAGCATTTGTAATTAATATTAATTTGTAATTAATATTTGAGAGTGGCTTTGGGATAGGAAAACTCTGCCTGTACCTCGTTTCTTTTTAAAATTTTATATAAAATTATTTTATATAATTTTTAATATTTATTTATTTTATATTTTAATATTTTATATTCATGTGTTTATGTGTGAGTCTAGATTGTGGGTCTGTGAACTTGGAGATACAGGTGCCTACAGAGCCCAGAAGGTATTGGATCTTCTGGAGGTGGAGTTTCAGTTGTAAGCAGCCTGCTTTTGGTACTGAGAACTAAACTACTCCAGCACAAGAACAGGACATTTTTAAGTCTACAACCATCCCTCCAGGCCCTTATCTCTTCTCCAGAATGAATATTTCTTGTAGTCTATTCCCCCTTTTTTTCTGTCCTTTTTTTGTTTTGTTTTGTTTCTGTGTATCCCTGACTGTCCTGGAACTCACTCTGTAGACTGAAGGGAGCAGGCAAAAGCACCTTGGTTTAAGTACCACCATTTTGACTTCAGACTCCATTTTACCCTTAGGGTGAAATGGAGAATTGGGAACCTTCAAATAGCTGACCAACCTCCTCCTTAAACAACAGAAATAGCCTGTTATGTTCCTTAGTTCTCTAAACGTTATGGCTGTTCCTAACAACAGAAAGAACAAATGAATCTGATTGGTTGGTCTGAAAGGCTTACATTATGTGTTAGTTGACAATGATGAAACACACAAGGAATGAACCTAATCTTTTGACTCCTGATTGGTAAAAATTGTAACTAACTCAACAACAAATGTTTGTGATTTTTGTGCTTATAAACCTCGCTTCTACCCCTGCTCAGGGATGCCAGGAGAAGCAAGGCTCCTGAGTCCTTGTCCTGCAGTCTGGATCGAACAATGACTCTGCTTATGTGGTGAATTATTAAAGACTTTGGAACTCATAAAGGCTGTCTCTCTCCTTCCTCATGGCCCACAACAGATAAAAACATAATATAGAACAAGGTGGCCTTGAACTCAAAGATCCACCTGCCTCTGCCTCCTGAGTGCTGGGATTAAAGATGTGTGTTACCATTGCCTGGCTTATCTGCCCATTCTTAAATGTGAGTTTCCTTAGAGGTCTGTTCTTTTCATACTTTTCTCATCCTCTATATACTTATAAGATCATTTATTTACCATCAGAGGTTCCCCCTCAATACACATGTATGTCCACATATTCTAAATACTTGCTATCTCCAAAGCTGTTTCTGTTTGTTGCCTTTTGTGCAAATGGCTTTCATTATCTATCCATCTTCCCAGTCCAGACTTCCAGCATCATGCTATTTTTTCTTCTCTTTTTCTCTTCACATTCAAATACAAAGCCCAGACCATTCTGTTGAGATGCCTTTCAAATAATTTCAGCTGACATGCCTTTTTGAGGGGGTGCTTTGGAGACAGCATCTATATAGACCAGGGTGATTTTTAAATTGTGGCTAACCTATCTCTACCTTTCCAGTGCTAGAATTACTGGCATGCATGATACCCAACTTAATATGTCATCTTTTTAAAGGGTCCTCCAGTTACCAATCTTGTCTGCCCAAATGCAGTCTTCACACAAAGACAGAGAGGTTCTTTAAAAATGGAAATTTTGGGCAGGTGAGATGGCTTAGTCAGTAAAGGCACCTGCAGCCAAGCATGAGGACCAGAGTTTGTGTTCCAGAACCCACAAGGTGGAAAGGACCATCACCTCCTACAAGTTATTCACAGGCACTGTGGCACACTCAGATGTGCACACAGAAATAAGTAAATGTAATTTAAAACATTTTTTTGTAAATTTTTTTTCGGAGCTGTGGACCGACCGAACCCAGGGCAGCGCTCTACCACTGAACTAAATCCCTAACTGTTTTTTGTTGTTGTTGGTGGTGGTTTTGTGTGTGTGTGTGTGTGTGTGTGTGTGTGTGTGTGTGTGTGTAAGATTTGATAAGGTGTGGAGGCTCCAGGCCAGGCTGGTTTACATAGCAGTTCCAGAATAGCCATGGCTACAACAGTAAAACCCTGTCTCAAAGAAATAAAACTAAAAGAAACAAAAGTAAATTTTATTATGTTGCTTTTAGGCTTATCATCTTTTAAACATTTTTTGAGACAGTGACTCTTTTTGTAAAATATTATCTTCTAGAAGTTCTGGGGATGGAACTCAAGGCTCTGTCCAGCCTCGGAAAGTGGGGTACCATTTAAGCTATGCCATCTTTAACTCTGGGAAACTCCATTGTCACTGCCTCCCAGGTGCAAGTGCTGGGGGGTTACAGGTGTGACTATTCTTAGCTTCTTTTTTTTTTTTTTTTCTTTTAGTTTGGGTTAATTTTAGACTCACAATGCTCCTTCGACTTCCCAAATACTGGGATGATAGGGAGATGCCATGATGCCCTAGTTTAGAAATTCCTTGTTACTTTTAGAATCAAGCTCAATCCCTCCACATTTACTTCTTAGTCTCAATACATTCACTCTCTTCTGAATGCTGAATTACTAGAAAACAAGCCTGCAGCCTCAGCTTATCTGTCAGTTGAAAGATGTATCTTACTCCTTTGTCTATCTAAACAACATTGCACTCAACTTTACAGATTAATTGAAACTTAACTTCTAGGGAAGTGATACATCTTCAGTTAGAATTCCCCCCAAAATCTAGGTTCTTATCCAGTATTTATCAAAACATTGTCTTTTAGCTCCCCAGCTTGTAGCTCTGCAAGCCTCTAAGTCCTCAAGGGCAGAACTAGGCTTTAAACTTAAACTTTCCACAGGAACCTAAAATGAGAGGATGACACAGAAAATAGTTCAACTAATATTTGTTGAATAACTATTGTTGAGGTTTAAAAGGGACAGAGGACTACAGGGTAGTACAGGGTAAGTAGGCTCTTCCATAAACGTTTTATAAAGATAATGCCTCCTGTAGCCAAGTTATGTCAAACTCACTACGTGGCCAGCGCTGGCCTTGAAGTCTTCTTGATCATGCCTCTGCGTGCCCCCCCCCGCCCCAGCTGGGAATACAGGCTGCTCTTCCATAAACTGGCCCAGAAGAGAGGGTACTCGGCGTGGAGAGCTTGTCGGATCCCGTGCCGGAGGCCACCTGGATCCTGCTGGAACAGCGCGGGATCTCATTTCTCGTGGGCGGGTCACTCCATGCTTTCCGAATCCAGCCGGGGACACCAAACTCCGAAGTCCCCAAGAAAGCCACTCAGTCACCTCCGCAGCCCCGCCCCGCCCCGCCCCGCCCCGGAAGTGACTTGAGGCCCTTCCGGAACCTCTGTGCTCAGCGGCTGCAGCGTCACCAGACGAGCTGGAGCGGGCCCGGCAGAGCAGCCGCTGCTGCCGCCAACGAACCGGGCGCCGCGCGGAGTCCAGCTACGCGCCGGGCAGCCGGGGGGCCCAGCGGTCCGGCCGAGGGCGACGCGACGCGGACTAGGCGGAGCCCGCAGCGGGGCGGGGGCCAGGGGCGGCCCCGGGCTCATGGAGGCGTCGGAGCGGGCGGGCGGCGGGGAGCCCCCTGAGCCCGGCGGGTGGCCCGGGCTAGGCCCGGGGGCCTTCGTCCCGCAGAAGGAGATCGTGTACAACAAGCTTCTGCCTTACGCTGAGCGGCTGGACGCCGAATCCGACGTGCAGCTGGCGCAGATCAAGAGCAACCTGGGCCGGGCTGTGCAGCTTCAGGAGCTGTGGCCCGGGGGCCTCTTCTGGACCCGGAAACTCTCCACGTAAGTTGGCTGAGGCTGTCGGGGTCCGGGCTCTTTGTCTGAGCTGCTGCTGCTCAACTTTGTCTTGTCCAGGCGGCGCTGGCCTGGTGCAGGGTTCCAGGCCCGTGGCCGAGACCGGGAGAGACTCAGTCTCTTGTCTTCTTTCTACGCAGAACCTCTGGGCCCTGCGGGTGGCCCCTCTTAGCCAGTGTTCTGGTCGTTTCTCTTCACCTGCCGGGGTCTGCGGAGCCACAGGGGTCCCCGTACACAGTAACTAGAGGTTCCTTTTGGCTCTCTTTGGAGTTCTGCACGTAGAGCTGCGGAGTGGAGAGGTCCGGACTTTGGGGAAGCAACTCCTGACATCTGTGTTTCCTCTTTCTTCCCCGAGGATCCACGACTTTTCACTTCTAAACCGCATTGAGTGTGGAAGGAGGCCATAGAGAGAGGTTTTGGGGTGTGTGTGTGTGTGTGTGTGTGTGTGTGTGTGTGTGTGAGAGAGAGAGAGAGAGAGAGAGAGAGAGAGAGAAAGAAGAAAAGAAGAAGAAGAAGAAGAAGAAGAAGAAGAAGAAGAAGAAGAAGAAGAAGAAAAGATTGGTTTCAAATAGGTGGTCAGCTCATTCTCGGGCTGTGTAGACGTTGATGTAGAGAATGTTGTCTTAGAATCCTAGGAAAGCTTATGTTCCTGTTGTGACATTTCCTTGCTCGAGACTTTGCTGGTTCTAAGGCAAATTGTGAAAAGTCTTGTCAGGTTGTCCCAGGGCTTGGTTAGCTCTCTGGACTGTGTGTTCTTGAGTTGGTCATAAGAATGTTGACGACCCTTAACCTCAACTTCGGAGTTCTCTATACACTAGCTGCAAATTACAATGCCAGTGGAATTAGAGCTGGGGAAAATAGTGGACTAAACGTTTGGAGAGATCATCTGCTCTGTGTGCACCGTTACTGTGGCAGAACTATAAGAATTTTGTTGTTTTGTTTGGTACACTATAACGAATTCTCTCCAGGTGCCTGCTCTGAGGAAATTTCTACCGGGGTCCAGAACAGAAACTACAAGTGGCTAGGATACTGATCTGAGGAATATTAAATGAATCTAAGCACACTGAGTTCTTTATTTAGTCCATTCTCTTTATTCTTCTCAGTTAATTCTATATACACATCTTCTTTTCTGTTCTCATACTTAGCTCCTCTCTGCCCCTTCTTCTGCTTTCTCATCATTTTACCCAGTTCTTTCCATCTCCTTCTTCATCTTTACTCTTCTAAGTGCTGTGGGGGAACCAGTATATGTACACAAACAGAAATTCTTGGGCAAAGCAATAATTGTCAGTTTCCAATTACAACCCCAAACGGGGAGTGAATTTTCGAAACGAAGCTAGGCACCCATCTCATTCGCCTGGCTTTATCAGAAATCTCCTTTGGTCAGTGGGAAATAACTACCTTAACTTAGTAACTAGCAAGTGGCTAAAACATCATCCTAGAAATGTGAGCAGTAAATCTCTTAAATTAGAGTCTTGTGTAAATAACTTGGGATGAAAGTAAAGAGTTGAGGATTTAATTATTAGTGGTTATTTTCTCTTATCTGTGAGATGAGCTAATGCTTATCTATCTGCATTTGTCCTTGGATAAAAATACTTTTGTCTGGCCAGATATGTGTTAATGAAAGATAAATACGGCTGGGGAAAGTTATCCAATTAGCCCAAATGTATAGGGAAAATTGTGCCCCAAATTGAGATGCAATCATGAGATTACATGTACACATAACATGGAAATGCACAGTAAAAGAGGAGAATAATAGCTGTTAATGCACAAGAAGTTTACAACAAGAAACAGCCAATTCACTCAAAAGGCAGTAATTCCATAATGCCTTGCATTATGGTTTCGTCTAACAGAACACTTAGTTCTGATAGGTTGACTTTCTGAACTCTAGTTGTCAACTGCTGTATACTCCCATGGTCTTTTGCTACCAGCAGCCCTCAAGAACGCTACATACTGTCTGGTATGTTTATGCATGCGGTTACCGATGGGACATGTTATTTTTGTTTACCAGAATCTGCCGAGTAAATTGGGTGATGGATGATGACTCAGGGTTTTATAATGCAATAATCAGCTGTATCTCCTCTCTGGATAGTTCTTATGTGCTAATTGTTAGGGGGCCTCTGACAGGTTTTTTATACCCTCTAACTAAGGGTGGAAATAGCCCTCTTTTAATTAAAAGATGCAAAACTAAAACAATTTGCTCTTCTTAGAAGGACCATAAAATGCCAAGGTTAACAAACTTTTTGACTAGAGTATAAAGAAGTTCATGGTGTTAAGGATCCAGAAAAGTGGAGATCAATTTAACCAAAGAAAACCTACTCTTTAGGTGGTTAAAATTCAGATGCTTCTTCATGTGCTCCCCCTAGGTATTTGTGTAACTTGGGCACAGTAAAAATAAAGTTTGTTAGTGGGGGTAGACCCTTTTACAATCACTTGGATAAACTTGCCAAAGAATATTGCTTTGAGGGGATATACGAAACTTTTCTTTGGTGTACAATATGTGCCAATGTGTGAAGACATCCAATTTGGATTATGAGCATAATTAAATGGTTGTTTTCCAATTTCTGGTTAGTGAGTTTGGTAAATTAGCACTAGGTTTTGTTGCTGTTTTGACTTGAGTAACAGCATTACTAAGGAAGGGCTAAAAATACTGTGGAGATACAATGCTTGGTATGTAGGGCAGTATTGCTGTTTAGATAGCTTAATGCTGGTGACTTCAATTTTTATGTAAATAACCAGCAAGAAATGCTGTTGGGTAGAATAATTTGAAATGGTGGTTAAATGCTGGAAACTCATTCTTGGAATTACATAGTGTTTTAAATTTGATAGGACATACTGTGTGTGTTGTTCCTTTAAGTCACATTAAAGTGACCTGTTAGTTGTGTTTAATCCCCCCCCCAAAATTTTTAAAAGCCCAGTATGTTGTTTAATGTTTAATATCTACAAAATCCTCAAGTGATCATGTTTAGTATTTCCTAGAAGAAATGTAGTAATAGAAAATGTCATTCTTCCTACCAACTCTGGAAATATGAGAAAGTTCTTTAATCATGCCTTTCTGTTTTCTTGGGAATGAAATGAAGGGTGTTGGGCTAAATAACTCCTGGAAACTATTTTTTGCTGTGATAATCTATTATTTTAATATTTCTTAAAAAATTTGGGGCTTCATATAAACCAGTTGTGATTCCCCCCCCCCCCCCCACAACCACCACCTTAAGATAGATAGGCCAGACTAAGGTGGGATGGCCTTGATCTACCTGTTTGCAACTCCAAATGGTGGAATTACTGGCAGGAGACACCATGCTTGTCTTAACTTTTTGAGACAGGATCTCTAGTAGCCCAGACTTGCTTCAAACTTGAACTCCTGACCCCTTCCCCCCCCCCCCCCCACCTCCCAAGTGCCTGCAATTATTCAGAAATAACCAGTTTTCTCTTTATTTGCTAACTGGCTCTTTGTGCTAGAACCTCATTTTAGGTTCTAATTTTTGAATAGTTTTTTAAATGCAATTTCTTTAACCTTATACATTTTCAATTTTTTATTATTTATTTAATTTTATTATTATAGTGTATTGTAGGAACAGTCAGACAGACACTTCTAAGGGATCAACTCTCTCCTTCTACTTTTTCACTGTGGTTTCCAGGGAGCAAAGTCAGGTCTTTAGAGTTGCTTGCCAAATGCTTTTTTTGCCTGAGGAACATTCTTGTTGATTCTGAACATTTTTATTATGGAAAATATCAAACATACAGAAGAGAACAGTAATATAATGAATATTACTTATCATCAACAGTCATCAACCCATATCAAGTTGCAAAATTTGTGATTGGTTTTACTCTGAGTTCTCCCTCTTATCTGCATTATTTTGTCTAAGGTTTATTATAGTTTACTGTTCTCATGGGCAGAACAGTTTTATTTTTTATTTTATTTATTTTTGCCACATAGGTGACTGTAAGACATGATCTTGGAAATCACCATGTTTTATTATTAAAATGCATCCATGCAAGACTCTATCCAAAAGACCTGCTGTGACTGTCACTGTTGCTGTGATATTATTCACACACAAGGAAGAACATCTCACAGGAACAAGCAAAAGTAGGTCAGAGGGGAGAGTCACCTATGGAAACAGGCAAACATAAAATAGTTTTCAGAATGGGGTCTTGAAAGTGCTAGGACCTTGAGGATGCTGCAGAATCTGATGTGATGGAGCCAGTGAGATGGTTCAGTAGATAAGGGTGCTTGCTGCCAAGGCTAAGGTCCTGAGTTCCATGCTTGGGACTCACATGATAGAAAGATAACCAATTCCTGTAAGTTGTCCTCTGACCTCCACATAGGTATTGTAGTACATGCAATATTCCACTCCACAAAATAGGAGTGGGGGGATCTACTGTGTAAAAGTGCAGATAATTAAAACAACAACAACTGAGAAACACCAACATTGATAAAATCGAACTTGAGGAAGGTTTGAGAAGCCTTCCAGCTGTGGTGCTCACCTGACTCAACCCTATTCTAGGCTCATCTCTATGTCCCCTGTAGCCTTCAGCATCCTCCCATTAGTATCAAATCATAGCAATAGCTAGTGCTTCTGTATTGTGTGGGCAGAACAGTTTTAAAGGCTGGTTTATTGTGTGTGTATGACACACATGCACTTGAGCCATGATATGCTTGAATAAATCAGATAAGTCAAAATCCTTTCACCATGTGATTTTTCTAGGGATTGAAGTCAGGTTATCAGGCTTGTTGACAAACATCCATATCTACTGAGCCATCTCACTAGGTCTAGAAAAAAGCTTATTAGTGATTATTGTTATACTGTAGCATCTTTTATCCTTCAGAGATTAGACAATTCTGGGGTAACAAATATGGTGTGGAATTATTTCTGTTTTAAAAAATCAAAACACTGAGACAGATAGGTTAACATAATATAGTAGAGATAGCATCCAATCTTTTTTCCAATACTTTTTTAGTGTGTTTTTTTTTTTTTTTTTTTTTTTTTTTTTTTTTTTTTTTTTTTTCTACAGGTTGGGAACTGTCTTTGGTTTGTGGGACACATCAGTGAAAGATTTCTGTCTTTAGGATGCTCCAACATGGTCATTCTCTTAGTATCCATTTTTGTTTGTTCAGGACACACCAGTAAAGGAGTAGCTCTACCAAGAAATTTGATGATAAAAATCTGATTTCTAAATGTATCTTTTAAATATATAGTTGGTTGTGATCAATTTTAACCTGTATTGAGGCACCAAGAAAGGCAGTTAGTAAACCATAAACAGTGCCATTAGATGGCCTGAAACCTTGGTGTCACTTGTGACAGCCATGCCATCTTTTTTTTTTTTTTTTTTTTCCCGGGATTGTAAAATACCATTGTATTTGAAACATACATCCAGGGTTTTTGTTTTGTTTTTTGTTTTTTTCCCTCCCACAGTGCTGGTTCTGGAACCCTGGCTTTTACACATATACTAAGTAAATGGTCTATCACAATTAGACCTCCATCCTGAAGTACATGTTCTTAATTGAAGTGGAGAAGTTTTGTTTGGTTGATTTGGCTGTTTTGAGATAGAGGCCAATTCTGTAAAGGCTAGCTCGGAGCTCACCTTGTAGCTTAGGGAGGGCTGGAACTCTTTCACAGTACTCTTCCTGCAGTATTCTGAGTAGTGGGTTATAGATTGTGAGACAACCCATCTAGCTGCAAAATAAGTAAATAAGTAAACAATAAAATTTGAGAGGTTTCAGTAAAATCTTTGAAACTTTCAAATTGAAAACTTTCTGTTAAGTGAAATTCATTTGTAGTTGTTAAGTCTCAAACCCTGGGACTAAGGGCTGGGGTGCCTATTTAAAATATCAAAACGAACCTGGCCACCAGGTTCTCCCAGCATCCTTCAGCCCCTACCTGTTACAGGGTCCTAAGGCCCAGGAGTTTGAGCTGCTCTTTCTTATATAATCCTACCATTTTGGTTACCCATCCTTTTTGTACCTTTGGCCTCCTGGCTGCTGTACCTGGTTCCCTTTTCTTTTTTTTTTTTTTTTTTTAGTTTTTTTTTTTTTTACTTTTATTTTTTTTTTTTTTTTTTTGAGCTGAGGATCGAACCCAGGGCCTTTTGCTTGCTAGGCAAGCACTCTACCACTGAGCTAAATCCCCAACCCCTGGTTCCCTTTTCTTCCCTCTGCTTTTGTTAATACAAAATTTAAGGCTTCTGTTTTCCACACTGACGATTATAGAAAGCCAACTCATTGCCTTATTTTGTAATAACAGCAAGTTAAGAACAAAGTAACAGAAAGTAAACAGTAGCAACAAAAGTCCCTATATTGGTTTAGCTAGTCCTCCAATGGAATATTAAACGCAGCATACAGCGTACAGATTCCCTTTTGGAGTCTTGGCTTGGTTATTTCCATATTTGGTCTATTCTCAGCATTTCTCTTTTGATCTGCATTTCATGCTTTTGTGTGCATATCTTCCTCTACTACTTTGAAGTTTATTTTTACTTCTGCAGCCCTCTACCTCCCCCATCCCCCTCCTCCTCTGCATTAGAAGTGGTATTCATTATTATTAGAATTAGTCTTTTGTTCTTTGTAACCCAGAGCATTAGCAAAGCTAAGGAATTGCTAATGTTACATTCAAAATTTAAAAAGTGAATGGTAGTTTATGTCCATAAATAAATACTGGACTCAAAAGAAAGTATATCTTTAACCAAAGAATTTGAAGGAATGAACAATCTAGTTACAAAAAAGATTAGTATTTCATAACCTCAAAGGGGTATTCAGGAGTGATATTCAGCAAAGTAGATTATTTTGGTTCTAAATGAGTTTGACCTCTTCTTCTTTCATTTCTCTCACATCTTCCCTCTCTGTCTTCCCTTTCATTCTCTGGTTCTTTCCTCTCCCCTCAGAGCTGGGAATTGAGCCCAGGGCCTCGTTACATACATGCTAGTCTGGCTTTCTATTACTGAACTACATGCCTTAGCCCCTAAGACTTTTTTTTTAAAAATAAATCTTTTGAGTTTTAGTTGTATTTAATTTAGATTATAGTTAAAATTTTTTATAGTAGCATCATTAAATTTGGATAGCTACCCTTTTCTGCTAATTTGGCTGTATTTCACAATAACTGGGCTCTACACACTTGAGATAAAAGCATAACAAAGACTATGTCTTTAATTTTACAACCTTATTGGGGGTTTGTGGTGCTGGTTGCTCTTGAAGAGGAGCTAGGTTTGATTCTCAGCCATCCATCACACAGTGGCTCACAATCATCTGTAACTTAGATCCTCTGGCCTTACTGTAGACAAAACACTATACACATAAAATAAAATAGTAAAATTTTAAAATTAAAAAAAAGGTAGATACATATTTTTTTAAAAATTCTTTAAGGGAGGAAAGATTTATTTTGACTTACAGTTTCCAAAGGGATTTCAGGTTTTAATGTCAGGAAATGTGGGGGAAGCAGGAGCAGCAGCATTGTCCTTGGTATTAGGAGTGTATAGCTGCTGCATTTCATGTGGCAATGGACCAGGAGGCAATAAAAACTTTTTTTTCTAAGGAAAACAAACAACAAACAAACCTCTAATAACCATTGCTCCTGTGAAATAGATGAGAATAGATTTTTCCCTTGTTGGCTGTACGATGGAGGGCTGTTTTCAATAGGTGTTTCATTTCATTTTCTAGTGATTTTTTTTTTAAAGTTAACAATGAAGTAGAGGTTTTCTACAGCAAGAAAATTTATAAATATAAATATAGGTACATATTTTGGGCAGCTATATTTTTTTATTTCTCTACTCAAGTGGCTTTTGAGTGGAGTTGATGTTTTTTGGAAGATTCTTTTTTTTCAAAAATTATTTATTTTTATTTTATCTTCAGTGATATGTTTTGTGCATGTTTGTCTGTGTGAGGGCATTGGATCCCCTGGAATTGGAGTTACAGACACTTGTGAGCTGCCATATGGTTCTGGGAATTGAACCCTGTTCCTCTTAACCACTGAACCACTTCTTCAGGCTCATTTTTGAAGATTCTTAAAGAGTGAATGGATTAATTTACCTCTGCATTGAGTAAATGGGGCCTAGCCTTAGGCATGCTAGGCAGGTGTTGTATCACTGAGTTATACCTCCAAACCTCTGAAAGAGCTTACTTAATATAGTTTGCATTCTGAAGGCAAGTGGAATACTTGCAGAGGCTACAGCAAACAAAATGACAGCTTGCTGTTAACATGTAACAGGTGGAGTTCCCTATCTGTGTAAGCAGAGAAAAAGTTACCTTTAATAGGTAAGTATTTTTGTGTTTTTTGATACATAATCTCAAACTGTGGCCCTCAGCTGGCCAGGAACTCATCCTTTATCTTCTTACCGTAGCCTCCTGAGTGCTGAGATTATAAGCATGAGCCACACCACTGTTACGGCAATCAGGACTTTACTGTTTAGGCTGTTTGGTATGGAGTCCAGGGTTTTGTGTGTTTGGATGTGCTCTGTTCTGTCATTAATCCATACCTTTAACCCAAGAACATTCAGTTTTAAGACCTTTTAACTTAACCATAATCTTTTTTATTTTATTTATTTTTTCATTGCTTATCACCCTCCTACCCCCATGAGAAGTCAGAGGTCAGTTTTCAGGAGGTAGTTCTTGCCTTCCACCATGTGAGCTCCAGAGATCAAACTCAGCCAGCCCACCAGGCTTGGTGGCCCAGCTCCCTGGCCCACTTCTTTTCTTAATGGGGGCTAGTTGCAAACTTTCATTTACTTATTCATTACATCACATAATTTCCAAATAGTAAGTCAGGACCAAAAGGTGAGGAAATAATCATTAAGACACATTTATTATTAAGGATCATGACTTTTAGTTTTATGTAGATGTGTACTGGATTATGATACATTTGTTATTGTGAGTTGCAGCTAATGGGTTTCTATTGTTAGTGTTGTTTAAGACAGGGTCTGGCTAACCTCTTTTACTCAAGCTAAACCTCTTTTAGAGTCTCTGGAAGCTCCTCACTGGCCTTTGTAATGGAGGCTATGTAGATGTAACCGTCTTGTTAAGTAAGAAACACAGATCCAATTGCAGAGTTAGAGCAAGAGCTGAAAACCTTACCCTTCACTGCTTCTGCTGTCTTTCCTCTCCTCAAGAGAGCTACTTCTGTGTGTCTTTTCTTTTTATAGACTTTCTGTTCTGCTTTCTCATTGGTTGTAAACCCAGCCACATGACCTCCTCGTCACTGCCTGTCTGTACAGACCTCCAGGTCTTCTATGATTGGTATTGAGATTAAAGGTGTGTGTCGCCATGCTGGCTATATCCTTGAACACACAGAGATCTGCCTAGCTCTGCCTCCCAAGTGCTGGGATTAAAGGCGTGTACCACCACCACCACCACCACCACCACCACCCAGCTTCTGCTATGGCTTGCTCTGACCCCAGGGCAACTTTATTAATATACATATAAAATCACATTTTACAAATATAGTATCACTACATTGGCTATCCTTGAACTCTTGATCCTTTTGGTCTGTTTCCCAATGCTAGCTGTACCCCACTGTGCTCCTTTGCTACCACATTCCTCTTCCTTATCTTCCCTCTCTGGGTTTGAACCTAGAACCTCATGCATGTTAGACAAGTGCTCTTCACCAGTCTTTCTTATACTTTTTAAAAGATTAATTTTATGTTTTTATGAGTGTTTGCCTGTGTAAATAAATGTACCCAACATGAGTTCCTGGTAACCATAAAAAGGGTCAGGTGATCTAGAACTGTAGTTTTGGTAGCTTTAAGCCACCATGTGGGTGCTGGGAATTGAACCTGGATCCTTTGCAAGAGCAGCAAGTGCTCTTAACCACTGAGCTATATCTCCAGCCCCCCTTTTACTTTTATTTTAAGCCAGGGTCTCACTGAATTGTCTAGAGTTTTCTTGGACTTATTCTATAGTTCTGCCTGGCCTTTAAACTTGCAGTCTTTCTTCCTCAGTTCTCAGGTAGCTAGGTTTACAGGCCTGTGCAGGCCCTGCTTCAGAAAACTGTTTTGTTTGGTTGGTTTGTTTTTTCGAGACAGGATTTCTCTTTATAGCATTGGCTTTCCTTGGAACTGCAGGCTGGCCATAAACTCAGATGTACCTGCCTCTGCCTCCCTAGTTGCTGAGATTAAAGATTGTGCCACCAGTGACCAGCTCAGAAAACTGTTTTATATGACTCAATTTAGTGTTCATTGCTCACTACCTCCTAGTGGTAGTTAATCCTTTATTTAACTGATGCTTAAACTTGGTCAGATCTACCAGTTATGTGATAAACATGGAATCTGAACCAAGTTCCTGTGATTTTTTTCTCCTGCCTTTGTTGCCTATCCTAGCTACTCTGGTGTTTTGAGGTTGGAGATTTGTTCGAGCCCAGCCTAAATATTGAGACCATTTCTAAAAATAAATAAATAAGTAGAGTTCGGTGTGTTGGCATACAGCTTTAAAAACTAGCACTTGGAGGCAGAGATGTTATTGATTGTTTTTGCTCTTTTCGGGGGCCTGCCACCCAGCTCCCAAATAAATCACACATGGAGGCCTATTCTTAATTATAAATGCCTAGTTTTAGCTTGGCTTGTTGCTAGCCAGCTTTTCTTAACTTATCCCATCCATCTTTGGCCTTGGGGCTTTTATCTTTCTCTATTCCTGTATACCTTTTCTTTCCTTCTTCCGTGTCTGGCTAAGTAGCTGGGTTGCTGGGTGCTGGGCCCCTCAAAAGAGAAAAATCAATTAACACAGAGACAAGTGGATCTCTTGAGTTTGAAGCTAGTCTGGTCTACATATTGAGTTCTAGGTTAGTTGGGCTGCACAATAAGACCCTTTCTCAAAAACCAAACAACAAAAAACCCCAACCAGACAATGAAACAAGGGACTGGAGAGAGGAGAAAGAAAGAGAGGAAAGAAGGAAGGTGGGGATTAAGTTGGAAGAAGTTCTCTGGGTATGGTGGTTAAGGTAGTTTGAGACTAGGTTGTATAGCAACTCCTGGGGCATCCTGGGCTATGAAATTGAGGAATTATATTAATTAGGAGCCCACCAAAAATAATAGTAAGCTTCACTTCCAAAGCAAACAAGCAAACCTGGGTTGTAAGATACGGCTATGGAACCAGAACTGCCTCAGTACATGGAACACATGTACCTCTGCTTCCCTAGTGCTGAGATTAAAGGTGAACTCCACCACTGACCGGCTCAGAAACCTGTTTTGTATGACTCAATTTAGTGTTCATTGCTCATCATCTCCTAGTGAATTTGGTAATTAATACTTTATTTAACTGCTACTTAAACTTAGTCAGGCCCTTCTTCCTTGGTGCTGCTGTGTACCTGAGCCTTCAGTGTCTGCTGGTTCCTCTGTTAGGTGAGGGAGCCTCAGGTCTTCCTTCCTCCAGCACAGATGTGGTAGGGCAGGTGCTGCAATAGGATCCTGTAGACATAATGATAATTGACAAGGCACTAATCAGTCTCTTTGCTGTTGGAAATAGGTAAAAACAGCTCAAAGCTACTGGCATAACAGTTTTATTTTCTGTTCTTCAGCTCATACAATCAGTAATTACTGATTGAGCTACAAGAAAACAATTTAATATCTGTAACATGAAGGGTCTTAGAATATTAGTAGAATCTTGACTGAAGAGCATACACACTATGATACACTCAAGATCCTAATGTGCCAGCAGTTAGCAAGTGCTTTACATTCATTATTTCCTTTAATTTTCATAAGCAACCCTAGGGACAGTGTGTGTGTACCATTTTACCCCTAAAAGAATGAGGCTTCCTGATGTTTTCTCAGTCTGTTTGTAATGATGTAAATTCCATAAACTGGGTGGCTTTAGAGCAAATATTTATTGTTTATAAATTATTTATTCTGGAGGTTGAAGTCCAAGATCTTGGTGATGTCATGGATGGGTTCTGGTGAGAGTCCTTGTCAGCCAGCTGCTGCTGCCTACATCTTCACCTCTTTGGAGGAACAGATAGGCGCTCCAATTCTTTGTAAGAACACTGATCCCATTAGAAAGGCTTTATCTTTAAGAAAAATGACCTCCCTAAAGCCTTACCTCAGAATACCTTGGTGTTCAGGATTAGTATTTTAGTGCATTTGGTGGGGGGAGGGTACAAACAAACATTTCTTCAGGAGTAGGGGCTTTTATGTTGTTGCTTGTGTGTGAGAATGTGTGTGAAGATGTGTTGACCTCTGCCAATGCCTATGGAGGCCACAGGTTGGTTCTTCTTGTTGCTTTCCCACTTTATTTTCTAAATGTAACTAGATCTGATCTAGAGAGTCTGATCAGTGAATGGGTCCCCAAGGTTCTCCTTACTTCTACTTCTTAGTGCCAGGGTTAGTACGGAGCTACCAAGATTAGTGCTCGTGAGTGAGTGAGTGAGTGAGTGAGTGAGTGAGTGAGTGAGGAGAGAGAGAGAGAGAGAGAGAGAGAGAGAGAGAGAGATGTGCATGTATCTATGCACATAGGTGTGCGTGCGCTCTGGCCAGAGGCCAGAGGGAGGAGGTCAGATGTACTGCTCTATTACTCTCTGCCTTCTTTCCTTAAAGTCTGACTGAACCAGTAGCTAGGCTGGCAGACAGCAAGCCCCCGGGATCTTCCTGCTGTCATACTCTATCTGTGCTCCCCATTCTCCAAGTGTATGTTTGGTTGTGTCCTGTTTTGTTTGTTTTGTTTTTAATGAGTACTGGAAATTTAAACTGAGGTCGTTGAGCATGCTCAGCAGGTGCTCTTACACACTAAGCCCCAGCTTTCTCCATTTTATTTTGGTGGGCAGGATCTCTTGAGATAATACAGGCTGGGTTTGAAGTGACAGTAACTGCTCAGCCTCCTAAGTGCTAAGATTACAGATTACTGCAGCCTGTCTGGCTAGTTACAGAAACTTGGTGACAGTCAAATTTCCTGAAGACTATGGAGAAACTCTTAATTAAATATATGTCTATGGAAAAGAAGGAAGGCTTCCTAGCTGTATATCCTAGGAAGTCTACTCCATGGCTAGCCCTGAGGTAGGATTTAATTGGTGTCTTAGTTGGGGTTTCTGTTTCTTTGAAGAGACACCATGACCATGGCAACTCTTTTTGTTGTTGTTGTTGTTGTTGTTGTTGTTGTTGTTGTTGTTTTGTCTTCCGAGACAGGGTTTCTCTGTAGTCCTGGCTGTCCTGGAACTTGCTTTGTAGACCAGGCTGGCCTCAAACTCACTGAGATCTACCTGCCTCTGCCTCCCAAGTGCTGGTATTAAAGGTGTGCGCCACTGCCACCCGGTGACCATGGCAACTCTTACAAAGAAACATTTAATTGTGGTGGCTCACTTACAGTTCAGAGGTTCAGTCTATTAATCATGATGGGACATGGTGTTGTGCAGGCAGACATCATGCTGGAGAGGTAGCTGCTACAGGCTGATATGCAGGCAACAGGAAATAGTCTGTGACACTGGGAGTGGCTTGAGCATAGGCCATCTCAAAGCCCATCTCAACAGTAACACACTTCCTCCAACAAGGCCATACCTATTCCAGCAAAGCCACACCTCCTAATAGTGTCACTTCCTTTGAGGGCCATTTTCTTTTAAACCACCACAATTGGGTAAAGCAGATTTCAGAAAGTATCTTTTAATGTGGGAGAATAGAGGTAATTGGGTAAATTGGCCATATAAATATTAAAATCTATACCTCAAATTGAAATGGTTAATTTTGTCTGGTTCAATGCAGTATGCCTCGAGGCTGTTTGTTTTTTATTAGGTTTCTATTGCCTGGTATATTTCTAGCACATAAATAACAACCAATAAAAAATTTCGGGTGGTTGGGCGGCGGCAGTGCATGCCTTTAATCCCAGCACTTGGGAGGCAGAGCCAGGTGGATCTCTGTGAGTTCGAGGCCAACCTGGGCTACCAAGTGAGGAAAAGGCTCAAAGCTACACAGGGAAACCCTGTCTTGAAAAACCAAAAAAAAAAAAAAAATTTTTTTTTTTTCAAGAAACTGTTATCTGGAATAACTTGGTAGAGTGCTTGCTTAGAATGCACAAAACTTTTTGTTCTTTCTTCAGAGCCAAATAGCCCAGGACATCTTAGTACATGTCTGCAATCTCAGCACTTATCTGTTGTGGGATAGTTGAGTAACTGTGTAAAGATGTGTTGCTGTTTTACCTTGCCTGCCTAAGGCACCTGCTTGGCTTAATAAAGAGCTGAATGGTCAATAGCTAGACTGGAGAAAATAGATGGGGCTTCAGGGGGTGGGAGGAACTCAGGATTAGAATCTTTATAGTACAGATGGCCTATGCATCAATTTAAATGACAGAGACTTACCTACACCCTAGATGATTACTCTAAGCTCCCATGGTCTCAGTGGATTCATTGGGGGCAGAGGTCCCTGGGCAGCATCAGTCTTAGAATACCAGGCCTGGAAAACCTGAGAGACTTTTCTGTAGAGGAGGGACTTAGGGGATTGACCTTACTTTGTTTAGGCAAAGTGGGGTAATCAACCTTTCCAGTGTCTTGCTTGTCTACTGTTTGGCCATGGTCCTGCCAGTGGGTAAGGCATTGATGCATTTATGCCCAGTGTTTAGCATTACCACAATCCAGGAGGAGTGGTCAATGCCCCATCTACCTACTTTGGAGACCTTGTGGTCACTGCTGAGAGCTGGGGTCTTTGTAGAGTAAGCTTTTTCCATTAGGCATTTTAAATGCTATATTCAGAAGATCTCTTGACAAGTTTGAGGACCATTATCTATTAAGTATATCTGAGCTAAACAAACCACTTGTTTTTAGTTATTTGTTTGAAAACATACAGGAGGCTAAATAAAGCTTATTTGTGTAAATACATTTGAACTTAACATGACAATAACCATAGTTCTGAAAATAAAGAATTTTTATCATTTATAAGGTGACTTATTATTAACTTGAATATTTTAATTACCTTTAACAGTTTACAATAAGTTAGTAGCTTTTTATAAGATTAGGATTTTGTAGCTTTATTCCTGTTTAGGTTTAACCATTAAAAAAAAATAACAATTTCTGAATTGAACCTTTTTTAGTATCAAAGTAAAACTTTTAATCATAAATAACAGTCCATGGGAGACTATCAATTTTACTTTCCTGGTCCTTTCATAGTACACTGTTACAGAATATAACAAGTTTCTTATATGACTCAGTTTATCAAAATAGCTAAAGCTTAACAAAATTAGCGAAGACAAGGAAGCTACACATACATTCTTAAGTCTGAATAGACCTTAGATATGGAGAGGCATTCTTTAAGCTTATAGTTTTCAACCTTTCTAATGCTGTGCCCCTTCAACACAAGTTTCCTATGTTGTGGTGACTGCCAATCTTAACACTCTTCTCTTTGCTATTTCACGACTACAATTGGCTGTTATTATGAATCACAGTGCAAACATCCAACATGCAGACAGTATTAGGCTACACCTGTGAAAGGGTCTTTCAACCCCCAAGGGTTGGTGAACCATAGATTGAGAACCATTGCTTCAAAGCTCTTTTCCAAACTGCTTTTTTTTGTGAGACTGCTTAGGTCATTGTCTTATTGCATCAAAGATAGGACTATCCTAGGTTCTGGTATTTAGTGTTCCGTGCACATAGTTGTTGGCCCTGACTCATTAGCTCTGTATTTATTTTTAAGATCACATATTAATAATATAAAATATTTTATGAACTTAAATATTTTAAAAAGCTGTTTCTTAAAACATATCCACTTTTTGACAGGCAGATCTCAGTGAGTTTGAGGCCAGCCTGGTCTACAAAGTGAGTTCCAGGACGGCCAGAGCTGCTATGCAGAGAAACCCTGTCTTGAAAAACAAAACAAATCCAGTTCTTCAGATTTTTTGAAAAACTACAAAATCTCTCAACTGTGTCGTGTACTCCTGCAATATCAAAAGTAAAAAGTACCCTTTTCTTTTCTTTTCTTTTCTTTTCAGAGAAAAAACAGGGCGTAACCAAACTCCCACAGTGCCAATAACTTAATGCTCATTGTGTGGGATTTATTCACACTACTCTGGGTCACCTCTCTGGCCTCACCCTCTGCAGCATACACAGCCTGTCTCCCATTTCATTATGGTTGATGTTTCTGGTGACTATCACATACATGGCACGGTCATCTCCAAAACTGCTAGGGTTCTTCTCATGGGCCCTCCTTAGGAACTTCAGCCCTACCACACAGTGGCAAATCTCAGCTGGTCTCCATGACTTCTTCGTGTCTTTAAAACCAAAGCCACTTGGGTGACTCTTTTTTTTTTTGTTTTTTGTTTTTTTGTTTTTTGAGACAGGGTTTCTCTGTGTAGCTTTGCGCCTTTCCTGGATCTTGCTCTGTAGACCAGGCTGGCCTTGAACTCACAAAGATACGCCTGCCTCTGCCTCCCGAGTGCTGGGATTAAAGGCCTGCGCTGCCACTGCCCAGCTTTGGGTGACTCTTAAATTACAAAGTTTGGCTGCCAATGTAAGGTATATTCCTATATATGAATGCACGAAGATGCAGTTTTAATACATTATTAAACAAGCATTGTTTTTAAATCTTATCTTTTATAAACCTTGTTTTCAGGACAGGAATTATCCTAATGAAAGATATCCTGGAGACTTGTTGCCTCCTTGTTTGGTTTATACCATATGTTCACCTTTAATCAAGATGATGGTGAAGTCACATGACATTCATGCTCTCCAACCCTTAGCAAAGATGGTGGCAAGCCACATGTTGCTTATATCCCAAAATGGAGTCATGCCACATGGTTCCTTTAAGATTACTCTTCATAGATTTTTAACTATCAATCCTATGTTATACATTTTAAGTTAACTTTTTCCCCTCCTACTTTACAGATTTTTAAACATACCCAATAAACTTAGAAACCTTGAGAAACAGAACAGAAAGATTGCATAGTAGTCTTTTTCTTCCTTCCTTCCTTCCTTCCTTCCTTCCTTCCTTCCTTCCTTCCTTCCTTCCTTCCTTCCTTCCCTCCCTCCCTCCCTCCCTCCCTCCCTCCCTTTGTTTGTTTCTTTCTTTTTTCTCTCTCTCTCTCTCTCTCTTTTTTTTGGGGGGGGTGTTGAGACAGGGTTTCTCTGTAGCTTTTGGAGCCTGTCGTGGACTAGCTCTGTAGACCAGGCTGGCCTCGAACTCACAGAGATCCACCTCCCGAGTGCTGGGATTACAGGCATGTGCCACCACCGCCTGGCCTTTCTTTCTCTTTTTAAAAAACCTGTCCTACTTACTCTCTTTTCCCTGTCACAGAATTAGGTGTATTGCCTGACACAGGACGTAGTGGAAACTTAAAATATGCTTGGTCTAGAGAAGGAAGAACCATAACCCAACTCTAGAGCCAGCTTTTCAATAAAGTAGAATAGCATAAAGCTACTCTAATGTTATCCACACTCAAAAGATATTTGTGTCCCTGCTAACCTAAATCCAGTGACCAGAAAGCTCATAGATAAATTCTGAGCCCTGGCCTTCAAAACAGCCATGGCAAGTGGTAGCTGGTGGCATTCAGTGGCAGTACAAAACACAGAAAGCTCATACACTCAAAGGAGATCAGTCAATAACAAAACATGGGGTGGCCACCATATATTCATGCATTCAACTGAGCGTATATCAGTCTAGGTCCCCATGTTTGCAACAAAGCTTGTACACAAGCCAGAAAACACAGACCCATCTGCACATGTAAAACAAAGGCAAACAATCAGAACCAGGTGGTGAGTGGCATCTTACATCTTGCCTTAGACGGCAGAGTATTTGAGGCCCTGTTGAGCCCTTTCCACATCCCAGGTTTTGATTCCACAGGACAGAATAAGCTTAATACTCACCAGACCTCAGTAGATGCTTGCTGCTTTTCTAAGCATGGCAGTTCATTCCAATAGTCTGTGAAACCAAAGTCACACTTCAGAGCCTTGGGGCATCTCAAGGTACATGCCTTCTGAGGCAGCCCTCACCTCCAGTCCTGGAGTTTGGAACAAAGGTCCAGCTTTTAGTATTTGGGTGGGTATTCTAAATTTCACTGGGGCCTCCAGAAAATGTTAATCCCACCTGATGAGAAAAAGACCACTACCACAGTTTTGAGTCAAATTTGAAGCAAGCTTTAATTAAATTAATGGCCAAGATGATGGACTCCGGCAAGGTCCATTCTGGAGTTCCCAGAATATGGCCATGAGCTACATTGGCCCGTGCTTATAAAGGCAAACCCATAAGACTGTGTACCTTCTGCCTTCGTCCATTTGGGGGCAAGCATATATCCTAATGTACTTCCTGCCTATTAACCTCCATTAACATGTCATCAAACACATCTGGTGGAGCTGGGTCAACCAAACTTGTTTAGGGAAGTGGAAACGTGTGACTTATTATGTTAATCCCAAAGATGGGAGAAGAAAGACCACTGACCCCCAAATTAAAGCAAGCAATTAATTAAAGCAAGCTTTTTTATTTGTGTACATAGCTGCCTCCCCCAAGGTGGGGTTTGAAAGTTAAACACTGGATATGAGGAAGACAAGGCTTTTACAGCTCAGGGGCAGGAGGTTTCCTAATGTGGGATTTGAGGGCAAAATAGGCAGGGTTACAGTAGTAGAACATAAGCATAACAAGTTAGTCCCTCCTGAAACAAAGACATGGTTGCAAGGTGGACATTACAAGGTGGTCATAACAAGGTAGCCGTAAGGACTTACATGTGCAAGGCATTTTTGTTTTGTGGATCTCTTATGCATAGTAATTAAATTTAAAATATAACTTTGGCTCTCACAGTGGGTCTCTGTGAGTTTGAGACCACCCTGAATTTCAGGCCAGTTAGGTCTGTATAGACCCTGCCTAAAAGAGAGAGCAAAAGACATGAACATTCTTTTTACTCTTAAGCTTGCTTATTGCCAGAACTTTTGATAATATGGTGTTTCTAAGTTAACAACTATGTATTTTGAGATGAACTATTAGCTTATTTTTTATTAGTTTTTATTTATTTTTTGAGAGTGGGTGTCACTATGCAGCCTTTGCTGGTTTGGAACTCACTCTTAACCAGACTAGCTGTGAACTTTTGATATTACTTCTGCCTTTTACTGCTGGGATTATGGGGATACCACAACTGGTAGGGGTTTAGAGGTATAGCTCAGTGGTAGAATGTGTCAGGCATTAAATTCAATCCCAGTGTTGGAGATGTGATCCTATAAAACAACAATGTTCTAATTTGGCTTTATTATAAAATATTTATAATGTGTTGACTAAAGTACAGAGTAATTCTTTTGTGTAAATATAAAATTCTTAGTAGTATTTAAAATTAAGGTCCATCACATCATGATTGGCTCCCCCCCCCCCTCTTTTAAAGCTGTGCATCATAAATTTACCTTCATAACACTTTGCAGGCAGGAGTTCTTTTGTGGCAGGATCTCTCATATAATCCATACTGGCCTTGAATTCCTGATCCTCCATCACTTACCAAGTGCTGGTATTGTAGACATGCACCACCATGCCTGATTCCTTTTGACCATTGATATTTAAGTGACTGGTGAAGGTGTGTTAACTATTTGTATGTCAATATAGGTCTCTGCAATATTTTCATCTTTCATGTCTCAAACTCTATGCCAGTTGAATAACAAACCTTTATCCCCACTTTCTAACAATTGTCAGCTACCATTCTACTTTCTGCTTTGAGTTTGAGTGCTTTACATCTGTTACATGAAAGGAACTGTGATTCTGGGCTTTCTGTGACTGGCTTATTTCAGGCAGTTTATCCATGTTGTAACATATTACTGGATTTCCTTTTTAATTTTTTCCACTTATTTTACTATTTTTATAGGCCGAGCATATAGTATGTCTTCTATTACTCTGTGTAATATCAGCTTGCTCCCATAGCTCAGTTAGTATAGGTGACATAGTAAAGAACATGAGTGACTGGACCTGTTTTTAAAGGCTGTGTTGTGTGGATAACATAGTAAGGAACATGAGTAACTGGACCTGTTTTTAAAGGCTTTGTTTCCCTTTTGCAGGTATATCCGACTTTATGGGAGAAAATTTAGCAAAGAAGATCATGTTCTTTTTATTAAGTTATTGTATGAGCTGGTGTCAATTCCAAAACTTGAAATCAGCATGATGCAGGGATTTGCCCGTCTCTTGATCAACTTATTAAAGTAAGTCTACTTTTTGTTATTCCTGGTGAGATTTTGGTTTTTTAAGGTTTAATGGATTAAGAATCAATTTTGGATGGGTTGGGGATTTAGCTTAGTGGTAGAGCGCTTGCCTAGCAAGTGCAAGGCCCTGGGTTTGGTCCTCAGCTCCATTTAAAAAAAAAAAAAAAAATCAATTTTGGGAAATGAACAGAACAATTACCCAAAGTTTAATTGGTGTTGATTTAAACATTTATTTTCTCTGTGAAACTTTTAGTTGTACATGCTCAACTATAGATGGTTAGATTGTTTTATTTATGGTAATTATTTGCTCCATGGGGTATAAACTATCCTTTACCAAGCAAAGGTTAGAAACATTAAGTACCATACACATGGTATAGCAAAGCATGAAATTTGGGAGCAAGAAAGATGCAGTAGTGGTGAATAAGAGCATCTGTTGCTCTTTCAAATGACCTGGATGTGCTTCCCAGCACCCATATGATAGCTCACAGTCATCTGCAACTCCAGTTCCAGGGATCACACATCTTCTTTGAGAGTGTGAATGCGGAGCACATACACATGTGCAGGCAAAACAAACATATAAGAAAAGTATGAAATTCATCAGCAGTAATGGTGGCCCAAGTTTAAATGCTTTCTTTAATAGGCACTGCTTTTTGTTGAGTGTCAAGTTCTTCCTTAGTGCTTATTCTAACAGTGAGTGGCTGTGGGCAGAGACAGGCAAAATACACTGATTAGCTGTCCTCTCTGTGCAGTATACTTAATAACCATGTATCTGAATAAATGATTTCATATATTTGTATTTCTTTATAATTAGGAAAAAGGAACTTCTCTCAAGAGATGATTTAGAGTTACCTTGGAGACCACTTTATGACATAGTGGAAAAAATATTATATTCCAAGACAGAGCACCTGGGATTAAATTCATTTCCTAAGTAAGTATTTTGTAGCAGAAGTTTCTTGGGTCCCATCTGGCCCCATGGTCCTGTAGCTTAATGTGGCTTATGTGCCTATGGCAGGCCCCTTGCTAGCTAGCTCTTATAGTTTAACTCAACCCCTAACTATTTATCTATGTATCACCACATGTTCCGTGGCTTTACCTGCATCCCATTACATGTTGCTCTTAGGATGCCAGTCTGGCATCTCCTCTGCCTCTGCCTTTCTTCTTTCTTATCTCTGCCCTTGGATTTCCTGCCTGCCTCTAAGCTGCCTTGCCATAGGCCAAAGCAGCTTTATTTATTAGCCAATGGGAGTAACACATATTCATAGCATACAGAAAGACATCCCACAGCAGTATTTCTGTTAAAGTACTTCTTTGGGACCATGTGTGGCTTTTAGGGTATTAAATACAATGGAAGAAAATGGGTTATTTTAAATAAACAAGCAAATTTTTTGTTGTTGTTTTTTTATTTTATTTTATTTTAGTTTTATGTTTTGAGATGAGGTCTCTGAATAGTCCTGGCTCTTCTGGAACCCACAATGTATGTAGACCAGGTTGGCTTTGAACCCACCAAGATCCACCTGCCTCTGCCTCCCAAGTCCTAGGATTAAGGGTGTACACCACTGCTTGGTGCAAATCCATATTTTAATATGCTCATTTCTACATAATTTGCCTTTATCCTTTTAAAACTATTTGAATCTATTTCTTCCTCAAAGCTTTTCCACCAAGATGTCTCTGATAGTTGATGTCACCATACTTCTAATCATTCTTTTGTTATTAGATGTAATGGCTATCTGCTGTTCTTTTTTTTTTTCTCACAAAGTTACTTAATTTTCATTGTGCATGTTTGTGTGTTATTGTATGAGTTCATGTGCACTACATATGTTCAGCAGCCTTCAGAGGCCAGAAAAGGGCATTGGATCTCTTGTAAACTGCCATGTTGTTTGTTGTAAACTGCCCTGTTGGTTCTAGGAATTGGACTGGGTCCTGTACAAGAGCTTCAAGTGCTCTTAACCATTGAGCTATCTCTCACCTGTCTCCCCCCAACCTGGCTTTTTATATATTTTAATTCATTAAGTAAAATAAATGCTTTAAGATGAGGAGCTTGCATATTCCACAAGGCATTCACTATAAACTGTTAAAGAAATCAGGTCTTCCCACCCCCACTATAAAAAAAAACGAACATGAATGCATGGTCCTCCTGCTCAGCCTCCCAATAGCTGGCTTTACTGGGTTGTTCCACATGCCTGGACAAAGTATCAGTTTTACTAATTGACTACATTTAGGGTATAAACTATTCAAAAGTCATTCCTTAGTTTTTGTAATTTCCTTCAAATGTTTAGAACTATAGCGGTCTTGCTGATTATTGGTTCCTTACATATATACCATGACTCTTCAAGACCTAATTTGTATAAATTTTGTATTTATTTTGAATCTGTGAAGTATACCATGATCATTTGCCTCTTAGTGCTAATAGTGACCTCAGACTTGACTGTTCAGTATCATTTCTATTGACAGGATTTTGTCTAGTTATGAACACTTTTCTTCCTAACTTTTAATATTCACAGACTTTACAAATTTGGCTTAAACTATTTTAAATATTTTTAGTAATTAAAATTATTATTGTTATTGGTCTTTTGAGATAGGATTTCTTTGTGTATCCTTGGCTATCCTAGAACTAGCTCTGTAGACTGGGCTGGGCTTGAACTTACAGAGATTCATCTGCCTCTGCCTCCTGAGTGCTGAGAATAAAGGTGTGCACTTGTAGTTAGATTTTTCCTGCCTGGCCCACAGTCAGGACAAGTCTCTCTTACCTGCCAGTCCCACAGTCACTCAGACCCAACCAAGAAAGCACACAGAGACTTATATTGTTTACAAACTGTATGGCCGTGGCAGGCTTCTTGTTATCCCGGCTAGCTCAGTCGGTAGAGCATGAGACTCTTAATCTCAGGGTCGTGGGTTTCGAGCCCCACGTTGGGCACTAGATATTGGTGAAATTATTAAGGCCACTCCACGTAGTTAAAAGGGAGGTTTATTTTGTGGGGTAACTTGCAAATGAAGGGATAGGTTGCAGGGTCTGGGAAAGGTATGGTGCAGTCCGCGTGTTCTCTGGAGAACTCTGCTCAGTCTACCTCCAGCGTCCAGGGTCCTGTAACCAAGAGAGGCCTCTCTTCTCGATCCTGGATCTTCAGCTTCCTCCCTCAGCCCTGCCTTGTGGGCGTGACCATTTTCCGAAGCCTCAATGGGGGTTGGAACTTCCAGGCCAAGGCTGGGATGGCTACCCACTCACTACATGCACTACCACCACCTGGCCTAAAATTTAATTCTTAAAGGCAGGTTCTTGTTGGGGGGCTAGTCTGGCTTCAGATTCTTGATAGCACAGGCTAGCCTTGGCCTTGTAATTCTCTTGCTTCAGCTTCCAAGTACTGGGGTTGTAGGCGTAAGTACCCCACCTGTCTTGTTCTTTAGATTTTAACTGTTTCCTGTTAACAGTCTAGAGTGATACTGTTTGTCATACTTATGTACTAACTTCCTGAAGAACACTGTTTTATCTGTCTGTATTAACTTGTTTCTTTCATAAATTAAAAATTTAAAGACTTGTGTGATTTCTTTTACTGTCTTAGACATGTTGAAGTTGCACTGAATTTAAGGCTTCTATTAGGTTAACAGTCTGAACTTGTTGCCTGTGACCGCAAATGGCAGATTTTAAGAAGCTTTTTACATTATAGATTTAGTGGTGAAGAAGAGTTAAAAATGACTACAGGCAGTAGAGAATTGAGGCCTTAGTTGGATTTTGGGCAAGTGGTACAGGTAATCATTCTATCCTTGAGGTTTCATGTGTTAAAATAAGGAAAATTTCCAACCATAGACAAACTAAAGTTCATCATGAGGCTGAATGGTATTGTGTGCAAATAAGCTTTTAAAAATTGTTAGGATAATTTTCTGGGAAAGCATGTTAAAGATGCCTTTTGAGTGTTTATTTCTGTGGGAAAAGTGTGGCATGGATTAGATGGACTGAGCCTTCATGTAGTAACTTCAGGAATTTTTGACTGGCATTAATTACTGTTTGACAGATTTCTGTGACCTGTTATTTGTGTTCAGATTAGTTGCCTTTCTGAAATTCTCCTGCTCTGAACGTTGTTGGTAGATGAATGGTAGGGGAAAGACAGATTTTTTTCATTTCTTGTTGTATCATTTCTTGGTGCTTTATTAAAAAAAAAAAAAAAAAAAAAAAAAAAGTCTTACTTCCTGCCAGGACCCGTGTACCTGTGCAAAGGAAGCCACTTTTTTTTTTTTTGGTTTTTCGAGACAGGGTTTCTCTGTGTGGCTTTTGCGCCTTTCCTGGGACTCACTTGATAGCCCAGGCTGGCCTCGAACTCACAGAGATCTGCCTGCCTCTGCCTCCCAAGTGCTGGGATTAAAGGCGTGTGCCACCACCACCCGGCTAAAGATTTGTTTATTATATATAGTGTTCTGTTTGCATGTATCCCTGCAGGCCAGAAGAGGGCACCACATCTCATTACAGATGGTTGTGAGCCACCATATGGGTACTGGGAATTGAACTCAGGACCTCTTGAAGAACAGCCAGTATTCTTAACCTCTGAGCCACCTCTCCAGCCCCCATATTCATTCTTTATACTCAGTGACAAAAATAAATAGAAACAGTACTTCAGAGCAGCTGGCTCAGTGAATAAAGGTACTTGGTGAGCTACGCTAGCACAGTGACTGAAGTTTGATTTCTGGAACCTTGTCTAAAGGTGAAAGGAGTGAACTGACTCCACAGAGTTGTCTCCTATTCCCACATAATGTACATATCTACAATAATAATAACTTTAAAAAATAATTAAGATATAAATAGCACTAACCTTAAAAGAGAAATAATTATAAAATGAGTTTCAAATATGCAGATGTTATTACAACAAAATATATGGTACTCAGATTTTGCATCTATTCAATATGAGTTTGTTTGGATTTTAAAAAGAAAAGATCAAATATTTTATGCAAGAAATATAAGGACTGGAAAGATAGTACAATAGTTGAGATCATTGGCTGCTTTACAGAAGACCTGAGTTCGATTCTCACCACCCACTATCTCAGGCAGCTCACTGTCTATTATAACTGGCTCCAGGGGATCTGACAGGTTATTCTGGCCTCTTAGGACACTGAACACACATGTACTTACATGAACACAGACAAAACACTCATAAAATAAAAATAAGTCTGTAAAACTGGGCATGGTGGCACACACCTTTAATCCCAGCACTTGGGAGGCAGAGGCAGGTGGAACCCTGAGTTACAGGCCAGCCTGGTCTATAAAGTAAGTTAGTTCCAGGAAAGTTGAGCTACATAGTGAGACTCTTATCTCAAAACACAAAAATAAAATAAAAATAAAGATATTTTAAAAAAGGAACCTTGACATTAAATAAATATTGGGGCTTAGATAAAGAATACGACAGTAGACATTACCTAGAAGCAAAGAGTGACTAGGAAAAAGGAATATGTAAAGCTATAGATAATGTTCAGTAGGCTTCTTGGGAGATTATCAGTAAAATTGAAGTTTGGCACTCAGTGCTCAAAGCAATAATGCCTAGTTGGGTATGGCAGGCAGATCTCTGTGAGTTCCAGGCAGCTGGAACTACATAGTGAAATCCTGTCTCAACAATAGCAAAAAGGAAAAGAAAAGAGTCATCCATTTCTTGTCTAGTGTTGTCTTTTCAAGATAAGATCTCAAATTCACTCTGGAACCAAGACTACTACTTGATCTAGAGCTTGAGCTCTAGATCATTCGCCCCATTTTTCTAGTGCTGGTCTCTGTGTTTTATTCCTTGCCATGTTGTAGAAGAATGCCAGAAACATGAAGCTTGTGTACCAGAGCGTGTTGAGAGTTGCTGGGGACTGGACCTTGGGCCTTGGCCTGCTGTTCATGTGCTCTTACCAGCTGAACTACAACCTCTGCCTGGCTTGATTCCATGTCTCTACCAATTGCCTGATTAGTGATTTGATTATAAAACTGTTAAAATAAACTGAGTATGATCTAATTCCAGCACTCAAAAGACTGAGGCAGGAGGTTTGCTATGAGTTTGAGGCCATCTTAGGCTGTACATTGAAAGTCATCCAAGGATACAAAGCAAAAACCTGTCTTTAAAAACAACAGAACATTGTTGTTTATAAGACTTTCGTATGTTCCACTGGATATTCAGATTGAAAAAGAAATCAGTTGCTTTAAACATATTTCTTTTTCCTCAGTGCTGGGATTATAGGAGTGTGCCACCATTACATTTATGTTGTTGTTATTATTTTGGGGTAATTCACAAATTGTTAGATATTTAATATACCTGGTTTTTGACCACTAAAGATTGTTTAGGTTCTCTTCAATCATTTACTTTAAGAGTGCCCTATGGTGTGCTGGAGGGATGGCTCAGGGATGAAGAATACATGTTGTTCTTTGCAGAGAATTCAAGTTTGGTTCGATGGTCTCCAGTATCCATGTTGGGCCACTCACAAAGACCTGTAACACCATTCCCAGGGAGAATGGATGTCTCTGCCATCCATAGGCACCTGAACTTACTCAAATCCCTCCCTTCACCCACACATACACATTTAAAAATAATAAAAATAAATCTTTTTATAAATCATTAAAAATTCCCCGTGAGACTGGGGATTATTCTGGTGTAGCACATGCTTATCATGTGTGAAACACTGGGTCTTCACCCCTCCCCAACACACACACTGAACTATACCATCCAGCCCACCCTATGTTATCTGTATGTGGTTCACTGACTCACAGCATTCCACCTGCTTCAGCCTCCCCAGAATTGAAGGCATATGACACCATACCTAGCACTCTTTTTGCTTCGAGAATTATAACTTCTTTTTTCTTGTTTTTGATTTTTTTCCATGCCATGAGCCTTTTCCCTATATCAGGTCTTCTTTTCACTTAATATCACCTTCCATGTTCTCAGGGCTCTGAGATAAAGTGTGAGAGCTATTTTCTGAAGTTTATGGTTTTTGGTGTTTTTTTTTTTTAATTTTTTTTCACATATTTCTATCTATACTAAGTTTATTAGGTAGTGCTTTTTGCAAGCAGCAGTTTTTCTCCATGTATGCCTCAGACTAAAATTGATGCTCTTAGAAAGGTGAACTACTGGAGTTGGGGATTTAGCTCAGTGGTGCTTGCCTAGCAAGTGTAGGGCCCTGGGTTCGGTCCTCAACTCTGGGGAAAAAAAAAAAAAAGGTGAATTACCTTGAGTTGAAGACCATTGTTCTTGGCCCTTGAGCAGAAATGCTAGAGAAACCAGCAAGTCACATAGCAGTGCTTATAGTGGTCCTTGGACTTCTTCATTCTTCCCAGCACTTCTATATCTGCTGAATCTCTAAGAGGGAACAGTTTTGACAGTCATCGTTTTGGCACAGTAATGCAGCAAGCTGTGCTTTAAACTTTCATAGTCAAGAAATAAAGTGGTTACCTTTTGCAAGTGTTTTATTTCTTAACACCCTTTAACTTAGAATGAGTCATTTTATTGACTTGCTTTCTTCAATTGATTATTTCCAGTGTTTCTATCTTACATGTATTTTGACATATTTAACACAGCTTTGTCATTTGACAGCCTGTGCACATACTATTTTTTGGTGACTTTTTATAAGCAGAAGTGCTTCATTTGTTAACTGATTGTCTTTCAGTTCTTAAACTCTGTGTGCCTTGTGTGTTTGTCCTTATGAAAACCACAGCCTAGAGTACCATGTGCTTCATACTGCCTTAAAAGCAAAAGATAATCAACATTTTCTCCTCTGTTTTAAAAGCAGAAGATAATCAACATTTTCTCCTCTCTCTCCTCCTTCCCATCTCAAAGTTCCAAGTACTAAGATTGTTGGTAATTGGTAGAGGTTTTTGGTTGTTGTTTTAATTTTTTTGTTTGTTTCTTTTAAGACAAGATCTCTATGTTGCCCTATCTGTTGTGGAACTCATTATGTAGACCACGCTGGCTTTGAACTCAGAGATCTGCTTGCCTCTGCCTCTCAGGTACTGGGACTAAAGGAATGTACCACCTGGCCTGTGCTGGTAGAGTTTTTAATTTAGGAGAAAATACAAAATTGTAATGGAGGTAAGTGTTTGTAAGTTTGACACCAGTAACATAAGAACTTGTATACTGTTGACTTCAGAAAGAAACACACAGATCTTTTTGGTTATGGTTTTCATAAAATGATGCTCTACGTACAGAGTGTGATATAGGTTATTTTTGCTAATAAAATGTGAGAATTATGCATTTGTGAGCTTTTACAAGTGGGCAAAGACAGTTTACATTTAAGTTACTGTGTGTATACACACACCCCTCCCCACACCCCCACACACACATAAACATATCCCCCTTTGTATACATGTGATAGAGGACAACTTGTAAGAGTCAGTTCTTTCCATTACAGTCATCAGCCTTGGAAGCATGTGTGGTAATGATATCCTAATAAACTTATCTGGGGTCAGAGGACAGAACAGCCACTAGATAGACATAGAGGCCAGAAAATGGTCACACATACGCCTTTAATCCTATCACTTGGGAGGAAGAGATCCATTTAGATCTCTGAGTTCAAAGCCACACTGGAAATAGCCAGACGTGGTGACTCACACCTTTAATCCCAGAAGTGATGGCAGAAAGCAGAATGGTATATAAGGCGTGAAAACCAGGAACTAGAGCTGGTTAAGCTTTTAGGCTTCTGAGCAGCAGTTAGGCTGAGATCCATTTGGATGAGGACTCAGAGGCTTCCAGTCGAGGAAACAGGATCAGCTGAGGAATTGGCAAGGTGAGGTGGCTGTGGCTTGTTCTGCTTCTCTGATCTTCCAGCTTTAACCCATTGCCTGGCTCTTGGTTTGATTTTATTAATAAGACCTTTTAAGATTCATGCTACAATTAATGCACTTTACTTGCTAAGCCATCTTGCCAACCCTAATTTAGGGTTTTTGTGTGTGTGAATTTTTAATTATTTCTTATTTTATTATTTTGTGTATGCCAGTGTTTTGCCTGCATGTATCTGGTCAATACTTGCATCTATGCAGTACTGGTGGAGGCCAGAAGGGTGTGTCAGACTCCCTGGGACTGGAGTTACACAAGGTTGTGAACTTCCTTTCATCAAGAATAGTTTTGGGAAGGAGTGGCCACAAGGTAGAGCACTTGTCTCATATGCTCAAGGTTCTGGGTTTAATCTTAAAAGTAACTAGTTTGACCAGGTGGTGGTGGCGGCGCTGTTGCCGGCGCCCGCCTTTTAATCCTGGCACTCGGGAGGCAGAGGCATGGGAATCTCTTGAGTTCGAGGCCAGCCTGGTCTGCAAAGCGAGTTCCAGGAAAGGCGCAAAGCTACACAGAGAAACCCTGTCTCAAAACACCAAAAAAATAAAAAATAAAATAAAATAAATAACTAGTTTGGGCCTAGATAACTCATTGATAATTTTATATAGGCACACAATTTTTTAAAAATGTATAAGTTTATGTTTATTGGTGTTTAGCTTGCATGTGTGTCTGGGTGAGGGTGTCAGAAATTCTGGAGCTAGGGTGAGCTGCCATGTGGCTGCTGAGAATTGAACTTAGGTCCTCTGGAAGCACATCCAGTACTCTTAACTGTTAACTATCTATCCAGCCCCTGATTTTTGTTTTTTTTGAGACAGGGTCTTACTTATTATATAGGCTTGGCTGGCTTGGAGCTCTCTGTGTAGACCAGGTTGGCCTCTAACTCACACAGTTCCACCTTCCTCTGCCTCCTAAGTACTGGAATTAAAGGCCTGCACCATCACACTGGACCCTATACACAAAGTATTGTTAATCAAATTCACCCTCACTCCTCCTTTCTGACTCCCAACTTCCTTCCCATGTTGCCTTCCAACTTGATGTCTTTTGAAAAATAAATTTTCAGTATTTTTCCTTTATAAATTATTTTAAGGCTACCATGCAGCAGTATACTCTATTTTTCATAGTAACACACCTCTAGGAAAATTTTGTTATTTTCCTCTTTTAGGGAGGTATGGCTAGGATTTTGCTATGTAGCCCAGGCAGGACTCCAGCTCCCAGCAGTCCTGCCACCACACCTAGCCTGGTACTTGTTTTTGATTATCTTTGTATCACTGTCCCATTCCCATTTTGGTTGTTAGTGATGGAGCCCAGGGCTTTGTACTTGCTAGGTAAGTGTTATACCACTGAGATATTCCCCAGCCTGGCTTTCTGTATTAATTCATCAAAGAGTTATTTGTTTTTTATGTCTTTGTTTTTGAGACATCTTGCTTTATAGCCCAGGCTGGCCTCAAACTCAACAGTCGTGCTACCTCTGCTTCCCCAGGGCTGGTATTAAACCACACTTGGTTTACAGAGGGCCATTTAAATTACTACTCTGATGGGTAAGATTACTTAAATCTTTTATTCTTCCCTTTCCTCATTCACTACATAAAAATAACACATTCCAGACTCTAGAGTGTCTTATTACTCGTGAATGATCTGGATCCAAAATTTTATAGATAATGGAATGATAAAAGTAATTTCCCCAGTGACCTGTCACTTAAGTCAATTTCACCAGTTATTTCATAAATGAACACTGATTATTAACGTGGTATTTGTAGTGATTTCTAAAACTATTTAAAGAACATTGTATCTACTTTTAAACTACTGTACCTTTATTCAAGAATTAGAGAATAAATAGTTGAATTTTGTTAAAGTTCTTGATAGTATTTCTGCCAAGGGTTGTGTTTTTGCTACCAGGATTTTTCACAAAACAAATATAGCTAGTCTTTTTAGAGCAATTAAAAATATTCACAGGCTGGAGAAATGGCTCAGCAGTTAAGAGAATGTGCTGTTTTTCCAGAGGATCCAAGTTAGGTTTCTAGCACCCATGTCCGGCAGCTCACAACTGCTTATAACTCAAGGTCCAGGGGATCTGATGCCCTCTTCAGGTCTCCATGGGTACCCTTCCCCCCATATTTAAAAATAGTTCAAATTGCCGGGCAGTGGTGGTGCATACCTTTAATCCCAGCACTTGGGAGGCAAAGGCAGGTGGACCCCTATGAATTTGAGGCCAGCTTGATCTAACAAAGCAAGTTCTAGGACAGCTAGGACTGTTACATAGAGAAACCCTGCCTCGGAAAAAAAAAAAAGTTAAAATTGTTCAAGTTTTGAAGTAATTAATACTAATTTTACCTGAGAAGGAAATGTGATATCAATAACATTTTATTTTAGAGGAATACTTTAATTTTAATGAAAAATTAGTGCTGACATTGCCTCCATGATGATGATGTACTTTATTTATAACTGATAAAATAATCTGAATGACTATGAAAAAATGACTAATAACTGAACAGTGTTAGATTTTTGAAAGATGGGTGATAGAAAATGTTTGACTGACTAAAGGTGAGTTAGCTTAGATTGAGGAAAAAAAGGTAAAATTAACTGACTTCTACATGAAGAAATTGGTGCTTGGTTAGGCAAAAGAATACTATTTAAGAGTTTAAAGCAGGTAAAGATGGAGTGTGCCATTGTTATTGTTTCCCAATTCATGTGTGAAAAAAGCAATCAGAATTACCTTGACATGAAATTTTAGTTCAATGAGGCTATGAATACTTCTGGGCTTATTCTTATTTTGAATATATCATACACTATGTGTTTTGGGGCCTTAAGAGTTAATCTTGGGGCTGGAGAGATGGCTCAGTGATTAAGAGCACTGCCTCTTCTTCCAGAGGACATGGGTTTGATTCCCAGTATCCACATAGTGACTCACAACTATCTGTGTGTAACTCTAGCCCCAGAGGATCCTATACCGTCTTTTGACATCTATGGGCACCAGGCATGCAGTGATATAAAGGCAAAACACCCGTACACATAAAGTAAATAATTTTTTAAAAAATTAAAAAATGCTAATCTTTTCTTGATAGCTACATAAAACTAAGAGCCAGACTATAAAAAACCTTCACAATTTTGAAGTTCAAGTCTTAGTAACTGAAAGCAGAAGTGTTGACCTTCCTTGTACTGTACAATACTGGTACAATCAGAGTATATTAGTGCCATCATGAGGAAATTGGGGTGTAGAGAAGAAAATTCACATGGAGTTGAAACTTTTTGTATCATTAAAGAGAAATTTTTCATTTGTGTGTGATGTCCTGAATCATAAATTCATGGCTACTAGGCAGAACTGCTGTCAAAACATAATGAGAACAAGTTTTTATTTCTATGAAATTAAAGTGTAATGATTTTTGCAAAATATGAATTTAAAATTGTTGATATTTTCTGTGGTACCTAATAAATGATGCTCGTCTGCATAACAGCTTTCAATATATTATGTCAGCTGATTTTTATACTAGCTTTATGAGAGGGTAGGTATTATTTGTTACAACAAAAAGTGCTAAGCTGTAATATTACATTCCTAGGAACAGTAGAATTAGAATTCAGATTCAGATTTGTCTGATTCTTAGGCTCAAACTGAAGCACTGTGTACTCCATGGCCTTATTTTTTAAGTGAAAAATACCATTTCTAAGAGAAAATGAGGTGTGAGAGACCCCATCCAAAGCTTTTAGCTACTCTGTAGAAGATCCCTTTTAAAAAAATTAGCAGTTTGGACTTATCAGATTAGTATTACAAATTTTCAACAATGGGAAAGTATGTAGTGATTAGTCAATCCCTCTTAAAAAAAAAAATTAGTAAGATGTGGTCTAGTAGCATCTAGCCTTAACCTTTTATTTTATTTTTAAACAGAAACATTGTTCCCTTCATCTTGAGAGATTACAAGAATCACAAAAGGTCACTATACAGATATCACAGGTTAGAGAGATTGTACCCTTTTCTGAATAAAGAGCATAAATTCCATGGTGCAGGCCTTATGTGGAAGAAGGGGTTGAAACTGACTTTATGTGAATGAAATCACAATCTACAACCCTTGATTCTGTAAGAAGTTACAGAAGTAGGTGTTATCATTAACTTCCTGTGCTTGTTTCTAGAATGAAGGCAACACTTAGCTGTGCAGTCTTTAATGGCTTGCTTGTTTAAATAGTTTCTGATGTTAGGATAGTTTCTTTCTTGGTGTAGGAAGTTACTTAGGAGAAGTAGCAGGTTTTCTGTACTGAAATCAGTTGTTACTAAACTAGTAAAATCAGTGGAAAGTTAATGTGAGCACAGACATAAGGAAGTGGCAGTGTTACCTTTTCCTTAAAAGATACCTTTAAAGTCTGAGCTTGACAGGGTTGGGGATTTAGCTCAGTGGTAGAGGCAAGCGCAAGGCCCTGGGTTCGATCCTCAGCTCAAAAAAAAAAAAAAAAAATTCTGAGCTTGAATTAACTAGACTGCTTTCTAAACCTACATACTGATTCTATAACTTGTTGCTAACTGGTTTTTCAATCCGAACTGAAAGAAGATCCAAGACATCTGTTTATTCTCCTGATAAAAAGCATTTGAGTATTTTAAGCAAACAGAAGTTTATCCCTGCAAATTTGAACAGCCTTATTAGAATAGAAGCACATTGGGTATCCTGGAGTAATTAGAGAAAAGTTTATCCTCGCTCCCTCTTTCTTCAATAGGTAAACTTAGATGCCCAGTAAACTATTTCCTAATTGTCTGGCTTTTTGTGTGAGAGAGAAAAGAGCTGTTCTCAGAACAATGCTTCTTGATGTTTTCTGTTTTCTAGTGTAAACGTTACCCTGTGCGTTACTTAATGATTCTTCCCTCCCCCTAGGAGTTTGAAAGTAAAAGGTGATGATTATGCAACTAGTTAATAATAAAATTGCAGTTTTCTTTCTAGGTTGAAGTTACACAATGTATTTGGTGCTTATGCTGAGTTTGTTTTATTCTGTTCCTTGGCATTTCCTTGTAGCTTAGTTATTAAGCTTTCAGAGAAATTGGTCAGACCTCTGGACTTGAAAAATTTCAGAAGGGTTAATAATAAAATGTCTGAAACCTTAGTACCCCTGTCCTGCCCTTGAATTTTGGGCATGTTTCTGTTTCTGTCTGTATTTATCATACTATAACTAGTCACAGATTTGTTTTAAATTTCAGTTCATGATACCCCTTTGTTTTGTTTGCATTTGACCAGTTTTAACTGTGGTCTAGTTGATATCTTAAACATTCCATTTCGGTCATGTATTTAAACCAGTATCCATGGCCTTTTCATTGAAATTCATGTGAATTGTTCATTTTGCTCACCTAATTTTGTGAGTGGCTGTTCAAACAAATGGTTGTTGTTTTTAATAATTGTTACTAGCAGTAAAATGCATTGGAAGGTTAAAGAACTCTTTTAAGTTGATTGACAAGACTTATACCAGTTGCTGGTAGAAGCACACCATTATTTCATTATATTCTAGTTTATATTTTGATGTAAAAGCACTATAGTAAAAATTACTATTTAGAATTTTCTGCCATTGGGCTTTCTTTGTGTGTGTTAAATATGGCCATTGTTACCCACTTTGTAAAGACTAAAAGGGATTTATCCTTTTTCTAGTATAATGTTTTCTTCCATTTATTTATTGTAAAAAAAAAATGAGAAATTAGAGTAGAGGAAAAAGCAGATTAAGAAGTCTAGGTAGATTATCCTTATAATTCTGTCTATAGCAAAGAGAAGTTTTAGTTATTATATGTAAACATATAATATCTGAATGTATGTATCTTTGAGATACGGAATGTAGAATTAGCTGTATTCTTTAAATACTCCAATGTAATTTATTAAATGGCTTTTTTTCCCTCCAGTTCTGTAGAAAATGTTCTCAAAACACTCGTGAAAAGCTGCCGACCGTAAGTAGCTCTCATTTTATAAAGCCTCTTGTTTACCTGTGGGCCTTCCCCCATCTTTAGTATACTTTGAAGAGGAAGTTAAAGGTATAAATAGTTTCTGAACTTGTAGTGCTAGTCATTGAGCACAACACAGTGTTTCCAGCTCCTGATTGAATTTTTACTTTTTAAAAAAGTTAATTTATTAATTGGTGTGTGTGTGTGTGTGTGTGTGTGCGTGTGTATGTGTGTGTGTAGTATATGCACCTTGGCACATGTGAGAGGCCGGAGGATGATGTTATGAAATATGTTTTTGTCCTTCCATCTTCCCTGGGTTCCAGGGATTAAACTCAGGTGGTCAGGTTTGCATGGCAAGTGCCTGCTGAGCCATTTCATTGACCTTTAAGTTTTTAATTAGTATTGCTTTGCTAAGAACTGACTTAGGAAAAGAAATTTGATATATAAGGTCCTTGAAGGTAGAAAGGACATAGTTCATTGATGATGGTTTTGTTTTAAATTGCAAGTTGCTACATTAGTACCTGGCACAAATTGCTTGGTGAACTCAATAGAAGTGTTATTAGAAATGTAATGTTTTTCATGTAAATAATATATATAAAATAATAAAGTATGCTTTTTAAGTTAACAAAGGTTTTTGAAAATTTGATAGGTTATATGGGTCAAACCTATAAGTTGACTTCTTTGGAAAGAATACAAATTTCTCAGATATAGTACTTTATACCTCATATTGATTGGTTGGTTGAGAAGTAGAAATAGTGTCTCAAGTTGCCATGTTGACTTTGAACTCCTGGCCATACATACTACCTCCATCTCTCAGTGCTAGTATTATAAGTACATACCCTCTCCTCACCCTAACCCCTACCCTCCCCCATTTCTTTATTATACCTTTTCAGATACATTTAACAATTTACATATGGCCTCTTTAAATCATGTTCCTTCATTTTGTGTGTGTGTGTGTGTGTGTGTGTGTGTGTGTGTGTGTGTGAGTGAGAGAGAGAGAGAGAGAGAGAGAGAGAGAGACAGACAGACAGACAGACAGACAGACAGACACTGACTTAGGATTTTAAGTCTTTAAATCACAAGGATGCTCCTGACATTTTTACAGACTTGCAGAATATCAGAGTCTGTAGAACCGTGACTTCCCTCCCCTCTGGTATGAGGAGGACCTTTGGGCCCATGAGGATGCATGGTACCCAGAGACTCATCTAAAATGTCCCAGAGATTCCTGGGCTGGTGCTTCTATCTTATTGTTACTGATTATTTATCCCTACATAGACTTGATTTTTACTAAGACTTTTTCAGTTACTGTTACTTAACACGAAGAAATCAAAACCACAGTCATGTTTTCCATGTTGAATTCTATAGGAAGCTTAAAGAGCAGTGTTTTTCAACCTCCAAGCATCTTTCTGAGAGTTCGCTAGATGAAAAGAATTACTTTCTCCTAAGTGTGGTGGAGTATTTATTCTGTCTTTGTAAACATATGTACTTATTGTGGGATACCTTGACATTTCTTAGTGTGGTATCTTATGAAGTATATTCTCTTCTCCCACCTGACTCTTCTCGTGGGAACAAACCTAGGAACTCATGAATTCAGGGCAAGTGGTGCTAATTCTCTAAGCCCTTTCTCCCCTTTCTATCAATCATATGTGAGTGTTTTAATCCAATGGTCAGATACATGGAAACTTTTTTTTTCCCAGATATTTCCCAGCAGATGCAACAGCAGAAATGTTAGAAGAATGGCGGCCTTTAATGTGTCCTTTTGATGTAACAATGCAAAAGGCCATCACTTACTTTGAAATATTTCTTCCTACCTCCCTTCCTCCAGAAATGCATCATAAAGGTTTTAAGTAAGTGTGCATATTTGACATATTCTAGAATTCAGCAATACCAAGAATTGGCAAGGAGCTAAAATAAAATGTGCAGTGCATTTATCCTATTTATTATATTCCAAGTATGAAGGCTAAAACAGTTGTGCATATGATTGTAAAGAAAGTAATGCTTATATGACAAGCCCAATGAAAATGATGGTTTTAAGAAATCAGAAGAGGAAAAAAATAGAACAGTGATAATGGAAAAATGTTAGAAAAGGAGAAAAGCAAACGACATAGGGGAGAAAATTGTGGCAGTTGTTCAGTAAGAGTGTGCAATAATTAATAATTCAGGACACTTACTAGATGAGATTACATTTTACAACACAAATAAACAGGGGAGGGAAATACTCAGGCAAAAACCATTCCTTTGTTCAAATAAGTTTGAAACTTTCAGTATCGTTTTTGTCTAAGTTGTATAGTTATCAGGCTTTGAACCACTTTCTATTGTCATTTGCTGTTCATAACAATGTTTTTCTTCTTCAGACTTTGGTTTGATGAATTAATTGGCCTTTGGGTTTCAGTGCAGAATCTTCCACAGTGGGAGGGGGTAAGTCTTCTGTTTATCCCCTTCTGTGGTTTTAAATTCGGAGATAAGTAGATCATTTAGTAAATAACTCCCGTTTCTTAGAATTTCTTCTAATAATGTTAATTCCTTTTCTTTCTTTTTTAAAGATATGTATGTCTGTATGTTTGTGTGTGTGTGTATGTATCTGTCTATGTGGGTATATGCATATGAATACAAATGTCTGAGGAGGCTAGAGGTATCTCATCCCCTAAAGCTGGAGCTCTGAGTATTTTGTTTTGGTTTTGCAGTGCTAGAACAGTCTTAATGGAGAGCTGAGTGTGTAGGTGGTGGGGTGCAGGTTCCAGGTGCCTATTTCTACCTCTGCCACCTCTGTCCAGCCATCAAAGACCGTGTCCTTGTGGTTCAGCACCAGACTGGGGGTGAGACTTGGCTCCTTCAGTACCACAAAGCACAGCCTGACTCTCAGAAATGGTGACCCCCACCTTGGGGTACTTCCTGGTATCTGCATGTGCCCAGAAGCTCTGGCTCAATCTATAGGAACATCATGGCGGGCTCAGAAACATCTGGGGCAGAAAAGGACTGGAGGAATACCCAAGCTGGTAACTGAACTGGTGCCACTTGAACTTTGAGGGTAAACATAGCCCTTGTCATAGGTAGAACAGCAGTGGGGCTTTTCTGTACAGGAAGTTTTGAGCCACCAGATCAAATTGAGTCCTCTTCAAGATGGTTGTGGTGCTCCTAAACCATGGAGCCATCTCCCCAGGCCCAGTTAATTTTTTTCTATCGTACTGTTTTTTAACAGAAGTAGACAAGCATGCATTATAAAGTGCATGGTTGCTGTTTGCTTTCATTAGTACTTCTTATAGGTACTGTTGGACAATTGATGAAGATATATGTATAAATTTTCCTTTCAACTTTCATTGTGCATAATGCTTTGTGATTTTTCCTTTTGAGGGGTGTTTTTGTTGCAGTTGATTTTATGTGGGTGGCATAAGTCAGATCTTAAATTTGGAAGTTTTAAAAAAATCTAAGTCAAATTATATACATTGTTCTGATTGCTGAGAAGAACAAATGAGCTGGGTATGGCTGCACACACCTGTAATCCCAGCACTTAGGAGGCTGAGGCAGGAGTATCATAATTTCAAGACCATTTTGGTACATGGTAAGAACCATCTCAAGAAAATAAGCAAACAAACATAAAAGAATGGGGATTATAACGGAAGTTTAAAAATAACAAATACATCAACTTAACATTATCTTGTTTTTGTTTACTTTCAGCAATTAGTAAATCTCTTTGCTCGATTGGCTACAGATAATATAGGGTACATAGATTGGGATCCATATGTACCAAAGGTAATTAGAATATTTGAATATGTGTATCATAGTCTTGTTACTAACATTATGTGTAAAGGGGAATTTCTTTTAAAGATTTATTTATTTATGTTCTTTATGAATACGGGTTTTTTGTCTGTATGTACATTTGCACACCAGAAGAGGGCATCAGATCCCATGGGACTACAGTTATATTTGGTTGTGAACTACCATGTGGGTGCTGGGAATTGAACTGAGAACCTCTGGAAGAGTAGCCAGTGTTCTTAACTGCTGAGCCATCCCTCCAGCCCCCAATTTTTTTTTTTTTTTAATCTTAATGTCAGGCACTATATCTGTCTTCCAGTGGCGGACATGAACTACAACTTTCAGAATGAATAATTTAGAAAGTAGTAATTATTAGGAATACTGAGGATACTAAGATTATTAGGAATATCATGAATTTATTCCTTCCAGAGAATTTTCTGTGCTAAATTAGATTGCATTCTACAGTGTTAACCACTCCCCTACACTTAGTAATTAAAGTTAGAATATTTCTAGAGGTGTATTATTCTAGCTGCAGTAGAATTTTTTTGCAAAGCCTTGCAGGAGGTGGGAGTTGATGATAGAGCAGGACTAGAATTCAGCAGAAAGGTCCTGGCTGCCTTTGTATTCTTCTCCACTGTAGTTAGCTTTTAAAAACTGAGGGATAGAAGTAGGCCCCACCTCCTCTCATTTGGGCCTCTATCAGTAATGATAGCTTTAAAATGTAAACTTAACTATGTTAAAATACAGTTATTACATGCTGCCTAACATACAGAGTCTTAAGGAGGATTTCAAGACATCAAGGTTTGAAGAGTGAAAGTGGTCTGTCAGACACTTTTCGTTAGGGCTGCTGCTGTCAAGCATCTCGGGCATAGAATGGGAGCATGGGAAAGATATGTGTATGTATGCAGAAGGTAAAAGCCTTCATGTTTAACTGCAGTATCTTCATTTTTTCTTTTATGTTTAACCTAAATATCTCATTGAGTATATGAACTCAGCTTTTTCCTATCTGTGGCCTGTGACCTCAGAACATCATATAATAAATCTGTTATATCTACTTTCTAATGAATAAAGGAAATTATTAGACACCATGAAAAAAGAATGTATTTAAGATTAATGCCTAACATTCACCTAGCTGTTTAAGGACTTATTTTGATACTTGTAAACTTTTTTATTCATGTATTTTTTTGTTTTGCTTTAAAAGATATTTACAAGAATTCTAAGAAGCCTGAACCTCCCAGTGGGAAGCAGTCAAGTGTTAGTCCCAAGATTTTTAACAAATGCTTATGATATAGGACATGCTGTAATATGGATCACTGCAATGATGGTTTGTAGTAAACTATATGTTTTATAAAATTCACCTGTACTTTCTTTAACCTTCTGATTCAAGCCCATGTTAATAACTTAGTTGATTGCTTGATTGTTGAATAATTTTCTTTCTTCTCTCCTCCTCCTTTCCTACTCCTTCCCTCTTCCCCTCCCTTTCCCCTTCCTTTCCCCTCCCATTTCTTTCTTCTCCTACCCCTCCTCTCCCCTCTCTTCCGTCTGCTTTTGCTTGGGATTGAACCCAGGGCCTTGTACATGATAAGATTCAACTATTTCCTGATATGATATATCTATTCAGAATTCTCAGATCTCTAATGTGGTTATGACTCATCACTTATAAATTTCCATATGGATTTCAGCATCATCTTTCAAATATAAATACACTTTTAAAGCAACTTTATATTAAAATTACAGGATTTAATTATTATTGAGGTAATGTCAACCTTGAGTTAATTTTGTTCTTGTTTTCCTATACACTTCTCACTAGCAATTTCCTTTTGTAATGTGAAAGTTTAATTAAAAAAAACAGTTATAGTAGTTATTCTATCAGAAGTTTGAAACTTGTGATACAGTGTTGCTGTTGAATCATTTTGGTTTCTTGAGTAGTTGGCCTCTTCTCGTTTCTATATTGAGAAACACAGACATTGGCTTTATTTGAGTTGAAAAGAATGTTCCTGATGACAGTTTTTGTTGTTGTTTTGTTTTTTTGAAACTTGAGGGGAAGATTAAGACAGGGTCTAACTACATAGCATTAGCTAACATAGAATTTACTATGTGGATCAGGTAGGCCTTGAATTTGTAGTGATTTTCTTGCCCCTGCCTGGGATTATAAATATGAGCCAGTATACCCTTCCTGAATATAATTTGATGGTTTGTTTCCTGTGCTGTTGTTGAAAGATCATTATGAGACAAATTGAGAGTGTAAGCCCATGCTGTATAGCCTTTTAGATGAATGCTAACTTTTTTCTTCTATTCCTCCCCCTTTGATTGTTTTGTGTTTTAATAAGAGATTAATAAAAATATTTTTCTTTTGAATTAAAAATGTGCCTCATAAAATGTGTGTCTTGTGTAAATCTCTTTGTTTCATACAATGAGAAATTTACCCAATGATTCATTTTGAAGAATGCTTTGTATGCTTTATGTTGCCATTCTTTTTTTCTTTTTTCTTTTTTTTGGTTTTTCGAGACAGGGTTTCTCTGTAGCTTTGGAGCCTGTCTGGACTAGCTCTGTAGACTAGGCTGGCCTCGAACTCACAGAGATCCATCCGCCTGCCTCTGCCTCCTGAGTGCTGGGATTACAGGCGTGCGCCACCACCGCTCAGCTCTTTTTTTCTTTTTAGATTGTATACTTGTACATGGGAGCCACAGTATTCATGTGAAGATCAGAGAACAGCATGAGGAATCTGTTCTCTCCTTCTGTCATGTGGGGTCCTGGGTCAAACGTTTTCAGGCCTGAGGCTGTCATCTTTACTCAATAAGCCATTTCACCATCCCCTATTAATATCATCTTGATATAATCAAGGATTATTATTATATCAAGATGATAGTCTTTGTGTTAAATTATATATAGTATTCTTGTTTGTTACTTAAGAACAGTAAAATCTACTGTTCCCCTAAGTTGCAAGGTGGTACTTTTTCAGTTCTATAATTAGATTTAAGTAAGTTTTTTTTACGTTTATTGGAATGTTTTAAACTGATGAGTGCAAAGTTCATTGGGGAGTTGTTTTTGACTTGTTTAGAGATATAATTGTTTGTTAGGATGAAGGGGACCTACTTCGGAGCTTTGTATATAGGGTTTGACTTACTGATCCATCCATATACAGTATGATATAGGCACTAACATTGCTTCTCTTTCTCTCTCTCTGTTTTGTGGTCTGGACAGGGTGGACCAAGTAAATTAGTACAAAAACATTTAGCTGGTTTGTTTAATAGCATCACATCTTTTTATCATCCTTCAAATAATGGGCGTTGGCTGGTAAGTATGCTCAGTTTGTATTGTAGTATTTGAAGATTTAAAAATAGAGTCATATTTAAAACTATTGCTTATCTTAGATATATAATATTTCCTGTATTTCATATAAGCCTTAGCTATGTGTAAGTGATAAGACTTGAATCAATGTGTTCGAAAGACATAGAAATAAACTAACATACCGGGCGGTGGTGGCACACGCCTTTAACCCCAGCACTCTGGAGGCAGAGGCAGGCGGATCTCTGTGAGTTCAAGGCCAACCTGGTCTACAGAGTGAGTTCCAGGAAAGGTGCAAAGCTACACAGAGAAACCCTGTCTCAAAAAACTAAAAAAAAAAAAAAAGAAGAAGAAAAAGAAAAAGAAATAAACTAACATGATGCTACATGGTTATTAGTGACAAAATGCTAAATATTGGCAAGAAAATGATAGTAAGTAATGCCACAAAAGCATAGGCACATTGTTTCAATTTTATTTTGTCAGCTATTTTAGCTTTGTTTTGTCTTTTAATTACCTAATTAGAGAGACTTTTTTTTATATATTTTATTTTATTTTTATGTGCATTTGTGTTTTTGCCATGGGTGTCAGGGTCCCCTGAAATTGGAGTTAAAGACAGGTGTGAGCTGCCATATGGGTGCTGGGAATTGAACTCGGGTCCTCTGGAAGAAGAGTCAGTGTTAAACCCTGAGCCATCTCTCCAGCCCTAAAGTGACTTTTTAAAAATGTTAGTTGGTAGCAAGGTACTTTTCTGTCCTTCCTTCTCTCCTCTTTTAAGACAGTGTCTCACTCTGTAGCCCTGGCTCTAAGAACTCACTATGTAGAACAGGTTGACCTCAAATTATCAGAGATCCTTGTGTCTCTGCCTCCTGAATGCTGAGACTAATCTCAGCCACTATGCCTGACTAGACACTCTTTTTTAAAAGAACCTGAATTTAAGGCAAGGCAATACATGACTATAATCTTAGCATCCTTGAGACTGCAATAGGAAGATCATAGAGCTAGGCTGTGCTATACAGTGTGACCCTGTCTAGAGGAAAATAAAACAACAATATAAATCCTTGAATTTAGAGATCACCGTTTGATAGTTGGTATAGTATGTTTTTCTGTGTAGTTAGAACATACAGTTATTTGTGTTCAGAGTATTCTTTTTTCTTGAGTGAGAGGAATCTTAAATATCAATGTAGGAAAGTTGAACCTGCCTAGAACCTATTGTTTCTGTGTCTCCAGAACAAGTTAATGAAACTTCTTCAGCGGTTGCCAAACAGCGTTGTTAGGAGATTACATCGTGAAAGATATAAGAAGCTCTCCTGGTTAACTCCTGTGCCTGAGAGCCATAAGCTTACTGATCAAGATGTTACAGACTTTGTGCATTGCATTATTCAGCCTGTCCTCTTGGCTATGTTTAGCAAAACTGGTAGTCTAGAAGCAGCCCAGGCTCTGCAGAACCTTGCACTCATGAGACCTGAGTTAGTAATACCTCCTGTGCTTGAAAGGTAAGTTCAGCTTTGTATGTTTGGTAGATGCCTCAGGCATAGCTTACCTGTTTCTTCCTATGTTTTGTGGTTTTCATATTAATACCTACCTGTTCTTAGAGGAGAAGTAAAATCTTTTTTTTTTAATTTGATTGAATTGGTAACTTAAAGGCTTATTGACAAGAAAAAATTAAAATGAAACTGCCAGCGTGTTTTGGATCATTTGTCTATTTCATTTACCTAGGCTTTTACTCATAAATTAAGACTTTTTTGTTTGTATCAAACATATCAATAAGTATTGAAAGTAGAACAGACTCAATGAAGAAAATCTCATTATTTTTATTACTTTCATGTATAAGTCTTCAGTGTCAGTTATATTACATTCATTTCTTTTTTATGTTGAAACTACTTTCTAAAATAACATTCTGCTGGTTAACATAATAGGTTCTAGGTAAGCCAGGGCTATGTAATGTGAAACCCTGTCTCAAAACAAAGGACAAAACCCCGTAATTTTTCTAGGTAATACATTTTTACTTATATGTCTATGGCATGTCTATGTCTGTCTGTGAGCATGCACTTGCTGGTGCCTAAAGAGGCAGAAGAAGATGCTGGATTCTCTGGAGTTGGAGTTACAAGTGTGTTGCCTGGTGTGGATGATGGAAACTGAATTCTGGTCTTCTGCAAAGATAACAAGCTCTCTTAACCACTGAGCCCTCTCTCCAGCCTCAGAAATCTTTTTAAATGTAAAGGGCTGGTGGTATAACTCAGCATGTAAAGGCCCTTGCCACAAAGCTACAGGACTTAAGTTTAGTTCCTGGTATCCACATCGTGGATGGATAGAACTGACTTCTGTAATTTGTCTTTAGAGGACACACACATATAGACAGACCACACAAACAATAAATGTAAAAATTAGAAAGTAAGCTGGGCATATTGGCGCATAGTTTTGGTTCCAGCTACTCAGGAGTCTAAGAAACATGGATGGCTTGAGTCCAGGACTTGGGTCTCTCTGTCAAAATATAAATAAACAAATAGAGATAAAAAAAAAAAGGAATTTTGAGGGTTTTATATTCTCAAAATAAGAGTTAAGTATTGTTCCTGCTTCTTTTACAGTAAGACATTAATTTGGGAGTTTGTTTTCTATGCTGAGGATTGAACCTGGGGTGTGGACAAATGTGTCCTAGGCAAGCATTCTACCATTAAGCTACAACCCAGCCATGTTTTCCATTGTCTGACAGGGTCTCATTTTATAGCCCAGGCTTACCCTAAATCTTGGAATTTTCAAGTGTTGGGAATACAAGTGTGCAGTGTAAAAACTGCCCCCCCTCACTTCTCTACTTAAAGGGACAGTACTCTCAGGTTAGATAGATGCTCACTATTCCCAGCACCCACATGGTAGCTTACAACCATTGTAACTCCAATTCCAGGGGGATTTAGTGCTCTTTTCTGGCCTCCATGGGCACCAGGCATGCACATGCTGAACAAACATACCTGTGAGCAAAGCACCTGTACATATAAATAAAAATAACTAAATCTAAAAAAAATAATAATAATTTAATGACACTATTGTTTATTTACCTGTTCTGTATAAATAGATGCTTGTATATTTCTCCCCTGCAAAATAGATTTTCAGAGGGAAATAATTGAAGTTCTGGGTGAAGATCCTAGGTATTCACTTAAAAACCTAGGTACCTGTAACCCTAGCTCTGGAACGGTGAGGACAAGAAGATCCTTGGAACTTGCTGTCTGGCCAGTGTAGCCAATTACTTTCAGTTTCTGGGGAGATGTGGCTTGGCTGGTAGAGTTCTTTGGTAGCACACACAAAGCCATGAGTTGAGTCCTTAGCACTGCATACTAAACCTGACATGGTGGCACAAGTTTGTAATTCCAGCACTTTAGGACAAGGTGATGAGAAGATCAGAAACTCAGGGTCATCCTCACCTACCTAGTAAGTTGGAGCCCAGCCTGGGATACATGAGACCTTATCTGAAAAAAAAAGAAAAAGACTGAGAGATTGGTTTTTTGTTGTTGTTAACAGGAATGAGTATAATATTTGTATTTTGTTATTCTTAGTTCAGTATGATATGGATTAAGTTGGCTGAAACAATGAAGGTCTCAGTTTATGCTCTTTTTCACTGGTGTCTATATGGAGACAAGATAAGAGGGTTGTGGACTGATCGGTTCATGTTAGAAAATCTCCACTCTAAACATTCTGCTATCTGTAATACTGTAAGTCAAAATGCAGTCTGTGAACATAGTATATTTAACATCTAAACTGTATTTTCTTTTAAACTGTAGAACATACCCTGCTTTAGAGACATTGACAGAACCTCACCAGCTCACAGCTACTTTAAGTTGTGTAATTGGAGTAGCCCGAAGTTTGGTATCAGGTGGCAAATGGTTTCCTGAAGGTCCAACACACATGCTACCTCTGTTGATGAGAGCATTGCCTGGGGTGGATCCAAATGACTTTAGTAAATGCATGGTGAGCATATTGGTGATAGTGTTTGTTGCAGTTATTGCTTAAATGGACATATTTTCTTTTTAGTAGATATCTTTAAATGATAACGTAGCTCAATATAAAATCTTATGTTACAATGTTACATTTATAAATGCTTAAGTTGAAATTTGTGTGCAACTGATTTATGTAATGCCTTCCTTTGTAAGTAATTTTTCTTAGCCTACGTATGTTTAATGATGTTTTAAAACTCATTATATATTTGTGGTTTTTTCTTAGATATACTAAAAGTTGCAGGATGGCATCTCTTGCCCTTTTCTTTATCTAAGTGGATAACCAAGAGAGTATGATGAAAAAATTACAGAATACAGAAACTGGGTATGGTGGTAGACACCCATAGTCTAAGCACTTGGATGACTGAGTCAAGTTTGAGACTAGCCTTGGTTACATACCGAGACTGTGTCTCAGTACAAAAACCCTCCTCCCATGAGTAACAACAGAAAAATTATCCGATATATAATTCCATCACCTACTTCTATACATTTTCTCCTGATTTACTATTTTGTTATCTTTCTTCTTTCCTGATCTCTGACATTTTAGTATTTCCCTGTAGTGTTACATTTTCAGGTGGAAGACAAAGTAACTTCTCAGTGACAAAAGCTTGGAGAACTGTGTCTGTAGTTCTCAATGTACAATGGGAGTAAATTTTACTCTAACTCGTTATTAAAGTAAAAGCTAGTTAATTGTTAGGAACTGTAAAATGTTTAGTTTTAGAATCAGGCATAGGGCTTACTTCTGTAGTCACATCATCTGGGAGGGAGGCTGAGCTAGGAAGACCACCATGAATTTGAGTTCATCCTTGGCTACATTATGAGATTCAGGTATGTTTGAGTTAGTTTTGCCTCCCTCCTTTCCTCCAGAAAGACAAAATTTAATTCTAAGTGAAAAATATCTCCAGAGGTCAGTGTGGTGTCTCCCTTAACATAACTTGAATATTTATATTTAAGTTTTAGCATAACTTGTGCTGAAATAGAATTACTAATTAATGTTGAAATTTCTTTGTTTTTTCCTATAGATCACATTCCAATTCATAGGAACATTTTCTACTCTGGTGCCTTTAGTAGATTGTTCATCTGTACTGCAAGAAAGAAATGATCTCACAGAAGTAAGGATGCTTTCTGGCTATAAAAGGCCTAACTGAAACATGTTATTACCATATATGCATAGTAATCTTTGATTCTTCAAAAATAGTTTGGGATAGATTCTCTAGAAAGTACCATTTCTAAAAGGACAGGGAAGCTGGGTTCAGTGGTACACACTAAGCAATCCCAGTGCTCAGAAAGCTGAGAACTTATATTGCATATCAAGACCCTGTCTCAAAAATTGAATAAAAATCATATATAAAAAGTGGCACAGTGTTTGCCTATTATACATGAGGAACCAGGGTCAGTCCCCATCACAAATAAATAAATTTGATTTTTGTTTTTATTTTTTAAAACGATTGCTATTCTGTGACAGGACTGGTATGACTAGGAGCTATGCCATCTTTGGTGGTGAGATAACTGTAGCACCCACCCTAGGAAGTATAGTAAGCAAGGCCATTTCTCCTAATAGCTGGTATCTGCTGGTATATTTCAGTTTGTTGTCATTTTTACAAGTTTTGTTCAGCATAGGTGGTGCTGTCGTGTTTTTCCATCAATTACTGCTTAAAATAACCTTCCCCAGGACCAGTGGCATTTAATACAGAGGTTTCTTCATTGCTGTGATTCTTTTTTTTTTTTTTTTTCAACCTTTCTAGAGCTTTATTGGGGGGGGGGGGGCAGAAAGAGAGAAAGCACAGAGGGCATGCCTGCTTTGAGAGTACTGGATGTGTCAGTGATGGAAGAGTCATGAGCCATGGTTACCTTTCTAGAGCTTTATTGGGAGAGAGAGGGGGCGGAGGGAGAGAGAGAGAGAGAGAGGGAGAGGGAGAGAGGGAAAGGGAGGGAGAGAGGGAAAGGGAGGAGAAAGAGGGCGAGGGAGAGAGAGGGAGAGAGGGAGGGAGAGGTAGAGAGAGAGGGAGAGGGAGGGAGAGAGGGAAAGGGAGGAGAAAGAGGGCGAGGGAGAGAGAGGGAGAGAGGGAGGGAGAGGTAGAGAGAGAGGGAGAGGGAGGGAGAGAGGGAGAGAGAAGGGAGTTCAGAGGGGAAAAAGTTAAACATATTTGTATTTTTTTTTCTGCATTGCAATGTTATAGATTGAAAAAGAACTTTGTTCAGCCACAGCTGAGTTTGAGGATTTCGTCTTACAATTTATGGACAGGTATGCTGATAACTCGGTCCTGTCTTTTCTCCAACTGATTTAAAAGGGAGTGGGATGTGGGCTTCCTAGAAAGCGATTTCTTTCTGTGCTGTAATGTTTTATTTAGATTTTACCCAAAGCTGAAGCTGGTAATTTAAAGTAAAAAAAAAGATAATTTATTTATGAGTCATGAAGAAATTGAGTAGATGTCTTGAGTAGTAATAACAATAAAGTTTTACCCAACTGTCCCCAGTTTTTTGTTTCTAAAATATTTTTTATTTGTATATTTTAGATGCTTTGGACTAATAGAAAGTAGTACATTGGAGCAAACAAGAGAAGAGACAGAAACTGAGAAAATGACACACTTGGAGAGTTTGGTTGAATTAGGTTTGTCTTCTACGTTTAGTACAATCCTCACACAGTGTTCTAAAGAAATATTTATGGTAAGAGAGAATTACTACAAAAAGTGACTCATTCTTTTTGTTTAATTGATATTTTTGCATTGAGTGTCAGTTGATTTTAAGTGTCTGCACACTGCCAATTTATCCTTTATACTCAAGTGAAGGTTTAAAAAAAAAAAAAAAACATTTTGGGCCCCATTGCAAAGTGTCTGCAGATATACTTGCTTGCAGAAATCAGTGTGTGTGTGTGTGTGTGTGTGTGTGTGTGTGTGTGTGTGTGTGTGTGTGTGAAAAATTCTATTAATTGCCATGTACTCCTCTCCTACAGATCATGTGCAGCCACAAATGTTCTTTAAAGTGATGTAGTGACACCTGTTTTGCATTTTTAAACTTTGCTTTGATGACACTGACTTTAAAACTGAAGTATAATGAATGAGTTCTAATGTTTCTAGGAGAGTTGTGCTAGCTGAATAATAGTTGCATTAGGTAACCTTGAACAGGCATGAGTTATTGTTGATTTTGGAATCAAAATTAATGAATTACAGTATATAGTAAGTAAGTGTCTGTTGGAGGCCAGCTCCTAGATTTTAGAGGGTTCTTATGAGAGAGGGGTAAAATATTAGAACGAAAGGGAAACCTAGTTGAAGAGAACAAAGATAGAAACACAAGATAGCTTCGGAGGGCCTGGATCAATACACAATATCCTTTTCTGTTTATTCAAAAGGACTTTTTATAACAATGCCAAGGGGTGGAGTGAAAGACCTCCCTCTTACAAGATCAGAGCACACTACAGCCAAGTGTAGACCCTTCCAAACATCTGCTAACTATGCCCATGATCAAATCATCCCTTTATGCAGCCCTGCCAGGTAAAGCAAGCTCAGATTCTTGGACCCTGAGTAAGTTCTCACTAGGAAACCTCTGTGGGTCTCCACAAGTGTCTGTAAAGAGAAAAGTACTGCAAGAAGGTTATAAATTTCTCACTTGATAAGGACTGTGGGGACAGTTTCCTTTAGGAGCAGTGGTGATTATTTGCTATAACCCAGGTTGGATTTGAACCTGCCATCTTTCCACCTCCCTCAAGTGCTTGGTTTATAGGAGTGTCAACTTGCCTGACATTGACTACATTTTTAGAATTTGTAATTTAAACTAATTATTGGGAGAAGTTTTGAAAATTACACTACCACATAATAGGAATTAAATCCTCAGTATAATAAATATCTTATGATAGATTAAAATTGATGTCCTAAGGCATAAACACCCATTTGCTTGATAGTGGCTCATACCTCTGGGTATATGATTTTTAAAATGACTTTCTGTTTTTATTTCTTTCCTCTGAGATTAATCAACATTTAACATGGTCATCCTGATTAAAAGCTAAGCTATAATACACCTCCGTGTAATAGTTACTAGGAATATATGAGTTTAGGTTAAGTATAGTAATACACACCTGTCTTCCTAGCATTTGTTTTGAATTTTGATACAGAGTTTCACTATATAGTTCTGGCTCTCCTGGATCTGTAGACCAGGCTGCTGTAGAACACAACAGACCTGCCTATCATGGCCCACAACCCCCAAGCAGGAATTAAAGGCATGTGCTGGTACACTTAGCTTTAGTCCTAGCACTTGAGAGAAGGACAAAGGAAATACAAGAATTCAGGGTCATCTGCAAGCCAGTGTGGCCACATTAGACGCTGCTTCAAACAAAAACAAAACAGCAAACAAACAAGAAAATAAAACACACACAAAGCAAACAAAAAGAGACTATAAAGAATAAAGAAGTAGGGGCTAGAGAGTTTCCTCATAGGTTAAGATCTCTGGCTGTTCTTCCATAGATCCTGAGTTCAATTCCCAGCACCCACATGGTGGCTCACAACCATCCATAATGAGATCTAGTGTATTACAAGTGTATATGCAGACAGAACACTGTAGCTAGAGTTTTCCTGCCTGGCCCACAGTCAGGACAAATATCTCTCACCGGCCAGGCCCATAGACTCTCAGACCCAACAAAGTAAACACACAGAAACTTACATTGCTTACAAACTGTATGGCATGGCAGGCTTCTTGCTATCTAGTTCTTATATCTTAAATTAACTCATTTCTGTTATTCTATAAGTTGCCTCGTGGCTTACCAGTACCTTACATCTCGCTTGTCATGGCAGCGGCTGGCAGTGTCTCTCTGCCTCAGCCTTCTCCTTCCCCGAATTCTCTTCTCTACTTGTCTCACCTATACTTACTGCCTGGCTACTGGCCAATCAGTATTTTATTTATACAGAGCAATATCCATAGCAGAACACAGTATACATAATAAATAAATAAATCTTAAAAAAAAAATAAAGAAGTGAACATAAAACATCTCTTAACAGACAAGACTTGTTTCTAACATTTGGTATTTGTTAACCTATTCCTTTATGAAGGTTAAGATTTTTTTATATCATTGTAAAATTAAATAGATTGCTTCAAGTCATTTTGGATTTTCGTTTGTTTTGTTATATTTTTGTGAAAGGTCTTAGTTCTGCATCCCAGGCTGGCCAGGAACTTGCTGTGTATCCCAGGCTGATCTCAATATACAATGATCCTCTTGTCTCAGTTACCCACTTGCTGGATTATGAAACAGACTCCACACTTGGAATGTTTCTATTCTTTAAAGTAGATACAATGATTTATAGTTGATACTTGTCAGAATGACAAATTTTAAGAAATAGAGGCCCACAAAATTTTATGTTTTATTGTATTAACTATCAAGTTGATTAAATTACATTTGAGTTTCATCTGCTCTTACTCTTCAAATAATTTTTGTTTTTCTTTTAACCTTTTTCCTTCCTTACCTCTCTTTTCCCTCCCTTCTCTATGTGGGTGTGTGTGTGCTACTGTGCATGTGGAAGTCAGAAAACCACATTTGGCAATCTGCCCTCTCTTTCTACAGTGGGGATTCTGGGGATTCTGACAATCATCTTTACCTGCAGAACTGTCTTATAAGCCCCCTCAAGTGTTTTCCTTAAGTTAGAAGCATTCACAGGGACTGTTTAGACCTGAATGTAATAAGTGGTTAACATTTTACTTAGTAACTGTTGGAATAGTTTGTGTATTATTTTCTTTAAAGTTCTACAAGATGGTTAACTTCTAAAGAATTACACTGATTGGGTGTTTTCATATTTTTGGTATCAACAGGTGGCCCTTCAGAAAGTCTTTAACTTTTCTGTTTCGCATATATTTGAAACAAGAGTTGCAGGTCGCATGGTGGCAGACATGTGTCGTGCTGCTGTAAAGGTAAGTTTCATTGTATTTTGCTTTTTGTTATGGTACTGTGTCTTGCTTTGTAGCCCATGTTGACCTCAAACATTTGTCTTCCTACCGAACCTCTTAGGTGATGGGTGTGGGGTTAGTTATTTCATTAGTACTTGTTACTAAGACTCATTATTCTTGCCAGTGAAAATAGTGCTACTTTGCATCTTTTGTGACTGTTGAGTATTTACTTTATCCCCTCCTCCCCCTCAAAAAAAATGACACCTTATTTATATAAATACATTTTCAGTGCTGCCCAGAAGAATCCTTGAAGCTGTTTGTTCCCCACTGCTATGGTGTTATAACTCAGCTTACAATGAGTAAGTCAGAAAAAGAAAAACCTCATTATTTTTGTCTATGTAATTTTAGATAAAGTCTTTCTTCACTCCTAGAACTCAGTTAAAATCAACACATTCTTTTTGTGGTATTTATATATTATTTATTTATTTGTTTGCTTATTTGTTGAGAAAATGTCTGGCTGTCCTGGAACTCACAGAGATCCATCTGCCTCTGCCTCCCGAGTGCTGGGATTAATGGTATATACCCCTATGTCTCCCTTCCACACCTCCACACACACAATGTGTCAACAAGGTTAGTAAGTTGCTTTGAAGTCATGGCATAATATATTAATGTTTTTATGAAACAGCTATCAGGAGCTACTTTGAAAATGTCAGCCTTTTTGTGAGTTATCAGTTGGCAAGAATCTTGGTTAGTTTCTTGATCTTCATTTTTGATTTCTTTTTTTTGTTTTCCTCCCTTTGTTTTTTGAGACAGGGTTTTCTGCACAGCCCTGACTGTCCTGTAACTGTTCTATAGACCAGGCTAGCCTCAAACTCAAGAGATCCACCTGCCTCTGCCTTCCTGGGTGCTGGGATTAAATGTGTGCGCTGCCACTTCCCAGTGATTTTTCTTAAAAGTTGATTCCATTTCCATTGGTAGTGACTTCACTTTTGTGAAGACTTAAGTCTCCCTGAAAGATTTTCTGAACTACTAGGAATATAAAATGGAAATATTTTAACATAATATATCCAGTGTGTTCATGTGATTCTTTTCTGGTGCTATTTTGTCATTTTTAGATGATGATGTATTGAATGAAGAAGAGCTAGACAAGGAGTTGCTGTGGAACCTTCAGCTTCTGTCTGAGGTATTGTAAGCATTTGGAAGAAAGCCTTTGCTTGCTTCTGAAGTTTAGTCATTTGTTGTTGTTGTGTTCATGTTAAAGCATATGAGAAGTCAGACATTTGGGGATTTATTATTATTTATTATTATTGTTGTTGTTACTTTGATGAGACTAGGTCTCATTATATTTCCTACCCCAGCCTGGAACTCATGGTAATTTTTCTTTGTGGGCCTCTTGAGTGCTGGGATTACAGGCAGGCCCAGGCTCTGGGAATTTCTCTTTTCTTTCTTTCTTTTCTTTTTTTTTTTTGAGCTGAGGATCGAACCCAGGGCTTTGCGCTTGCTAGGCGAGCACTCTACCACTGAGTTAAATCCCCAACCCTCTGGGAATTTCTTGATATGGTTTTAGAAAGATGGGATATTTCAGAGGCTGTCATTGTCAAATTAGATGGAAATGTCTTAGTCTACTTTTTTGTTAAAAGATGAATAACCTATTAGGAGCTTATCATATTTGGAATTTTTACTTATATTTTATTTTTGTGGATTTTTGTTTGTGTGTTTGTTTTTGTTTTTAAGACAGGGTTTCTCTGTGCATGGCAATAGCTATGGATCTATTTTGTTTTGTTTTTTCAGACAAGGTTTCTCTTTAACAGTCCTGGCTGTTCTCTAACTCGCTCTGTAGACCAGGTTGGCCTTGAACTCGTAGAGATCCACCTGCCTCTGCCTCCCAAGTTCTGGGATTAAAGACACCACCAATCAGCTATTTGCATTCTTCTACATGTCAACATCCAGTTATTCCAGCACCATTTGTTGAGAGGCTTTCTTTTTGCCATTGTAAACGTTGACTTCTTTGTCAAAAATCAGGTATTCATAGATGTGTGGGTCAATGTCAGGGTCTTCATTTCAATTCCATTGATCCACATGTCTGTTTTTACTATAGCCTAGAGTAGAGCTTTAAGTCGTGGATGGTGATGCCTCCAGAAGTTCCTTTATTGTATAGGATTGTTTTTGTTATCCTCGAGTTTTTTGTTTTTCCATGAAGTTGAGTATTGTTCTTTCAAGGTCTGTGAAGAATTGTGTTGGAATTTTGATGGGAACTGCATTGACTCTGTAGATTGCTTTTGGAAGGTTGCCATTTTTACTATATGGATCCTTTGATTTCTTTCTTCAAAGACTTAAAGTTCTTGTCATACAGATCTTTCACATGTTTGGTTAGAGTTACTCCAAGGTATTTTATGTTATTTGTGGCTATTGTAAAGGGTGATTTTTCTCTGATTTCTTTTTTAGACAGTTTATCATTTGTATATAGTAGGACTAATGATTTCTTTGAGTTAATCTTGTATCCTACCACCTTACTGAAGGAGTTTATCAGCTGTAGGAGTTCTCTAATAGAATTTTTGGGGTCACTTATGTATACTATCATATCATCTGCAAATAGGGAAAGTTTGACTTTTTCCTTTCCAATTTGTATCCCCTTGATCTTTTGTTGTCTTACTGCTCCAGCTATCACTTTGAGTACTATATTGAATAGCAATGGAGAGAGTGGACAGCCTTGTCTTGTTTCTGATTTTAGTGGTTTTATATTGGCTGTCAACTTGTTGTATATTTCCTTTATTATGTTTAGGTATGTTCCTTGTACCCCCTGATCTCTCCAAGACCTTTATCATGAAGGGGAGTTGGATTTTGTCGAAGACTGATCATGTGTTGTTGTTGTTGTTGTTGTTTTTTTTTCCTTTGTTTATATGGTGGATTACATTGACAGATTTTTGTATGTTGAACCATCCCTACATCCCTGGGATGAAGCCTACTTGATCGAGGTGGGTGATTTTTCTGATGTGTTCTTAGATTCGGTTTGCCAGTATTTTATTGAGTATTTTTTACATCAGTGCTTATGATGGAGATTGATCTGTAATTTTCTCTCTTTGTGGCATTTTTGTGTGGCTTGCTTATCTGGGTAACTGTAGCCTCATAAAAAGAATTTGGCAATGTTCCTTCTGTTTCTATTGTGTGGAACAATTGAAGAGTATTGGTATTAGCTCTTCTTTGAAAATCTGGTAGAACTGAAACCATCTGGCCCTGGACTCTTTTTGTTTGGGAACCTTTTAATGACTGCTTCTATTTCCCTAGGGGTTATAAGTCTAATTAAATTGCTTATCTGGTCTTAATTTAATTTTGGTATGTGGTACCTATCCAGAAAGTTGTCCATTTCTTTTATATTTTCCATTTTTGTGGAGTACAGGTATTTGAAGTATGACCTAAAGATTCTCTGGATTTCCTCATCTGTTGTTATATTTCCCTTTTCATTTCTGATTTTGTTAATTTGGATATTCTCTCTCTGCTTTTTGGTTAGTTTGGATAAGGGTTTGTCTATCTTGTTGATTTTCTCACAGAACCAATTCTTTGTTTCATTGATTCTTTGTATTGTTCTCTTTGTTTCTGTTTTATTGATTTCAGCCCTCAATTTGAGTATTTCCTGGTATCTATTTCTCTTGGATGAGTTTGCTTCTTTGTGTTCTAGAGCTTTCAGGTGTGCTATTAAGTTGCTAATGTGAAATTTCTCCAAATTCTTTAGGCATTTAGTGCTGTGAACTTTCCTCTTAGCACTGCTTTCATAGTATCCCATAAGTTTGGGTATGTTGTCCATTCATTTTCGTTGAATTCTAGAAAGTCTATAATTTCTTTATTTCTTGAACCAGTGATGATTCGGTTGAGCATTATTCAGTTTCCATGAGTTTATAGGCTTTCTGAAGTTTGTGTTGTTGTTGCATCCTAACTTTAAGCCACGGTGATCTGATAAGATATAGGAGGTTATTCTAATTTCTTTTTTCTATCTAATGATATTTGCTTTGTGACCAAGTATGTGGCCAATTTTGGAGAAGGTTCCTTGAGGTGCTGAGAAGATATATTCTCTTTTGTTTGGGTGGATTGTTCTATAGATATCTGTCAAGCCCATTTGAGTCATAACATTTGTTACTTCTCTTATTTCTCTACAAAGTTTCTCTCTGACAGCTCTGTCCATTAGAAAGAATAGGGTGTTCATGTCTCACACTATTAGTCTGTGGGGTTTGATGTGTGATTTAAGCTTTAGTGATGTGTCTTTTACAAGTGCAGGTCCCCTTGTATTGGGGGCATAAATGTTCAGAATTGAGACTTTATCTTGATGGATTTTTCTTGTGATGAATATGAAATATCCTTCTTTGTCTCTTTTGATTAATTTTAGTTTGATTAGGATGCATCATTTTGTTCCTTGAAGTCATTTGAGTGGAAAACCTTTTCCCAACCTTTACTCTGAGGTAATGTCTGTCTTTGACTTAAGGTATGTTTCTTGTATACAGCAGAAGAATGGATCCTGTTTTGTATCCATTCTGTTAGCCTGTGTCTTTTTATAGGCAGATTGAATCTACTAATATTAAGGGATATTAATGACCAGTGATTTTTAATTCCTGTTCCTTTTCGATTTTGGTGGTGGTGGTGGTGGTGGTAGTGGTGGTGGTGGTGGTAGTGTATGTGTGTTTCCTTTCTTTGAGATTTGCTGGTGTGAGGTTATCTATTGCCTGTGTTTTTGTGGGTCAGCTAACTTCCTTGGGTTGATTTTTTTTTTTTTCTTCTAGTACTTTCTGTAGGTCTGGATTTGTGGGTAGTTATTGTTTAAACCTGGTTTTTGTCATGGGATATCTTGTTTTCTCAATCTATGGTGATTTTTTTCACTGATTGAAAGTTTTATTGGGTATAGTAGTCTGGGCTGGCATCCATGGTCCTTTAGTGTCTGTAAAACATCTGGGGTTAGGGATTTAGCTCAGTGGTAGAGCGCTTGCCTAGCAAGCACAAGGCCCTGGGTTTGGTCCTCAGCTCTGGAAAAAAAAAATCTGTCCAGGACCTTCTGGCTTTCAGAGTCTCCATTGAGAAATCCTGTGTTATTCTGATAGGTCTGCCTTTATATACTTGGCCTTTTTCCTTTGCAGCTCTTAATATTCTTTCTTTATTCTGTATGTTTAGTGTTTTGATTATGATGTGACAAAGGGACTTTGTTTTGTTTGTTTGTTTATTTATTTATTTTGGTCCAGTCTATTTGATGTTCTGTAAGTTTCTTTTGTCCTTTAGGTTGGGCAAGTTTTCTTCTATGATTTTGTTGAATATATTTTTCTGTGCTTTTAAGATGGTATTCTTCTCCTTCTATGTCTATTCTTAGGTTGGGTCTTTCCATGATGTCCCAGATTTCCTGGATGTTTTGTGTTAAGACTTTGTTGGATTTAGCATTTTCTCTACAGATGAATCTATTTCCTCTTTGTATCTTCAACACCTGAGATTCTCTTTCATCTCTTGCATTCTATTGGTTAATGCTTGCAACTGTATTTCCTGTTCATTTACCCAGACCTTTTATTTCCAGAATTCCCTTGGCTTGTTTCTTCTTTATTACCTCTATTTCAATTTTCAAGTCCTAAACTGTTTCTTTCACCTGTTTCATTGTTTTTTCTTGGCTTTCTGGGTACTTTTTAAGGAATTTATTGATATCTTCCAATTTTTGTGTGTCTTTTCCTTGATTTCTTTAAGGGAATTTTTCATTTCCTCTTTAAAGGCCTCTATCTTCATAAAGTTTATTTTTAAGGCTGTTTTCTTCAGCCTCATCTTCCTTGGGATGTTCAGGTCTTGCTCTTGTAGAATTACTAGGTTTTGGATACCATATTGCTCTTTATGCTGTTGAATGTATTCTTACACTCTCCTCTACTCATCTGGGTTTGAGGTAATTGTAGGTTGATTCTTTCAGGAGCTACTCATTCTCCAATTGGTGAAGGTGGTGTCTGTGCCTCTGGGGACCACTAATGCCTCGGAAGATGGTTGGCTGGGGGAGAGGGGGTACCATGTGTTTGTGGGGTGGAGTGGTACTTGTTGGTTACAGGGTCCAATAGGTGGTGACGATGGTAGAGTGGTCTACCACCAGGAGTCCTACCTTGCTGACTGGTTGCTAAGGCTATGATGGGTGGAGGAGGGGCACAAGATGTGCCTAGGGTCCCAGGATGTTGCCAGCTGGGAGATCAGTAACTCACTTCTTCCTCCTATGGGTGCTGGTGGAGCCTGTGCCTCTAGGCTAAAAGTATAGTTAAGAATGACATTTTTTTAAATGATTCAAATTTTTTACAGAAACATTGCTTTTTAAGCTACTATAATGTCAAATAATGAACCTTGAATTGATTATTAATTCTAGACTTAAAACTAAGTCCTTCAAGGTTTTTTTTGAACTTTTTTGTTTGCTTGTTTTGGTTGTTGTTTTGTTTGTTTTGATTTGTTCTTGAGACAGAGTTCCCCTGCATAGCCCTGGCTCTCCTGGATTTTCCCCCATAGACGAGGCTGGCCTGGAACTCACAGAAATCTACCTGCCTGTGCCTCCGGCATGCTGGGATTAAAGGTGTGTACCACCACAGTCTAGCTGCCTTCAAATATTTTTCTGTCTTTTCAGATTACTCGGGTGGATGGGAAGAAGTTGCTTCTATACAGGGAGCAACTTGTGAAGATTCTCCAGCGAACCCTACACCTGACCTGTAAGCAGGGATACATACTGTCTTGCAACCTTCTGCACCATCTTCTTCGTTCCACCACACTAATCTATCCCACAGAGTACTGCAGTGTGCCAGGTGGCTTTAACAAGCCACCTTCTGAATACTTCCCTATCAAGGCAAGCATTTTTCAATCATTTAGGATTAAACAATAAATATATTGGGTTCTTTTTCTAAGTAACTCAGAGATAATGTTTTTTTCTTGCCATGTATAAAAGTGTCAGGTCTTTTAAAGAAGTTTTATTTATCAAGTGTGGATATTTTGTCTGTGAACCATGATTGTGTCCGCTGTCTACAAATGCTAGAAGAGGGCATCAGATCCCCTGGAACTGGAGCTGCAGAAAGTTGTAAGCCACCACAACGGTGCTGGAATCGAACTCCTTTGCTCTGAAAGAGCATACAATGTTCTAGTTCTTTATATTAAAGTGCATTGCTTATAACTGTTATTGGAGTTTACTTCCCAGCAACCACACCAGGGAGCTCACAACCATCTATAATGAAATCTGGTACCCTATTCTGGCATGCAGGCATACACGCAGGCAGAACATTGTATGCATGCATACACACACACACACACACACACACACACACACACACACACACACGAACGAACGAACGAACGAACGAAAACAAAACAAAAAACCCTGATATTGGAATGTAATAGACTTGTGCATTTTAACTTGTCATGGAGCTAAAACTCTATCATTTTTCTTGCTACATATCCTAGGCTGGCCTTGAAGTTGTGATCCTGTGTCAGGTGTCCTATGCTGTGATAGATAGCTGCTATGCACCAACATGCCTGGATAGTTTTCTGCCTTTTTTCAGTGGCTGGACCATATCTAACCACAATAGTCATACATAATTTCAGTCCTAAACTAGCTAACTTTGTATGAACTTGCTTTCTTTCCTGCAGGAACTGCATATTAAATGGCTTTTAGGGAGACATTTTTCAGGGAGTAACAGTAAAGAAGTAATGGTATTTTCATGGGTCTCTTTTAAACTTTAGAAATATTGTATGTATATGTTTTTCTCCAACTTTACAACTTAATGAAAATCTTTTCTTTTCTAGGACTGGGGTAAGCCTGGAGATTTGTGGAATCTAGGGATCCAGTGGCATGTTCCATCTTCAGAGGAAGTCTCTTTTGCCTTCTATTTGTTAGACTCCTTTCTTCAGCCTGAGCTCATCAAACTCCAGTGTTGTGGGGATGGAGAACTTGAAATGTCTAGGTTAGTTTTCTTTAATAGTACCTTTCAAACTTATGTACTTGCCCCAATCTGATGCATATGCTTGCTTTTTTCTTTTAAATCTTTTTTAAAGATTTATTTTATTATATGTGTATGAAAGTTTTGCCTGCGTGTGCATGCCTGGTAACCACAGAAGTAGCAAGGCTTTGCTTCAGAGCTCTGGAACTAGAGTTGATAATTGTGAGCCACAATGTGGGTGCTAGGAACTGAACCTAGGTCCTCTTCAAGAGAAATAAGTACTCTGAGCCATCTTTCCAGCTGCATGATACATAACATATTCATTGTTTGTTTTGAAAATATTCTTTAAATGCACTGAGAAAAACATTGAACACTAACAAAATTCATCAACATTGAAATTAGGGTTTTTGGTTTTTTTGGTTGTATAAGATTTATTTTTGATATTTGAGAGAGGGCCTCTTATAGTCAAGGCTGGCCAAAGATGACTTTGAATCTCTGATCCTCCTGCCTCCACTTTGCAAATGCTGGGATTATAATTATGTCCCACCATGCCCAGGTTATACATTGCGGGGGATCAAAACCAGGACATTATGCTAGCCATCTCAGCCCCATCTAAACATTTTAGGTTCTTGGTATTGTTTGTTTGTAAATTCTTTTTCTTTTCTTGTTTTATTTTGAGACAGGTTGTCACTATGTAGACTATGCTGGATCTCAAGAGATCCACCTGTCTGTGCCTCCCAAGTGCTGGGAGTAAAGGAATGCACCACCACACTAAGCCCACTTAACTATTTTAAAGAGGAAAATTAATTTCCTTCTTACCCTCCCAGTTTTTGACAGAAACACTTCTACTTAGCAATTTCACTTGCTTATTTTGGAAAGTGTATGTAAGGTGTACCCCTTTCAAAGGAAAGGCCGTATCCCTCTACTGAACATTGATTCTTTTTAGTAGCTCTCATTCTTGACATTGAGGTTACTTAACTGAGATTTTCTTTATTTTCCATAGTAATTTAACAAGAAATAGTTATTTTTTAATCTATTAGGCTTTTATAGTTTGAAGTGTTGAAGATTCCTAAATAATAGCAAAAAATGTACTGTGTGTCAAGTGTGCTAAACTCCTTTTTGGAAAGAAACATATAGCTCGATTTTTGTTTTTTCCTTTTTCCTTTTTCTCCAATTTCATGTTTAAAATTTGAAGTAAGGTAGACATTTTTGCCATTGTTTCTTGTTAGTGGTATATATCTTAGTATTTAGTTAATTAAATTAAAATTTGCATCTTAGAGTATAGTTAGTTGTTAATTGTGACTAATTATTTAAAACCTGTTTAAGTGTAAGAAGACCCAATATTAGCAATAAATATGTTTATGTTGAACCACTAAGTGAACTGATATTTGTTGTGTCCATGACCGTCAGATAGTTTTTTTCTTCTCCCTAGATTCTAGAAGTCTTGTTAAAAATGAATTAGGAATTTTCTAAAATATGACAATATCTTTTGTGTTGTATAGAGATGATATTCTACAGAGTCTGACTATAGTCCACAACTGCTTGATTGGCTCAGGGAACCTCCTACCTCCATTGAAAGGAGAGCCAGTTACCAACTTGTAAGTGAAAAACAAACCTATCTGTTTTGCTCTTTTGCCATTTGCCATATTTTAAGTTTACCTACTTCATGGGCTACTGCTTTTGCTCTTGATGTTATTTCTGAATTGTTTAATCTTTCATATTTGTAGCTGTTAGGGCAAAAATACCTAAGTTATAATTTCTGTTTGTGAAATTCTTAAAGGCTTATACAGATTTTCATTGGTAGCAAGACATAATATCTTTAGATGTTAATACATTTAAAAACAATAGGTAATAACTTAGGATTAATACTCTTCTTTTTAAAAAAGCAAGCAAACAAACAAAAACAAGCCCTATTTTGCCATCGGTCATCATGAATTTAGGATCCTGTAGATGAGTGTTTTTACTAACAGCTTCTTCAGTGTTCTTCTTTGGTACATCATGTAGAATGATTAACCTTTTACTGGCACTGCCACCTGGGCAACACTAAGTGGGGTACCATGACACCGTGCATGAGCTTGGCATAAGGGTAATCTGGATGTTAGCTCAGTGTTCTGAATCCCCAGCATCTGTCTCACTGCTGAGGAAGCTAATGAAGACCACATAGGAATGAACAGATAGCTTAAAAATGGGAGAAATTATTTGCTGATTTTTTTAAATTAAATCATAAATGGCTTTGAAGTAAGAGTAGTTTAAACAGGACATGGCCATATTTTGTACAGTCATTTGGAGTTAAACTTTCTAAAACTTAATTGCCTATTATTTCACCTTAAAAACATTTCTTATCACTGAACTTTAGAGTGTTAAGTTTAAAAATATTAGTGTTGTGTTAGCTCAGAAAATCTATTTTAAATTTAAGAACTTGTTGAGTCTTTTTTAAAAAATTGGATTTTCACCCATCTATTTTATAGTCAGATACAAGAACAGTTTTACCACTATTCATTTTTGTTAAGAAAGATTGATTTTCAAATATATTTTAAAATAAGAGCCCTTTGAGCCTTTTCTCTTCAGTGATCTTAACCCTGTACCATATTGTAAAAACATTCTTGTATAGCACACATAATGCTATATCATGCTTACCAAATTGGGTGTTAGTAGAGCTCTACAGAAAGTGTTAACAGGGAGACTTGTGACCATTTAATGCAGTAATTTGTCTTAAGAGCTCAAACATGTGTCTTATGATGGTTGGGATGCAGTGGTAAATGGCCAGTTGAGGAGCCTCATGTGGTTTGCCTTGAAGTTCATCTCGGCATGTATCTCTGCCATGTATTCTATCATAACAAATTGAGGCAAGTCTTCATCTATCTTTCTGGGATTTTCTGTTTGTTTGGTTGGTTGGTTTGGTTTTTGTTTAAGATTGAGGTCTCACTCTGTAGCCCTAGCTAAGCCTGAAACTCACACCAATGCTTCTACCTTAAGCTTTCAGAGTATTGGGATTGCAAGTGTGAGCCACCAAGCCTTGCTAAGTTTTCACCTTTAAAGTAGACTTTCATTATGACAAAAGTTGCTTATAACCCAGATTCAGTGGCTCACATGTGTACCCGAAAGGCTGAAGTAGGAGAATTGCAAGTTTGAGGCCAGCCTAGGCTGTATATCAAGATTTTGTTTGAACCTTTCTCCCCTCAAGAAAAATTCCTATACTTGTTTATTAGACTGCCAATTTGATTTTTATATGACGTGCCTTTTACTAATAAAATGAGTACATTAATAAATATCATATAGGGGGTTGGGGATTTAACTCAGTGGTTGAGCGCTCACCTAGCAAGCACAAGGCCCTGGGTTCAGTCCTCAGCTTCCGGAAAATAAACAAACAAACAAATAAATAAATATCATATAATATGATAACAGCACTTTAAGTTCTAATATTGACATTGATTTCTACTTATGGGGTTTCCACCAGGAATATGCTAGACTGAAAAGTTTTATGCTTCAGATTTTTCAGATTTAACCTGGCATGGCAGCTCATGTCTTTAATTGTAGCACTCTAGATGCTGAGGTAGGAGGTTGGAAAATTTGAGGCTGGCCTTAGTGAGACTTTGTCTCAGAAAAAGAAAAATGGGTGGAGGTGGAAGCAGAAACCTTCACTTTTGGAGTAAATATTTAATACAAAATATAATGAAATCATATTAAAACGCATTGAATATAAATGTGTTTTTAGAGTCATTGAACAATTACATTTTAAAACACAGTTCCTGTATCTATGCAGAATAATAACTACATTAGTTAGAGTTGGAAACAAGTGATCATCTCTTTGATTTCAATTGCCTAGCAAAAATTAAATTTATTACTTTATTATTTTATATGTGTGGGCATCAGATCCTCATGGAACTGGAGTTATAGACAGCTTTGAACCATCATGTGTGGGTGTTGGGATTCAAACCCATGTCCTTTGGGAAAGCAGCCAGTGCTCTTATATACCAAGTGGTAATTAAATACACACACACACACACACACACACACACACACTTTCTGTTGGCTTTTAAGTCATTCTTAACAGGATCTTTCCAGTGATAACTTGTATTGTCTGTATCTAAATTGTGAAGAATAACTTTGTGTTTTTATTTCCTGTGTGTACCATTTTCACTTTTATTGCAGAAGGTGGATGAATCTGAAACTAATAAAATAGCCTTTATCATTTCTAAAATGCTTATTTTCTTATAGTAAAATAGTTGTTAAATCTTCCAAATCCAAATTGAGTTGGGAAAAGAAAAGTGGCTACATCCTGTGACACACTGAGTGTGAAGAGTGACCAGAGTGTAATTCTCAGAGATTGTCAGTTTGTACTTAAATTTTTCTTTCATGTCTTGCTTATATAAAATGTTTCATATTCTGTAACACTGGTGTTACACTCGGAGTCAGATTACTTAGTACCAAGTTTGCTTTCTGTATTTGTTGGCAATATGTACTATTTGTCCTTTGGAAAACTGTATTGTAAGACCATAAACTTACTTTACTTCTGTGTAGCTATGTTTCTAATAGAGTTTATGTGATGATCTTAATTATTGGAGAAATGGCTACTAAATGCAAAACTTTTTTTCCCTATGCTATTCAATGAGTGACAGACAAATACAAAAGGCTAAATCCAAAGTATCAAAGTAAATTATGCACCAGTGTGGGTTACTCAATACCTGTAATTACCACAAACCTTCAAGTATCAAAATTTAGATATGATAAAAGGTCCTTGAGAGTAATTAAGGCTAAAAAACCTGTCACTTTAATACAGCTTAAAACAGTTTGAAGTTTTAGCAGTTATGCTCATTGCCATGCATTACTGAATGAATCTTAGAGTAGAATCTCTCCTTGCTTTGTTCCTGGGACTTTAAGAGAGGCACTACTTCTGTTAATGCATATAGCTCTACCTGTATAGTGAAAACTGGATTATGTCTTTCCATTGTTATATAGGAACTTTGGACATCCTGAAATCCTCAGTTTTCTCCTTTTTCAGTCCACTTTCTCTTATGATCTTTTAGGTCTACCCAGCTATTAGAGGATGCAGAAACTAACATCTAAAAAACAGGGTTACTCAAGGTAGAGGAGTCACCACTTTCATCTCAGAATACTTTTTTTACTTCATTCCCCTTTCTCTAATCTATTACATCATAGTCAAATCATTCTTTGAGATCTCAGCTTTTACTAACTGTCCACTCAAAAAAATTCTTACCGTCTAAGCTTGAGACCATTTCATTGATGTGTGAAAGGATGTGTTGTGTATACAATGAGGGGCAGGGCTAGCTAACCTCTCTTGGCACCTCCAGGAAACTACCCAGCACTGCTGGGGAAGCTGCACACAGAACAGGAAACAGTTACTACTCCACGGTGAGTAACCCTGTTTTCTCCTTATTTCACCTTCTGATTGTTTTCATTGATTTTTTTTTTAAAGCTTTGTGTGTCAGACATGAAAATCTATTCTCACAGTTATGTTTAAATCCCCAGTGTGTAAAGTTTCTTTTAACATCCTCTGTTCACATGGTAGCATACAGAAGCATTTCAGTTGTGTTATTTTCAGCTGTTATTGATACAGAGAGCTGGGTTCATAGAAATGGCCAACAGTCTCTTGTGAAACACTTGTACATTAAGCGGGGAAAGCCTGCTAGTGGCTTGATTTCAAATCTTTTTCTTTATTTTATTCAGGGGGTGGGGGTTCTTGGGAAGGCAAGGTATTATTTTACATACACACTAGAAGACTTGTGTATAATATTGTTTGTGCCTATTTCATAACAATTGACCCAGTCTTTGTACATACTTGACTTGTGTTATATATTTTGCTTTTATGTTTTTGTCATTTCTTCCCGTTTCTAGCATCCTCTGTTTTCCACCAGTGATTATTGTTACTGTTCTAGGTCTACCTAGGAAAAGTGCCATCTAGTGGTACAGATAATGTAGTAGTGACCTAGAGTCCAAGATGTTTTGTTATAAATTGGGTGACCTGGTCTAGGAACAGTGGAGCTGATTTTACTTCATTATTATTACATACTTAGAACTGCTTGTAGTGTGTTATGTTGGAAATTTTTTCAGAATTGTGTTTCGTTCTCAAGGCAAATAATATGGAACTTAAATTATAGATTTTGCTGCTATTGCTTTCTATTTATTTGTTTGTTTATGTAACCCAGGCTGGCCTCAAACTTGAGGTGATCCTTCTTCCTCAACTTCCTGAGTATATAGGCATATATTACCACATATGACTATATATACTTGTTAAGATACATTTGCTGAAAATATGTCAAACCAATTAGAGTTTAATTTGTGATAGGTAGAAAGATAAAATTTAAGTTGATTCTTAGATAAGTGAATATAAAAGGGAATTCTGGTTAGCAAAATTTAAGTTTAAATATAATTAAGTACCATGTATCACAATGACACAGAAGTTATATTGTGTTTCAAAAGTAGGACAATTTAAGTTTTAATATTATAAAATCTTATACAAGGTAGATTTTTTTCCCCTATTTAATGTTAGCTAATAGACCACAAAACAATGCAAGGTGCTTTATTTTCATTTAAGTAGAATAAATGATAGAAAAGCAATTCAGAATTGACACATAGATTTAAGAAATTAGCTTCAGGCTTTTCAGATGATATTTGTTTTTAAATGATTGATGTGAGAAGAGCTAGAAATGCATATAATGAAACACTCCAGTAAACGCTTTTGTATGTGCAGTATATGCAATGTATGTGTCTGTGTCAGGGGGTACCTATGTGGAAGCCAGAGGTTGTTATTGGATGTCTTCATTTATTATTCTCCACCCTAGTTTTTGAGACAGGGTTTCTCACTGTTCCTGGGCTTGCTCTTTGTCTAGAATGGCTGGCCAGTGAGCCCCTGAGGTTCTTTCTTATCCTTCTTCTCAGCACTGTGCTGAGAATACTGAGAATACACATTCAGTATTTTATTTGGGTGCTGGTGTCTGGAGACTCATAGCCTGGTCCTTGTGTAGCAAGTACTTTATTGATGGTTCTGTCTCTGCATCCCTTTGGTAGTATTTTTTGATGCAGTAAAAATTATGGCAAATAATTGACTATAGAAATCGTTTTTAATCTTACTAAGGTATTGTGACTGACTGAAGCACTTAGTATTATGTGTAGTAAGTATGAATCCAGTAGAGTTGTATTTCTGCTCTAGACAACTAGTAGATTTGTATCAGCAGTGAAAAGATTTCTGTTCTCATACACCAGCCATGACAAACCCTTCCTTGTGCTCTGCCAAGAAGGTGATGATAGTTCCCTTTCACTTTTTCATTGTTCTTCTCTATTTAATACTGAGTCTAATTTCAGTAGAGACTTGAAGTTTATTGTTAATTGTTAAGGGGTCTTATTCATTACTGACTTTGACTTTTGGATATGTATTTATTTCTGATCATAAAAATTTAACAAAATGCTGAAATTTGTAAGCTTTGCCACGGGTTGAAACTCTTTCTATAGAAAGCTAACTTTTAGAAAATCTCAGAAAAGCAAATTAGCATTTTATGCTATAAAATGTTAATAACTCTTAAAGTACATTAGTGAAAAAGAACCATTCCTTGTTTATATTCTGTAGGTTTGGTCCTGAGATTTGCTGTCCTAGATACTGAATTATGGTGAACAGCATAGCTGAGAAACTGGCACTTCAGTACTCTGAAGTCATTCACTATAATCAGTATTTGTTAAGTCCTATATTATGATGAATTTAGTTGCTTTGTGGGGTACCCTTGGGGATATGTTGATTTGAAAGTGGTGTTTCCTTCCCCATTATACATTTTGCAAGCTTGTTAACTACAGTTTCTGTTTATTATAAAGTAGCCCTGTGTTGGGTTTGTTCACTGTGTGGTTTCTTTGCTTATCTACCTATGTTCCACCTCTTAGATGGTGTCATCTCTTTATTAGAATAGCCATTGAACCAAGTCTTGTATTTTGAAAATTGAGGTACACTTCCATTGACGATACATACATACATACATACATACATACATACATACATACATACATACATGTGTGTATGTGTATATATGTGTGTATATCTATATAAAATTCAGATGTATAAATTGTTATTCTCTTATAAATATTTTCTTGTAAATCTATAGGTAGCACTCAGTCATTTGTTAAATTTAACTAGCTTGGTCTGGTTGTACCGACATATTTTTTTTGGCAGATTTTTGATGTTTTTAAAACAATTTTGCTTTTTTAGTTCAGGCTATCCCGAAGCTCACTATGTAGCCCTAGCCTGGCCTTGAATTCACACTGAACTTCTTGCTTCAGCCTCCAGAGTACTGATATATATTATTATTAGTAGTGAATAAAAGCTCTCTTGTTTTTTAAACAGGGTACCAAGTATGGTGTCTTTAGAGGAAACAAAATTGTATACCGGACTGGAGCATGGTATGTGAATACTAACTGAAGTAAATCTGTAGAAGCTATCTGTTAGACCTCCTTGTAATGATTAGAATGGAGTCATTTTGTACTTACGGTTCTTAGATTCTTTGTGGTATATAAAATGTACCCATTATGCAACAATCATTTTCTTTCTCTCTGAAGAAGCTAGATTTTTTTTTTTTTTTCCTCTGAAACAGGGTCTCATGTAGCCCAGGCTGGCCTCAGACTCATAGAGATCTTCCTGTCTTTGCCTCTGGCTTTAGAAATTATTATATAAAGAATTGCCAGTAAATAACAGAAATTGTCTCAGTAAATTTAATTGCTTTCTCTGTTCAGAGGTAAGCTTTGTTACTATATAACCTTCATTTATCTTTTAATTCTTTATTTTTTTTCTTAAAAGTACGGTTGTTTATTTTATTTACTTTTTGTATGTATGTGTACATCCCATGGTCACAGGACAACTTGCTGGAGTAGAAGAATCTCTTTCCATTGTGTTGATTCTGGGGCTCAAGCTCAGGCTATCAGTCACTCTTACAAAAAGACCTTTATCAGCTAAACCATCTCATCAACCACGTTTTTAGATTTTTTTTTAGGGTGATACATTAATGTGAGTGGGATTATTGTAGCCTTTATATTCTGATGGTCTTTGTAGATTTCCTTCCATTGAGTTTAATTCAATTTAGTTTTTTGATGTGGTGCTGGGGTATCATACCCAGAGACATAAACAGGATAGACAATGATTCTACCACTGAGAGACACCCCAGCCCTTAAATTTTGTATTAGTTGTTTGTGAAACAACTGGGATGTTCCTCGGTGATAGAGCACATACTTACATACATACCTGAGGCTCTGGGTCAATTCCCAGGATTCCCTCCAACTATATCTTATTATACTAATTTAAAATTCAATCTACAACCTTAATAAAAACTCAGTAGATTTTCTTACTGGTGGGTTAATAATAGAATTAGTTCTATACACTAGTTTCTAAGGTATAACTGCTGGATTTGGATCACCCATAACTTTAGAAAATCCCAAGCCTTTGTGGTTTCTAATTAGCTGCTCGGGACTTTGAAATGTTCAGATCAGTGTTTTCTCTCTCTCCCCTCCCCTACTTTGTAAAAGTATGCTTATTTTTTTATTTTATGTGTATGGGTATTTTTTCTGTATGTACATGTATTACATTCCCATGGAGGTTAGAAGAAGGTCCTCTGGAACTGGAGATGAGATGCCATGTGGGTGCTGAGAACTGAACCTACATCCTCTGTAAGAGCAGCAAGTGCTTTTAACCCCTGAGCCATCTCTCCACTACCTTCTTGACAAAAGATTCCATAAATAATCATTTTATTTTCGTTGTTTGAGATCAGTCTCATGTGGCTCCATCTTGCCTTCATCTCCTTTATCTTCTTGCCACTTCTTCCCAAATGCTGGGATTACAGATGTGCATCACCATGCCCAAGATATGCTTGTCTATTTATTCATTTATGGAGTGATTGGAGACAGGGCAGTCTAGCCTTGAACCATCTGCCATCCCCTATCTTAATTCTTTGAAGTGCTAAAGTCACAGGTGTGTGCCCTGATGCCCTAGGTAAGCCCTATACAAATGAAAGTTTTGAATGTTAGTCTGTGTCATGCTCAGCCACTAATTTAACTATGTTAAAGGCAAAGCCATTTGTCCTTTACTTTTTAAGAAGGATCCTTGGATAAGCCATTAAAACCTGAAATAAAATGAGGAACTTCTCATGTCTAAAATGCCTTCTCTTATTTATTTATTTTTTTTAAATAGACCTGTCTCGAGAGAACCACCGAGAAGCAATTGCTAGTGTCATACGGAAACTTCTTAGTAAGTATATATGCCTGTAACTTGCCTGTGTTCCTAAGTTTTAGAATAGCAGCCTTTGGCAGGTGTGCTTTTACTTAACTTTTTTTTAGAAATAGGGAAAATAATCAGCTTTGTTTTTACCCTTTAAGAAGCAAATTGGGATTTGTATAGTAATTTAAGATGTTAGCTTAAACTTTTTTCTTCTCCTATTTTAGACCACATACTTGATAATTCAGAAGATGATACCAAATCATTGTTTCTCATCATAAAGGTAGAAGTTGCTCCACAGCTCCATAATTGTTAATGTGCTTGGGCTTGACTGGTAACTTCTGAATAAATGTTGAAATTCTTTGACACAGATTATTGGAGATCTTCTGCAATTCCAAGGATCTCATAAACATGAATTTGACTCCCGATGGAAAAGCTTTAACTTAGTAAAGAAATCAATGGAAAATCGGGTCAGTATTTTCACCTGAAATTCTGAATCATTGTGTTTGAAAAGATGTATAAGAGTCCCGATTTGCTGGGTGGTGGTGGCAGCGGCAGCGGCAGCGGCGCACGCCTTTAACCCCAGTACTCGGGAGGCAGAAGCAGGCGGATCTCTGTGAGTTCGAGGCCAGCCTGGTCTACAGAGCGAGATCCAGAAAAGGCTCACAATGCTACACAGAGAAACCCTGTCTCAAAAAAAAAAAAAAAAAAAAAAAGAAAGAAAGAAAGAAAAAAATAGAAAAATGTCCTGATTTGAGGATTGTTGTTTATAAAGTAAATTTGCCCTATAAGTAGAAGTAGTAGCTTTAAGAATATTGCATGAAACCTATGTTGTTGTTGCTCTTTTGTTTTTGTTTTGCTACAGGATTCTTACTATGTAATAATAAAATATTTGCCTTTTGTTTGTTTGGTTTTGGTTTTTGGTTTTTGGAGACAGGGTTTCTCTGTATAGTTTTGGTGCCTGTCCTGGATCTCTCTCTGTTGACTAGGCTGGCCTTGAACTCACAGAGATCCACCTGCCACTGCCTCCCGAGTGCTGGGATTAAAGGCATGTGCCACTACCACCCGGCCAAAACATTTGACTTTTAAAGGAAAGAAAAAATATATTGTACAAAGACTAAAAGCATGATACAGATCAAATAGATCCTAAGCAGGGAAATGTATTTACTTGCTAGGAGGGTTGCTTAATTGTAGAGTACTTGTGTACCATATATGAGGCACTAAGTTAAAAGTATTTTTATTTAGTAATAACATCCATTATTCTCCATGATCATCTCTGTATCCATGCAGGGATTTCCTTAGTAGCATTCAGGCTGTCTTACAAAAACTTGAAGAAATGTTTAAAAAAAAAAATGTCCACAGGCATGAATTTCATATAAATCTGAGTGAGGAAAACATTTCTTATATTGATTTCATGATCTAATATTAGAATCATTATAAGCCTCTTCAAGCACATGGAAGGAAAAATACCCCAAGAAGAGTAGAGCTATTCCCAACAGTGTTCCCCGGTAGACTTATGCTGAAGTTGAGTCTAGATGCCTGTATGTTATTTGTATATGTATGTTATTTGCTAGATAGTGGAGATACAAGAGTTTTTGAAAAGGAGATGGGAACTATGGTAGGCTGTAGAAGAGTACTAGAAGGTAAATTAGGTCAGTAGTTTTGTTGTAAGAGAATTCTTTGGTTTTATATTCATCAGTGGATATCCACTGAAAGGAATATGCATTGTATGCCTGAGCATACACCTGGCTGAAAATTAAGATAGATGAATGCTAGGCCACAGTTAGAATGTAGGTCAAAAAGCCTGAATCGGAGCTTTTAAGACAAAAGGTAGACTAGGAGTACTTTATGACTAATGTAATAAAGAATAACCATTTGTCATTTATAACAGTTTTTTAAAAAATGTTATATCTATTTATTTATGTGTGGGGGTGTGCATCTGTGAAAGTGGAATTCAGAGGACAACTTACAAAAGTCAATTCTCTCCTTTGAACATATGGATCCCAGAAGTTGAACCTAGGTTGTCAGACATGGATAGCAGTTGGTTTTTGATCTTCAGCCTTTTTTTTTTTTTTTTTTTTTTTTTTCTGCTCTATATCCATTTTGTTGGTTTAGGGTTTGTTTGGTATGGTTTGGGTTGACTTTTTTTGTTACTGTTGTTATTGGGTTTATTGTTTATTTGGTTGGTTTTGTTTTGAGACATGGTTAATCTGTGTAGCCCTGGGTAGCCTAGAACTCAAAGAGACCTACCTACCTCTGAGATTAAAGGTATATACCACCATTTCTGGCTGTGTGTGTCCTTATTTTGAAGTAAGTTTCCATTAGGGAAGTCAAGAACCCATTGTTGAAGTCACTTAGTGAAAACATTGATTTTTGTTTGCTATGTTGTTTTCCAGCTCCATGGAAAAAAGCAACATATCAGAGCACTACTAATTGACAGAGTGATGCTGCAGCATGAGGCAAGTGTCTCTCCATCATCACCTCTTGATTTGACATGTTAATAAATAATTCCTATGGTGTTTTTCATAATTAAGTGGACTGTCAGTAATCACTTTGAGACTTGACTTATATTAATTCTTTTTAAAGTTGAGAACACTAACTGTTGAGGGTTGTGAGTATAAAAGAATACATCAAGATATGATCAGAGATCTTCTTCGATTATCAACGAGTTCATACAGTCAGGTGAGGCTCTACTATCTCCAATACTTTCATTTTGTTACATACAATCTAAACATCCCTGTTTTACTAATAGAGTTTGAATAGTTCCCTCATGTAGGATTGCACAGTAAGGAAGCAAGAGAACAAGAACTGAAATCTAGTAACCCCTCCATTCCACCCCACCCCAATGCAATGGGAAATGCCTTTCAAATTTCAAATGAATTTAAATTTTGCCTTAATGTACAAAAATATTCATTTGTGGTAATAATTGCTCCCCTCTCCTTCACTTTTCCAAGACAAGGTTACTCTTTAGTCCTGGCTGTTCTGGAACTCACTTTGTAGATTGGGCTTGCCTGGAACTCAGAGATCCACCTGTCCCTGCTGGAATTAAAGGGATGCACTGCCATGTCCAGCTAATTGCTTCTATTTTTAGATCCCTGACCCTTCCTCCAACAGGGTCTTGCTATTAGCAAGACTGGCCTTAAACTTCAGTCCACCTGCTTCCACCTCAAAGGTGCTGGGATTATTGGCATATGCACCATGTCCTGCTTAAATTGTTTCTCTCTGTTGTAAATTTTAGAGATTGTGCTTGTAGGGGTGGCTATATAATTCCTTCTGTGTGTGATGCTTGGGTTTCAGGGAATTATGAGCATGTAACATGTTGACTATCTCTTATAAGTCCTAGCACATAGAACAAAGAAATTAAAAGATTTATGTATACCAGTTCCTTTTAACTTGGTAATTTCCTGTGTATGGACATAGGAAGTCTAATCTTCTCATCAACAATGACTTAGTGTCTGCTGTTTACTTTTAGCAGTGTTATAAACTGTTGCCCAGGGGTGCTATTCAGCCCCTCTCATCAAAAAGAAACACACTGTTAGTATTTTCCTTTTAATAACCATTTGCTTATTTTTTAGAGTATGTGTTCTCTGTTATTTAGGAAACCATCTAAATTACCTTCCTTTGTATTTTACATTTCATTAGACATCTTTTTAAATCTTTGTCAATTTTCCCCAGGTCAGAAACAAGGCTCAGCAAACATTCTTTGCTGCTTTGGGAGCATATAACTTCTGTTGCAGAGATATCATCCCTTTGGTTTTGGAGTTTTTACGGCCTGATAGACAGGATGTCACACAGCAGCAGTTCAAGGTATAGGTTCTGTGTTAATGTCTACAGTAAACACCCATATGTCTGTTACTCAGGTCCCACATTTAATATTTTGTTATATTTGCTTATCACATTTTAAAATGCATGTAAGTTTTAAGATACTTGAACATTTCATCATGATTAGTGTTAGGGAGAAAATACAGGGTGCAGACCCCTGCAAAAAATAACTGAGTAGTATAACCATTGTGAACGGAGGACCCAGGACAGAAAGAAATAAAGGTCATTTTGAGCGACTGATCAGAGCAGAAAAAGAAAGAAGACAAGTTAAGGCATTTCAGAGGTGAAGTCAAGTCTCTGTAAGTAGGTTGTTTGAGAGAGATTAAGGACAGAAAAGAGTTAGGGCTTGATAGCTAAATATGAGGGGACTAAAACATGGGAATTTCCATCACTAAGTTCTGGATTATACATGGAGTTGTAAGGGAGGTGGGAGATCCCTTAAACCCAAGAATTTAAAGCAAGCCTAAGTGACATGGTGAGATCCCATCTCAAAACAAAATGAAAAATTAGAGGCCAAACATCAAAACTTTGACTGCGATACCATGAAAAAAAGAGGAACAATCATGGAAGGCAATAAAGAGACCTTTTGGAAAAAACAATCATCAGTGCCCACTTTCTGAAGAGGATTAAGATGAGACTGAGTATGTTCCTTGAAGTTAATTTGTAAGACACAGTTCAATAGGCTGTAAGCCAGGCTTAGTTACTTACTTTTAAAGTTTTATCAGAACAAGGTATTCTTTTATGTAGTTTGTACATCTTCTTCATATCACAGAGTTAGAGTTAGTGGTTGAGACTGATAACAAGACACCTACTATTTCCTTTTTACTTTCTGGCAGCTGACTTCCTACCCCATTGTTAGATATTTCTTTCTGCCTCATTTGATCATATTGGTCAGTCTTGCTAAGACTGTTTTATATAGGCAACATTAGAGAGGTCAGAGTTGGCAGTGTCTATATAAGAGCATGTATAGGGGACTAGAATATGCAATGGTTAGCAACCAACTTCTGATCCATGTAGATTTAGTATTCTGAAAATAACAACACTTCTTGATAGTAATGAAAATTGTACCTGCTTCAGAATCATCTGATTAGATGTTGTCAGTAAAAACTATGTAGTATAACTAAGTAGCTAGATTTTCTTAAAGATATTTTAAATTTATTGTTTGACAGTTTCACATGTCTATAATGTATCTCATATATCCATCCTCCACTCCCTCCTACCCTCCTGAGTAACCAAACTTTTAGTATTTAGTAATATACTTAGCAACTTGGTATTAGCTGTTACTTGATAAATTATTTCAAACTTTAGACCCTAAAAGTACTTTTTTCTACATTTCAAGGCCATTATCATATCTGAGGAAAATAAGAATAGAATCTGTGTTCTTAAAAAACATTCTTACCTTTTTAAATTGCCTAATAGCCATTCTTTAGCAAACCTTCTATTAAATGACTTAGAAAAAAATATTAGTGGATGCCACTTGGTTAAACCTCAAGTTCAAGTTTTTCAAAACAATACATTAAATACATGAACCTATTTATAAATCAGCTGTAAATATGTAAATAATCAATGTAAAAATTTAAGTATGATGTTGGACTCAACTGTGCCTCTTAATTTTCTGTGTACATTTATTTGTTCTTATAGGGCGCCTTATATTGTCTACTTGGAAATCACAGTGGCGTGTGTCTGGCAAACCTTCATGATTGGGACTGTATTGTGCAGACTTGGCCAGCACTTGTTTCTTCAGGGCTTAGCCAAGCAATGTCATTGGAAAAGCCATCAATAGTGAGACTATTTGATGACCTTGCAGAAAAGATTCATAGGCAATATGAAACAATTGGCTTAGACTTCACAGTAAGCAAACCGTTTATTTGTTCACTCATATTTTAGTGGAAATTCTGGCTTTATTTTCCATGTCTTTCCTTTTTTTTTTTTCTGTAATATTTTGGCTTGTTATAATTTAAGAGGCATTTATTTTCTCATTCCATCTAATGCTTTTTAGTGATCATTACTATAGATAACAGGGTTGGAACACCAAGTTGGAGTGAGTCTGGGAAAGAGTCAGGTCATTTCTACCAAGAAGCTACAATAGTTAACGTTGCTGTATTTACCATTGTTCCAAGTATGCCTCCATTGCGTTTTCCTCTCTCATCTCTCCTCACTCTCCTTTGTCTGTTTTCCTTCTCCTCTGGCTGACCTAGAACTTGCTTTGTAGACCAGTTTCTACAACTCACTCTGCTGAAGCATTTATCTAATTATTCTTTATCAATAAAAACTTGGGAGTCAGATAGCAGGGTATGAACCTGATTGATCAGAGAAGCAGTGGAGAAGTGACCAGTGACCTCTTCTCTTTTTTTCGTTGAACCAAAAAGACTGAAAAGCTTTGTAAACCCCACCCTACTACTTGTGTCTCTCTATTATATCCTCAGTCCTCTAAAACCAGCATGGCTAATTTTGATTAGCTAGTAGATTAGCTAATCTGATTCAAAGTTAACTTTATTGGAAGTCTCAGGAGTGTCAGAGTAAGATCAAAATATCCCTGCTTCTCTGCTTCTTGAGTGCTGGGATTACAGACAATGACCTACCATGCTCAGGCATGCTGGTTGTATTTTAGAAGATTATCTATACTAGCCAAAGTCGTGGAAGATTTGCCACTAGCTAGATTCATAACTTACAGTGCCAAATATTAAAATTCGATTTTTTTTTTTTTTATGAATGAGAAAGAAATTTCACTGGTTCTCAAGTAGAGATAGGACATCATTTAAGTGCTTTTTAAAAAGTCAGTGAGTAACTCTGTAGTCCATGCTAATCTCAAATTTGTAGCAGTCCTCCTGCCTTAGCCTCCCATATGCTGAAATTATATGCATGAGTCACCTTTCTTGACCATCTGAGAAGCTAAAATACATGGATTCTCACTTCCTCAGTGTATCATGATGGACAGAAAGGTGAGGATAGTTGAGTTCCTTCTTTCCTCGGGTTGGTTATGCTTTGCATTCTAATGACCAGGGTTGTAGCTTTGGCTATAAATGCACCCCTTGCTCTTTGAAATTGTCCTTATTAGAATTGGTTCCCCCCCCCCCCAAGCCCACCCCCAGGTATAGTTGGTCTTCTGTAGTCCAGGCTGGCTTTGAATTCTTGATCTTCTTGCCTTCATTTCCTGGGTGCTCTGATTAAAGGCATGCACCACCATACCCAAACAGATTCTTTAAAAATTAATAATCATAGTAACTCAAGATAAAATTCCCAAGCCACTAGTCCAGCAAAGTGGCACAATGGGAAAGGTGCTTGTCACCAAACCTGAGTTGAATCCCTGGACTAAAAGCATGATCATTACATTTATTTTTGTGTAGATGTCTATGAGTGTGTGTTTGCACACACCAATGCACATGAAGAGATCAGAGGGTAAATTATAGGAATCAGTTCTATCCATCAACCCATGTAGATAAGGTCCTAAGATTTGAACTCAATTCATCAATCAGGCTTGGTAGCAAGTCCCCTTTATTCTTTTTAATTAAATAGTCCATGTTATAGTATGCATCATGTCTCTACTTTTTTTAATGTTTTTTTTTTTATTTTTAATAAGATTCCAAAGCCATGTGCTGCAATAGCAGAATTACTTGAACAATCAAAGAATCCTTCTATTAGCCAGCCGCTACTTAGCCCAGAAAAGATTAAAGAAGGACAGAAGCGCCAACAGGAAAAGAATGCCGATGCTCTAAGGTAATTGATGAACTTTCTACTAAGACAGAAAATATTACAGCTAATGCATTTTAACTAGCTCTAAAATATAAGTGCATCTTATCACTATACATTGATTTCTGGGAAAATAGTTGGGAGATGATTGCTGCAAGGGGACCAAATTTTCACTTTTAAGTATAGAGTTGAAAAAAAAAAAAAAAGCATGCTAAAAATAAAAGTTACTGTTATATTTTTTCACTATGAATTGCCTTTAATCGTTTTTAGATACTAATGTATCAGACATAGTATAATTGGTGTACTTTGTCATTAAGTCCTAAATTCAAGTTCAGTACATAACTTTATAACTCATACCAAAATCTCTTTTTGATTAAACTTGAGTATTAGGATATTAGTAAACTTTTTTGATTTGGTGAACCAGAAAAAGTCCTGATTTGGGAAAAAAGAAAAAGTGGTAACACTTCAGTAGTAGCCTTCTTAACTGTTACTGAAATTGCCTTTTTTTTTCCTTCTTAAATCACAATATTGCCCTGTCTTGTCTTAAACTCTTGGGCTTAAGAGCTCTTCCTGCCTCAGTATCCCAAATGTTATGAATATGGTTGCCAACTATAACTCCCAAGCTTGTTTTCAAAAATGTTTTTGTGAATGCTGAACTCTATAGCCTGCTTAGTTGATTGCAGACAGCATACTATACAGACAGAGCACTGCTAACTCTTTGATTGCTCCTTACAGTTTTAATGTTTACTTTGCAACACTCAGAAAAAGTTTTCTGGGCATGCTTGTAATGCTTGAGGCAAGAGGACCAGGAGTTCAAAGCTAACCTGGAGTTTGAGACCTTACCTCAAAAACCTAATATTATTAAGATAAAAGAAACAATTTGGTAGTTCGTTATACCTAGCCCTTCATGTTCTTTTCTTAGTATCTCTTCTCACTTACTTTTAGTCTGGTGAAACGGTGAAGTGTAAGAGGAGGGTGAATTACGCCAGAATTTAAATTTATATTACATTATTTAATGTTTGCCTTAATAGTATAATAAAATCATATATTATCTGAATTTTTTTAAAAGGAACTATGAAAGTTTGGTAAACACTTTACTAGATGGTGTGGAGCAAAGAAATCTGTGAGTATAAAGTTTTTTTCTTAAAAAAAAAAAAATGTTTTGTTTTTCACCATGAAAGCATTTGTCTTAACTGTTCTAGGGATTTTGTGCATGGGAAAAAGAATGGTTGTATTAATGGAATCATTTTTTGTGTTAGAAGACTAAGTGAGGGACATGGAGAGGTTTAGGGTAATGTTAGAGGCAGTGTTCTTCAGTAGGCCTGTTTATATTTTTGAGAAACTTAAAATTACATTTCAAATATAGAGCTGAGTAGAGTTTCACACACCTTGATGCCAGCTTTCAGGAGGCTGAGGCTACAAAGCAAAGAAAATTTTTCAAAATACATTCTTACAGTAAGTAGTTTTTAAGGGTACTATGATTTGTATGTACTCTCTCTCACCATCTACTCCCTTACCTCAACCTACAGGCCTTGGAAATTTGAGCATATAGGCATTGGGCTTTTGTCTCTACTCCTAAGGGATGACAGAGTGTTGCCTCTTCGTGCCATACGATTTTTTGTTGAAAATCTCAACCATGATGCAATTGTTGTTCGAAAGGTATATACTTTATTTTGGTTACTCTGTTGAGTTTGAGAATATTTACCTCATCAGACTCTTTGAATTCTTTATAAACAACACACCCTAATAAATGCCTTAAAATTAATTGATTTGGCATCTCCTTCTGTTTGCTCAGAAGCATTAATTGTTCAACAAATATTTGGAGGCATAATCAAGCATTTTAGATTTTAATGCTGTAGCTATAGCAAAGAATAAGCTTATAAACTAATAGGAAAGATGGCATTTAAAATTTTGAAAATCTATGTTGCAAGGATGGGGGCAAATCTGAGGGTTCAACTTTTTGGTTTTGCTGTGAAAATACTAGAAATGAGCTGTCAGAATGGTCCTGGCCTTGTCTATTACTGGAAGAAAGCCAATAAAAGACAGAGAGGCTAACACAGATAGAATGAGCTGCTTGCTATTCATCTAACAAAGGAAGGACAGCTTCTTCAGCAGAGATTAGCATAAGTCTCAAAGACAGAGATGCTAGTAAATCATTCCTGGTTCAATGTTTATGCTTTTCCCACCAGTGCCAATAGGCGGACAGTATATTTTTTAATTTATTAATTTTTTAATTAAAAACATTTTTTGTTTGTGCGCGCACACACACACACACACACACACACACACACACACACACACACACACCACTATAGCATATGTGAGGGTCAAAGGACAATTCTTGAGAGATGGTTCTCTGTTTCCATTGATGGATTAGAGAAAGAACTCTAACTCAGGTCATTCAGTTTGTGCAGCAAGAATTTGTACTTGCTAAGCCATTCCACAGACCTTAAACTCATTTTTTTTTAATAATATACAAAGCAAGTGATTTTATTATGGCATTTTCATGCATAGTTTTTTGGTTAATTTCCCCAGTAACCTCTGACTTGGTATTCCCCTTTCTACTTTCAAGTCTTCTGTATTCTGTCATCTTCTCCACTTCTTTACAGCCTTTTCCCCTCTTGTGTCCCCTTTCCAGTTTCATGACCTATATATACCCACACTCACTGTCAAATAAATAACTTGTACATAAATTAGAAGCTGGGATCTGTGTGTGAGAGAAAGCATGTAGTGGTTGTTTTTCTAAGTCTGGGATACTTAACTAGTATGATTTCCATATCCATTTGCAAATGATATAGATATAGCACAGTTTCGTTATCTTTCTGTTGATGGACATCGAGGCTGGTTCCATTTCCTTGCTATTACCAGTAGAGCACCATTGAACATAGATGTACAGCTATCTCTGAGGTAGAATGTAGAGTCCTTTGGAAGTCCTAGGAGTGAGGTCAGGTGACAGTTCTATTTTTCAGTCTTTGAGAAACTGCTACACAGATTTCCATAGAGTCTGTATGAGTTTACACTCCTACCAAGAAGGAATAAGGACTGCTTTGGGGAGGAGGTATTTTTGAAAATAGTAGAATCAGTTTCTATTGCAGTACAGCAATTTCAAAATGTTGATGTAGATGTGTTAACCTGTTTATAGATGGCTATCTCAGCTGTTGCTGGTATTCTCAAGCAGCTAAAGAGAACTCACAAAAAGCTGACCATCAACCCTTATGAAATCAGTAAGTAATACCCCAGGTAAATAACAGTGCTTTTCAATAATACTTAGAAAATTTCCTGAAGTACTCAAAAAGCCTAGGAGTGGGAGCACAGGGCTTTAATTCCAGGAGTTTGGAAGTAGAGATAAGAAGATCTGGAATTCAAAAGTCAGCCTGAGTTATATTAAATAATTCATTGACTATTTCTCTATGGGCAGGAAAATTAGAAGCAGGGTCGATTTTCTGCTTTTCTTACTGTGTTCTCAAAAAAAAAAAAAAAATCTTTTCTATTTGTTTTGTTTTCAAGATGGGGTTTCTCTGTGTATCCCTGGCTGTTCTAGAACTCACTCTGTAGACCAGGCTGGCCTCAAACTCAGAGATCACCTGACTCTGCCTCCCTAGTGCTAGAATTAAAGGTATACACCACTACTGTCTAGCTTCTCAACATTTTTCAAAAGAGAACTTTTTCCACTAATAAATGATTGATCTAACATTAAAATATTACATTTAGGTGTCATGTCATTAGTCTCCTTGAATGTAGTATTTTAGTTGTAGATTAGACTGTAGTCCACAAAAAAAAGTCGTTAAGAATTTTTTTTCTTTGGATATGAAGGACATGCATTTGGGTAAGTGATGAATATTTCAGTAAGGTGTGTTGATAAAATTAATGACATGGAATCACTGTTAATTTTTTATTTCTGAGAATTATGTTTTGATATGTAAAGGAACATTCTTAGGAAATACTTCTGTTTCTGTACTGTGGGGGTGCAGAGACATTAAATGAGCAATTTCCCATAAAACTACCCTAGTAAATGTGTTGTAGGGAAAGAGAATATGTTAAAATATATATAGTATAATATATAAAAAATATGACGTCTGTAAGTGAAGAATAATGTAAATTTAAAATTCTTTGAGCTCCCTCTGTAAGCTTAAAATTAATTCAGCTGGCTCAGAGGTTGATAACACTGGTTGCTCTTTCAGAGGTCCTGAGTTCACTTCCCAGCAACTACATGGTGGCTCACAACCATATAGAATGAGATCTGGTGCCTTGTTCTGGCATGCAGGGAGTTAATTCAGGCAGAACACTGTATACAATTATAAATAAATCTTTTAAAAAATAATTCAGAACCAAAATATTTTAACAAATCCTTATAATTTTATTACATCATATTCTTCTAACAGTCATCAATCCTGAATCCATCCCATCTTTTCCTCAATAGTTCAAAGTAAACTCCATGCTCTACTTCATGCCTGTCCCCTCCTCCCTTTTGTCAGTGCTGAGGATTGGGCCCAGGGCCTCATTCATTTCCAGTCAACACTATACTCTAATTCCTATCTGGTCTTTTTGCTTATTTGTATATATGGGTGCATATATACCATGGCATGTGTGTAAAAAAAAAAGAAGACAGCTGTCAGAGTCAGTTTTTTCTCTTCAACGTGTGGGTTAAGGCATTGAACTCGGGCTTGGTGGCAGATACGAGCCATCTACATAGTCCTATTTTTAAGACTATTAATAAATGATTTCTTGTTAAGAGTTACAAGCAAGGCTAGAAAGATGGCTCAGTGTTTAATAACATGTATTGTTTTTGCACAAGAACCAAGTCCTATTACCAGTACCCACACCAGGCTTGACTCTAGCTCCAGGGGCTACTTCTAACCTCATGTATATGCGCGCGCGCGTGTGCACACACACACAAACACACACACACACACACACACACACACACACACACAAATAATAATAAACATAATGTTATTGTTTTTAAAGAGAGTTATAGTCAGGGCATGGTGGTCTATACCTTTCATTCCAATACTTGGGAGGCAGAGGCCGGTAGATATCTAAGTTCTAGGCCAGCAAGGAACTAAAGTGACCCTGCCTCCTTTAAAAAAATAAATAGTAATTTTGTTTATTAAAAGTCTAGAGCCGAGCAGTGGTGGTGCACGCCTTTAATCCCAGCACTCGGGAGGCAGAGCCAGGAGGATCTCTGTGAGTTCCACGCCAGCATGGGCTACAGAGTGAGTTCCAGGAAAGGTGCAAAGCTATACAGAGAAACCCTGTCTCGAAAAACCAAAATATTATTATTATTATTATTATTATTATTATTATTATTATTTTGGGGCTAGAAAGATGGCTCAGAGGTTAAGAGCACTGACTGTTCATCCAGGAGTCCTGAGTTCAATTCCCAGCACCCACATTGGTGGCTCACAACCATCTGTAATGAGATCTGGCACCTTCTTCTGTATATATAATAAATAAATAAATCTTTAAAAAAAAAAAAAGAAAGAAAGAAAGAAAGTCTACAACAGCTACTGAATTAATGCTTTCAAATTGGTTGACTCTGAATGCCTTTTCTTTAGGTGGATGCCCTAAACCCACCAAAATTCTTGCTGGCGATAGACCTGATAATCATTGGTTACATTATGATAGCAAAAATATACCAAGAACAAGAAAGGAATGGGAGTCAAGTTGCTTTGTTGAAAAAACTCACTGGGGATACTACAACTGGCCAAAGTAAGTCACAGTCCACCTCCCACATTATCATTCAATATTTTTTTCTTTTTTAGTGAACATAGTTTTGTTAGATTAGATTTCTAGGTTCAGAGGCATTTAAAGGTCTTTTCCTTCTTTCTTCCTCGCTTTCTTTTGCTCCTGCCAATGTTGTGCTCCGTTTCTTCCCACTTCTACTGTAGTCCTGAGTTTTTACTTAATACCGGGCTGGAAGAATAAAGAGGTTTTTAACAGCTGCTCTAAATGGTGTTCCTACATGTTAATGATAACACACTTGTCTAAACCAGAAGCACTTTGCTTTCATTGTTTGAATCCAATAATTTATGTCACCAGATCATTAGGATTTGTAGTCTTTTAAAGCAGAGACTATTACAGTCTACTCATATCCCTAAACTTCATTCTAATCAGAGTTCAGTAAAAGTGCCTCCTAACATTTTACTCTTGAAGCTGTACCATTTTCTTCTGTTCATGTTCTAAATATAAACTCTTCCTGTGTAGGAATATGGTTGTGTATGCCAGTGTGGAAGAGCAGCCTAAGCTTGGCAGAAGCAGGGAGGATATGACAGAGGTAAGCATTCATTTCATTGTGGTTTTAATTGCATCTTAGCTACTGATTTAGCTCCATCAAGTCTTTTTGTTTTTAGCCCCATTCTTGTATTTCAGTGTACTATATCATAAATACAGGTAAAATGTATGCTATTGTCCCATCACTCAGGTGCTAGTTGACACTGTTATCAACATTTCCAGAGTTGTTTTCAAGTTATTACTATGTTCAGCACTCCATTGGGTACTACTCTGTATAATTTACTGATTGCTTCTTGAGTTAGTTCTGGATGATACAAGGCTCTTGAGCAAAGATAATAACTAATTTAGGTTTCCATTGTGTATAAATCATGACTTCTCAGGAAATAGTTGTTTAGATTTTTTTAAGATTTTTTTTTAATTATGCCTATATGTATATGAATATGTATACCTGCATATAAGTGTACTTGGGTAAGAAGTATTAGATTCTCCTGGAACTGGAATTATAAGTAGTGAGTTGTCTGACATGGATGCTGGGAACAACTCAGGTCTTCAGGAAGAATGGTGCCATTCTTACCACTGAACCATCTCTCCAGGCCAGATATCTAGATTTTAAAGTCAAACATTGTAGTTAAGCTAGGTAGTGGTAGGGGGTGTGTGTGATGTCTACACTCAATGCTGTTGCAGAAGGACTGCTGTGAGTTCAAGGCCAGTCTGGACTGTAGAATAAGACAGCCTATAATTGACTGAACAAAAGGAAAGGAAGAAAAAAAGCCACAAAAAGGAAACAAAATTTCTTTCTTCACTGAACATATCTCATTATTACTTGAAATCTAAGTAGCTTAAAAGCTAAGTTTTCTTCAAGTCGTTTTTTGTTTTTAGATTCTGAACAGCCTTTCTTTAAAGGCTATTATTATACAAAGATGGAAACCATTTGTTGGAATTTGGTTTACAGTTAGAAAGTTTGTATAAATTGCACACAGCTGGCACAGAAGTGTTAGCCCTCATTTCCCAAGTTAAACGAATATTTTTTTTGTTTTAATTCACAATATGAGAAATGACATCCAAACCCAAGGAAGTAAAGAGAAAAAAACTTAATATTCTTCGAGTTGCATTTGAGTTTTGCATTTAGTTGTATTTACTATTTTGGTTTTAGAAAGTACTGTAGTTTCTGTGAATATTAAAAATTATCCAGAACAAAACTATACTTGTGTAGTTAGTAAAGTCTTACAATATTATTTTAGCTTGGTCAGAATTGTGTGCCTTTAAGTAGGTTTTAAGCTCTGAACATTGTTCTTTTTCTTTTTCTTTCTTTTTTTTTTTTTTCAAATTTGTAGGCAGAACAGATTGTGTATGATCGTTTTTCTGACCCCAAGTTTGTCGAGCAGTTAATTACTTTTCTATCTTTAGAAGACAGAAAAGGAAGAGATAAGTTTAGTCCTCGGCGTTTTTGCCTCTTTAAGGTAATTGTCCTTCATGTACTCTTTTCATAAAGCTTAGTGGTTATCAGTTTATAGACTTATAAGTTTCAAATATTTGGTTAAAATTTGAACTTACCTATTATCTTCTTTAGTCTAAAGTGATACTGAAATTAAGTACAAAATTAAATTAATACTTACTGTGGCACCTTTTTTTTTTTTTTTTTTGGTTTTTCGAGACAGGGTTTCTCTGTGTAATTTTGGTGCCTGTCCTGGATCTTGCTCTGTAGACCAGGCTGGCCTCCTGAGTGCTGGATTAAAGGCGTGTGCCACCACTGCCCGGCTACTGTGACTTTTTTTTTTTTTTTAAAGACTTATTTACATATTATGTATACAATGTTCTGCCTGTATGTATATCTGCATGCCAGAAGAAGGCACCAGATCTCATTCTAATGTTTTGAGCCACCATGTGTGTGCTGGGAGTTGAACTCAGGACCTCTGGAAGAACAGCCAGTGCTCTTAACCTCTGAGCCATCTTTCCAGCCACTACTGTGGCCTTTTTTAACGCAAACTTTTAAATTATTGATGGCACTAGAAACAAAAATGTATTTTAATGTAAAGTTGCAATATTCTTATCACTGTAACTAATGTTATTAACGAATTTAAATTCTAATGGGTAGAATAATATAGACAGTAATTCTAAACTTAATTATCAAGATAATAGCCATTTCAATACTGAATTAACTTTGTCTTTGTTTTTATAGGGTATATTTAGAAATTTTGATGATGCCTTTCTGCCTGTTCTAAAGCCCCATTTAGAACATTTGGTTGCAGATTCTCATGAAAGTACCCAGAGATGTGTTGCAGAAATTATAGCTGGTTTAATCAGAGGTTCTAAGCATTGGACATTTGAGAAGGTGATGATATCATCCATCTGTGGAGGGGTTTGTTTCCTTTTGGGATTTGTTGATCCACCACACACTAGAATACCAGGAATGGGGAAGCAGTAGCAGGAGGAGCTAGAGTTCAAGGCCAGCCTGGGCTACATGAGACCCTGTCTGAAGAAAAGGGGGGAAAAAAGTAGCAAACAACATAATAATTTTTTTTAAGATTTATTTATTTATTATGTGTACAGCATGTATGCCTGCAGGCCAGAAGAGGGCACCAGATCTCATTACAGATGGTTGTGAGCCACCATGTGGTTGCTGGGAATTGAACTCAGGACCTCTGGAAGAGCAGTCGGTGCTCTTAACCACTGAGCCAACTCTCCAGCCCCCACAACATCATATTTATGATATTGCTTCCTGAATTATGAAAAGTTCAACTCCATAAAGTGTGCCCAATAAATGGAACCTGGTGATATGTTTTTAGTTGGTAGGGTATTTTGTCATACACAAAGCCCTCTCTGTTAGGTCCTAAGACTTGGTGATATATGGACCTAAACATTGAGGAGGTGGAAAGCAAGAAGATCAAAAATTCAAAGTCATCCTCTGCCTCATCACAAGTTTGAGGATAGCCAGGGATACATGAAACACTGCTAGGATTAAAGGTGTGTACCACCATTCCTAGCTTAAAATAAATGAAATCTTAAGAAGAAACAAAACCCAGAAAACTGGTTTCTTTCAAAAAGGAGATTTAAACATAATACACACATCCTCTCTTAGTGGAACTCCTGTTGAATTTGCTTTTCGAAAATACATTTTTCTTTAAAAACTTTTTGTCTGGTACCTTTTATCTTGAATACTACCTCCCTATTTGTTCTTTTAAAACTGAAGTACATGGCTGTGCATTGTTGTCATTGCATGTGAGATTGTTAGAAAAGGAAGGTGTCAGTTTCTCCTTGAGATTAATCAAAGTCTATCTTTTCAAGATCACAAGTGTGGTTTGTGTGCTCATTGGACTTTTGGAACCACAAACATGTTTAGTCCTTGATTGTCACAATTTGAATTGAAGGTCACACCTAAAGTGTGTCATATTGGAGTACCCATACTTCCTACTCAGGTTTTCTTTTGCCCGGTGTGTTAGCTGAATTATTCAAAAGTTTTTTGTTTGGTTGGCTTTATAAAACTTTACCCTGTACGAGAGATGTTTTTATAAGGAACCATATAAAGTTTCCCCTCTTTTCTGAATGATATTCTGAGAAATAAATTGAACTATACACTATATGTCATATATAACTTATATACTACATATAACATAGTAAGATCTTTTACTTGGGCCGTCTACAAAGTCCTGTCCTGTTTGTGTGTATTTCCTGCAGGAGCTAATTTCATAGTGGTGTATGCTACTAACGTTCCTATGTTTTACTTTGAGAAGGTGGAGAAGCTTTGGGAGCTCCTATGCCCGCTGCTGAAAACAGCACTGTCCAACATGACAGTGGAGACATACAGTGACTGGGGAACCTGCATAGCCACATCATGCGTAAGCACACATTCTGCTTATTTACCTTATGGTGTATTGTACTTTCATATTGTATCAGATCCGTTGTCCCCCTTGGAATCTTGACAGTTCATTCAGGCCTTTTGTTGTTTATAATTGATGGTGCCTTCCCAGCATCCCTTGACTATAACTCTGGTTCTGATGTCTATTTTGTCATAGTAATACATTTTTAAATCTACACATAAAACTATGTTTTGGGAAATGTAGTTTACAAATAGTAAAAGCCATGTAATCATTATATGTGTTGTTAATACCACCTGTGCCTGTTGCTCATGTGCTTCTATTTAAGTTGTCTATTTTGCTAATAATTTCTATTAACAAAAATAATGATAACTAAATTTCTATTTGACTCCCCAGTTTTAGTAGGCTTGTTTCTTGCATACTTACTTGTAATATAATTGAATGTGATTGATTTACAGAGTTAGTTCTTTTGCCTAATTTTTAATTTATATCTTCAACACAGGAAAGCAGAGATCCCCGGAAGCTTCATTGGCTTTTTGAGCTGCTCTTGGAGTCACCATTGAGTGGTGAAGGGGGGTCCTTTGTAGATGCATGGTAAATAAAAAGAAAACCTCTAAGGTTGACATTAAAGATTTTATATTAACTAATGAATAAATGAAGATGAGTTACTAGGCATAGTGGTACACACCTGTAATTCCTGCACTAGCGAGGATATGAAGAGGATCATGAGTTTGTGGCCAGCCTGGGCTATTATACCAAGTTCCAAGCCAACCAGGATTATATAGCATGAGCAAGTCTCAAAACAAAACCAAAGCAAAAGAAAGACAGAAAATGAAATATCCAAGTGCTAAATTAAATGTTGAATTCTTTGGGGCTGCGTTGCTTAGTTATCATTTTGTAAGCAGGTGCCAGGTGCCGCTCAAGTCACTCCTCGTTTTGTGCTGCCACAGTTTCTGAGGGCACACCAACTTCTTTGTCATAGTCTGACTTTTCATTTTCTACAAAGCAGACAGGCTGGAGTGCAGTATAGTGGTTGAGTGCTTGCCTAACATACTCTGTATTGCTAAAGAAACAAGGCAGATATAAAGGACTCCTTACCTGGCAGATGCTTGTGAAGGTGGAGAAAAGCCGGAGCAATTGAAAAATAGTAAAGGAAACCCTCATTAAAATGTTCAGGTGCCTGTGAGATGGCTTACTAATATAGGCCTACAAGCCTGACCATCTGAATTCAATACCTGGGACCCACATGGTGAAAGGAGACAGACATAGCCTGACACACACACATATGAAAGAAGGCATACGATGGGGCTAGTGAGATGGCTGACCTGAGTTTGATTTCTGGAACCATCATAGTTGAAGAAGAAAACAGACTCTTGAAAGTTGTTTTCTGACCTTCACCCTCATGCTGTGGTATACATGTACCCCTAGCCAGGCCACTCCCCCACTTACCCTACCTCTACTACACACTAAATAATGTTTTAAAAAATAAAGGTCAATGGTTATTCTTTTTTCAAACTTGATAATAGTAAATATACCAGTACTAAAAATAGTTTGAAAAAATTTTAATGTAGTAAATATAAAAAGTAGGTTGAACATATTTCTAAAAGAAAAAATATATAGAAAAAGGCAATTCATCAAATGTTACTATTTTGAACTGTGGATAATTTATTTAATGAGAAGAAGCTATTTATGGTGATCTAAGAGAAAGCAGGAAAAGACTGAGATGGAATAAATGCTTTATACTCTTAGCATAGAAAAACAGAGTATAACACAATGTTTCTGTCCTATAATTGTAGCCGACTCTATGTGCTACAAGGTGGTCTTGCCCAGCAAGAATGGAGAGTCCCGGAGCTATTACACAGACTTCTGAAATACTTGGAACCCAAACTCACCCAGGTTTACAAAAATGTCAGAGAAAGAATAGGGAGGTATGTGTGGCTTTTTTCTCTTGCTTTGGAGTAGCTCTTGAGTCTTTGTATTAAATTTTAATATCTAACAATACATACTATTCATATTACCAGTGAGTGTGGTGTTGTCTTCCTCATGTTTTGTTCACTGTTATATTCTGAAAGACAAGACATTGAGTATAAATTAGGAATAACAGTGAGCAGCTGTCATACTACAGGTTTGATCTCAGAATTATATGGCATGTTTTACACTGGGAAAGATCTAAGACCCTCTCTGGTAATTATCTTGTGAAAATTTGCTTTGGTTGAGCTGTAACTTTTAAACCTCAGTGTTAATTCTCATGCCAGACTGCCTACTCTTGTGCATTTTATTTAACAGTGTGCTGACCTACATATTCATGATAGACGTTTCTTTGCCAAATACTGCACCAACAACATCCCCTTGTATCCCCGAATTTACTGCTCGAGTCCTAGAAAAACTGAAACCCCTCACGGATGTGGATGAAGAAATTCAGAACCATGTTATGGAAGAAAATGGTGTTGGTGAAGAAGATGAACGAACTCAGGGCATTAAACTCTTAAAAACCAGTGAGTCTTAAAATTGATAGAAATACACTTGAAAACGCCATTTTAGTTCATTTGAGGTCCCCACACACATACTTTCTTTCTTTTGATAAAAAGTGTAAGTTTTCTGATTTTAACCTTTTTGTTCAGTTTGGTTTGGGTTTTGTCTATTTGTTTGTTTTTTGAGACCTTGTCTCACCCATGTAACCTCAGCTATCCTGGAACTCACTGAGTAGACTAGGCTGGCCTTAAACTCATAGAGATCCACCTGCCTCTGTGTCTGCCTCCCAAATATGCCACCATGCCTGGGTTTTTCTCCATTTTTTTTTTTTAATCATGATATTTTGCTTATTTTGAGTTGTAGTTGTTTATATCTTCTTGCTGTTACTTGCTGGGATTAAAGGCGTGCACCACCACACCAGGCAGTTTTAACCATTTTTGAGTGTACAATTTAAATCTCTAGAATTCTCTTGGCAAGCTAAAAATCTGCATCCATTTCACAGTAACTTCTCCCTCCCATGTTTCTAGCCCCAAATAGCCACCACTTGACTTTCTGTCTCTGAAGTTTGTCTTTATTCTAGGTAGCTAGCTCATATCAGTCAAATTGGTTGTTTTATCTCTGGCATATTTCACTCAGCAAAATATTTTGTGATTATCCCATTGTATTAGTAAGGATTTCTATGGCTGTGAAGAGACACCATGACATTACTCTTTTAAAAGAAAGCAATTGTGGTGGCTTACATATTCAAAGGTTTAGTCCATTATCATCATGGTGGGAATATTGGCGGCAGGCAGGCTGACATGGGGCTTGAGAGGTAGCTACATCTGGAGAGAGTGAGCTGAGCCATTGAGCCTGGCTTGAGCTTCTTGAAACCTCAAAGTCATACCTACTCTAACTAACAAGCTGACATCCATGTTGCACTATAAGCAAGAAAGTTATTTCTACTGCATTTCCTTTATGTATTCATTTGTTGACATTTGAGTTTTATTCAACTTTTGACTGTTATAAAAAATGTTCTTATCATTAATTTTGGTTCTTTTGAGATGGGGGTCTCATTGTATAGCTCTGGCTGACCTGGAACTTAGCTTGTAGACCAGACTAGTTTTACCTGCCTCTGTCTCTGATATGCTGGATTTAAAGGCTTGTTTTACCATACCTGACCTGACCATTGATGTGTTAAGTATCTATTAGGGTTGCTGTTTTCAATTTTTGTGTATACCTGAGTAGGGGTGCTGGATTGTGAGGTGCTGTTTTCTTCAGTGGCCACCTGTTTTACAATTTAGTCATCAAATGTTGTCCCATATCCTTGTCTACTCCATACTTTCTGTTTTCTGAGTGGGTGCCACTTATCCTAATAGGTTTGAAAAGTTGTAAGTTTGATTTGTATTTACCTGGTGAGAAATGATATTTATCATCTTTTTACGTGCTTGTCTATTTGCTTTGGAGAATGCTTTTGATTTGGTTTGGTTTTTGTTTGTTTGTTCGGTTTTTGTTTTGTTTTTTTTGTTGTTGTTGTTGTTTTTTCAGAGCTGAGGACCGAACCCAGGGCCTCTACCACTGAGCTAAATCCCCAACCCCCTCGTTTTGTTTTTAAAGACAGGGTTTTTCTATGTGGTCTTGGATGCCCTGTAACTAAGTGTGTAGACCAGCCTGGCCTCAAACTCTTCTTAGAAATCTTACTGCCTTTGCCTCTCAAAAGTGTCACCATGCCTGATTTTTCTCCATTTTTTTTTTAAAGATTTATTTACTTGTTATGTGTACAGTGTTCTGCCTGCACTCATCCCTTCAGGCCAGAAGAGGGCACCAGATCTCATTAAAGATGGTTGCTGGGAATTTAACTCAGGACCTTAGGAAGAGCAGGCGGTGCTCTTAACCTCTGAGCCATCTCTGCAGCCCATCTTAATTTTTTTTTTTAAATCATGATGTTTTGTTGATTTTTAAGTTGCTCTTGCTTTTATTACTTTATCAGGTAGATGATTTATAAATATTTTCTCCTGTGAATGTATATTCTCTCTTCCTCACTTTCCTTCCCCTTCCCTCTTTCAAATTTTGGTTTTATTGTTGTTTTTTGGTTTTGTATGGATTGATTTTTTTTGATACAGGATCTTACTCTGTGGGGCCTGCTACTGCCACCTCAGTGCTGGATTTAAAGGCATTTGCCATTATTCACTGATGTTTTTGATCTTTTTAAAATTCACTTTGGGTTCATATTTAGGTCCTTAGTACACCTTGAGTTAGTTTCAGTATGTTTTATAAAGTTAGAGTCTAGCTTTATTGCTTAGAATATAGATACCCACTTTTCTCAGCATTGCTTGTTGCATACTGTTTTCTGTTCGATTGCTTTGGTCTTCCTGATCAGTACACATTTTAAGGGTTTACTTCTGCATTTTTGTTATATTCTATTGGTTTGTGTGCCTACCCTTATGTCAGTGCTATACTATTAATTCTGTGTGTTTGTAGTAAGTTTTTAAGATTTATTTATTTATTATGTATACAGAAGAGGGCACCGGATCTCATTACAGATGGTTGTGAGCCACCATGTGGGTTCTGGGAATTGAACTCAGGACCTCTGGAAGAGCAGTCGGTGTTCTTAACCTCTGAGCCATCTCTCCAGCCCCTGTAGTAAGTTTTTAAATTAGCAAGTATGAGTCTTAACGTTTTCAAGATATTTTGGCTACTCAGGTGTCTTAGGATTTCTATTGCTGTGAAGAAACACCATGACCATGGATGGCAGGCAACTCTTATAAAAGAAAACATTTAACTGAAGCTAGCTTGCAGTTTCAGAAATTTAGTCCATTATCATCATGGTGATAAGTATGGCAGCACGCAAGCAGACATGGTGCTGGAGAAGGAGCTGAGAGTTCTATATCTTGATCCACAGGCAACAGAAAGTGAACTGATTTTACACTGAGCATAGCTTGCGCATAGAAGACCTTAAAGCTCACTCCCATGGTGACATGCTTCCTCCCACAGGGCCATACCTGCCTCAACAAAGCCTTGCCTTCTAATAATGCCACTCTCTATGAGCTTATGGGAGCCAGTTACAGTCAAACAACCACATGGGATATTCTTTTTAGTAGTTAAAAAAAATTGTAAGGATTTTAACTATAGCCTACTCTGTCGTTATCTTAACTACCTCAAAATTCTTGGCTAGTCTGAAATATATTAAAAGTACTTGGTAGGCTATTAATAATTTGTAAAAAATTTTTTCTGCCCTTAGTACTCTGTTACTTGATGAACATTACCATAGATGCTGTTAGACTGCTAATGAATCATGTTGATTTGAGATACTGTAGCTACTCTTACATTTAAAAAGCTGTCGGGGTATTAGCATTGCATCATTCTTCAAGGTCCCTAATTTGATAGCTTGGCTGATTCTGTGCATTTGTTTCCAAATAGTATTGAAATGGCTTATGGCAAGTGCAGGAAGATCTTTTTCTACAGCAGTCAAAGAACAACTTCAGCTTCTGCCTTTGTTCTTTAAGGTAAGACTATAAGTTGAAATGAAGAATACCATTTCCTCTGGCCTTCCAAGGAAAGTTATAACCGTCATCCAGTTGGTTAATATGTAGTGGTTGAATTTTGATTGCATCTCTAGATAGCTTTTCACAGGTAATAGTAGTTAACACTGAAAATAAGTGTACATATATATTACAAACATAACATCATATACATGCATTTAATTATTATTCATATATATATACATATATATATACATACATACATATACTATTATCTTAATGATAGATTACTGTGATGAGACACTATGACCATGGCTTTTTTTTTTTTTTTTTTTTTTTTGTGGACCTGAGAATCGAACCCAGGGCTCATTTTATGTGCATTGGTGTTTTGCCTACACATATGTCTGTGTGAGGGTGGGTCCCCTGGTACTAGAGTTACAGACAGTTGTGAGCTGCCATGTGGGTGCTGGGAATTGAACCCTGGTCCTCTGGAAGAGCAGTCAGTCCTCTTAACCGCTGAACCATTTCTCCAGCCCCCACTAAATGGTCTTTTAATAAAATACTTGGAGCCAGATATTGGTGTAAATGCTGAAAGATCAGAGAGACGAAGGAACAAGCCACTACCATGTCTCACCTCACCAACTCCACGAATCCTCTGTTTGAAAGTCTCTGAATTCTCAGCCTGAAAGCCTCTAGCTGAGGGGTTGGGGATTTAGCTCAGTGGTAGAGTGCTTGCCTAGCAAGCACAAGGCAAGCACTCTACCACTGAGCTAAATCCCCAACCCCGACCATGGCAACTCTTATAAAAGAAAAGAAAGCATTTATAACTAGCGCTTTCCAGGGTGGAGATTGGTGGGATTTCATGTCCAGAGATTGGGCTTTTTGCTCTGGAGGATGGAGGCAGGGTCCAGCAATTAGAGTATTCTGTGAGTGGCCAGGTTAGAGGTTCTTGGGAAAGGGGCCTGGCCACTCATGTAGTTCGAGGGGCTTACACTGGTACTGGAGCCCAGACTCTTCCTTTTTAATTTTTAAAAAATGTGTGTGTATATAAGCATCTTGCCCACATATGTAAGTGTCACAGCATGGGTGTGCGGGTTCACAAGGATCCCTGGAAAGAAGACTCAGAGGCACCTTAAGAATGAATTTAGCCTTTCAAGGCTGCAGGGGATCCAGTCTCTAAGGACTGAAACACTTTCCGTTCACCCAGGGCAATTTTATTTTTCTCAATATTTACACTTTAGCCAGTTGATTTCCATATGCTCAAAACAACCTGAAAGGAGCTCCCCAAAATGCAATGCAAAGTGAAAATTCCTTGATTCATCAGGTACCACAGTTTTCTGGGCTTCCTCAACCAAGTTTGCATAGGCCTTTTGTATCCTTGGGAGATTCTGAGACAGGATTCACACAGGATGACAAGAGAAACAAAAGGTATTGGTTAAACAAAAGATGGATTAGGGCTAGGTACTACTCTGTAGAGCCAGGCCAGGTGTAGCCCAGTGGGAGCACAGCCACATATAAGTGCACAACATGCATGTTTAATACCTTCAAAGTTCAGAAGGAGGTGTAAGATCCCCTGGAACTGGAGGTACACAGTTGTGAGCTGCTCTGTGGGTGCTGGGAACACAACCCAGATAATCTAGAAAAGACACCACCACCCACCCACCCCTGTAGCTGTTAGCCACTGAGCCATCCCTCCACCCCAATATTCCATTCAACTATTGCAGCTGGAGTTTTCCTACCTGGCCCACAGTCAGGACAAATCTCTCTCACCCGCCAGGCTCATAGACGCTCAGAACCAACCAAGTAAACACACAGAAACTTACATTGTTTACAAACTGTATGGCCGTGGCAGGCTTCTTGTTATCTACTTTTTCTCTCTTAAATTAACCCATTTCTGTTAATCTATACTTTGCCATGTGACTCGTGGCTTACATCCTTCTTGTCATGGCGGCAGCTGGCGGTGTCTGTCCCCTCAGCCTTCCTATCCCCAGAATTCTCTTCTCTCTTGTCTCTTGGCCACTGGCCAATCAGAATTTTATTTACACAGAGTGATATCCACAGCAAACTATGACTCTTTAATATCAAGCACTAGAAGTCTACTGAGTGGTAAAGCAAAATTAGTAAATTAACTAGATTACCAGAAAATATCTAAGTGGTTTACAGAACAAAGTAAAAACTGAAGAGCTAAGTAGGAGCCATAGCTCCAAGGATCTAGATTACAGAAATTAATAGGATTTTACTCTAGAGCATTGCTCCTTTGGATCCCTTAAATCCACATGCCCAAATCCTGGGTCACATTGAGTAAGCTCTGATCCTTTGCCTCTCTTGGACTAGGATCTGTTGATTGACAGTCCTGCAGAATGCAGAAGCAGATGATGCTTGAAAAAGAAATTTGGTGTTCCTACAGTAGCAGGAAAGGATATTGGCATGAAGGTTTGCATATTTATATGAAAATGTAATGCCCAGATTACATTTTGAAAGTGGGGACCTTCAAAAGACCACCATGGAGACCTAATCCCATATGTAAAAGCAAAGAGCCTTATGTCAAGCTCAGAGCTTGGACTCTGTCCAAGGCAGTGGTGAGAGCAGAGCGCCCTGAGCCTGGGCCAGGTGCGGTTTTTATCATAGCAGAGGTTGAGGTGAGGGGATTTTTAGGGTTCAGGACCCTCATTTGGCTGACATTTGTCTAGGGGTATAGGGGATGTTTGGAATGTCAGCTATTTCCCCTTAGATGCAGGCCCTCCTTGGGTGGGGTCAGCTTATGGCTTTTCCTGGATCCAAGTGTTGCCTGCTAGAAGCTGTTTCTGGCTGGGCCTTTAAACTTATCATGGCAGCTGTGTGGTCAAGCTGTTTTGGGCCACACATACACATTAAACTAACTACCTTTTACATGTTAAGAAAACCTTACATCATCACCTAATTTTTATGAATATTGAGTTTTTATTTTCAAAAACTCTTTAAAGATTCACAGAAAGTTACAAAGTAAATCAACTAAATTCCATGGTGTTTTTCACTCCATTTTTTCTAACACTTAATATATTCCATAACTGTAATATATAATCTCATAATTAGGAAGCTGACATTGGTATACATGCTACATAATTCTGTGTCATTTTACCACCTATAGGTTCATGTCTTACATATTGCAACGAAAACAGAACTATTTAATTACTATGACAGTCCCTTAACCATACTGTTTCATACTCAAAGATTTTTTTTTTCTTTATGTGTGTTTTTTGTCTGCATGTCTGTGTGCATGACTTGTGCCCATAAAGGCCAGAAAAAAGGGGTGGGGGGGGCATTTTCAAATACCTGTTCTATGGGTGCTGAAAACAAAACCTGGGTCCTCTGCAAGAGCAGCAAGTGCTCTTAACCACTGAACCATCTCTTCAGCCCCTCTTTATAAATTTTATCATTGAAAGATTTAAATAGTGAAGCTGGTAAGATCACTCAGTACCTAGCCTAATGACCTGAGTTCAAAACCCAGGACTCAGATAGTGGAAAAAGAGAATCAACTCATGTAAAACTTTGTCCACCGACCTCCACAGCCTGCACACATAATCAACCAATATAATTTTCAAATTTTAAAACAATATTAGCAATTATAAATTTAAATAGAACATATCAGTATAAGTTTTTTCTGTCTTTTTTTCATAGCTTTCTTCACCTAAAAAGCTTAGAAAGAGGACTGGAGAGATGGCTCAGAGGTTAAGAGCACTGGCTGCTCTTCCAGAGGTCCTGAGTTCAATTCCCAGCAACCACGTGGTGGCTCACAACTATCTGTAATGAGATCTGGTGCCCTCTTCTGGCATGTAGGCATAAAAGCAGGCAGAAAACTATACAGAACAAATAAATAAATCTTTAAAAAAAATTTTTTTTTAAATGTAAAAAAAAAAGCTTAGAAAGAAACCCACACAGAGTGTTAACAATATTCTTTATACCTAGACTATGGTTTCTCAGGAAATCTTCCTATGAAAATCAGGGCTTCTTAGAGAAATAAGAAACATCTAAGATAAACTAGCCTAACTTGGTATATCATATCTGAAACCAAGATGCCAATTTGAGTTAAAGAAATGAGTACCATCTTGAAGGATAACACTGTTATGCCCAGATCTCAGGGACACACACACACCCAAAAAAAGACCACCACGGAGACTGAATCCCACATGTAAAAGCAAAGAGCCTTTATTCTCTTCAAGCTCTGAGCTTGGTCTCTCTGACTGTCCAACACAGTGGTGAGAGCAGAGAGCCCTGAGCTCAAGTGGGGTAGAGTTTTTATCATAGCAGAGGTTGGGGTGGGGGAATTGCCAGGGTTCAGGACCCTGATTGGCTGAGAATTGTCTAGGGATAACAATAATAGGTGTGTGCTAGACTCAGGTACATCTGGCTGGCCACCTTATGTAATGGTTGGAATGTTAGGTACTTCTCCATCCCTGGGTGGCATCAGCTCAAGGCTTTTTCTGGATCTGGGTGTTGCCTGCCAGCAAGCCTGTCACAGAAGCTGTGTCTAGTTCCCTAAGTCTGTCATGGCAGCTGTGTGGTCAAGTTGTTTTGGGCCCCCTCCACAATACAAAGCCATCAGATTTGTTGAAGTTAATGGTTTTTTAATGATAAAAGTGCCTTCAAGAAAATAATTGTTCACCATTGCAGTATAGGAAGTAACTCCCTATTCTGAACAAGGGAAAGCTTTTTCCTATATAAAGTATTCTAGGTAGCAGTGAAGAAATTATGAAGGATAATACTCCCACATTGTAAACTTTTTTTTTTTTTTAAGATTTATGTGTGAGTGCTTTATCTGCATGTACACCTTTGTGCCAGAAGAAGGCATCACAACTATAGATGGGTGCTGGGAATCGAACTCAAACCTCTGGAAGAGCAGCCAGTGCTCTTAACCACTGAGCCATCTCTCCAGCCCTTTTTTTTTTTTTATAATTGATTATTGCATAAGGAAAGAATAATATAGTGAAGGAAACACACAACAATTCTTTTGTTGTGCCCAATATCACCTATCAATGAAATGAAACCTGGATCCAATGGCCAGAGTACCCGACATACTGAAACCAAGACACATCATGGATACAATCAGGAGAGACCATGACGGAGGAAATTACTAGACAGAACCTGTTTCTCCCTCCAAATATGAAAAATCTGACAACAAGGAGTTTTCAGAGATTTAGAAACAAAGCTACTAAATGCATCATGTGATTATTAGGATACTGAGTGACTCAGAAAATCTGTTGTAACAGTGTGCCAGTGCTACAGTAGGGGAAGTGAGTGCTGTGGAGTTTTTGTGGTGGTTTTGCTTTCTTTTATTTGAGACAGGGTCTCATCATGTACCCCTGGTTGACCTGGAGCTCACTGTATAGACCAGACTTTCCTCGAACTCACAGAGGTCTACCTACTTTTCCTCCTGAGTTCTAGAGCTTAAAGGAGGCTCAAGTCTAGCTACTCTTGAGTATTTTATATTGTAACTGTAATGATGTTTCAAGTATGGTGATGTCATTCCAGATATTTTTTAAGATAACATAATGGAATATTTAAGGAGCTTGCTTCATAATTTAGTTGATAAAAGGGGACAGCAGGAAGCAAAATGAAACAAGATTGCTGTTGTTTAAGAAGTAAGTGATTGGTATAAAGGTGTTCATTATATTTTCATGTATGTTTACAGTTTCACATAGAAGTTGTTAAAAGTAAAAATGTAATTTTGTTTTAAGTTTTTATTTTGAGACAGAGACTGTAGTCACGATTGGCTTTCAGATTGACTATGTCAGTCTGGCCTCAAACTTGCCATTTTCCTGCCTCGTCCTCCTGGGTGCTGGAGGTGGCCACTCACTGTTCGGTTTGTTTTGGTTTGTTCTCTAGATCGCCCCAGTGGAAAATGACAATAGCTATGATGAACTGAAAAGAGATGCAAAGCTTTGTTTGTCACTAATGTCTCAGGGGTTGCTCTACCCTCATCAAGTGCCTTTGGTACTTCAGGTGCTAAACCAAGTAAGTATATGGCTATAATATTTATATCCTCTGTCTAGCATTGTTTTGCCATCCTGGGCGTTTCACAATGGACTAAAATACACAATACCTGATTTTTGTGGTTGTTTGTATTTTTTTCTTTTGAGATAGAGTCTTATTAGGTAGCCCTAACTGGCCTGGAATTCACCAGGTAGACTAGGATGACCTGTAACTCAAAAACATCCACCTGGCCTCTGACTTTTGTTTCAAGTTTTCTTTTAATATATGTGTTGACCAAAAAACAGGCTCAATTTATATTTGACTCAGCTGCCTACTTCTTTGAATTTGGGCAAGTTCAAGATACAATAAGTATTAAAATGTATTATGAATATGAAGTGTTGATAATGGAAGGGGCTATCATTCTCTTTGGCCATTTTCCTTCCTGGTCTGTGATAGATACAGTGGTTCAGTTACTCTGACTGTATTGCAGTACAGTTACACAGCAGTATTCCAGTTATACACATTACAAAAGTAGGCATATTCTCACAGTTTTCACTGAAAAATATTTTCCAACAATCTAAAACAGTATTTTAGGGGCATGGGATTTAGTAGTTCTTTTTTTTTTTTTTTTTTAATTGTTGAGTAGAATTTGAAAACAATGATGACTGGCCACAGATTCTTATTTCTACTTTGTTTCCAAGTAAGAGACAAGCAATTATATGGTGACTATATAGAAGAATCAATGTAAAACCTACTAGTAATCCCTAATCCTTAAGAAACTAGATAGAAACAAATGGAAAGTATACTTATGGGGGAGATGGGGCACTGAAAATTCCTTCTTTAAAGCAGATCGGTTGAAAGGCCGTAATTGTATCTCAAAAACCAAATTGTCTCAAAAACCAAAAAAAAAAAAAATGTTCTCTTCCCTTTAAAAAAAATAATCTCTTCTACCCTGTGTTAAATGCTAAAGCTAGCTAATATTTTTTTTTGGGCGGGGGGGGGGGGGGGGGAGGGGGGGAGGGTGAGACATGGTTTCTCTGTGTAGCTTTGCACCTTTCCTGGAATTCACTTGGTAGCCCAGGCTGGCCTCGAACTCACATAGATCCACCTGCCTCTGCCTCCCAAGTGCTGGGATTAAAGGTGTGCGCCACCACTGCCCAGCAGTATTTTTAATTTTTTTATTTCTTTTTTGAAATTATAATTACATCATCTTCCTCTTCTCTTTTATCCCAGAAACTCCTCCTTGCTCCCTTTCAAGTTTATGGCTTTTTTTTTTTTTTTTTTTTTTTTTTTTGGTGTGTGTCTGCTGAAATACAAATATGCTCAAGGCTAACTATTTATTATTGCTTTTATTTACTTCATTTTTTTATTCCCTTCCACAAACTCCTCCCATATCCTCCCCACCTAACTTCATGTCCCTTCCTCTTCCCTCCCTCTCAAGCCAAATATCATAACAAACAAAATAATAAGATAAGAAATGTTGGGGCTAGAGAGATGGCTCAGAGATTAAGAGCACTGGCTGTTCTTCCAGAGGTCCTGAGTTCAGTTCCTAGCAACCACATGGTGGCTCACAACCATCTACAATAAGAGATCTGATGCCCTCTTCTGGCCTGCAGGCTGAACACTCACTGTATACATAATAAATAAATAAATCTTTTTTAAAAAGAGAAAAAAAATTATTAAAAAAAGAAAAAGAAATATCGAAACAAAAATGAAACAAAAGCCTACCAAAAAACCATAGTATCTGTTTTGTGTTGGCCAATTTCTTCTGACACTCTATTAGGGAAAACTGATTTTCTTTTCAGCAGGCATCAACTGCAGATAGCTTCTTGGTTAGCAGTGAGACTATGTCTATGCCTCCTTCTCAGTGCTGGGATATTGTCTGTTTTGAACATGTGCAGGTCATATGCATGTTGACACAACAGTTTTTCTGAATTCACGTGTACATCAGTCCTATTGTGTCTGAAAGATGTTCTTTCCTTGGAGTCATCTACCACCTCTGGCTCTTGCAATCTTTCTACCTCCTCTTCTGCATAGACCCCTGAACCTTTGGAGCAGAGGATTGATAACGATATCCTATTTAGGACTGGGTGCTCCAAAATCTCTCACTCTTTGCATATTGTCGGGTTGTGGGTATTGTTAATTACTATCCAGTGCAAGAAGTTTCTCTGAGGGTTTAGCAGTGCACTGATCCTTGGGTATAGCTATATGTCATTAGAAGTCATTTTAATTTCTGTTACTTCAGCAGAGCAATAATAGTGGGTTTTCTCTTGGGGCCTATGCCTATCTAGTCTCAGTTTCTTGAGGTTAGATGCCTAGTAAGGGATTGGGCAGGGGATGGTCCAAGGAAGGGGAAAAAGAACGTAGTGCTATATACAGAAAAAGGGACTAGGAGGATTAAATGAGGAGGAGACTGGGAGGACAAGGTAAAAGAGGGAATATGGGAAGGGACAACTACAGGCCTTTTGAAGAGCCATATGGAAACCTACTGTAGAAGCTTTTTAAAATATCTACACATAGATAAGTAATTTAAATGGTGTCTCTGTATGTTGGAGGAGACAGTCCCCCAACTAGATGTGCAACCAATTAAAACCTCCAGTGCCAAGAATGGAATATAGCTTATGAGTTGTTAGCCAAAGGTGTTTCATAGCCACCTTCCCACAAAACATCACAGGCTATTGCCAAAACTTGGTTCATCTCCACAATTTGGCAGGAAAGCCCTCTTACTGAAGACACCGCTTACTGAGAGAGCTGTTCCTAACTAGAAGCTTCAACCCTGTAGCATGAATCTTAGAAGTTCTTATTAGTAAAAATCAAACCTGAGGCCAGTTATTGGGGTGAATGCTAGAAGACCAGAGAAGCAGAACAAGCCACAGCTACCTCACCTCACCAGTTCCTCAGCTGATTCTGTTTCCTCAGACTGGAAGCCTCTGAGTCCTCACCCAAATGGATCTCAGCTGAACTGTGCTAAGAAGCCTAAAAGCTTAACCAGCCAAATGCTTCTAGTTTCTGGTCCTCACGCCTTATATACCTTTCTGTTTTCTACCATCACTCCCTGGGATTAAAGGCGTGAGTCACCATGCTTGAACAGATGGATTTCTGCCTCTGGAATGCTAGGATTAAAGGCGTGTGCTACTACTGCCCATCCTCTATGTTTAATATTGTGGCTGTTCTATCTCTAACCCCAGATAAGTTTATTAGGGTACACAATATTTCGAGGAACACAATACCACCACACAACCCTCCTGACTAGTGTTCATAATATTGGAAGGTACCCTGCATGCTACCAGAGGAGGAAAGTAATCATCCATATCACCCAACAACAAATGCTGCAGCCTACAATATCAACCTGCCTGCAAGATAAACTGGTGTAATAGTGGCACAAACATTATGAGAGTAACTAACTACTTTTGCTTGGATTTATGTCTTAATCTATGAGATGTAATCCATACCTGACACTAGTAGTTAATACTCTTGTTTGCTTCTCAGGCCTTACCTGCTGCTATTGAAAGAAAAATAGAATAATATGTGGTACTTGGAGGAGTTAATTGTCTTAATTATGAATACTTCTCTCCCAAGAGAGTATTTTGACTTTTTACCAGTATCTTACTTCCCCACCATTGAACAGTCAGACATTTTGAATAACTGCCTTGAGAACTTGACCATACTTGTCACTAGAAGGAAATGGAAGCTGAAGTTAACTGCAACTATACCTGTGAAAGCAGAATCGAATTAAAATTTTGTATTACTTGTATGTAATGATATTGTCATCTTGTTTTCTTATCAGTTATATTATCATATATATTCATTTCTCATTCACAGACAGCAAGAAGCAGTTCTTGGCATGCAAGATATACAGTGCTGACCTACCTCCAGACCATGGTATTTTATAACCTCTTTATTTTCCTGAACAATGAAGATGCAGTTAAAGACATCAGATGGCTGATTATATGCCTTTTGGAGGATGAACAGTTAGAGGTAAAACTTAAATTAGAACAAATGGAAACTCAGTTAGCTTTAAAAATGTATGATTATGAGACTGAGGCTTTAGCATTTTCATAAGTTTAAAGCCAGGCTTGGCCAATGAGTGCAATTCATAAGATGTGTTTTATTTAAACATTATTTAACTTTAGTCTGTGTGAATAGTCATGATTTCCTGTAGTACAAATAAAAACTACTAGATGATTTCTGGATGTATCTTCTTGCAGTTGGTTGACATATCACTTGTTAACCTGCGTTTTCTTGCCTATGAAATGAGGGGTTGTAATTAGTCTTTTCTTTTTCTTTTTTTCCTTTTGCTGAAAATAGATTATTTTTTTTTCATACAATATATCCTGATTATAGTTCCCCTTCCCTCTACTCATTCCAGTTCCTCCCCACCTCCTCTCCGGACCCATTTCCTTTCTATCTCATTAGGAAAGAACAGGCTTCTAAAAGATTTAATGACTAAACATGACAAAATAAAACAGAGTAAGATATAACAAAAAAAAATATCACATCAAGGTTGGACAAGGAAAGGGGCCTCAAGATAAGGTACAAGAATTAGAGACCTACTTATTCACACAATCAAGAGTCCCATTAAAATACTAAGCTAATAGGTATAATAAATACACACAGGACCTGTTGCAGACCTGAATAGGCCCATATTTGCTGCTCTGTGAATTCATAAGAGCCTTGCTTAGTTGATTCAGGGGACCTTTTTCTCCTGAGGTCCTCCATCCCTTCTGACTCTTCACTCTTTCTGCTTCCTTTTCTGTGGAGTTCCCTGAGCTTTGAGTGGAGGGATTTGATGGAGACATCCCATTTAGAGCTGTGTGTTCCAAGGACCTCACTCTCCACTTGTCTTATTGTGGGTCTCTGCATTTGTTCCTGTCTAATGCAGAAGGAAGCTTCTCTGATGATAACTGAATACGACACTGATGTAGATGTAACCGTCTTGTTAAATAAGAAACACAGAGCCAATTGCAGGGTTAAAAGCCAAGAGGTCAGAGCAGTAGCTGAGAGCTGAAAACCTTACCCTTCACTGCGTTCTGTCTTGGGTGCCAGATGTAGCAGGAATCTTAACAGGTCTTATTAATAAGAACAAACCTGAGGCCAGTTATTGGGGTGAATGATGGAAGATCAGAGAGACAGAACAAACCACAGCTACCTCACCTTTCCAGTTCTGCATCTGGTCTTATTTCCTCAGACTGGAAGCTTCTGAGTCCTCATCTACATGAATCTCAGCTGAACTGTGTTGCTCCAAAGCCTGAATGCTTAACCAGCCAAATGCTTCTAGTTTCTGGCCTTAATGCCTTATATACCTTTTTACTTTCTGCCAATATTCCCTGGGATTAAAGACTGGATTTCTGGGATTAAAGGCGTGTGTCACCATGCCTGGCTGTTTCTAATGTGGCCTTGAACTCAGAGATCTAGAGGTATTTCTGTCTCTGAAATGCTAGGATTAAAAAGCATGTGCTACCACTACCTATCTCCATGTTTAATATTGTGGCTGTCCTGTTCTCTGACCCCAGGTAAGTTTATTTCAGGAACACAAAATATTTCGGGGAACACGATACCAACATACACTGATCTATGAGTATAGCAGAATACTGTTAGGAGTCATTTTATTAATGCTTTTTTTATTATTTTTGTTGTTGTTGTTGTTTGTGTTCTGTTTTGTTTTGTTAAGACCAGTAGTGTTTGGTTTTACCATAGGTCTCTGGGCTATCTAGTGTCTGGTTCTTGATCACCCAAGCAGTGTCAAGTATCAGTTCCTTCTTATAGAGTGGGCCTTAAGTCAGATCAGACATTGGTTGGCTAATCCCACAAGTTCTGTTCCACCATTGCCCTAGCATATCTTGCAGGAAAGACAGATTGTCAGTCAAAGACACCAGAACATAGGGCTACAGATGTTTAAGGGACTAGTAGAAATGTACATGAAGGCATATTGAAGAGCACAGAACATACTATGATCTAGTAGACTTAAAATATGACCACTATTGTTATCCCTGCTTGATACAGAGGTCTTAGTCATACTTTGTACAAAAAGATAATATTTTAACTCAGTTAGCCCAATATAAGAAAAAGCATGCTGCAATAAATGTAGAATAAGATATAATTATCAGCCGGGTGGTGGTAGTGCACGTCTTTAATCCCAGCATTTGGGAGGCAGAGGCAGGTGGATCTTTGTGAGTTCGAGGCCAGCCTGGTCTACAGAGTGAGATCCAGGAAAGGCGCAAAGCTACACAGAGAAGCCCTGTCTTGAAAAAAAAAAAAGATATAACTATCATTGACCCTTGGAAAGAAAAATACAAACTTTCATAAAGATATTATTTACACACTTTAAAACTTGTTTGTAGTAGAGAATTTTCTATGTGCATCTATTTCTAAGCATTGGGAAGAGACTGATCTATAGGAAAGTGGGAATGGTGGTTTAATCTATGAGCAATGGGAGAAAATAGAGTCATACTCAAACATTCTTAGAGACAGTTAAGTTTAATTAAGAACAAAACAAAACAGTTCTGTGTATGGGCACGGCATGCCACAATACATATGTGGTAGTCAGAAGACAATGCTCAGAAGTCCGTTCTTTCCTAGATATAGGTTCCAGGATTAAATAAATGCAAGATGTCAGGGTTGGCAGTAAATTCCTTTATCTGCTAAGCCATCTTCTTGGCTCATGACAATATTTATTATTATTATTATTATTATTATTATTATTATTATTATTATTATTATTATAGAGAGAGACAAGGTCTCACTATGTATTCCTGGCTGGCATTGAATTTACAAAGATCTGCCTCCTAAGTGCTGGGATTATAAAGGCATACAACACCATTTTAATGACAAGGCATTGTTACAGATTGGATCTTTAATGTTCCTCTAAAGTCCATGTATTTGAGGCTTATTCTCTAGTGTGGCACTACCAGGAAGTGATACAGCCTAAGTCTTTGATTTCAGAGGGAACAGTGGGGAAAGTCTCTTTCCTAGCTTTTCTACTTTCTGGAGACTAGATGAGTGGTTTTGCTTGCTCCACCACATTTCTACCATGCTGCTTTACCATATACCTACAAGCAACAAGGACTGAAGCCTGTAAGTTAAGGTATATAAACTACAAGTTAATACAGATAAACCCTTTCTTTCTCTGCAGTTCTATGTTCAAGTATTGCTATGGTCAAAGAAAGCTGATTAATACTCTACACTGTTATTTCTGAGATTTCCACTTTTCATTTTTATTCCTTTAGGTTAGTTTCTAAGAAACACAATAATATAAGTATTTTCACTGAATTTGTTATTTTTGTTTTGTTTTGTTTTTGTTTTTTGAGGCAGGGTTTCTCCGTGTAGTTCTTGGAACTCACTCTGTAGACGAGGCTGGCCTCGAACTCAGAGATCTGCCTGCCTCTGCCTCCTGAGTGCTGGGATTAAAGGTGTGTGCCACCACCTGGCTCACTGAATTTGTTATAAACAGTCTGTGAGTACCCTACAGTCTGGATGACATTTGCTTACTGAACCCAGTAAAGCTGCTCAGGCCTCATCACAGGGTTTGGCTGTGCTCGTTGAGGAAATGGATGCTTTTCACTTTGCCTCTATAGTTCTGGTCTGCAAATTTTGTTAATAATGGAAAGAACTATGAAAGTCAAATCTGGATTTGAAGAGTCTTAGTAAACCAGAGCAAGAACTTAGACAAAGTGAAAAATTGAGAAAGCAAGTAATGATCAGAAGTGGTCACCTTCTTTCCTGTGGACCACTACTACTTAAATCTAACTGTTGATGAGACTGGCTGTAAAGAAAAGTTGTTTTTATTTTCAATCTATTATTAATTGAAAAACATCCTCCCAAGAAAATGTATGGTCCTTAGCTTACTGTCACTTAGAATGAGTCTTCTCGGAACATCAAAATTAAAAGTAGTGTTTTCTTAGATCTGTAGTGAAAAGTATCTTTTTATAAATAAAATTCAGGCCCAGTGAGATAATTTAGCAAGTAAAAGGCTCCTATTGCCAAGCCTGATGGTCTGAGTTCCAGGTGTGCATCATGGAGCAAGTAATAATTACAAATAGTAAAAAAAGTAAATTATTCAAGAAAAATACAATGTTGCTCAACCTGCTGGTGAGCTGTTGTACTATCATTGTTCTTCCTGGTTCTTACCAAGGTTGGTCTGTGTAGGGAGGAGGTGCTGACGAGAAAGGAGGGCAGACACAGGTGTGAGATCAGAGGAGGCAGGCAGCACCTGTAGTGAAAATACATTATATCACTGACATAGGTAAGGATAAGGGGTTGAGTAATAACTGTTTTGAAAATTCTGTTTGGGGAACTTTCCATAGAAATTCCTGTTACTTGGGACTTCTAAAAAATGTTTCTTGGGTTGGGGATTTAGCTCAGTGGTAGAGCGCTTGCCTAGCAAGCACAAGGCCCTACATTCGATCCTCAGCTCAAAAAGAAAAAAAAAAAAAATGTTTGTCTAAGCCCCATGTAGTGGTGCATATTTGGAATCCTAGCACTTGGGAAGCTAAGCCAGGAAGAACTAGCCTTTAAGATCTGATTATAAAAAAAAAAATAGAAGGGAAGTGAGCTGACGATGGTAAAGCTCTGTAGAAAGCAGAAGACTATTTGCCTTGCCAGAGACTGGGTTCTATGCCTGGTGTTCTTTGCAGTACTTAGAGCCTTATTTTTTTTCCTAAGTAAGATTTCATAAATAGAACAGTGCAGGATCTGCAGGTCATAGAGGTGATGGATAAGCATATAATCATGTGAACAAGCAGCTTCTCTAGAGTACCATGTAACATTATAGACTTATTTCACATTTGTTACTACTTAATAAAGCATTGTGCTTTCTCTAAACAGAAAATGCCTGTTAATATGACATGGCAAATAAAGCCATCATTGGAATAACAAGATAGAAAATGTTATATATAGCAGTAATAACTAGCTAAATCTTACTTGTGATCGAATTGAAAAACTTTATAATTGAGAGCTGATTTTTTTCTAAAGTTTACAAATTTAAAGAAAAAGATTAGAAGTGTGAAGAGTTAATGTGTTTTTGACTAATAAAATTTTCCTCACATTGTAAAGCTATAACTGGCATGTAAATTCTGAGTAAATCCTGGCCAAAAAAAAAAAAAAAAATTCCTAAATCTAGGTCTTAGTACTGGGAAAGAGTGATCCTGGAAGTATTGGGGTATTTATTAGCAGCTTGGAGGAAAATCAGTTGGAACATTTTGCACTGTAACATACTCCATATAGTAAAGTAGTGTCATCTCACTATTTTAAGTTAAGGAAACTGAAATACGTATTTGGCTGTTTGTAGGAACTTAAAGCAGAGATGACTTCATTTTTATTTATGTATTTATTTTATTTATTTATTTTTGGTTTTTGGGTTTTTTGTTTGTTTGTTTGTTTCTCGAGACAGGGTTTCTCTGTAGCTTTGGAGCCTGCCCTGGACTAGCTCTGTAGACCAGGCTGGCCTCAAACTCACAGAGATCCACCTGCCTCTGCCTCCCGAGTGCTGGGATTACAGGCGTGCGCCGCCGCCGCCACCACCACCACCTGGCCAGAGATGACTTTTTAAGCCTTCAGATGACATCAAAATAGACAATTCTCACTATAAGAATATTAGAAACTTACATTTAATGATCAAGCTTCAGACCAGAGAAAAATATTGTTACATACAATAATCATCAAATTTTTGTAAACTAATTGTAGACATATAAAGACAAAACAAACTACAAATAATGATCATAGAGATTCAAACAATAGACAAGACAGCTTTACTTACTTTTAATATGTCTTCTGTTTATCCACAAAGCAGTGTGTTGCTGCTGGCCAGTGTGACTACTGCCCACATTCCAATTCTGTGTTACAGCATGTCAGCATTACTCTTTGTACAGAGTTGATAGTACAGAGTTCGTAAATTGTTGAGTCCTTCACATTGGGTTATCCTAAATCAGTCAAAATCCATCAAAAGGTAAATGCAGTAACTGTCTAGCTGGATGTGGTAGTGCACACCTGTGATACGCTGATGTTTGAGGAAAGAAGATTGGAAGTTCATGAGCATCAGCCTGGGCAACTTAACAAGATCCTGTCTACCTGAAAACAAAAGGGATTAGGGATGGAACTCACTGATAGAACACTGTTCTAACATAGGTAGGGACCTGGGCAATTGTGTGAGACCTTGTTTCAAAATACAAATTAAAAAGAGGCCTCAGTGATGGAGTACTTGCTTAGCTCTCAAATTCAGTCCCAGTAGCACATATTTATAGAAAACAGGGCAACCAAATGACAGTACAAAGAACCTCTCAAGGAATACAGAGCAAAATGTTGACTTTCTTGTTTATTTTTTGAACATTTATTATTTTATGTGTTAATTTGTGGAGAAATTTTATTTTATGTATAATAGTTATACTTTTGTAACCCTGATACAGCTTTTATCCATTTGAGGCCACAGAAACCTGGGGAATCTGGTAATGGCTGTCATAAAAATGAAAGAAAAAGTAAATTTTACATACAATTCTAAGAAAGTTCTCCACCCAACTTTTCAGTGCCACTCTGTCCTTTATCATCTCAGACTTAGGATCTCAGTTCTAATAGAAATGATTAATTATCTCTCCAGGTTCGAGAAATGGCTGCTACCACCTTAAGTGGTCTGCTACAATGTAACTTCCTTACCATAGACAGTGCCATGCAGATTCATTTTGAGCAACTTTGCAAAACAAAACTACCCAAGAAAAGAAAGCGAGACCCTGGATCCGTGGGAGATACCATTCCTTCTGCAGGTAATATTACAAATCCTTTGGCGAATTAATCAGACTTGCTTTAAACATTTGAAGTACTTGTTTGTGTTCCGGTCTTGGCTAGATGCTGGGAATAATTGTCCCTATTTGTTACAAATTGGCATGAAGAAGACAGGACCTGAAATGAAAAGGCTAAAATGTATATACAAAGGAACTTGTCCACTATTACATACAGCAACTTTTTAAATAAGGCAGTTCTAACCTCCACCTAAAATAAGTGCATAAGGACAGATCTAGAATTGGTTATTTTGGAGGATTTAAGATAGGATTAAGCTATCTTGTGTTCAGAATTTAGGATTTATATGTTAGTGCACTAAAAGAAAAAAAAAAATTGCTGCCATGGTTAGGACTTGAGTTTGGTCTCTGGTGTCCATGATGAAGACTTTCTCCCACAAGTTTCCTGTGACCTCACTTGCATACCATGCCACTCAGGTGTATGCTTGTGCAGATATGTACATGTAAGTGGGAGTACACACACAAAATAAATACCTATTTTAATGAAAAATGGGAATTGGCTAGGAAGATTGCATGGTTAGTAAAATGCTTGCCCTACAAGCCTGGGGGCCCTGAGTTTGATTCCTAGCACCTACATAAAAAGCCAGATGTGCTGTCCCATAACTGCAGCATTGGGCAGCAGAGACAAGCAGATCCGTAGGTCTCAGTAAAAGACCTTGACTCAAAAAACTTTACAGAATTATAGAGATGGGTTGGTGGTTATACATGTTTACTGTTAGAGACCCAAGTTCTGTTTCTAACATCCACATCTAGAGCCTCACACCTGCCTATAACTCCAGCTCCATAGAATTCAATACCCCTTTTTGGCTTCTGTGGGTACTCACATGCATATGCACATACATACATACACACATACACAGAAATCGAAACATTAAAAATACATATATTCGGGTTGGGGATTTAGCTCAGTGGTAGAGCGCTTACTAGGCCCTGGGTTCAGTCCTCAGCTCTGGCAAAAAAACCCATATATTCAACATATATTCAAAAGAAATGGTGAAAGGCTCCTGAGGAATAAGACCTGAGATTGGCTTCTGCTGTCTACATTCATGTGTGCACACGTGTACATAACAGGAATACATGCATACAGAAAAGAAAAGGTTTTAAGGAACCAGAGACACTTTTGCTTTTATCTAGAAAGGGAATGTTGGATAGTCATGTGTGGCTCTATGAAGGAAATCACTTCAAAGAAATGCAGTATTGAATAAATTACTTTTTAGTACTATGTACTGTGAACACAGTAAAACAGCTATGATAGGGTTTGGGGATTTAGTTCAGTGATAGAGTACTCGCCTAGCAGGCACAAGGCCCTGGGTTCGATCCTCAGCTCCACAAAAAAAAAAAAAAAAAAAAAAAAAACACAGTTATGATACCTCTAGGGCCAGTGTATGTGTGATCTATTATGCAAAACGTTAATGCAGTATAGACTGTATTTACTAGTCAGTTGATGAAAGGATGAGAAGGTAATTGAGCATAAATCAAATGCCGTAAAGTCTGACCATCATGTTATGTTTGAAGAAAAATTAATACAGGAAGACATCTGACTTTAAGCCCAAGGAAATAGAAACAATGTAGAAAAATTAGTAAATATTAAATTCATCAAATTTGTGCAAAGTGCCTAGGACATGAAGTTTTATACATTAGAAACATAGTTATGTCATAATTATTGAATACCCAGTATTAAGTATTTATGTATTAAGTATTAATGCTAAGCTCCAATAGAGTATCAACATTCTAATTTTCTTTGAGAATAAAATGTTTAAGTCTTAATTGTACCAAATGGCATTTTTACTACTCTAAAATGTCGTTTTCTTACCTTTCCCTTCTGTTCATAGACACACCTAGAACAGATTTACATAAGAATATGCATTACTGTTTTATTGAGAAACTCTGAGGAGAACTAGAAATGGGACTCCCTATAATAAGTTCTTGGCTATATGCATCATGTCCTGAGTTCAATACCAGATACTACCAAAAAGATGAAAACAGATTTAGGTGTGGCAGTCATAGTGTGGTGGGGAGCTTAGCTCTTGTGAGGCCCCATGTTTGATCAATCCCAGCACCACTGGAAGGGGAGAGGGAAAGCGAGAAAGGAAGCAGGGAATGTGAGTATTTGAAAACACTTGGACTTACACCATTGAGGAAGGAACAGACAGACCCCTAGAGGTAGACATGTGTTGCAGTTCTGCTTGAAGAAGTGCATTTGTCATGCATGGTGGTACATTTTGTGTGGGGACAATCACATAGAGAAATTATTACCTGATCTGGGAGATTGGATCAGAAATTGTACTTAGAATATGAATGAGCTGTTTAAGAAAATTGTTGCTATGTTGGTTTTTAACAATATGACCCATTCCTGGCTGGAAACAATTATACTGTCACTGAGGGACAACTATAGAATGTCTCTAAAATTCTTGCAGGTTCTAGTTCAGCCCAGAAATCATGCTTTTTTTTTGTATGTACTTGTAAATTTATATTTAAATGGGGAAATGTGCACACTGTAAGCACACCTAGTATGAATGACAATTTATTTCAATGTAAAGGATGTATATGTGTTTTCATTACAGAGTTGGTCAGACGTCATGCTGGTGTTCTTGGACTTGGTGCATGTGTTCTTTCTAGCCCTTATGATGTTCCCACCTGGATGCCCCAGCTCCTTATGAATCTCAGTGCACATTTGAATGATCCCCAGCCTATTGAGGTATGTTCTGTATGGTCCAGAGAATGATAGCTATATTTTCAATTTTGTATGAGTAAGTTTAAATACACAGCAAGCCACAATAAAAGAATAAATAGCAAGTAGCAGGCAGATATCAGACACACAGACAGACAGACACAACGAAGTACCATCAAATTTGGAGACAGTATATCTAGCAGAAATCAACTGGTGAAGCACCTTTAAGGCAGCCAGCTGGAGTTCCTAATAAAGAAAGTCTCAGGCAGAGCAGAGTACATCCTCTGGTGAGGCTTCCTAGTAAAAGAACAATAGCAGATAGAGATAACATAGTCAAATCAAATGCTTACAACAGCAGAACATTACTGGGGAAGTTTACAGTTGAGCTGAACTTGCCAATTTTCCCACTGCAAGTGCGTTTACATTATGAGATGAACAGAGGCGGCCTCTGCTGGAAGTAGTTTGCCTTCTGGCTGTCCTTTCCTTCTGCCACAGAGCTAAAGAAGCTAAACCATTCCTAAACAAGGGGCCTTGGAGAACACAACATACACATGCTTGGGGCCAATTCTATTTTCAGATCCAGCTTCTTAGTGAACTCAAACAGCACATAACAATTTACCAAAATAATGTACATCCCAAAGTATAATTCTTACTTGTCAGTTTATTTGTATCACTTGATAAATACTTTCCTGCACACTTTGAACTTACTGCTTTATAAAGCTACTGCCTCAGCTGGGAAGTGGTAGTATGTGCCTTTAATCCAGCACTCAGGAGACAGAAGCAAGTGGATCTCTTGAGTTTGAGGCCAGCCTGGTCTGTAGAGTTCCAGAACAGCCAAGGCTACACAGAGAAACCCTATCTCGAAAAAAAACAAACTACTGTCTCTCTGATAGCTTCATGTTTATTCTGTAATTATTAAAGCCTTGCAGAGACATTTCTCCTTTGTATAACAAAATTAAATTCTGTAGCTTCTATCCTTTCTAGCTACAAAGTTAGGTTTCTTGTCACTGTTATTCTGGCATTTTGTATCTGGGAAGTCTCTCATCTCACTGAGGGCTAATGTTAAACTAAAAATGGTGATTATATTATCTAGTAGTGAGCACTCATGCTCCTAAGCTAAACAGGTCTCCTTTGTAAATACAATATGTATTAAAACTGATCTAGTAATGTAGCAGTACATTCCAGTACTTTGTCCTGAAGTGAAGCTTAGTAATTTTACAGAACATTAGTAGTTTGGAGACAGAAAATTGACTTGGTTTTCTAACATTGTAGCATTTGCGGTGTGTGAGAGTTGAGGTCTAGGTGGATTATAATGTAGCTGAAGATAACCGATATTTAACTCTGGTTAAAATATACATGGGTTGATTCCAGATGACTGTAAAGAAGACTCTGTCCAATTTCCGAAGGACACACCATGACAACTGGCAAGAACACAAGCAGCAGTTCACTGACGATCAGCTCCTTGTCCTCACTGACCTCCTTGTATCACCATGCTATTATGCATAGAGGGTGAGTTATATGTGACATCCTCAGCACTGTCATGGTGACTAAGAAAAGACTGTCTACAAGTTTTTAAACTCTGCTGACATTTTAGATGTAACTGCTTAGGTAAAATAGAGAGAGTTGTTTGTTTTTACTTTTTAAAAAGACAGGGATAACTGTGTAGACCAGGCCAGCTTTGCATCTGGAGTGATTCCCCCACCTTAGCCTCATGAGTACTAGGTTTGCAGCTGTGTGCCCGAACATCTGACTGTTTGTGAGCACGGCTTTTGAGGTGGTGGGTGTATAGTTCAGAGGTGGAGCCCAGATTCAGCAAGATGAGACCCTGGGTTCAATTTCCAGCATTGAGGTAAATAAACATTATGGCCTGTCCTTTATCCTCAGAGAGTTTTGTTGGGTGGGTGGGTGGGTTGGTTTTTTGAGACAGTGCCTCACTGTAACCATGGCTGCCTGGATCTTGCAGCCCTCCTGCTTCTCCAGGTATTTGTCTCTATATTCCACTAATCTCAGAGTTTGAAAGCAGCCCTGGGTTACAAACTGAGATTCTGTCTCAATAGATAAATAAATAGAGCTTTTGCTGTGGGCAGTGGAAATCTCAATAGATAAATAAATAGGGCTTTTGCTGTGGGCAGTCCCATAGAATTTCTCATGGTTTTGTTTCCATTTTTAGGCAGGCAATTTATGTGACTGCTTTGGGACAGTTAGAAAACAAATAAATTACATTAGTAGCCTGGGATAGTCAGGTGAAAGAAAAGAAATTGTAGTGTAAATTGCTTCATGAATGGGATATTTGGGGTTGTGCTGGAAACTCTGTGTTCTACAGTCATGAGAACACTTCATCTGGTTGGGGTTTTTTAGTTTTGGGGGTTTTTTTTGTTTGGTTGGTTTTTGTTTTTGTTTTTGTTTTGTTTTTGTTTTTTTGATAGTCTAAAACTCACTCCGCCTCTCCCCCTTCCAGAGTGCTGGTATTAAAGGCATTCCTCACCAAGCGCAGCTCATCTAAATTCATAAATATTTATTACTCTCTGTAAAAGGGGAGGTGCAGGAAGTCTTTGTATAGTTAAGGGTTGGGAAAATGAAGAAAATACATTTGGTGGGATTTTAGAACTGAGTGTTTTGTTACCTAACAATTTTTTTTTTCCTTAATGCAGATGACTAGTCCTGATTTGGGGCTCAATTCATCAAAAATTCCAGATCCTCAGGTATCATCTGTGGTGACTCTGCAGGTCTCACAACTCAGCCTCTGTTGAGCTCTCATCATTTTAGTGGCTTCTGTGTTTGGCCTCCTTAGTCTCTGTTCATAGGTTCTCAGCTGCCATTTGATTTCCTAACTTGCCCTGAAGTGTTCCCAGAATACTGATCACTTTTTCTTTGAAACATATGACAAAGTTAGAGTCTCAGACTAGAAATAATCCAGTGTGATCATGTCATCATACCAAACAGTCTAGAAACTTGTTATTAAAAAAAACAAAACAAAAAAAAAAAACATTTCCTTGAATGGAGAATACTCATCAGTAATGTGGGTCCTGTCATTTCATTCATCTCAAATTATTTTGAATTCTTCTTCAAAGGCTGTTGGGTTCAGTGGTAGTAGTAGGCCATGGGCCATGAATCTGACGTCTGGACAGCCTTGTGACTGGAGAGCCATGAAGAAAAAAGGATCAAAGGGGGCAAGTCTCAGAATTAACCTATATGACCTGACAGATTGACCACAATGCAGAAGTCATTGTCTGTGTGCCCACAGACTGGAGTTTTTGGTGCTGAATAAGAGCCAATTGCTGAAAAATTGGGGGTTTGGTGAATAAATTTTAGAGTGATTTGTATGTGTATACAATGTGTGATTTTAAAAATAAAAACAACATCAATAAACACCTTGGCTGGTTGCTTTTTGCCCTATAGCCTTCATAAATACTGTTTGGCACCTCACTTGGAAATATGTTGCACCTCATAAAAAGGACAATTGCTGTGTTTATAGAAATTTTCTTTTAATACCTTCCCCCCTTTCTCTTTATCTCTCCCTCTTCCCACTTCCTCTCAGCCTGCCTGCCTGTAGAATCATGAAAATAATAAGACTTGGTATTTGACTTATTTAGTGTGTTACATAGATGTAAAAGATTGTATAAACCATAGAGATAACATTGGCAAGACTTTGTATAGATGCAGCCCTTGTGTGACTGGTTTGTAAAGATTCACACACAACTTTTTACTATAGGACTTTGTACCTACAGAATACCATTTTTTGGAGTGTGTTTTGAAATTATTTTATCTTCTCATGTTACAAAAGCTGAAGTGTGGGACTTTTTAAATTCATTTAATATTAGAATGTACTTTTTTTGTGTGTATATCTAAGTGATAATATGTTTGCCTGTCACAAATTTATAAAGTACAAAGTATCTTCTAGTTGGAATAACTCAAAAGTTGATGAATGGCATCTTGTGACACACCCTTAAAGGAACACTGCAATATATTTTTTAGTATCTACATGCTGACCATCCCAATCTAAGCACTTCAGTGGTCTTGATACAGTATTGAAGTGTCAGCATACACAGGAATAATCCCTGTATAGAGTAGTGCCTAATTGACTATTTCAAGTGTGCAACTAGTTTAAAACCCATTAAAAAGGATTGTTTTTAATGCCTGACTTTTGTCGTCTTTAAGAGAAGACAGTTTTATAGGTAGCAACTTTTTCGGATTATTTGCCTTCATAGGTTTAGATCTTTTGGCCAGAATGAATTACGTAACTGCCCTGTTGAGTTCAGTAGCCATGCTCACTAGGTTTGCTTTAAGTGCTCATTAGCCTCTTGTGACTAGTGATTACCACATTTAATAGTACAGGGGAACTTTTCTGTCATCACAAAAATGATTAATTCTTTGAGTAGTGAAACTGAATTGTTGGGGCCACTTCAGCTTTTTCTTTCCTATTTTATTTGTTTATTTATTATTAGTTTTATTATGGAAAATTGAGAAAGAACTCCCAAGGGAGGAATACTCCAGTTTTTTCTAAGCTACATAAAAACATGGCTCCTAAGTGTGAATTAAAAATAAAGTGCTTGGTAGTCAGCATGTTCTTTAGTTAAAATTTCACTGGATGGGATTTAGACTTCACCAACATCTTTGTAAAGTGCCAGGGTGGCACCTACTAGTAAAACATTCTGGATCCTGAGCCAGAAGACTACAGAGTGAGACTGTTAACATCTCTAAAAAGCTCCTTATTGATTCAGTCTATCAGTGATGAATACCTGATGAAAACCAAGATCTAAATTCTACTCAAACCTAAAAGCAGAGTCCCTTAATCTGAGTACCCAGCATGCTCCCTGGTAACTACAATATAGGGTTTGTTGCTTATTAGCTTGACATTTCCCCCAGATTATACTATGAATCTTGAAATTAAATATTCTGTCATTGCCTGATTAATTTACTACAAGTGGTCCCAAGTTGGAGAGGGAGAAAAAAGAACTGGATGGCTAATACTGTCTGATACAGCTATTAGAATATGTGATACAATACGAAGGGTCGAGATAGAAGATCTAGAACTGTCAACAAGCTAGCACAGCTAGCAGGGAGCAGAGAGGCAACCAGTATTAGAAAACCATTGTTGGTTGGACTGGAAAGAGCAAGGTTTCTATGAGCTTTGATGAAAAAAATGAAAGAAAACTTACGGATTTGTAAGATCTAATCTTTAGTTTCTGAAGAGATCCTTTGAAAAAGAATGACTTTGTAGATCATATTTAGGATTTTTTTTTTTTTTTCACTATCAATGTGACTGAGGAACCAGAGTGTAGTTCAGTAGTCGAGGGCTGGTCTAGCACAGCAGAGTCCCTGAGTCCAACCCCAACACATGACAGGGAGGAGGGGGGGGGGGTTCCTTTTTAGATGTTTGTGATGTTTTGAGTATTGCTCCATTGTTTAATATTAAAGTTAGCTTTCCATTTTCTGTACTTCAGAATACACTGCAGTGCCTATCTTCACACCTCCACACTTTAAAGCTTTTCTTATATTGGAGCATCCAAGGACGAAGATATTTAGGTCAAGAGCTCCTGATTACAGTTTGCCACCATGCCCTGTGAATGTGAACATTTTATTGACCTTAATATGTGCTTCCCCAAATACACATGTTAATGCATGTCAACTGTTTTGGACCTGTTCATGTATTAATACATTATTAGCCCTGATTGTTTGCAGATTTTGCCTTTTGTATTAGTGTACCAGTGTTATCCAGTTTATCATATCAACCTTACAGCTGTATTTTGTGCACATTACTATTTTGTATTTCTGAGTAACCCCACATAGCTCTAGAACCATGTGCCCTTCCTTTCCTAGTGTTTTCAATATGAGGTACCACTAATGGCTGTAGTCCAACATGAACATTTTGTTATCGCTTACGTATAAATAGAAATTATGCAAGCAGTAGTTAATTTATTTGGAGAGACATATAATTTGGGTCAGAATTTTCACTCTCAACTGCTAATTAGTCTTTTTTTCCTCACTTGTTTCTGGGACCCAATGTTACCCTTACTGACAGCACATCTTAGAACAGATATCTTGCCAAGTGTCTGGGGAGTAGAACACAATTTAGATGGAAATTAGTTGCGAATTTTTCTTGGGTATTCTTTCTTTTCTTGTTTTTTCTGTAGACCAAGCTGAGTATTTTTTTTTTTCTAAACAGAATTCTAATATTTCTTTCACAAAGCCCTCCAACATGTTTCTTAGCAAAAAGTACTGGGAAAATTAAATTTCTTTGGAACTTGTTATTAGTTTGTATTTATAAAGAAAAACATAACAGAAATGGAGGGAGGTTCTAGTAGCAACAGCGCCAGGAAATATTCCACCTGCATGGAATAAAGGTTCCGTTTTCTAGTGTCAGCTGAAAGAAGGCACATTTAAATAGCTAGCATTCTCTGTTTCTAAATAGTGGATGAGATTAGAAAAGAGGCCAGTTAACCAGGCTGGAATCCTGAAGGAGTAAACGATACATTTTGCGCCCATAAAAACAAACTTAAGAGTGTTTGTTATTTGATGACTCCGGCTAAAACTAAAGCCAAATTGAGTTTGTTCCTTTAGACGTGTAGATCAGAAGCTACTAGTCTAATGTTTTTGTTGGTGTTTATTAAAATAGGCCTAGCTGGATTACACAATCACTTTTCAAGATTTTCACACTCAACACAATTTAATAGTTCTATTTTCTGTTTTACTTTGCACCCACCCGTACTTACTATATCTAATACATATAAGTGCATTGAAATTGATTTAAATTGTCATAATGACTTGACAGCACTCTCGGCTGCCTTGGGAGGCCTGTGGAGAGAGCCACTCATCACAGACTCCCACTCGCCACCTAAGATAAGGCCTTACCTACCTCAGGGTTGCACTATGCTTGGCGTCCCTTAACTGTCCCCCTTGCTGTGTATCACCGTCAGTCTCAGGCAACCCTGTAGTCCGGGCGCACGCCCACGAGGGTGAGGCTGGCTCTGCGCACTTCACAGTCCTGGCGCCTGGCAGGCGGGGCGGCCAGGGTTGGAGGGAGGGGCCGCGCCCCTGTTCTGTTGATGACTGCGCCTTCCGCCCTTCCGCCCGGGCTCGCCTAGGCTCCCGGGATGCGCGGAGGTGGAGGCGGCGATGGCGGCGATTTCTCTAGCCAGGCAGCATCTAGGCCGCCGGGCGCAGCTGGGGTCACGGCTGCGATGTGGAGGAGGAAGGGCGGCGCTGCGGCCATCCCGCAGGTGAGAGGCTGTGGGCCCAAACCAGAGGGACTCTGAGGCAGGCGGGAGCGGGGATCGAGCTGAGCTTGGCCTGGCAGGATGCGTACCTGTGTTTGTGTGCACCCTACAGGAAGCTCCTAGGCTTTAAATGGATGGACCACAACCCACCATCACAAGCCTGAGTTCAAGCATCACTGGACCGACTTAGGCCCGTCTTTCCTTCAATTCTAGAGAGCCCCCGCCCATTGCCAATCACTGGTGGGGGTAAACCCACTCCCCTGGTGCTTAGTCCGCTGTGATTCACAGCTGCCTCCTCCCTCCACCAGAGACCCGGGTCTTCCCACCCTATCAGCTATTTGTGGCCTCAAGGGGTAGTTCAGGGGTTAGAAAGAATGGGAGGTTTGAAATATCTTACTGACCTTGGGCAAGTTATCTAGCCTCCCCCAGAATCCATTCAAATCAGTGGGAATGGGACAGAACTTTGTTCTGTGTGATGGTTAGGCTCAGAAAATGCCTGCCATGGAAAACGACACTTGTTGGGGGTGGGATAAATAGGAGTAATCGAAGTCATGAGTTAACTTGTAAGGCTTATAAGTGTCCTAACATTTGCTTCAAAAATTAAAGCAGCACAGTATTGGGAACCTATCGCCCTGTTGTTGTTGTCGTCGTTGTTTGTTTTGTTTTGTGTTTGTTTGTTTGTTTGTTTGTTTTTAAGTGGGGGTGTTGATATATAGCCCAGGCTGGCTTCTTGCCTCAGCCTCATGAGTGCTTTGGATTACAGGCTTGTGCCACCACATCCAGCTTTTCACACATCTTGTTTTGTTTTTCAACAGAGTCTCACTGTGTAGCCTTGGCCGGCATGGAGATTGCTAGTCTCGAACTCACAGCCTGCTTCTGCCTCCTGAGCGCTGGAATTAAAGTTTTGTGCCACACCCGCATCTTAGTAAGAGTTGACACTATGTAATATGTTTGAAATTCCTGGTTTTTGATTCTAGTTACCTCAGCATCCCTCATCAACTGTAATCAGATGCACGTGAATTCATTTTGTGAAAAAGTCTCAGTCTCACCATATATATGTAATCCAGACTAGAAATTGTATGATCCTGGCTGGCTTTGAATTCATGATCCCCTTGGCTCAACCAGATGTGTGCCACTACACTCTGCTCATACTGTCTTTAAACTAGTGTTCTGGGCTGGTGAGATGGTTTAGCAATAAAGGCCCTTGCCACCAATCCTGAGGACCCACATGATGGAAGCAGAGACCCAACTTCCACAAATTATCCTCAGAACTCTACATGCATGCCTGTCTTAGTTAGGCTTTCTATTGCTATGATAAAACACCGTAACCAAAGCCACTTGGGGATTAAAAAAAAAAAAAGGTTAATTTCATTTTACAGGTTGTAGTACATCACACAAAGTCAGGGCAGGAATTCAAGATAGGAACTGATGCAGATACCATGGAGGACTGCTGTTTACTGGCTTGCTTTTTTCATGGCTTTCTCAGCCTCTTATGAACCACCCACAGTGAGCCCACGTCATTCATCAATTAAGAATATACACCACAAGCTTGTCCACAGGCCAGTCTGGTGGGTCATTATCTTAGTTCAGGTTCCTTCTTTCAAAATGACCCTAGCTGTGTCAAGCTGACAAGAGCTAAGAAAGCAAAGCGCGCACGCGTGTGCGTGTGCGTGTGCGTGTGCGTGTGCGTGTGCGTGTGCGTGTGCGTGTGCGTGTGTGTGTGTGTGTGATGAAGTTAAAGAATGTGGGCCTTGAGAAACAGTTGCTTAATTCATATGAAACTTCTGCCACTGTTATGCCCAGATCCCAGGGACCTCCAAAAGACCACCATGAAGACCAAATCCCACATGTAAAAGCAAAGAGCATTTATTCTCTTCAAGCTCTGAGCTTGGTCTCTCTGTCTGTCCAATTTTTATCATAGCATAGGTTGGGGGGTGGGGGGATTGCCTGGGTTCAGGACCCTGATTGGCTGACAATTGTCTAGGTATGTGTAAAACAACAACAGGTGTGTACTCGACCCAGGGACATCTGGCCACCTTATCTAATGGTTGGAATGTCTGGGATGTTAGGTACTTCTCCATCCCTGGATGGCATCAGCTTAAGGCTTTTCCTCGATCTGGGTGTTGCCTCCCAGTAAGCCTGTCACAGAAGCTGTGTCTAGGCCCCTAAGCCTGTCATGGCTGCTGTGTGGTCAAGCTGTTTGGGGGCTCCCCATACCACCTTGCTGAGGTATCTCTCTGACTGGGTTTCCTTATCTTCAGAATGGAGATACAGATATTATTTTGGGTCTTTGGGGAAATTCAGTAGTGTGGAGCCCTGAGAACAGTGCTCAGCATATCATAAGTACTGTCAAAATAAATACTGACAATTGTGCTGACAGATTGTATTGCTGTTATTTCCTAACATGAAGTTCTATATATTTTTAATTAATTGTGCAACATTGCTCCCACAAGTAATTCCAAAGTATCTTCCCAATGTCAGGAGTGAATCTAAGACCTCATGCATGTCAGGCAAGTGCATTACTACTAAGCTATAACACCCAGCCTTTTCTTTCTTTCTTTTTTTCTTTTTTTTTTTTTTTTTTTTTTTTTTTTTTTTGGCTATAGGGTCATACAAAGTTGCTTAGGCTGGCTTTGAACTTGCAGCTCTCCTGCCTCAGTCTCCTGAGTAGCTGGAATTACAGCCTTAGTGTCCCCCTCCCCCTCTCCACCTTTCCCTGCTGTTCTTTCTTTCCCTTGATTAATGTTGGTGCCTCATCATTCCACTTCATTACCACCTGCTTTATTTCTCTAAGCACCTTGATCCAGGGTCATCATTCTTATACTTTCCTTGGCCCAAATTCCTGTTACTTTAGTATCTCTACTCTCTCTGCATTCTTATATGGAGTTTTTCTTCTTCCCTTTTCATAAATTAACTCCAAGGAACATTTTTATTTTTAACAAACAGTAAAATGCTGTCTTATACCAAATGTGTTTACAAAAAGACTTCTGTTCTGGGCAGTCCATAGCTGTTGCTTGGAGCGCCAATAATCCCTCATTGACTGGATCCAATCAGCACCCCCTGATCCAACAGCTAAAGGGTTGGTACCTGGAGGCCTTTGGGTTCCAGCTCAAGCTGGTGGTTAAATATTCTGAGCATAGGCTCTGGACCACCCCAGTGCCACTGGTTATTCCTGCAATGTTTGATCAAAGCAAACATTTTCCAGTTGTCAAGAGCAGAGCACTACATGTTATCTGTCTTGCTGGATTCTTGTTTGGGAGAGGATGAACAGCAGGTCACACACATCTTTTGGGTTGGGAACAGTGAAGATTGGTGTGAGTATATATTACATTTCCTTGCATAAGAGAGAAAAATGATTACAGAAAGGAGCAAGAAAGTTATTCTTTTAAGGTACTAGGTGCTTTTAATCATCTATAATCATCTTTATGTATTCAGAAACTAGCACAATACTGGCCCAAAACTAGCACACATGTAGTTAATATAAGTTAAGTTAATGAATGCAGAATGCATACCTCCTATTTGATAAGGATATTCCTGTTGTAATAATAACACTTAGAGTTTATGTAGTGCCTTTAAAACGTTTTACTTCATTTTTAAAGTATGTGTGTGTGTGAGGTGCATGTATGAATGCAAGTGGCCGTGAAGTCCAGGAAAGGGCATCTGATCCTCTAGAGTTGGACTGCCAAGTCTGAATGCTGGGACTGGAACCTGGGTTCCCTGCAAGAGCAGTACATACTTTTAACCACTAAGCCATCTCTCTAGCCCACATAGTGGTATGGTGTGTGTGTGTGTGTGTGTGTGTGTGTGTGTGTGTGTGTGTGTGTATCTGTGTCTCTGTGTGTGTATGTGTGTGTTTGCTGGTAATCAAACACCAAACATCCTATATGCTAGACAGGTGCAGTACCATTGTGCTACATCTTCAGACCCAAAAGGGTTGCTTTGCACCTTGGAAATTGCAAATATAATCTCAAGCACCTTTTGTTGCTTTAACTTTTTTCTTCTTCTCTCAAATTTTTCTTTTTCAAAGGAAGCTTTTTAATTGGCCAAGAACTTAACTCTCAAACTAGGAAAAATAAATAAATCCTGAGAAATAGACATTTCTCCTTAGAGAAAATAATGGGATTTGTCAGTGATTTATGAGCATTTATTGAAGGGCCACATTATGTATAAACAATACCCTCCTGCTTGTATTTCAAGCACCTCCTGTTGCTTGCCTGTCCTTCTGCTGCAGTGGCCTACTCTCTATTTCCCAAGCTGTTCATTCTCCTCCCCGCCCATCATCTTTCACCCAGCTGGCTTCACTTCACCAAAGCTCCCTTTGTCCTTTCTCAGCTCCTTCCTAGGATATAGATTCAGTTCCCTTTGTCCCTGGCTGTAGTCCCTGCAACCACACTGATGTAACTCCTCCCAGGAAGAGATCATGGACTTCTAATGGTTGGGGATGCCTTCTCTGTGTTAGACTTTTCCAAGCAATAGAGATGAGAAATTTGAATGCTTTTGTAAAATGCAATGCAACTACTATGCTCACTAACCCTTTCTGTCTCTGGGTGTACTTTGGTTTTTGTTGTTGTTTTCTTTCTTTCTTTTTTTTTCTTTTCTTTTTTTGTGCAGGCTTATCTTCCTTGGCCCTCTTTTGGCATATATCCCTCGCTCTGTGAGTTGAGGTCCTGACTCTCTTCCTGTTCATTTTTTTTGTTTTGTTGTTTTTTGAGAACACAAGGAAGAGACACCTCTCTCTGAAGATGAATTCAAGTGCTCCCAATGCCACCTTGTTGTACATGCCTCCCTTGCTGGGAGCAAACAGCACTTCTGTCCAGGAAGATCTTCGAGATTTTATCTACACAGCAACCTTGGTGACCTGCACTTTTCTGCTTGCCATCATCTTCTGTCTAGGCTCTTATGGAAACTTTATTGTTTTCTTGTCTTTCTTTGACCCAGCCTTCAGGAAGTTCAGAACCAACTTTGATTTCATGATCCTGAACTTGTCTTTCTGTGACCTCTTCATCTGTGGGATTACAGCCCCCATGTTCACCTTTGTGCTATTCTTCAGCTCAGCCAGGAGCATTCCAGATACTTTCTGCTTCACTTTTCACCTTACCAGTTCAGGCTTCATCATCATGTCCCTCAAGATGGTGGCTGTGATTGCCCTGCACCGGCTTCGAATGGTGCTAGGGAAGCAACCTAATTGCACAGCCTCCTTTTCCTGCATCTTGCTCCTCACCCTGCTTCTCTGGGCCACCAGTTTTACCCTTGCCACCTTGGCTACGCTGAGAACCAGTAAGTCTCACCTGTGTCTCCCCATGTCCAGTCTGATGGCTGGGGAAGGGAAAGCCATTCTCTCTCTCTATGTTGTTGACTTTACCTTCTGTGTTGCTGTGGTGTCTGTCTCTTACATCATGATTGCTCAGACCCTTTGGAAGAATGCTCAAGTCAAAAAGTGCCCCCCTGTGATCACAGTTGATGCTTCTAAACCTCAGCCATTCATGGGGGCCTCTGGGAAGGGAGGTGAAGATCCTATCCAGTGCACTATGCCAGCTTTGTACAGGAACCAGAGTTACAACAAACTGCATCACATTCAGACTCATGGACATGCTAAGAATCCCAACCAGATGCAGATCCCCTCTGCCAATCGACTCCAGCTGATATCGGCCATCAACCTTTCTACTGCCAAGGACTCCAAAGCTGTGGTCACCTGTGTGATCATCGTGTTGTCAGTCCTAGTGTGCTGTCTCCCTCTGGGGATTTCCCTGCTGCGGGCGGTTCTGTCAGACAGTGGGAGCTTCGTCCTTTACCAGTTTGAACTGTTTGGATTTACTCTGATATTTTTCAAGTCAGGGTTAAATCCTTTTATATATTCTCGGAATAGTGCTGGGCTGAGAAGGAAAGTGCTCTGGTGCCTCCAGTACATTGGCCTGGGCTTTCTCTGCTGCAAACAGAAGACTCGACTTCGAGCCATGGGAAAAGGGAACCTTGAAATCAATAGAAACAAATCTTCCCATCATGAGACAAACTCTGCCTACATGCTATCTCCAAAGCCACAGAAGAAATTTGTGGACCAGGCTTGCGGCCCAAGTCACTCAAAGGAAAGTGTGGTAAGTCCCAAAGCATCTGCTGGACACCAGCACTGTGGTCAGAGCAGCTCGACACCCATCAACACTCGGATTGAACCTTACTACAGTATCTATAACAGCAGCCCTTCTCAGGAGGACAGCAGTCTGGGGAAGTTACAGCCAGGAAACTCCTTTGGATTTGCCAGTTCATACATTGCCATGCACTATTACACCACTAACGATCTGATGCAGGAATATGACAGCACATCAGCAAAGCAGATTCCCATCCCCTCTGTTTAAAATCACAAGCCAGAGAATCTGGAGGGAATGGTTTCCCAAAACTGAATAAGCCTTTAAAAGATTTTGAGGTCAGTGGCAAAGCAAAATTTGAAGAGTCCACTGAAGAGTTGATCATTTAGATTTTCCTTTGTCTGAGATATTAGTATCCAGATTTGCCTCATGGTTTCTCGACATTTTAAGATTTTATGTAAAAATGTATTTCAATTTTTACTCTGATGGGTGTCCCTATCTTTTGTACTAAAACTACTAAGAAAATGCCAGGAACAATTCTACCGATGACGACCCTTTGTGTCAGTATTATGGGTCTTTGGATATGTATTGGCCACATTTTTTAAAGGTATTTTAAAAAATGATCTTTCTGAAGTGTTATTTTTATAAAAAGTATAGAATTTGAGACTTTGAAGTACCGAAATAGAAAACAGTATACTTTTTTTGATGGCAAGTTGATTTAAATAAAAAACTTACTGTTAAAGCAGAAAATAGAAATGTGTTACCTGTACCTCTGTCCTTATCAAAAGTTCTCACCCAGTGTGAGGCACTCCCCTTAATAACACAGAGTTGTGATTCTTGTCACTTCTTACTATATACATTGTTGGTTTTTGTCAGTTGGGTAGCTAGTTTTACAAAATGTTTTTGGTAGTTACCAGTTAATTGCTGTTCCAGAAGGACCTTAACCAAGAATCATACATAGTTGAGGACTGCAGTACAGCATGAGGCACTGTTCTCAGAGAACAGACGTGGTGTGTTTCTGCAGTTTGTCTGTGGAAGGCAGTGCACACATCTCTTTTACATTTAACACTAGCTACCCTTATTTAACAAGGCACAGAGATACAGTTGTGGGGATAGATGTAGGTTTTCCTTCTGTATAAGTAGAATTTAGTAGATAGCCACCCAACAGTGTTCACATAGATATTCAGAAATAAACTAATTTAAATATTGCTATGGAAAAATTTCAAGGTGATATATTAATATTTTCAGATGGAGGTTTTTAGGTTTTGGCTCTTTTTTCCCTTATTCTGTTTTTATGGGGCTGGAGATTGAGCCTAGGTCCTTGTGCATGTTAGGCAACCAGTCTATCACTGAACTACATCCCTAGCTCTAAACTAATTGTTTTATATTCTCATTAACCTTAAACTAGAAATGAGCAACAATGTTATTCTTACACCTGAAACTAATTTTACTAGGTACTCTAATTACTAGGAGAACAACTGTGAAATCATATTTTTAATGTAAAAACATTTTGGTTATGCAGTTAGGATTTGAATTCACTAGAATTTTGGAAAACTATTAGACACAAAATAGAGTATCTTCACAAACTATTATATCCAACTATTATTCTCAAAGCTCATAAGTGCAAGGAACAGAAGTCACTCAGCTCAGAGCATCCTCCCCCAGGCTGTCCTCACACTCCAAGCTCACAGGAGATGCTGAGAGATGGCTCATTAGCCAGAACTAGCCAAGCCTCCTACAGCCACTATACTTTCCAGTGCTCACCAGTCAGGTCTGTTTTGGAGAATTAAGTGTGAGGACAGTTTTCAAATTCACCTTCTAGGACTGGTCTGCCTAGTTCCCTCCTCCTCTCCCCACTCCCTTGTGTCTCCCTTTCTTTTTCTTGCTACTAAGTTTTATAGCATATCCACTCTCCCTTATGTTAGTGACTGGATGGATAGTCTTTTGGAAATCACTTTTACCTGTTTCAACTGTATTTGTATCAATTCAACACAATGTGGTTCTCACTAATATTCCTATGAGACAGATTCAGTACAGACCTTTCCTCAACAAACAGTTAAGACATCTAAGACCCTCTCCCAAAATCATCTGGAGAATTCTGGCAAATAACCAATTAGATTTCTTCTTCTTTTCTTTCTTTCTTTCTTTTTTTTTTTTTTTTTTTTTAAGACAGGGTTTCTTTGTGTAGCCCTGATGATCCTGGAACTTGCTCTTTAGACCAGACTGGCCTGAACTCGGAGCTCCTCCTGCCTCTGCCTCCTACGTTAAAGACGTGTGCCACCACCACCCAGCACCAACTAAGCTTTTGTCTTAATTGAAAACTTAATATTTAGTCCAATAAAGCAAGCAAATTTGTATCAATAACAAGATTATTCACACTTTTAAAGGTATATATTTCTGGGGCTTGGGAGATGGCTCAGAGGTTAGGGATCCAAGTTCAGTTCTCAGTACCCACACAGTGGCTCCTAGCCATCTGTAACCCCAGTTCTCTGAGATCCAGTGCCCTCTCCTGACCACCATGGGCACTGGACACATATGATGCACAGATATACATGCAGGCAAAACAATCATACACATAAAATTAAATTAAATCTTTAAAATATTTGAAAAATTACATTCATAAAAATGTATACATCTCTTTTGAGGGAACAGGCATTTAAAATGTGACTTAACAAAAGGTTATAAAAATTACTACTTGTAAATTTTTAAATGTTAGGTTTCCTGTGTGACCTTTTTGTTTGAAATTATTTGACAATCATGGGGCCCATTTTTGAGAAGTAAAAATCATAGAATAAAGAAAACAAAGCATGTACATGGAAAGTATTCAGTTTTCTTATGTTCATCAAGAAATTATTTAATTTGCATGAAATACATAATGGGCTATATTCTTGGCTCCCCTCTTTAAATAGAGAGATGAACCTTGTTTCTTCATAAGCTGCATATGTCTGTCTATACCAGTATAATGATCATATTGTTATAAATAAACATATATAACTTGTCTCCTCATAAGGGCTAAAATATTATAAATCAAAGTAATTGGAATTCAGTTGAATATGATTAATTTGCAGAGTACATTAATTTTTCTCTTGATGCTTACTGTGTGCAAATTATATATCTCTAAAATATTTTATAATCAGTGTTCTGATGTTAACCATTAGGCCAAATTTCTATTTCTGGTGTTTGTCTTAATGAAATTTTAAAATAAGGTTGGAAAATAAAAATACTGCAAATCCTAACTTTGAGTTTTTGTTTGTTTTCTTGTTCCACTTTTTTTTTACAGGATTTTTACTGTATAGGGTAGGCTTAAACTCATTCTGCTCCTGCTTCTCTTATGATTTATTTTGTGGGGAGGGGCACCCCTGAGGGTATCCTGGGCATGCAGGGAAACATACTGGGCAGATGGAGTGGCAGGATGAGCAGATGCATGTCATGCAGGAATGGCGGCAGCAGCCAGTAATTCACAACCCAGATGCTGCATCAACATGGAGAGTTTATTATATAATAGAGAGATGAAGAGAAAAATAGGAGAGAGAGAGAGAGAGAGAGAGAGAGAGAAGGAGAAAGGAGCGTGCACACCTTGTGGGATGAAAAGCAGAAGAGAGAGAGAGAGAGGAAGGGGCAGAGTTTTTCCTTAGAATGAGGCTTTTACATCAGGATGCAGGGCAGCACCAAGGGGTGGGATTTCAAGGGGCAGGTCAGAATATTCCTCTGTTTTGATTATCATGAAAAGAGGTGAGTTATGAGAGTAAGTAGACAGGGTGCTGAATTCTCCAGGATACTTCAAGCTGACAAGGGGCAAAGTGGGGAGGGGGAACCAGGAGTTGCACATGGCTGAAGATCTCAGGAACGTTCCTTGAGGGAGCTGAGGAGGCAGGTTACAGCAGTGGTGTTCTAGGAGCTTGGGGGGGGGGGGGGTATGGCATGCCAAATCAGGAGTATAGAAGCCATGGCATCTGCTGTTTCTCTAGAAGTCAAGTGAGAACAATGAATCTGCAAAATATGCTTGAAAAATAGATGGGGTCAGAAATGGGCTCTGGAGATGGGCTCACTTTTTAATAATAATTGAAACAGAGGAATGTTAATATTCTGACCCGCCCCTTGAACTCCCACCCCTTGGTGCTGCCCTGCACCTGACGTAAAAGCCTCATTCTAAGAGAAACTCCTCCCCTTCCTCTCTCTCTCTTCCCTTTTCCTCCCATGAGGTGTGCACCCTTCGGCCCCTCTCTCCTTCTCTCTCTCTCCCTTTCTTCTTCTCCTCCTCCTCCCCCCCCCTCCTCCTCCCCCTCCTCCTCCTCCTCCTCCTCCTCCTCCTCCTCCTTCTTCTTCTTCTTCTTCATCTTCTCTTTTTCTCTCTGTCTCTGTCTTTCCTATCTCTCTATTATAAACTCTCCATGTGGATGCAGCATCTGGGTTGTGAATTACTGGCTCTTGCCGCCATTCCTGCATGGCATGCATCTGCCCAGCATGTTTTCTTGCATGCATGGGATATACCCTTGTAGGTCCTCCCTTGCATAATAATTCCTAACAGCATCTTCATCACTGAAATTACAGGTGTATGCTAGCACACTCTGCTGAAAATCAAGTTTCAATATGGTGTCCTGTCAAGTCTTTCACTGTGTAGCATAAACTGGCCTCAAACTTATAAATCTTGTCTCAACCTCCTAAGTGCTGTGATTGCAGGTATGCATGTAGTGATTCAAATAAAAATGTCCTCCATCAGGTCATAGGGAGTGGCAGTACTAGGAGGTGTGGCCTTGTTGTAGTGAGTGTAACCTTGTTAGAGGAAGTATGTCACTAGGGTTAGGCTTTGATGTTTCAAGCCAGTTCTAGTCTCTTCCTGCTGCTTGTTGATCTGAATGTAGAACTCTCAGCTATCTCTCCAGCACCATGTCTGTCTATATGCCACTTTGCTTCCCACTCTGATGGCAATAAGTAATAAGCCCCAATTAAATGTTTTCCTTTATAAGAGTTACCATGGGCCGGGCGGTGGTGGCGCACGCCTTTAATCCCAGCACTCGGGAGGCAGAGCCAGGTGATTCTCTGTGAGTTCGAGGCCAGCCTGAGCTACCAAGTGAGTTCCAGGAAAGGCGCAAAGCTACACAGAGAAACCCTGTCTTGGAGAAAAAAAAAAAAAAAAGAGTTACCATGGTTATGGTGTCTCTGCTCTTTCTCTTTCTCTCTCTGTCTCCCTCTCTCTCTCCCCCTTATATATGTGTGTATTGAGCACTGGGTATTTAACCTAGGAACTTGCACATACTAGACAAGTGCTCTACCACTTAGATTCTCTTATACTTCTGTCCAGTCACTTCAAAACCATTAGAGTGTAACAGTGGTCACTTTTGCACAGTGAATTTATTCAGCCTTAGATAAAAATTATCTTTGAGGAATAAAATAATGTGTTTGCCCACAGTTTGGAGCATGTATGGTCATACTAAAAATAATTAACCCTACAATATTATTTCCTAGACTGTTTCTCAGCAGGGTTGGGGATGTTTAAACCTAGTTCTTCATGCATGCTGGACATGCTACCATTGGCCTACACCCCCAGCCCTCTATTATTACATATCATCTCGTGTGTGTGTGTGTGTGTGTGTGTGTGTGTGTGTGTGTGGCACAAAGTATGTGTAGAAGTTGTCTCTCCTCCCACCAATGGATCTCAGGGGTCAAACTCAGGTACTCATAAAACAGTAAGTGACTTTACCCTCTGATTCCAGTCTCTCTTTTCATTTTTTGAGATGGTCTCACTAAGTTTCTCAGGCTGGCCTTGAATTTACCTTATATCTTGGGAATATCTTGAACTGATCTTCCTACGCTGCTCTCCTGATGTACCTATGACATAGACCTTCACTACCAAGCTTAGCTTAACAACCTCTTTAAAATGAGATTAACTTGGAACAAATACAGAGGTTTTTTTTTAGAACTTTTAGTTTATCAATCAAGGTTTTATCTAATGTAAATAGTGAAAGTTTAGTAAGAAAAGACTAGACATCTACAAAGTCATCTATTGTTAGGGCTGTATGACAAGTTACAAGAAAGATTCCACAGCAAGAATTGGTATTAGTTACTTTTCTCTTTATACAGTCCAGGACTCAGCTAATGGAATCATGCTGCCCACATTTAGGGTTGGTCTTCCTACCTCACATTCTCACAAACCTGTCTTTTTGGTGACTTTGATCCCATCAAGTTAACAACCAATATTCAGCTGGGTCACCAAGCTATTACGGCTGTTACCTCCACAACAAGCCCTCTCGACACCTATACAGCAAGTGGTTGTCCACAGAAATACCACCTTCTTGGTTGTCCATATTTGTGGTATTTCTGTGGACAGAGTGGATTAGAAGTCATAGTCCATTCTGAAACTCCTTTCAGTGTACTGTTGGTTTTTTTTAATAACTTACTTAGTTTTATGAGCATTGATTGGTGTTTTGCTTGCATGTCTGTGTGAGGGTGTCAGATCCTCTGGGATTGGATTTATGAACAGTTGTAATCTGCCAGGTGGGTGATGGGAATTAAACCTGGGTCCACTGGAAAAGTAGGCAATGTTCTTGACCACTCAGCCATCTCTCCAGCCCTCAGCATACCTTTTTAGCATTACTCCATTCTCGACCTTCCCCTCTAGTCACGCTTATAAGAAGATGAATTTGTGGTCTGGAGAGATGGTTCAGCCATTAATGGCTCACAACCTAAATGTCAAGAAGATGCAATTTGGATTCTGCTAATGAAATACAGGTCCAGATTTTTCTACAGCAGTATTTTTGTGTCCAGTCACTTGCTGTATAGATTTTAAGAGGGCTTGCTACTTCCAAATAACAGCAACACTAGCACCATCATCCTCCCTCTTAAGATAATACAGCCTCTCACTTAAAGACTTATTTTCTGGGGCTGGGGATATAGCTCAGTGGTATAGCCCTTGATTGTCATGTGCAGGATATTGGACTTGGCACCTACACACATACACACACACACACACACACACACACACACACACACACACTTTCCTAAGGGATGATGCAGAGTCATATAAAGTAGTATTCTCAATGATATTCATTACTCTTCTAATTTAGTTCCTAATTTATATATTTATGGCATAAGAGCTAAGGTATAAATTCACCCCAAGGAATGTATTTTACAAAAGTAGCAAGGAAAATAGAGAGGGCAAACATAGCTTCATAAAGAAGATAAAGAAAAAAGCATGGACCCTTGGCATAGCCATATCTGAATGGAATGGCAGAAGTCATGAAGCCAGGACAGCTGCTTGACAAAGATCCATCAAAGCTGAGCCACATGATGGCTGCCATGCTGCCTTTGTTTTTCATCTCCACCTGTTGCATACTTGGGGCACTTTTAATATTTATACAATTTGGAGATATTGGATTGATGGAAAAATTCTTATGAATCATTCATGCCTTCTCCCAGGAATGCTGCTTCTAAGCTTACTCAGAAAAGTCCTGAACATACTATTCCTCCCGACTTGGAGGGAGATATCCTTTTCTATTTGAAGGTCTTCCTTATATCTTGAAGGCTGTGACACATAAAGAAGCCAGAAGTCTTGGTCTGGAGAGATGGCTCAGAGGTTAAGAGCACTGACTGCTCTTCCAGAGGTCCTGAGTTCAATTTCCAGCACCCACATGATGGCTCACAACCATCTGCAATGAGATCTAGCACCCTCTTCTTAAATAAATCTAAAAAAAAAAAGAAGAAGAAACCAGAGGTCTCTTCATGAAGCTATGAGACATTTTTTCCATTAATGAGGCATTTAATTATTCTGATATTCTCTTCTATTAAGCATTTTAACATTAACATTGTTAAGTTGTGTTGACAAAACAGCACACATTGGGAGTACATCATTTAACTTAGGTCTTATACTCAGTAGGCAGACACATGAGAATCATGAATACAATTGTATCTTTCACTAATTTCTACTATCCAAGCAAGGCTGGATAACAAATAACATTTCGAGGGAATTTGTGAAAAAATATGAAAAATAAAACCAATAATAAAAACCTACCCCCTTTCACAGACACAAAGACTTGAAAATATGATCACATAGTGCCTAATATTTATATAAAAATGTACCACGGTTGGGGATTTAGCTCAGTGGTAGAGCGCTTGCCTAGCAAGCTCAAGGCCCTAGGTTCCATCCTCAGCTTTAAAAAAAAAAAAAGAAAAAAGCTTATTTTGGGCCGGAGAGATGGCTCAGAGGTTAAGAGCACTGACTGCTCTTCCAGAGGTCCTGAGATCAATTCCCAGCAACCACATGGTGGCTCACAACCATCTGTAATGGATCTGGCACCCTCTTCTGTATACATATAAATAAATAAATTTTTTAAAAAGGGGTTGGGGATTTAGCTCAGTGGTAGAGCGCTTGACTGGCAAGCACAAGGCCCTGGGTTCGATCCTCAACTTAAAAAAAGAAAAAGAAAAATGTACCACTTAGTTGATAGCCACCCAATTCTATACATTGCAGCAGAAAAATACCTATCACTAAGTAAAAGCACAATAGATGAACAAAACCCACAGAAGGACTGAAAAAAAAAAAACACAAAATAAACTTCACTAAATGGATTTGCCACACATATAGCACACTTTAATGACTGACTCAAATGTTTCAAAATAGAAACCACAATGCAGTGATCTCTTCCATCAGTCTTGAGTGAATATGGAAAGTAATTTACTTCCTTCTAGGCTATAATGAAAAATAAATGAAACCTGATTTTTTTTTCTTAAATCTGAAGACAACTCTCATGTCTAAAGTCTTTACCAAGTCATTTACATGAATAGGCTTGTCTCTTGTATGAGTTTGTCCCTGTTTCCTGACTTCAAAATGATATAAGTTGGGGCTTATTTTGGGCCGGAGAGATGGCTCAGAGGTTAAGAACACTGGTTGTTCTTCCAGAGGTCGTAAGTTCAATTCCCAGCAACCACATGGTAGCTCACAGCCATCTGTAATGATATCTGGCGCCCTCTTCTGACCCGAAGGTATACATGCAGGCAGAATACTGTATACATAATAAAATAAATCTTAAAAAAAGAAAAAAGAAAGAAAGAAACTCTGTCTCAGAAAACAATGATAGAAATAGGCTTTAAAATATTGATGGCACTAGAGACATGGCTAGGCAGTTTAAAAAATGTTCACATTTTGACAACTTCCTGTATTTCCTGCTGCAAAATCCAAGGACCTAACTTATTAAGAACCAGATTCACAATCACACACCAAAACAAACACACAGTGACATTATATAATTACAATTAAAACAACTCTTTAAACAATTTTTCATGGAAGTTTTTTCTCTTGTAAGCATTAAATTCTGTAACAGGTGTTAAGGCATCTAAAGGCTTACATGGTTTTTCTTAATCATGAATTGGTTCATGAAACAGAAAACTAGCATGTAGGCTTGTGGTCAGAGAAATCAATCCTTCTAAGTTGGTGGTATCATTTGGGAATATTTAGGAAATGATGCCCTGCTGAAGGAAATATGTCATTGGCTCTGAGAATTTACAATCACACACCATTTCCAGTTCCCACTCTCCACTTGATGCTGCAGGTTAAGGGTGTGAATTCTTAGCTTCCTGCTTTAGCTGCCTTGTCCTGCCTCTTTCATTGTGATGCTGTATCAGTCTGGACCCAAGAGCCAAATTAAACTCTTTTTTTGTTTTTGTTTTGTTTTGTTTTGTTTTGTTTTGTTTTGTTTTGTTTTTCAAGACAAGGATTCTCTGTGTAGCTTTGTGCCTTTCCTGGATCTCACTGTATAGACCAGGCTGACCTCAAACTCAGAGATCCACCTGCCTCTGTCTCCTGAGTGCTGGGATTAAAGGCATGCACCACCACCACCACCACCACCACCCAGCCAAATTAAACTCTTTTATAAATTGACCTAGACATTATATCACAACAGAAAAGGAACTAATACAAATACATAAAGTTTTACACCTGAATTAGTTATTTCATGCAATTGAAGAATAGTATAAAATCTAAAAGGATTACGTTATTGTTTAAATTCACAGTGCAATATTACAGCTCTGTAGGGAAATGGCTTAGAAGTCAGGCTATAGCTACAGCTGTAAAGGGAAGGCATCCTGGATATCTGTAGCTGTGAGGAGAAAGGAATCTTGACCATCAGTAAGTAAAGCTGTACTTGAAGCTGTGTTCCAGTGAGGGATGATACCCCACAGGATGTAGCAATCCTTCTTCTCTCTGAGAGAGAGTCGTTGTGGCTGGATTCCTCTTCACTCCCCTAATGAAGTTTCCCAGGAGAAAATGAAGTCCATTGCTTCTCTGCTGCAGTCCACTAGGGAGTTTCTGATCCATTCCAACAAAACAAGGTCTTCACTAAAATTCATACAAGACATTTATTTGGGAGGGAGAAATCCAGGAGAGAGTCTGCCTCTGACAAGATGGAAAAGGGCAGCAGCACACTGAACAGGCATAGGGCTTATATGCTGCTTCTTAGGGGTAGAGTTTTTCTAAGGAGAAGAGTTTCAGGGTGGGCATTGGTCAGATTTCAATCCCTGAGTTTGAACAAGCTCAGAGATCAGCTGGATTTCATGTTCCGGGATTGGTTGGATTTGGGCTTAGTCAGTCAAAGGTAGAGTGTGCTTTGGCTCTGGATTCAGGGACAAAGTGTATTGCTTTCACTGGCCCCTATTAACATTGTGGGTCTTGTTTGAGAGTCAGTGTGTTTCCCTAACTGGTTCTGGATTCAGAGACAAAGTGTGTTCTTTTGACTCTGGTTTCAGGGTCAGGGTGTGTTTTTCTCTCTGATTTCATGGCCAAAGGGTGCATCTTTCACTAGCTGTGTTTTCAGTGTCAGAGTGTTTTTGTTTTTTGGTTTTTTTGTTTTGTTTTTTTTTTTTCTTCGAGACAGGGTTTCTCTGTGTAGGTTTGCACCTTTCCTGGAACTCACTTGGTAGCCCAGGCTGGCCTTGAACTCACAGAGATCCGCCTGGCTTTGCCTCTCAAGTGCTAGGATTAAAGGCGTGTGCCGTGCCGCCACCACCCAGCCAGAATGTGTTTTTGTAGCTGGCACTTTCACTCTATACATAAACCTTCATAAATTAATTTTTTCCATGAGTTTGCTAATGCAAACAATACAAAAACGGACATCATAATGCTTGAACAGTTTGTAGACACTGTCAAATATTTTTCTATAGAATACATACTTTTGTGTCAATATAAGTGTTTAGCAAAAGGTCTTACCAAGTACTTTATAATAAGAAGCCCTCGCCGGGCGGAGGTGGTGCACACCTTTAATCACAGCACTCGGGAGGCAGAGGCAGGTGGATCTCTGTGAGTTCAAGGCCAGCCTGGTCTACAAAGTGAGTTCCAGGAAAAGCGCAAAACTACACAGAGAAACCTTGTCTCGGGAAAAAAAAAAAAAAAAAAAAAAAAGAAGCCCTCTTCTTAGATAGTCAAAGATTATTATAGTATAAAGAGGCTTTAATATATTGATAGCACAAAAAAAGGTTTACCCCTGAATAAAGTGCAAAACTTACCACACTGACAATATTTATAAGGTTTCTCTAACAGTGTGATTTTTTTTTTCTCATGATTTTGAAGATTACATCCATGGAGTTTCTTTCCAGTCTGTGTTCTTTTATGCATTTGAAGATGACTGTGATACACAAAGGGTTTATTACACTAATTACATTCATAGGGTTTCTCTCTAGTATGTATTCTTTTATGCTTTTGCAGGCTACTTTGACATGCAAAGGCTTTACCACATTGATTACATTCATAGGGTTTCTCTCCAGAATATGTTCTTTTATGCCTTTGAAGATGATTGTGTCATGCACAGATTTTACCACAATGATTGCATTCATAGAGTTTCTCTCCAGTACATATTCTTTTATGCACTTGAAGTTTATTGTGACATGCAAAGACTTTACCACAATGATTACATTCATAGGGTTTCTCTCCAGTATGTTTTCTTTTATGTATTTGAAGTGTGTTGTGATGGGCAAAGGCTTTACCACATTGAGTATATAGAGAGTGTTTCTTTCCGGTTTGACTTCTTTCATGCCTGAAATTGAGGCATATGGTTTTGTAAGAATTTAGTAATTATCAATGCAGTTTAAGCTGTACTCATTCAAACTTTTCCTTTTGTTTAAAACTTCCAGGACACATTACAATTTCTTGGCAGGTACATTTTTTATCAGCTTGCATATGAAAACTGCCTTTCATGTCTTTTAGAACTTTGACAATGTTCTTCAATATTATGGTCTTCCCAACTGTATCCTATAGTAGTGAGGTTTCTGTAGGTCTCCAGCACCACATCTTTGTAGATATTTTTCTGGGAAGGATCCAGCAAAGTCCACTCTTCCCAAGTGAAGTTGACATGCACATCATCATAGGTTACTGCATTCATATTGTGGTTTTCCAGCTTGGCCACATTCTCCATTCAACTACCTGAAGCAATACTCTCAGCACAGCAAACAAAACTACTGGTGACAGATTCTCTTCAAAGCCAATCCTCAAGACATTCTTGAAACACCTGTCCCTGAACTTACTCACAAACAAAATAATCAAAACAAAGTAAACTTTAAAAGGTCAACAAGATTTGGTGGGCTAGACGAGTTGGCCCCAGTTCAGATTACAAGCCTCTTTCCACTGTGCACTCAGACAATTAAATGGCATGTAACTCTGCCCTACACAGAGACATACTGATGAGCAAAATATGGAGTGGAAAGATGATAAAAGTATGAGGTGTCAGGACTTCCCTCCCTTATCTCATGCAGAGCCATTATAATGTCATATGACCAAGGAACAACAGAATGCCAGGATTAGACATATAGACCAATTCTGTAAAGATATAAATGTGAACACTTTATTATGCCAAAATTTGAATAATAACTGCAGCAGCTTTAGCCTGAGGATTTTTCCTGGGCACTCTGACCACTAAGAGTTAATAACACACTGCTTGGGACATGGAAAAATGCCTGGGGTAGCTTAAAGATTTTGTTTTGGTTGAATATCCTTGAAGCAACCAAAGCTACTAGCCTGGGAACAGGCTGTCATATGCCTCAGATTCTCAAAAATTGGGTTATGGGGTTAATGAGTAAGAATGGTAACTGTTGGTGGGCGGTGGTGGTGCATGCCTTTAATCCCAGCACTGAGGCCAACCTGGGCTACAGAGTGAGTTCCAGGAAAGGTACAAAGCTACACAGAGAAACCCTGTCCCAAAAAACCAAACAAACAAACAAAAAGAATGGTAACTGTTTATTAATAATGTCAAAACTTGAGGAAAAAATTATTGGAAATGATAACTCTATTCTATCATAGTTTATTGTTGACGACTAAAAGATGAGCAAAGGGCAGGAGATCCCAGCTGGATCAAGAACAGAAAGGGAGAACGAGGAATAACAGACCATAATAAATGAAGACCACACGAGAACAGGAATAGGCAGAGTGCTGGAGAGGTCCCCAAAAGTCCACAATGATATATCCTCTATAGACTGCTGGCAATGGTCGAGAGAAAGCCTGAACTGACCTAGTCTGGTGATCAGATGGCTAAACACCCTAACAGTCGTGCTGGAATAACTGATGGAAGTGGATGCAGAGATCCTCAGCCAGGCCCCAGGTGGAGCTCCAGGTGTCCAACTGTTGAGAAAGAGGAGGGTCTGCAAGAACGTGAATTGATGAATCCAAGATTGGAAAAAGCACAGGGACAAATAGCCAAACGAATGGAAGCACATGAATTATGAACCAAAGGCTGTGGAGCCCTCAGCTGGATCAGGCCCTCTGGATAAGTGAGACAATTGAATAGCTTGATCTGCTTGGGAGGCACCCAGTCTGTGGGACCAGGATCTGTCCTTAGTGCATGAGCTGGCTGTTTGAAACCTTGGGCTTACACAGGGACACTTTGCTCAGTCTGGAAGGAGGTGACAGGACCTGCCTGTACTGAATCCACCAGGTTTAAATGAATCCCCAGGGGTGCCTTGATCCTAGAGGACATGGGAATGGAGGGGAGGGGCTGGAGGGAAGGTGGGGGTGGGGGCAGGATGGGGGAGGACAGGGGAACCCATGCTGTTGTATAAAATTTAAAACACATAATAATAAAGAAAAAAAAAAGATGAGCAAAGGAAATGAAACACATGTCCAAAAACAAAAATAATATGATCTATATTTTGGAACATCATGAATGTATCCCTGCTTAGTAAATTCTGTAGAAAGAAAGAAACACTCTGGCTGCTAGTCAGTCAGGATGCAAGATTCTCCCATGCCTTGGCTCACTTCCTTCCTCTGCCAACTCCTTACATCCTCTACAGGACCCATCCATCACCAGTGATAGCTTCCAGCAAGAAGTCTCAGTCCAGTCAAGGCTACATAGTGAGTTTAAAGCTAGCCAGTTTTATCAAAACAAAACAGAAGAAATGAACAAGTAAAGACTGAAACTCATAGCAACCTATATATGATGTGGTGGTTTGAATAAGAATAATTCCCATAGGCTCATATATTTGAATGCTTAGTCATCAGGTGGTGCTAATTGAGAAGGATTAGGAGGTGTGGCCTTGTTGAAGGAAGTGTAACACTGACAATGTTAGACAGGAAATCACTAGACATTGTTTAAGCGGAAGGTTTCAAAAGCACAAGCCACTCTAAGTGTTATGCTCTCTTTTCCTGCTACCTGAGGATCTGGATGTAGAACTCTTAGCTACTTCTCCAATACCATATCTGTCTGAATGCCACCATGCTCTCTGCTATAATAATGGACTAAACCTCTGAAACTATAAGTAAGCCCCCATTAAATGATTTCTTTTGTAAGAGTTGCCATGGTCATGGTGTATCTTTACAGAAATATAACAGTGACCAGGTCAGAAGTTTGTACCAGGGAGTGGTTCCTGTGACAGGCCTGACCATACTGCTTGTTCACAAAATATGGATTTGGGTTCTTTGGATTAGGAAGTAGTTGAATGATTAAGTGGGGCTGAATGAGCTGTACTAGTAGGAGCAGGAAGACAGTGGTGCCGAGAGAAACAGATTATGTTGTCCCAGCTCCATAGGATTCAGAGGACAATGTTAGTAAGTGGCCAAAAATTGTTCTCATGTATTTTTCAGAAAAATGTGGATGCTTTTTGTCCTTGTCAAAAAAAAAATCTGAGGCTAAATTGAAGAGTTTTAGGTTAATGGTGTTTGCAGAGACGATTTCAAGACAGCTTAGTATTGACTCTTTTGTGTGATCATTAGTGGTCATTCCTGCACAGATCTAAAATGAAAAGGAGTAAGCTGAGCAAAGAAAAATACAAAATGGATAGTTTAAGGAGAAAAGGAAGTATAGTGGGGCTAAATCCATTCCTCAAAGAGATAAAAATATTTTTTTTAAAGCCTGATAATAAATGGAATAAAGAGAGTGGTGTCCTTAGCCAAGACCCCATCCAGCTAAGCTTTCTTTTTTTAAAAAATTTTTTAAAGATTTGTTTGTTTGTTTGTTTGTTTGTTTGTTTATTTATTTATTTATTTATTTATTTATTTATGCAGTATTCTGTTTGCATGTATTGGCAGGCCAGAAGAGGGAGCCAGATTTCATAACAGATGGTTGTGAGCCACCATGTGGGTGCTGGGAATTGAACTCAGGACCTCTAGAACAGCTTGTGTTCTTAAGCTCTGAGCCATCTCTCCAGCTCCCCAGCTAAGCTTTCAACTTGTGAAAAGTAAATAAATAAATAAATAAATAAATAAATAAATAAATAAATAAATAAAAGCTTAACCATCAAAGAAAACTATCAACAGCAGAAAACTGATGGAAATGTAATTGAAGGAAGGGGCCAAGTTATAGCCCCAGCAAGCAGCAGAACTTGGTAGCTTTGGACATGTGGTCCTGGCTTTAGAGTTAAGGATACAATAAAGATGTGGTAGACTCTCTACGTGTGGCTAAAGAAAGCTGCTAACACCAGGCATGTGTCAGGGGTGTCCCTGCACAGGTGAGAGTGAAGTCTTGATTGCCATGGAAATCCCAAGATGTTTGAGATGCCAGAGTTGTAGGATATCTGCCAAGGAGAGCTACAGACCATGTGTGGAACCACACCAAGTGAGAGAAGTATGTTGCAGGCAACAAAGCTGAAAGGAGTCAGAGATCTGAAGAACCCTTTGACATCAGACATGGAGATTCAGAACTTGGAGTTTGTCCTTCTGGTTTTAGGTCTTGTTTTGGTCCAATATTTCCTCACTATGCTCCTTCCCACTGCATTTTAGCCTATCAGTGTATATTCTGTGCCATTGCATGTGGGAAACATGTGATCTGCATTTGCATTTTGATTTTACAGAAGTTTACAGTTAAGAGATTTCCTTGAGTCTTACAAGAGACTTTGAACCTTGGACTTTCCTTGTTATGGAAAATTTTGAAGTTGGACTGAGTGCATTTTTGTATTATGTTATAGCCACAAGTGCTATGGGGGCCAGGGAATGTAATGTGGTGGTCTGAATAAGAATACGGGAACACTGTGTCCCTTTTAGAGTTCTTTGGTTATGTTGATAGAAGACTCAGGAGGGAACTTAGCAATTTGTTAGAGTCAGAAAAATAGAAATAGATCAGGTAAGCTCAGAAGATGCTGAGAGGAAGGAGAAAAAGAAACATACACACTCCACACTAAACCACATCACACACATACACATTCACACATATACTACAAACACACACATATATCACACACACATACACACACATAATTTTTTCTTTTGAGACATGTTATATTATTTTAAGGTGTGTTATTTTTGTTTATGTTGCATTTGTCTAACTATGTGAAGCTGTGTTACTGTGTCTGTCTAAAAGTAGCTAGATAAGGGGCCAGCCACAATATTAAGACACACAGAAATAAGAAAAGGGAAAAGCCCAGAGGCAAGAAGTAGATGAGATAATTTAAGTTAAGGAAAGCTGGCAAGAAAAAAGTCAACAAATGATAAAAGGGCTGAGAAAGAAGTCAGAGAAACATCACCCTTTACAATAGTCACAAATAATATAAAATACCTTGAGATAACACTAACTAAACAAGTGAAGGACCTTTTTATAAGAACTTTAAATCTCTAAAGAAAGAAATTGAAGATGATATCAGAAAATGGAGGGATATCCCATGCTCATGGAGAGGTAAGATTAACATAGTAAAAATGGCAATCTTACCAACAGCAATCTACAGATTCAATGCAATCCCCATCAAAATCCCAACGTAATTCTTCGCAGACTTGGAAAGAAAAACACTCAACTTCATATGGAAAATGAAAAGACCCAGGATAGCTAAAAGAATCCTGTATGGTAAAGCAACCTCTGGAGGCATCACCATCCCTGATCTCAAACTCTACTATAGAGCTACAGTAATAAAAACAGCCTGGTACTGGTATAAAAACCGACATATGGACCAATGAAATCAAATTGAAGACCCTGACATTAATCCACAAACATATGAACACCTGATTTTTGACAAAGAAGCCAAAGCTATAAAATGGAAAAAAGAAAGTATCTTCAACAAATGGTGCTGGCATAACTGGATGTCAATATGTAAAAGATTACGAATAGATCCATATCTGTCACCATGCACAAAACTCAAGTCCAAGTGGATCAAAGACCTCAACATAAATCCTGTTACACTAAACTTAATAAAAGAGAAAGAAGGAAGTACTCTTGAATGCATTGGCACCAGAGATCACTTCCTAAATATAACACCAACAGCACAAACACTGAGCACAACAATTAATAAATGGAACCTCTTGAAACTGAGAAGCTTTTGCAGGGTAAAGATACAGTCAATAAGACAAAAAGACAGCCTACAGAATGGGAAAAGATCTTCACCAACCAACCCAACATCTGACAGAGGATTGATCTTAACAGTATATAAAGAATTCAAGAAATTAGACATCAAAATACTGAACAACCCGATTTTAAAAATGGGCTAAAGAGCTAAACAGAGAATTCACAAAACAAGAATCACAAATGGCTGAAAGGCATTTAAAGAAATGCTCAACATTTTTAATCATCAGAGAAATGAAAATCAAAATGACTCTGACATACCACCTTACACCTGTCAGAATGGCTATGATCAAAAACACTAATGACAGTCAATGTTGGAGAGATTACAGAGCAAAGGGAACACTACTCCACTGTTGGTGGGAATGCAAACTTGTACAACCCCTGTGGAAGTCAGTATGGCAGTTTCTCAGAAAATTGGGAATCGAACTACCTCAACACCCAGCCATACCACTCTTGGGCATGGAATGCTCAACCATACCACAAAGACACATGCTCAACTATGTTCATAGCAGTATTATTTGTAATAGTCAGAACCTGGAAACAACCTAGATGCCCTTCAACTGAAGAATGGATTAAGAAGATGTGGTACATATACACAATGGAGTACTACTCAGCAGAGAAAAACAATGACAGCATGAAATTTGCAGGCAAATGAATGGAACTAGAAAAAAATCATCTTGAATGAGGTAACCCAAACCCAGAAGGACAAACATGGTATGAACTCACTCATAAGTGGATTCTAGATAGAAAGCAAAGAACAATCAGACTGTAACCCACAGAACCATAAGACTATATATATGGCATGGAGGACCCTAAGATGACTGTTGTTTATAATAAGATTTGATTTTACTCAATTACTGAGCAACCCTCAATGAAACATTACACTATTAAGGTAAGAATTTATACTGTGTCAAGCCGATAATAGAAAAATGAATTAATTAATTAACCTAAAAAATAAAAAAGAAAAGAAAAATTTGAACTATTAAAAAAAAAACAAACAAATATATTTTGCTAAAGCAAAAAGGGGAAACTAGGGGCTCATCATTCCTCTCCACATTCTATTCTTTCCCTTGTATTATATATTTAAAATTTTTTTATTTCTTCAATTTTTTAAAATTTTTTATACAGATATTTGTGTTTCAATTTTACATATCAGCCATGGGTTCCCCTGTCCTCCCAATCCTGCCCCTGCCCCAGCACTTCCTCAAGCCTCCCCCCCCCATTCCCATCTCCTCCAGGGCAAAGACTAGCTCAACCTGGTAGATTCAGTACAGGCAAGTCCAGTCCCCTCCCTCCAGGTTGAGCAAAGTGTCCCCACATAAGCCCCAGGTTCCAAACAGCCAGCTCCCACTAAGGACAGGTCCCAGTCCCACTGCCTGGGTGTCCCCAAACAGTTCAAGCTATTCAATTGTCTCACTTATCCAGAGGGCCTGATCCAGTTGGGAGCTCCACAGCTTTTGGTTCATAATTCATGTGTTTCCATTAGTTTGGCTATTTGTCCCTGTGCTTTTTTCAATCTTGGTCTCAACAATTCTTGCTCATACAATCGCTCTTCTTTCTCGCCAATTGGACTCCTGGAGCTCCATCTGGGGCCTGGCCGAGGATCTCTGCATCCACTCCATCAGTTACAGGATGAGAGTTCTAGCACTACAGTTATGGTGTTTGGCCATAATTTTGTCTCTCCTTTGTGTATCAGACTGTGCTGGACAGTTTTATGTGAACTTGACACAAGACAAAGTCATCTAAGAGGGAGGAGCCTCAGTTGAGAAAATGCCTCCATAAGGTCAGGCTGTAGGAAAGACTATAGGGCATGCTCTTAATTAGTGGTTGATGGAAGAGGGCCCAGCCATTGTGGGTAGTACCATCTTTGGGCTGGTGGTCTTAGGTTCTACAAGAAAGAAGGCTGAGCAAGTCATGTGAAGCAAGCCAGTAAGTAGCACCCCATCCATGGCCTCTGCATCTGCTCCTGCCTCCAGGTTCCTGCTCTGTGTGAGTTCCTGTCCTGACTTCCTTCAATGATATGGATCTATTTGCAGCCTTCTACACATTGACATCCAGTTATGCCAGCACCATTTTTTGAAGATGCTTTCTTTTTTCCATTATACAGTTTGGGCTTCTTTGTCAAAAATTATATGTTCATAGGTGTGTGGGTTAATGTCAGGGCCTTCAATTCGATTCCATTGGTCCACATGTCGGTTTTTATGCCACTACCAAGCTGTTTTTATTATAGTAGCTCTATAGTAGAGCTTGAGGTCATGGATTGTGATTCCTCCAGAGGTTGTTTTATTGCACAGGATTCTTTTGGCTATCCTGGGTTTTTTGTTTTTCCATATGAAGTTGAGTATTATTCTTTCCAGGTCTCTGAAGAATTGTGTTGGTATTTTGATGGGGATTGTACTGAATCTGTAGATTACTTTTGGTAAGATTGCCATTTTTACTATGTTAATCCTGCCTATCCATGAGTATGGGAGATCTTTCCATTTTATGACATCTTCTTCAATTTTGTTCTTCAGGGACTTAAAGTTCTGTCATATAGGTCCTTCACTTGCTTAGTTAGAGTAACCCTACCCTATTTTATATCATTTGTGGGTATTGTAAAGGGTGATGTATCTCTGATTTCCTTCTCAGCCTGTTTGTCTATTGTATATAGGAGGGCTACTGATTTTTTTGAGTTGATCTTGTATCCTGCTATGTTGCTGAAGGAGTTTATAAGCTGTATCAGTTCCTTGGTTGAATTTTGGGGGTCACTCATGTATACTGTCATGTCATCTGCAAATAGGGAGAGCTTGACTTCTTCCTTTCCAATTTGTATCCCCTTAATCTCCTTATGTTGTCTTATAGCTCTGGCTAGAACTTCAAGTACTATATTGAATAAGTATGTGCAGAGGGGACAGCCTTCCCTTGTTCCTGATGTGAAACTTCATCGTGGTGGATCTTTCCTGTGATGAGTATATAATGTCCTTCAAGATCTCTTCCGATTGATTTTAGTTTGATGTCTATTTTTGCTGGATATTAGGATAGCTATACCTGCTTGCTTCTTATGACCATTTGATTGGAAAGTCTTTTCCAAGCCTTATATTCTGAAGTAGTGTCTATCTTTGAATTTGAGGTGTGTTTCTTGTATGCAGCAGAAAGATGGGTCCTGCTTTTCTATCCATTCTGTTAGTCTGTGTCTTTTTATAGGTGAGTTAAGCCCATAGATATTAATGGATATTAATGACCAGTGATTGTTCATTCCTGTTATTATTTTCTTTCTTTCTTTCTTTCTTTCTTTCTTTCTTTCTTTCTTTCTTTCTTTCTTTCTTCCTTCCTTCCTTCCTTCCTTCCTTTCTTTCTTTTTTTTTGTGGTAGTGTGTGTGTACTTCTTTGGGGTTTACTGCTGTGGTATTATCTATTGCCTGTGTTTTCAGGGGTGTATCTGACTTCCTTAGGTTGGAATTTTGCTTCCAGTGCTTTCTGTAGGGCTGGGCTTGTGGATAAGTATTGTTTAAATCTGGCTTTGTCTTGGAATGTCTTGTTCACTCCATCTATGATGATTGAAAGTTTTGCTAGGTATATTAGTCTAGGCTGGCATCCATGGTCTCTTAGTGTCTGCATTATATCTGTCCAGGTCCTTCTGGCTTCCAAAGTCTCCATTGAGAAATCAGGTGTTATTTTGATGGGTTTGCCTTTATAAGTCACTTGGCCTTTTTCCTTTGCTGCTCTTAATATTCTTTCTTTATTCTGTACATTTAGAAAGAAGAAGAAGAAGAAGAAGAAGAAGAAGAAGAAGAAGAAGAAGAAGAAGAAGGAGGAGGAGGAGGAGGAGGAGGAGGAGGAGGAAGAGGAGGAGAAGAAGAAGAAGAAGAAGAAGAAGAAGAAGAAGAAGAAGAAGAAGAAGAAGAAGAAAGAAGAAGAAGAAAAAGAAAAAGAAGAAGAAGGGGTCAAGATTATGATGGGGCAACCCACAGAGACAGCTGACTGGTGCTAGTTGGAGCTCACTGACTCTGGACTCACAGCTCAGGAATCTGTATGGGACCGAACTAGGCCCGATGAATGTGGGTGATAATTGTGTGGCTTGATCTGTTTGTGGGATCCGTGGCAGCAGGACCAGGACTTAACCCAGGTGCATGAAATGGCTTTTTGGAGGCCATTCCCTGAGGTGGGATACCTTGCTCAGCCTTGATACAATGGGGAGGGGCTAGGCTCTCCTTCAACTTGGTATGCCAGACTTTTTGACTGCCATGGGAGGCCTTACCCACTCTGAGGAGTGGATGGGGGCAGAATGGGAGGGAGGTGAGGAGGTGGGAGAAGGGGAGGGAGGGGGAACTGGGGTTGGTATGTAAAATGAAAGAAAATTTTAATAAATAAATATATTTTAAAAAAAGAAACAAGCCAAGCTAAGGCCAGGCATTCATAAGTAAGAAAAAGCCTCTGTGTATGTATGTGGGTGATGAGTGGAGGACCCCCCAAAAGAGCAAAAGAATAAAAAAAACTACTGTCAACATTTTGTTGTTCCAATGTGGGACTGTATTTTTATGTAGGGCTTAAGAAAGCTGAGGAAAGGGCTGGAGAGTTGGCTCAGAGGTTAAGAGTACTGACTGCTCTTCCAGAGGTCCTGAGTTCAATTCCCAGCACCCACATGGTGGCTCACAACCATCTGTAATGAGATCTGGCACCCTCTTCTGTGTACATAATAAATAAATAAATCTTAAAAAAAAAAGAAAGCTGAGGAAAAAACAAAAAGAAGATATAGCTCCTTTAAGAGTTTCTGCCTACTGACAAGCCTGTGTGTTAAGTAGGAGCAAAAAACTAATTAAAAACATCTGCTACAGTGCAAGCATCAGCATTCTAGAGCTTTAGGAAGGTTGAATGCAGGTCCTGGTCAGAAAAAACTCTGACTAGCCTTGAGTTTTACACTTGATTTTCAAGTGTGCAGCCAGCTGAGGGAGGCATGCAGAGGGTACAGATGTAGGTTAGCAGTTTAAGAGTTTGCTTATATGGTCAAAAAATGCTGAAGACATGCAATAAAAGAGGTCCCGATGGAAAAGCCTCCAAACAGGTTACAGTGTGTTTAACAATGTACATAGGCTTAAGAAAAAAAAGAGTATATCCATAGAAAGAAATGAATAGTTTAAAAATAATAATAAAGTCTTCAAAGAGAGACTAAAAATAATATAAAAGAAAAAAGCCATGTAAGATGAGAAATCCACAGGGAATCTGGATCCTGTGTTGATTTTGAATTTTTTGATTTTTTGAAAAGCAAACAACAGCTTCAAAGAGACCTGGAATTGAAAGAGGAACTGTTGAAATAAATCAGCCTATATACTTTAGGAATTCCTTAACTTTTTAAAAGTCAAAAAATATATTTGTTAAATGGAAATAAAAAATGTCTTGGAGTTTTGTTCCCACAGGAGATGAGAGGCTGTGGATTCCTGCAGGGTTAATATGGATCAGGTTTGATCAGATGTGACCTCTTGAAATGTGACAGGTATATCTATCAGCAAAGGTTACTGCTGGTCTTTCCAGGACTTGGCCATTATGTCAAATTTTCTAAGGGACCCTAAAGATGCTTCATGCAGATAACAGGAAGCAGTCTGGAGAATACTATACCCACATTCCCAAGAGATGAGGTGGGTTGCTATGGATATCACTCTGTATAAATAAAATGCTGTTTGGCCAGTGGGCAGGCAGGAAGTATATAGGCGGGACAAGAGAGAAGAGAATTCTGGGAAGTAGAAGGCTGGGTGGGGAGACACTGCCAGCCGCTGCCATGACAAGCAACATGTAAAGACACCACTAAGCCACAAGCCACGTGGCAAAATATAGATTAATAGAAATGAGTTAATTTATGATAGAAGAAGTAGATAACAAGAAGCCTGCCACAGCCATACAGTTTGTAAGCAATATAAGTTTCTGTGTATTTACTTGGTTGGTTTTGAGCGTCTATGGGCCTGGTGGGTGAGAGAGATTTGTTCTGACTGTGGGCCAGGCAGGAAAACTCTAACTACAAATGGCGACCAACGTGTTGGAAAGAGTTTCCACCTAAAACCTGACAAAAAAAGATTCTAAAACAGAGCTAAAAACAGCTTCCTAGTTGTCTCTCTCAAGTTACCGGTTTGCGCTACTATGGCGGGTTCCTGGTGTGTGCATCTTATCTGCAGTGTGGCAGGAATGAGGAGTCTACAAGTGGCACTTTACTCTGCTGCATGATGGATTTAGCCTTTGCTAGTTAAAAAAAAAGTTTCTGGGCTATGTACTGCTTTGATAGAACTGCTTCTGATAGTTGATGGTACACATGGCTCTAGACCCAGAGCCACCACCATGTTGGGAAGCTGAGGTGGGTGGAGCCAGCAGCCACAGTGGCATTTCAGTCTTACAAAGATGGATATTACACAGAGAATCTGGTTTATGTTGTCTTTGGGATTTTTAACTACAGAAAAAGATTTGATTGTAAAAGCTGTTGAGTTAAACAAATATGTAAATTTTAAAGGTATCTTGAATTCAAAATTTGGATATAAGGATATGTTGCTTTAGAAAAGAGTCTCTGCTTTTGTTTCCACAGAAAGCCAGAGGCTGTGGATTTGTTCCAGATTAAGATACATCACGTTTGATCAGCCAAGACCCCCTGAAAGGTCTCCGATGACACCATGGCCCAGATGATCCAACATCCAGAATGGTTTCAAGGCAACTGGCTCAGAGGTTCACCCTCACGGACTACTCCATAATCCTAAAATTTTCTTTGTGTCCCCATAAGATACAGCACCCCCATCCAGCAGGAAGTAGTAAGAGAAACTATGCCCACATTCCCAAAATTATCAAGCTGGCTTTGGAAATGGAATTGGCTCACTCCTTCTCTAAACCCATACATATTGGTAAAAGAAAAGGTTAAGAGATTCTTGTGTCCCAAATCAGAAGAGCCGTCTGGCGTGAGAGAGAGAAAAACCAATATTTTTATTTAAAACAGGTTGATTATAAATGCGATCTCTTTCTAAAGAAGAAAAGGTGATATGATATAGATATAATAGAATGAAAGGGTAGATTAAGGAACTTACTTCTAAAGAGCAACAACTTGTTTAAAATGTTTTACATTGGTATAAATTTTAGTCTATTGATACAAACTTAAAGTTAATTTTGTTATACTGTGTATATATTTCTACTCTTGTTTAAGGTATTATGTTTGTACAGCTCATTTAAAATTGTAATGGATAATTAAAAAATAGATTAATAATTTAGTCATCTATGATAATCATACTCATAGCCATGTTAGTTAAGTCTTCTAGGTATACACAGATATATTTCAGATAGATAGGTAATCTTCAAATACTTCAAAGACCTACAGAATATGGCATTTAAAATATTTTTAAAAATTTAGACTTTCTGGACAGTGAGACATGTCTGCTCCTGGCAGCACTGACTTGCTTGAAAGAGAAGGATGGGTATCCAAGACACTCCATTATGGAGTTTATCTTCTTCTTGGCAAAAATAGCCATTTGGGCAGGAAACTGTTCTTGCCTGGACTCCTTAAAAAAATATATCTACTGGACATGCAGGACCCATAAGAAGGTGACAACTAAACTTTGCTTGGCGAAATGGTCCTTCAGGTTCCGGCTTTGCAGAGGAAACTGCCAGACATTCTACAATACACTGAGAGAAGTGACCGAGAGACTCTAGCCCTGTGGGCTGAAGACAAATGCCCCAACTTTACAAAGGAACATTAGGTGACTGTCCAGGCTGCCAGCTGTCTCTGACTACCCTACAAGACTCCCAAAAGTTGCTTGCATCCTTCTCCTGGTTCTCAGGTAATATTATATCCTTCTGAGGTCTTTGATGTGGTTGAAGACTACATAGTGGGGTGGCAGATAGAGAGAATACATAGAAGGGAGAGGGTTGGGGATTTAGCTCAGTGGTAGAGTGCTTGCCTAGCAAACCTAAGGCCCTGGGTTTGATCCTCAGCTCAAAAAAAAGGGGGGGGGGTGAATCTGGCAGGAAAAGGAGAAGTGGCCAAATAAAGAAGAGGACTTCAGGGGCCAGATATATAGCTATGGAGTAAGATTAAGATACACAGAAGAAAATGGGAAAGCCCAGAGGCAAGAAGTAGATGGGATAATTTAAGTTAAGGAAAGCTGGCAAGAAACAAGCCAATCTAAGTCCAGGTATTCATAAATAAGAAAAAGCCATTATGTATTTATATGGGAGCTAAGTGGTGCCCCCCCCAAAAGGGCAAAAGAACAAAAACAAACAAAAACAGAGACAGGGTTTCATGTAGCCCAAGCTAGCCTCAAATTTACCATATAACCGAGGATACCAAATAACTGATGCAGTAACCATCCTGGCAGGAATGTCAATATTTGTCTCTCCTTTGTGTATCAGACTGTGCTGGACAGTTTTATGTGAACTTGACACAAGACAAAGTCATCTAAGAGGGAGGAGCCTCAGTTGAGAAAACGCCTCCATAAGGTCAGGCTGTAGGAAAGACTATAGGGCATGCTCTATAAGTGGTTGATGGAAGAGGGCCCAGCCATTGTGGGTAGTACCATCTTTGGGCTGGTGGTCTTAGGTTCTACAAGAAAGTAGGCTGAACAAGTCATGTGAAGCAAGCCAGTAAGTAGCACCCCATCCATGGCCTCTGCATCTGCTCCTGCCTCCAGGTTCCTGCTCTGTGTGAGTTCCTGTCCTGACTTCCTTCAATGATAAACAGTGATATAGAAGTGCAAGCCAAATAAATCCTTTCCTCCACAAGTTGCTTTGGTCATGGTGTTTCATCACAGCAATAGAAACCCTAACCAAAAGAGACCATTGAAATAATAGATATCAAGAAACTGGAATTTTCCCAGGAATCTCCTGCTAGGGGGAGAAAAAGGCTAGTGCCTTGGGGGCAGCTAGAGGGGAATTTGTATCCCTGATAAATATGTACAATTTGTCAGGCTACCTTGCATGAGAGACTGGAGCTGAAACAATTATGATGGGCAGGACCATATTTTGATTGTGACTACTTAGTTGTACATTCACCGTGCTTTCTATTGAAACCTAAACCTCATGCTTGGTTGGGTAAGGGATGAGTTCTAGACCTCTATACTCATTTTCTCAATGTGATTATACTGAGTAAACATTTTTCTGATTTTAACTATTATTTAATTGGCTTATTTGACATGTGCAGAAACAGATTGGTCATAGAAAATGACAGTTAATTGAAAACCAAATGTAGTTTTCTTACTTGAGCAGATTAACACAATCTCCAGGTATGTGGTATGTAGCTATTGGATATCGCCAGTGCTATTTTTCTCTATTTATCTGTCCACTAGTTTATATGACAACCAGAAGCCATTTGCTTTCAGCTGGCAAGGACTACAGTATACTTTCACTATTCTACCTTGAGTATATCAATTCTCCAGTTTTGTGCCATAACTAAGTTTGCAGGGATCTTGAGTAGTAAAAAGTATCGCAATGGCCCATTATATTGGTGATATTACATTGACTGGACCAAGTGAGCAGGAGGTAACCTAGACTTACTGGAAAAGCAGATGTAAATCATAAGATGGGATATAAACTTAACAATTGACTCTATGATGAAAATGCCATTCAGGATGTAACACTCTCATGTAGATAGCACCCCTGCCAAAACTAAAACAAAGACCTAATCCATACAAGTCCACATAGTTCTGAGAAAGTCTCAAAATGTAGTAACCTTGTATTCTGGCTTCTGTATTTCTGCTTTTGGGTAACTGTACTTGTTAACTATGTCAACCCAGAACATGGTTTTTGTGTTTAAAGGCTCACCCTGAGAAAGGCTCAGGGCTACACTGGGGTCCCAAAACCCAGTGTAGTCCCTGGCTGGCTAATAAAGACTTTCTATTGGCTTAAACCCATGTCCAAGCAGTTTCCTCTGATGAATACCTCACAAATTTCTGGAGGCCCCACTGAGATCCAGAGACCAGACCTTGAGACATCAAGGGTCTCAGAACCCCTTGGAACAAGGAAGAGTGCAGTGATCAGGGAACACCTAGGGGATATGCAACCTGAGATGTTCCCAGTTCCCAGGGACCCTTTTGTCAATCACTGCCAAACACTTCAGAGGGATCTGATACCTCAACCCCTAAAGAAAACAAATTAGAAAGTCACCTGGTCTGTCACCCCCAGAGGTGTGCATGGTTAAGGAACCTTCTGTTTGGACACAGAAGAGAGGTCATATGTGGCTGCTTATCCAGTGTCCAGGATCCATGTGAGATGTCACTGGATCCTTCTGTCTGTTCAGCTGTATGAATACATGCTGGCCACCTCTAGTTGTTTTTACTGTGTGTCTGTCTGGTTTTTGTCAGTTCTGTTTTCTGTATTGACTAGTGGTTTTTTCTGGTATGGAAACCTTTTGGCTTAAGACCTGTGTCCCATATTGTTAGAGAAAAAAAATCCCTTTGCTTCTACCAGGTCACCCAGAGAAACCCCCAAACTCTCTACTCTGGGAGCAGGAACACTTGCTTGTTTTGTTGCCTGACTCCTGCTCATCAGGGTCAGAGTTCGTCCTTATGTGGAAGTGGGGAGAAGCCAGCCTCTTATCCAGAGCTCCCTGTCATCTAAATGGAATGCACACAGGGAGGGGGAAATGGTTCCCCCAGGGAGCATTCCCTTGTCTCTACTCCATACCTGCTCTAAGCATCCCTAGGGAAGAGCAAAAGTTCCCCTGGGTGGAGCCCAAACTAAAGGAGAAAGTCTACTCCTTTCTCTTTCATGATTTATGTCACCTTTTAAACCAATGATCCATAAAACCCACCATTCTCTGAAAAAAGTAAAAAACTGTCCTGGACTGGGCAGGGTGATTGCTGCCAGGTAACACAGCCTGGACAGAACAGATTTTCCCTTCTATCCAACACTGAACAAGGAGACTTTAAGCAGTTTTCACTAGGTACTTTTAAGAAAGATTAATGACAGTCACTAAACAGATCTCCTTTGTTACCCAGTTGGCTCCAGATATTAAAAAATGTTGTAGCCAGGTGGTGGTGGCTCACCAGCACTCAGGAGGCAGAGGCAGGTGGATCTCTGTGAGTTCGAGGCCAGCCTGGTCTACAAAGCGAGTTCCAGGACAGCCTCCAAAGCTACAGAGAAACCCTATCTCAAAAAACAAAAAACAAAAAACAAAAACAAAAAGTTGTAAAAGTTAAAAAAAAATCTAAAGGTATAAACAAGTCCAAGTGGCTGGAGGTAGTTCAAAGGGTGTCTGATAACAGAGAACTGATTGAGACAAGAGGTTTTGCATCAGTGAAAAGCCACTGTTACCTTTTCTGATAATGGGACACAGACTTACAGATACCCAGAAAAATTCTTCCTCCAATCAAAAGATACAGTTGAACTATTCTCAGATTAACAACAAAGATTCCTTGGAATATGGAATCTTTGAAACCAACCCCATCTGTCTGGCCCAACATCAAGCCCCTATAATTGTTCAACTAAGCAGTTCAGCTACATCAGTCCAGATTAAACAATACCCAGTGACCCTGGAAACAAAAGAGAAAATTGCAGTCCATATTGCCTAGCTTGAAGAAACTGGCATCCTGGCCCTGCCAATCATCTGGAATATATCTCTCTTGCTTGTGAAGAAACTGGGACCTATGATCCTCATGAGTCTGATTCTTCCAGAAAAACAACTGTACACTATCTTGGACCTGAAAGGTATATTTTTCAGCTCCCATTAACAGAGGTGAGTCAATCATCTTTATTTTTATTTTATTTATTCATTTATTTATTATGATTAATCCACATGAGTCTATTAAATAACATAGTTTATTAAGATATACATTGAGGAAATATACTCATGAATACAGAATGGAGTAGACAGCAGAAGTCATCCTCTGATCTGTCTGTGAGTGAATCCAATGCACAGGCAGGAGCAGGGAGAAGGGGCATGTGACCCTTCTCCAACTCCTTATAAGAGGTCATGTACAACAGCAGGAAGCACTGCCTCCTTTGGGCCATATAGCCCAAGGTCATGGGCAGAGCAAATACCTCTTTTTGTCTGAATAAGAAGGTTCTAATCTTTTAATCTTTTTTTTTTTTTTTTTTTTTTTTTTTGAGACAGGGTTTCTCTGTGTAGCTTTGTGCCTTCCCTGGATCTTGCTCTGTAGACCAGGCTGGACTCAACTCACAGAGATCTGCCTGGCTCTGCCTTCCTAGTGCTGGGATTAAAGGCGTGTGCCGCCGCCGCCACCGCCGCCGCCACCGCCGCCGCCGCCGCCGCCGCCGCCGCCGCAACCTGGCAAAGGTTCTAATCTTAATGCAAACTATATGCAATAAGAATAATTATCAAGAATTGTCCAGGAAAAACAAAGGGTAATAACATAAACAAAAATACAACTACAACCAACAGAATAACATCAAACAAGAAAGACACGCTAAGTGTCCAGAACATGGGTAAATGGCAAATTACTGAGATTACTACAATAGCTGTCCTGACTTGAAAATTCTAACTCTAGTACTAATATGTTCTAGCTAAGATAAGAGAAGATTGTAACTGTAAGTATCTAGTCTTCAACTCCATCAAAGACCTGAGGAGAAACATAATAATACCTGAGATAATGGAAAATGCAAGCAAGCAATTTCCAAAATTCTTTCAAGAATAAACAAAGACATCAGGCAGCTTGGACAGTCACCTAAAGTTTCTCAGTATCATTGGAGCATCTAATTTGGTGACAGGCCTAGCATATCTGACAAACCATTTTCAGAAGCAGAAATTTTGAAAGACCATCTTACCCTTTCTTGGCAGAATTCAGTAGTTACTTTTCCTTGTGTCCCACTCATCCAGAAAAGACAGTATTTGTACTATCAGCAGTTGAGGCAAGGGCAGTTTTTTGCCCAGTAGGCCATTTTGTGCTAAGAAGACAAACTTACAAATGGAAATGTCTTAGAAGCCCAACATTCTCTTGGGATTAGATTGGTGCTACCAGGAGCAATCGTGTTTTATATCAACAGAATTCTAAGTTATCAAAACATTTAAATGCCATATTCTCTAGGTCTAAGAAGTGTTTGAAGATTACCTATCCATCTGACATATGTTTCTGTAAATCTGGAGAACCCAACTAACGTAACTATAGAAATGACAGGCATGAGTGACTATAGCTCAGTAAATCTTCTCTACTTAAATAACATTAACAAGATTAACAGTCTGTAAGCAAATGTACCATATAAGGACAATGACCTCAAAATTGTGACAATACACAAAATAGCTTAAACAGAGGTAGGAATGTATAGTGCAATCTGCAATATAGCACTGAGTGATGTTCCAAAGGACCTGGGTTCAATTCCCAGGCCATCTGAAAAAAAAAGAAAAAGGAAGCAAGAAGCAGGAAAGGAAACCTTGTGATCCTTCTCCAGCTTCTTATAAGAGTTCACAAACAAAGGCAGGAAGCACCACCTCCTTTCAGCTGTATAGCCCAAGGTCATGGGTAGAGCAAATACCACAACATTACTTATTTCTCTCTCTCTCTCTCTCTCTCTCTCTCTCTCTCTCTCTCTCTCTCTCTCTCTCTCTCTCTATGTGGGGATCTATCTATTTATTTTGTTCTTTTGAGATGGAGTTTCTTTATGTAGCCCTGGTGGTCCTGGAACTTACTTTGTAGACCTGGCCTCATACTTGCAGATATCCTCATGCTACTGTATTCTGAGTATTGGAATTTAAGTCATGAGCCACGACCACCCAGCCTCATTTTTGCTTTTTAAATGGAGAGACTCAGTGGGCAACATACCTAGACCTGTATTGAAGCCACTAAATACAGACTACCTGCCCTTCCATTAGAGGCTTCCTGGAAAAATAAATTATAAAAGGGCCACTAAGGGACTGCTGCCAGAGTTGCAGACTTGGGGCTACAAAAGGTCAGCTAAGAAAGCCCAGCCTTGTACATCAGAGGCTACCTATCTCGACTACCAGCTGAGGGGAGGCAAAAAGGAGCCTGTTTCAGAGTAAGTTTGCTGTCATCCTTCAGATCCTAACTCCAAAGACTAAGAGACAGGTTCAAGAGTTCCTAGGTGCAGCTGGATATTACTACCTGTGGATATCAGAGTTTGTGGAAATAGAAGGGCCTGTATACACTGACACAAAGTAGAGTAGCCCCTAATCTAGACTGAGCCCCTAATTTGGACTGAAACTAAACAAATGGCATCTGAGACTTTAAAAACAACTCTGGGAGGGAGAAGGAACTGCAATCAGGATGTAAAATACATAAAACAACAATAACAACAGCAAAACATTGTAAGATGAATTTGCTAAATGGTTTTATTAATAAAAAACCTGAAGCCAGATACTGGAGTGAAAGCTGAGAGATCAGAGGAATAGGACAAGCCACAGACAATCTCACCTCACCAGTCCTCAGCCTCCAGAGTGAGCCACTTCCTATATACTCATGCCTATATCATTTTTGTGCCTGCCATTTCACTTCCTCTCTCTGCCCAGTCTCATCACTTTCTGCCGAGGACAATTTTAAGAGCCATGCCATATTACCTGCCTGAGTTAAGTTTCTGTTGTCCAGTATTGAGCCACTAACCAGAAACTTTTGACATGCCTGGACAAGTCTTGAGTTATTAGAAAATAACTTAACATTTCCTTATCTTTCTGCTACAGTGACCATTAGTAACAATGTTTTGTGGTTAGGTTGCTTGGCAAGTCAAAAGTCCCCTGATCTTTTCCCAAAGAAAGTTTCCTGGTCTGCTTACTATAAAACCCACCAGAGAAAAATAAAATTTTGCAGCTTGATCAGAATACTGTCTTGCTGTCAATTCTTTGTGTCTCTTGTCCCTTTCATTCGCCATTCCCCCTTCTAGAGTCTTTGCTGAAGATCCCACTGGTCGGGACAACTGGCATGCAGCATGAGGCTCGAGAATGTGAAGGAGTGGTGAACATCGTCACACACCAAGGCAGGCCTGCCTAAGAGTTGGACCGCCATGGAAGAAGGCTCCAGGAGCAAAGGTCCGGTCAGTGATCGCCACGGAAATGCCCAGCCGTGAGACAGATCCAGAGGAATTTTAACGTGACGACACAAGGTAAGTTTACCATGGGACAAGCATTTAGTAAACAGGATTTGTTTATTTCGGGACTGAAACAGTCTCTCAAGACATGAGGAACTAGGGTTAAAAAGAAAGACTTAAAAAAATTTCTTGCCCATATTGGAGATGTCTGTCCTTGGTTTCCCCAAGAAGGAACCATAGATGAAAAATGCTGGAGATGGGTTGGTGACTGTTTAAATGATTTTTACCAGACCTTTGGTCCTGAAAAGGTCCCCATTCAAACTTTTTCCTATTGGAATTTAATTAATGATGTCTTCAAAACTTATAATCATTCCCCTGATTCAACAATTAATTAAGGAGGGAGAAAAAAAGCCTTAAAAGAGTCCTCCCATCCACCCTCTGTCTGTCATTATTAATATTCCTGAACCACCCATGTCTAAAATTGTTCCGGCTGCCCTGTCACCCCCCCCCCAAGGCCACCCTCCTCCCTGCTTTCCCTCACAGGATGTATACCCCTCCCTCAAAAATTTTGATGATGATTTAACTCCAGAGGAGGAAGCCTCCTTAGAGGGAGAAGCTGCCAAATATCATAATCCTGATTGGTCCCCACCCTCAAACATGCCCCCCACTAAACTTTCTCCTTTTAAACCCCCTCCCTACCAGTTTCCACCACACGGTGTGATGGCCTTCTTATCGCTCTTTTATGCGTCCGTTATTGAGGATGAGGAAACCTCTGCCCTCTTTCAAAGAGCCAAGAGCCTTCTCCTCACTGAGGTTTCTTTCCTCAAAGAGGTCCTCCAACAAAAGCGCGAACATCTTCAACTCATAAAAGAACTCCACGCTGTTGACAAAGAATTAACTACATTAGCCTTAAAATCCCAAGAAGACCTTAAAAATAGCCCAGGGAACACTAAAAACAGCCCAAAAAAGGTACCCACAAAAACAATGCTAAAGCTCCTCACTCTCTTTATGCCTTCCCAGTAACTGGTAGCCAGACTGCTAAGTAAGAGCCTGACTCCACTGCAGGAGTTACAAACTCATCATCCCCTGCTGTGGATATCACTCTGTATAAATAAAATGCTGATTGACCAGTAGCAGGCAGGAAGTATAGGCGGGACAAGCAGAGAAATGTGGGAGGTAGAAGGCTGGGGAGGGGAGACACCTCCAGCTGCCGCCATGGCAAGAAGGATGTAAGGTAATGGTAAGCCACGAGTCACGTGGCAAAGTATAGATTTATAGAAGTGGGTTAATTTAAGACAGAAGAAGTAGATAACAAGAAGCCTGCTACAGCCATACAGTTTCTAAACAATATAAGTCTCTGTGTGCTTTCTTGGTTGGGTCTGAGCGACTGTGGGACTGGTGGGTAAGAGAGATTTGTCCTGACTGTAGGCCAGGCAGGAGAACTCTAACTACAATCCCCTGATATTGAGGGTGAAGAAGCATCTGAACACTCAGATAATGAAGGTAGCAAATCTGAGGGCTCTGACTCTGAGGATGAAGCCCTCGATACTTCCCAAAAATATAAACACCTCAGTCTTAAATATCTTGAAAAACTTAAGGCAGCAGTTGCCAATTATGGTCCTACAGCTCCCTTTACTTTGGCCCTTTTAGAAAATGTGACTGACCATTGGCTTATACCTAATGATTGGTATTTCCTGGCTAGAGCTACACTTTCAGATGGAGATTATGTTTTATGGAAAACTGATTTTACTGAAAATTGTAGGGAGATGGCTCAATGCAAAACAAAACAAAAAAAACCAAACATCCTCCAAAAGATGGACTCTTAAAAAGCTCCTGCGTAACAGCCCCTATGAGAAAAATGAAACACAAGCCCGCTTTGCTCCAGGCTTATTAATACAAATTCAAAATGCCGGTCTAAAAGCCTGGAAACATTTGCCCCGCAACGGGTTGGCTACCACCTCCATGGCAAAGATTCGGGAGGGGCCTGATGAGCCTTACAGTGACTTTGTCAGCCGCCTGAATGACGCTGCTGAGCGGCTTCTTGGCGATGGCGAAAATGAAAGTGTTTTCGTAAAACATCTAGCATTTGACACCGCCAATCCTGCCTGCCAGGCTGCCATTCCTCCTCATCGGGCTAAGTCTGAACTTTCTGATTATGTCAGGCTATGCTCAGGAATTGGCTCTGCCCATGCCATGGGGCTCGCCATCGGTGCTGCCCTCCATGCAGCCAACAAAGACCCTAAAACCTGCTTTAACTGCAAACAACATGGGCATTTTCCCTGAGAATGCACTGTGCCTCCTGCAGCTCCCAATGAGCGCCCTCCCTCCCACTTCTCTCTGCTGGTGCTGCGGCAGGGGCAAACATTAGGCTTCAGAATGCAGATCCAAAACAAATGCACAGGGTCAACCATTACCTCCTAAACAACAGGGAAACTTCCAGAGGGGCCAGCCCCTGGCCCCCACCCAGAGGACAACCCCAGGGGCTATATCAGGTTTGTCCCCCCTGCCCAGACTCAGCCACTCCCCAACCCCACCAATCCATTTCAGATCTCTGGAGAGCAACCCCAGGGAGTGCAGGACTGGACCTCTGTTCCACCACCCAGTCAGTATTGACCCCTGGAACAGGCCCTCAGCTCCCAAATACCGGAGTCTATGGCTCCTTACCTCCTGATACCTTTGGCCTAATCACTGGAAGAGCTGGCACCACCCTTCAAGGGAGTCAAATTTTCCCAGGGATTGTTGATAATGACTTTACTGGAGAACTTAAGATTCTTGCTTCTACAAGTACAGGCATGATTACTATCCACACAGGCACCCACATTGCCCAACTCCTATTGCTTCCTCTCCGACATTCAAACCTTAAGTATAAAAAATTTGCCCACTGCGAGGATGGTCCCGGTTCCTCCAATGTTTATTGGTTTCAACAAATTTCCCAATCCCGCCCCCTCTTAACTCTGAAGCTTAACGGCAAAACCTTCCAAGGAAATTTGGACACAGGAGCTGATACCACTGTTATATCCCATAGAGATTAGCCCACTTTGTGGCCTCTTACCACATCCCACACCCATCTTAAAGGCATTGGCCAGACTTCAAACCCTCAACTGAGTTCACAAGTCCTTAGATGGACTGATAAAGAAGGCAATTCTGGTACTGTTACACCTTTTGTTGTCCCTGGCCTACCTGTTAATCTCTGGGGTCGAGATATTCTTACCCAAATGAATGTCATCAGGTGCAGTCCCAATGAAATTGTTTTCAATCAGATGCTTAAACAAGGTTTCTGTCCTGGCAAGGGCTTAGGAAAAAATTCTCAGGGCATTAAAACGCCTATCCCAATATCTGTTAAAAATGATAGGGCTGGATTAGGGTCTTCCTAAAATTTATCCTAATGGCCATTGACACTCCTGTACCCTATGCAGATAAAATTACCTGGAATACAAATGATCCTGTTTGGGTTGACCAATGGCCTTTAACAAAAGAAAAGGTTGTGGCTGCTACCGAGTTAGTATAGGAACAACTTGCCACAGGTCATATCGAACCAACAAACTCCCCATGGAATATACCTATTTTTGTTATTAAAAAGAATCAGGAAGATGAAGATTATTACAAGATCTTAGGGCTATAATAAGGTCATGGCTCCTATGGGTGTCTTGCAGCCTGGCTTGCCCTCTCCAGTGGCAATTCCTTCTGGGTACCATACAATTGTTATTGATCTCAAAGATTGTTTTTTTTACTATTCCCCTACACCCTGAGGATAAATCACATTTTGTCTTTAGTGTTCCCCAAATTAATTTCCAAGGACCAATGCCACATTTCCAATGGAGGGCCCTGCCCCAAGGAATGGCAAATAGTCCCACTCTATGCCAAAAATTTGTGGCTCAAGCAATAGATCCCATCAGAGTAAAGTGGCCTTCCATTTATTATATGGATGATATTCTTTTGGCAGGGCAACATCAAGACCTACTCTTCCAGTGCTATCAGGAGCTAACCTATAGCCTTTCAAAAAGGGGACTTCAAATTGCCCCTGACAAAGTCCAATTAGCAGATCCCTATCTTTACCTGGGTTTTGAGCTTTATCAATAATGAGTCTTAACCCCAAAGATTAAATTACGAACTTCCCATCTTCAAACCTTAAACGATTTCCAAAAATTATTAGGTGATATTCAATGGCTCAGACCTTACTTAAAACTTACCACTGATGAACTGGTCCCCCTTAATGAGATTTTAAAAGGAGACTCAAACCCTTCTTCTGCCAGAAAGCTTACGCCTGAGGCCCAGGCCTCTCTGGCTTTAGTCAATAAAGCTATTCAAAACCAAACTGTTTTCCAGATATCCTATTCTGACCGCCTGTTATACATTGCTTTTGCAACATCTCATGTCCCCACAGGAGTCTTCTGGCAACAAATAACCATTAGAGAAGAAAAAGAGAGAGAATCCCCTACTCTGAGTCCACCTCCCCACTTCCCCATCAAAGGTGCTGGCCACTTATCCATCTTTAATGGCCAAGCTAATTATTAAGGGCAGAGAAACAAGTTGTCAATACTTTGGAAAAGATCCTGACTCCATAGTCGTCCCCTATACATGAGAACAATTAGATTGGCTGCTTCAAACAAATGATGAATGGCAATTCCCCCTTCTAGGGTCTCTGCTGAAGATCCTGCTGGTCAGGACAACTTTCCTTTGTCCGCCCAGCTCTATCACTTCCTGACTATCTGTACAGACCTACAGACCTCTATGCTTAACTAGTACTGGGAATTAAAGGTACGGGCCACCATGCCTGGCTCTGTTGTCAGTGTGGCCTTGAACTCACAGAGATTCTAGATTAATTTCTGCCCTCAGAAAGCTAGGATTAATGGTGTGTGCTACCACTGCCTGACCTCCATGTTTAATATAGTATCTAGCTGGGCCTGGAGAGATGGCTCAGTGGTTAAGAGCACCTGACTGCTCTTCCAGAGATCCTGAGTTCAATTACCAGTACCTACATGGTGGCTCACAACCATCTGTAATGGAATCACATTCCTTCTAGTGTGCTTGAAGACAGAGCACTCATAAACATAACATACATGGAAAAACAAATCTTAAAAAAAAATATAGTGGCTAACTTTTTCCTCTAATCTCCAGATAAGCTTTATTGGGGTACATAAATAAAATATCACCAATTTTCCTTTTTTTGTTTAAAATAAGTTATAATTAATATAAGAAAAATTATATAAAATTAGTACAATAACTATATATAATATATACAGGCAATAAATACATCAACAATGTCTAGACCATTTGCACTTGACAAATTCAGTGAAAATATTCCATTATCTATTCTATTTTTGTGAATCTGAAGGACTATATCTAATTTAATTTATCATAATTTGCATAATCAAGACTATCTTTTCATGTCTTTCAAACTCATACACTTTACACCTTTTAGTGAGTTTCTTTTCTGAATTTATTAACAAGGAAAACTATAACTATCTAATCTTCAATTCCTTCAGAGACCCAAGAAGGAAATAATAGTAACTGAGTAAGGAAGAAGTACAAACAAGTGACTTCCAAAAAGTATGAGTTATAACAGAAACAGCTAGCTTCCTGGACAGTCACCTGAGATTCCTCTGCAATGTTGGGGCATCCATTCTTTGGCTTAGCATATCTGATCGACTCATCTGTGAAGCAGGGTTTTCTAAAGAGCCTTCCTACCTTGTCTTGGCAAGGATTGGCAATCCTTTGTTTTGTGTCCTGCTTGTCCATTTTGGACAGCATACTGTAAGCAGTCGATGGGAGGGTACTTTCTTGCCCAGTGGCTAACTTTTGCCACAATGAAAGTATACTCCATATGGAGTTTCTTCAATGTCCATCATCTTCTTTTAAGTAGATTGGTGCTGCCAGGAGTAAACATGTCTCATAGTCATAAAAAGAAGATCTATGTTATTAAAACATCTTAAATGCCATATTCTGTAGATCTCTAAAGGGTCTGAAGATGGCCTGTCCATCTAAAATATATCTCTGCTTGACCTTGAAAACATACCTAATATGACTACAATTTTGATTGTTAATGACTAATACTAAACTTAGGATAACCTTTGTTATCCTAAATAGTTGGTAATAACTTTCAAGGACTAGAAAATTTTATTACATTGTTACATGAACTGTAGAGGTACAATACCTTGAACAAGATTAAAATATATGTACAATATTTTCTAACAAAGTCAATCTCAACTTTGTATCAATATACATAATTTGTATACAATATAAAAAAATCCAATCCAATGTTAAATATTTAAAACTAGTAATTGCCTTCTAAAAGTAGATTCAATAATCTACTCCTTTACCTTATATCTATATAAATCAATCTCAAATTTGTAGCAATATACATAATTTATATACTATATACACAAATCCAATCCAATATGAAATATTTAAAGTAAGTAGTTGCCTTTTAAAAGAAGATTCAATAATTTACCTTTTTATCTTATCATATCCATATTCTCTTTTCTTTTCAGAGTAGATTCAATATTCTACCCTTTATTCTGTCATTTCTATATCTCTTTTTAGGAGTAGATTCAATAATCTACCTCTTATCTATATCCTTTTTTTTTTCAAAAAAGAACCCTGAATCTAATTCCCTTTGTTTAACTTTTTTCCTAATCATTAACAATTAACAACTTGTAACTAATCAACCTAAACAATGACAATTATCCATAACTCATTGAATGACCAAAAACTACCTGCCCTACCTCTCATGAATGTGCGTGTCATGCTCTTAAAATTATTTCCTATTTCCTGGGGGTGAAGGCATCTTTAGGGGATCCTGAAAAGAAAAATTTTGGGTTTTTTTTGTCAAGTTCTGCGAGAGGTAGCTATATCATTTGCTGTCCAGTCTCTGCAAAATGCAAAAGTGCAGGACTTCTTTCAAGTCCTTGTTTGAGTAGTCTGTGAGACTGGATTATCTCAGCTAGCCATCTCAAAATTGTTGTGGGCAGTTTATAGTTCAAAGCTGGTCTTTAGATGGTGTTGGTCATCTTAGTGATATTATCATTGTCCTGATGGAATCGTCATTGTGGGGCCCTATCATCTTTTTGGAGACTTCAAATTTGCTGTTAGGTATGGTTGTGATTCCCTGCAGAAAACTGATACTCAAATACAAAAACATGTACAGGCATCTATATGAAGCCTTTTTTTTCTAGAATTAGTATTCTATATGAACATTAATATCATGACAAAAGTTTAAAAATTCATCTATAAATCTTATAAATTTTGATATAAAATTCATACCTTAAGAAAAGTTTTAAAGAGTCAAAATAGAACCAAAGAATTATGAGATTAGTGGCAATGGAATAGTCCCTTAATTTTGGTTTTTCTTTTGTCCCATATCATTTTTAACATGATACAGAGATTTTACATTTTCTTTTAACAAGCATGCTTGGGTTTAGAGAAGGAGAGATTCACATTCTAACTCTAAAGCCAGCTTTAATTTTTAATTGAACAGGGACTACATAAAGAGTATTTGTGTTAAGTGTCTATAGAGAACTGCAGAAAGAAACATTTTAGAAGACTTATAAAATTTTATATGTGATATACCAATAGGCCAATTTACTTTTTTGGGGGGTGGGGGACATTTTTCTGGATGATTTGTCCTTTTTCTTCAGATGTCTCATTTGTCCAGTGTTCTTGAAATTCCTTAGCCTTCATTCTCTTGAAGACAAAAACAAAAACCCTTCCCCAACCCTAGCATTGGGGAGGTTCCCTTTTGGCAAGTTGTATGTGATTAAATGAAAAGCATTTGTTAGGGGTGTAAGTTAGTTTAAATTGAATGGTCATGCTCTTCTAATTAAGAGGTCTCACTTGTTCAAATCAAACCTTTATCATTTTTGATGATATCCATAGCTTTTCTTCTCCTGTAGAAACAAAAAAGCAAAACCTCACCCCAACATAATACATATCTTGGTTTCCATTCTGAGGTCAGCACATCCTTAAAATATATAGGCTGATTTAATTCTGTATTTTTTTCTATTATCCGATGTCTCTCTACAGCTATGTTCCTTTCTCATTAGCACTGAGAAAAATCAGAGTTAATTGAGTATTATGTAATCTATTTCTGGGAGTTGTGCTTTCTGTTTATTTAGCATATCCTTCAGAGTTCAATTTGATCATTCTATGATTGCTTAGCTTGTAGGATTGTGTAGTATACCTGTAACATGCTTATTTTATAATAAGCAAAAAACTGTTTCATTTTGCCAGAGACATATGCTAGAGCATTGTCAGTTTTAATTTGTACAGGTAAGCCTATGATAGCCATAGCTTCTAGCAAATGCATGATTACAGAATCAGCCTTTTCAGAATTCAGAGCAGTTGCCCACTGAAATCCTGAATAGGTATCAATGGTGTGGTGTACATATTTCAATTTTCCAAATTCTGCAAAATGAAATACATCCATCTGAGAGATTTCATTCCTCTAAGTACTCTTTTGGTTACATATTACTGGTAGTGGAGTTTGATTGTAAAAAAGAATAAGTAGGACATTTCCTTATAATTTCCTTGGCTTGTTGCCATGTTATGGAAAAATCCTTTTTTAAAATTTTATAATTAAATTTAATTTTGCATATCAGCCATGGATTCCCCTATCCTCCCCCCACCCCACCTTAACCCCAACCCACCTCCCATTCCAATCTCCTCCAGGGCAAAGACTCAACCTGGTAGATTCAGTACAGGCAGGCTCAGTCCCCTCCTCCCAGGATGAGCAAAGTGTCCCTGCATAAGCCCCAGGTTCCAAACAGCCAGTACATGCACCTAGGGCAGGTCTCACTGCCTGGGTGCCTCCTGAACAGTTCAAGCTAATCAACTGTCTCACTTATCCAGAGGTCCTGATACAGTTGGGGGCTCCTCAGCTATTGGTTCGTAGTTCATGTGTTTCCATTAGTTTGGCTATTTGTCCCTGTGCTTTTTCCAATCTTGGTCTCAACAATTCTCACTCATACAATCCCTCCACTTTCTTGACAATTGACTCCTGGAGCTCCATCTGGGGCCTGGCCGAGGATCTCTGCATCCACTTCCATCAGTCATTGGATGAAAGTTCTAGCACGACAGTTAGGGTGTTTGGCCATCTGATCACCAGACTAGGTTAGTTCGGGCTTTCTCTTGACCATTGCCAGTAGTCTACACTGGAAGTATCTTTGTGGATTTCTGGGGACCTCTCTAGCACTTTGCTTCTTCCTATTCTCATGTGGTCTTCATTTATCATGGACTCTTATTCCTTGTTCTCCCTCTCTGTTTTTGATCCAGCTGGGATCTCCTGCTCCCCTAAGCTCTCTTTCCCTCAAACCTTGCCCTTCATTACCCCTACTCATGTCCAGGTTGTCCATGTAGATCTCATCCATTTCTCAGTCATTGGGTGGTCCCTATGTCTTTCTTAGGATCCTGTTTTCTAGTTAGCCTCCCTGGAGTTGTGAGTAGCAGTCTAGTCATCTTTGTTTTGCATCTAGTATCCTCCTATGAGTGACTACATACCATATTTGTCCTTCTGAGTCTGGGTTACCTCACTCAGGATGTGTATATGTACCACATTTTCTTTATCCATTCTTCAGTTGAAGGGCATCTAGGTTGTTTCCAGGTTCTGGCTATTACAAACAATGCTGATATGAACATAGGTGAGCAAGTGCCCTTGTGGTATGATTGAGCATTCCTTGGGTATATGCCCAAGAGTGGTATAGCTGGGTCTTGAGGCAGATGAATTCTCAATGTTCTAAAAAAGTGCCATATTGATTTCCAAAGTGGCTGTACAAGCTTGCATTCCCACCAGCAGTGGAGGAGAGTTCCCCTTACTCCACATTCTCTCCAGCCTAAGATGTCTTCTGTGTTTTTGATCTTAGCCATTCTGACAGGTGTAAGGTGGTGTGTCAGAGTCGTTTTGATTTGCATTTCACTGATGATTAGGGATGTTGAGCAATTCCTTAAATGTCTTTCAGGCATTTGAGCTTCCTCTATTGAGAATTCTCTGTTTAGTTCTATAGTTCATTTCTTAGTTGGACTGTTGGGCATTTTGATGTCTAATTTCTTGAGTTCTTTATATATTCTGGATATCAGCCCTCTGTCAGATGTGGGGTTGGTGAAGACCTTTTCCCATTCTGTAGGCTGTTGCTTTGTCTTGTTGACCATGTCCTTTGCTCTACAAAAGCTTCTCAGTTTCAACAGGTCCCATTGATTGATTGTTTCTCTCAGTGTCTGTGCTACTGGTGTTATATTTAGGAAGTGATCTTCTATGCCAATGCGTTCAAGCCTACTTCCTGGGCTGGAGAGATGGCTAAGGGGTTAAGTGCACTGGTTGCTCTTCCAGAGGTCCTGAGTTCAATTACCAGCACCCACATGATGGCTCACAACCATCTGTAATGAGATCTGGTGCCTTCTCTTGTATACAGTCATACTATATACGTGGTAAATTAAAAAAAAAAAAAAGACGACTTCCTACTTTTTCTTCTATCAGGTTCAGAGTAACTGGATTTATGTTGAGGTCTTTGATAAACTTGGACTTAAGTTTTGTGCATGGTGACAGATATGGATCTATTTGCAGCTTTCTGCATGTTGACATCCAGTTATGCCAGCACCATTTGTTGAAGATGCTTTCTTTTTTCCATTGTACAGTTTTGGCTTCTTTGTCAAAAATTATATTTTTATAGGTGTGTGGGTTAATGTCAGAGTCTTCAATTTGATTCCATTGGTCCACATGTTGGTTTATGCCCACATAAAGAAGTTGGAGAAATCTCACACTAGTGACTTAACAGCACACCTGAAAGCTCTAGAACAAGAAGAAGCAAACTCTCCCAGGAAGAATAGATGCCAGGAAATTATCAAATTGAGAGCTGAAATCAATAAAATGAAATAAAGAGAACAATATAAAAAATTAATGAAACAAAGAGTTGGTTCTTTAAGGAAAATCAAGAAGGTAGACAAGACCTTATCCAAACTAACCAAAAGACAAAGAGAGAACATCCAAATTAACAAAATCACAAATGAAAAGGGGGACATAACAACAGACAATGAGGAAATCCAGAGAATCATCAGGTCACACTTCAAAAACCTGTACTCCACAAAACTGGAAAATCTAAAATGGATAATTTTCTGGATAGGTACTACATACCTAAGTTAAATCAAGATCAGATAAACCATTTAAATAGTCCAATAACCCCTAAGGAAATAGAATCAGTTATTAAAAGTCTCCCAACCAAAAAAATCCCAGGACCAGATGGTTTCAGTGCAGAATTCTACCAGATCTTCAAAGAAGAGTTAATATCAATACTCTTTTTTTTTGGACAGGGTTTCTCTGTGTAGCTTTGTGCCTTTTCCTGGAACTCACTTGGTAGCCTAGGCAGGCCTCAAATTCACAGAGATCCACCTGGCTCTGCCTCCCGAGTGCTGGGATTAATAGCGTGCGCCGCCGCTGCCACCACCACCCGGCCCAATACCAATACTCTTTAAATGGTTCCACACAATAGAAGCAGAAGGAACATTACCAAACTCCTTCTATGAGGCTACAATTACCCTGATTCCTAAACCAAACAAAGATGCAACAAAGAAAGAGAACTCCCTCATGAACATTGATGCAAAAATACTCAATAAAATACTGGCAAACAGACTCCAAGAACACATCAAAACAATTATCCATCATGATCAAGTAGGCTTCATCCCAGGAATGCAACGGTGGTTCAACATACAAAAGTACGTCAATCTAATACACCATATAAACAAACTCAAAGAAAAAAACACATGATCATCTCACTAGACGTAGAAAAAGGCATCTGACAAAATCCAACACCCCTCCATAATAAAGGTCTTGGAGTGATCAGGAATATAGGGAACATACCTAAACATAATAAAGGCAATTTACAGGAAACCAACAGAGAACATCAAATTAAATGGAGAGAAACTCAAAGCGATTCCACCAAAATCAGGAACAAGGGAAGGCTGTCCCCTCTGCACATACTTATTCAATATAGTACTTGAAGTTCTAGCCAGAGCTATAAGAAAACATAAGGAGATTAAGGGGATACAAATTGGAAAGGAAGAAGTCAAGCTTTCCCTATTTGCAGATGACATGATAGTATACATGAGTGACCCCAAAAATTCAACCAAGGAACTGATACAGCTAATAAACACCTTCAGCAACACAGCAGGATACAAGATCAACTCAAAAAAAAATCAGTAGCTCTCCTATATACAATAAACAAACAGGCTGAGAAGGAAATCAGAGATATATCACCCTTTACAATAGACACAAATGATATAAAATACCTTGGGTTAACTCTAACTAAGCAAGTGAAGGACTTATATGACAAGAACTTTAGGTCCCTGAAAAAAGAAATTGAAGATGTCAGAAAATGGAAAGATCTCCCATGCTCATGGATAGGCAGGATTAACATAGTAAATAGGCAATCTTACCAAAGGAAAGATTAAAAAAATCCTTTTTTAAACACTTACTATTGGCATAATTTAAAAAAAAAAGAAATTCTGAGGCCTCCAGCACATTTCCTATCATTAGTTTATCAATCTCTTCATTACCTTGTGCTAGAGGTCCTAGGAGACCTATATGGGATTGGATGTGAGTTATGTATAAGAGATGATTCCTATTCCTGATTATAATTTGTAACTGAATAATGAAGTTAATTCTGACTCATCAGGGATAAATTCTTCTGTTTCAATATGTAAGACAACTCTTTCGGCATACTGAAAGTCAGTAACTATGTTGAAAAGTTCCAAAAAATCAAGTAATACCATCAGAATAGCATATAATTCTGATTTTTAAACCAAATCATAAGGACTTTGAACCACTTTACTTAAATCTTCTGATATGTAACATGCATTTCCTCATTTGTTTGCATCTGTATAAAATGTAGGGGCTCCAGATATTAGTGTTTCTGGTATATTGCAAGCCAGGATCCAGTTAGCTCTCTTTAAAAGTTTAATTCTATTGCTTTTGGGATATTTGTTGTTAATATCTCCCCCCAAAATTACTGCAAGATCTTTGCTAAGGTTAATTTTCTGCTCATAATTTGTCAGTTTCACCATTAGTTAAAGGTACTACAATTTCTGCTGGGTCTATTTCTGCTAATTGATGAAGTCTCAATTTTCCTTTTAATATCAACTCAGATCTTTTCCACATAAGTTTTTAATTTTTTACTCTGTTTATTTGGTAGAAATATCTATTCTAATGTAATACCTTCCCTTTGCATTAAAATTTCTGTAGGAGAATTCTTAGAGGGTAAAATAACCAAAATGCAATCAAGCTTTGGAGCCATATGTGCATTCTGTATTTTCTTTTCCACCAATGCCAACTCTCTCTCAACTTCAGCTGATAATTCTCTTGAACTATCTAAGTCCTCGTCACCCTCTAAGGTTTTAAACAAATTACTCAGTTCATCAGACAGGAAATGTCTTCAAATAATCTTTGAAAGTCATTAAGGGTCTGTAATCAATCTTTAATTTGCACCTTTTGGGATCTAATTTTTTGTAGAGCTATTTTGTATCCTAAATAAATAATAGAATCTCCTCTTTGTATCTTTTCAGGAGCAATTTGAAATCCCCAAAAAGGGGATTTCTTTACTTCTTCAAACACTATGAAGTATCTACATTTGAATCAGCTAGTAAAATATCATTTATGTAATGATAAATTACAGACTGAGGAAACTGTTTACATATTACTTCCCATGGCCATTGTACAAAATATTGCCATAGGGTTGGGCTATTTAACATTCCCTGTGGGAGCACCCTCCATTGATATCTTTTAACCAACTGAGAATTATTATATGTAGGCACTGTGAAGGCAAATTTTTCTCTGTCTTTTTCTTGTAAGAGTATTGAGTAGAAACAGTCTTTTAAATAGATAATGATAAGGGATCATCTTTTTAGGTAACAGAGTAGGCAAAGGAATTCCAGAATTGTAGTGAGCCCATTGGCTGAGTTACCTTGTTAATCTGCTCCACTTACCAGATTTCTTTTTAATAACAAATATAGGAGAATTCAAGGACTGGTTGATTCTTCAATATGCTGAGCATTTAACTGCTCTTATACTAGCTCTTCCAAAACCTGCACTTTCTCTGTTGTGAAAGGCCATTACTAAACCCATAACAGGGTCTGTTAAACATTTTAAAGGTAGAGCTGTTGGTGTCTTTGAAGGATCAGCAGCTGTTAAATACCTTCTAATATTTTTCTCAGAAACATATTTTAGTTTATGGTTTGTTTCTGAGGTTGTAGGAGTGTTAACCTGAGTATTCCATTGTCCACATAAATTCATAGCTATATTAGCCACATATGGCTTTAATTTTCCTCATTGTCCTTCTGGCCCTACATATTTGACCCATCTCACATTCTGTTTTACTTGAGATAATGTTCCAATCCCTAACAGCTGAACATTTACCTCCTGAACAGGCCAATTAGGATGCCAAGATTCTGGTGCAGTTATTATTACAACTACACCCATGTTTATAAGACCCTCAATGAGAACGTCATTTTTTATTTTTAATTTTGGTCTTTGTTCATTTATAAAAGTTTGCCAAAAAATTGCTTTATGGTTTCTCCTGAATTTTTTGTTCTTTCTGCTATAACTGTTCTATCACCCCAAGCAGTATGGTTTTTTTTTTGTTTTTTTTTTTTTTGTTTGTTTGTTTTTTTTTTTTTTTACAATAGGTATTTGGTTATTTAATTGCTCTGGGAAGGGTTTTTTACTGTGATGGCAAGAAAGGACTGAACTGAATTTGCCATGGAGGCCTGTGAGAGGCTCCTCAGGGAGTTTCCTAATGGCAAAGGCAAAGGATTACCTTGTGTGTCCCTTGCTGATCTACATTTGTTAGTTCAATATTTGCCTTTAGCATACCTTCTGCATAATCCAGAAGGTAGGGGCATTCTGTTGTAATTGTTCCTTGAAGAAACATCATTTCTAGGAATGCTCTGTTTACAGTCCCTTTATAGGTGACCTCATTTACTGCAATTAAAGCATCTGACATTATTTTTCTTCAGACCTCTGGAAATCACCTCTCCTATTCAAGTATCATCACAGTCATGAGATTCATTATTAATTGTATCTCTGAGCCATTCCACAAGGGTGCTGATCTTGCCTTTAATGGCCTAATTCCCCTTTTGCATGCTGCATTAGCATTCTCAAAAGCCAGAGATTCAATTATTATCTGTCTAGCTTCTCAATTTGGTATCATTCTATTTACTGCTGAAGAAAGCCTTTGTAAGAAATCTGTAAAGGTTTCTTTTGAGCCCTGTATGACTTTTGTAAATGACTCAATTTTCTTTCCTATTTCTTCAATTTTGTTCCAAGCACTCAGGGCTGCCATTTGGCATAAAATTAGAGTATGGTCATCATATAAAGATTGTCTTTGTATATCAGCATAATCACTTTCTTCAAGAAGTTGATCTTGGGAAGTTTCCATACCTCTAGCCCTACATCATTGTTCTATAGAGTCTAAGCCTCTCTTCACCAGGTTCTCCATTGTAACTGTGGACCAGCCTCTAGGATAGCTGTAACCAAATCTTTCTAGTCCTGAGGGATAATTCTATTACAAGTTGACCATAAGTTTAACATCTGATTTACAAATGAAGAATGCATACCATATCAGACTACAGGTTCTTTAAGTCTCCTCAAATCTAACATTTCCACAGGAGTCCAGTTAGCTTGTATACAGCCTTGAGCATCTGGTAGTTCCTGTAAAGTTACTGGATACTGGATTAATGTTGGCTGTTTGAAAATCATAGGCTGTTTCTCTGTAACTGTATAATTCAATGCTGAGATAGGTTCACCTTTAAATTCTTCGGTTGGGTCTGAATTTCTCTATGATTTGTTTTAACAAGTTTTTAAAAACTTTTATGTTGGCACTCAACCAACCTTTTTAATGCTAAAACAAAAATGATCAAACAAATAATATTCATAATTGACATTATGTAAATCCCATCAACATTAATTACTCTCATTTAATTGTTCCATTTGTAGCCTGCCTAATGTTATCAGAAACCAAATTCACTCCATTGTAAAAATGTTTCCCATTTTTAATGTGAGAAAATCTTTTCTCTATTTTCTCCCTTTAAGATATCTTTTAAAAAACATTTTTATTATTTATTTATGTTTACATGTGTATATATCTGTATATGTGCATGTACCTGAGGTTAGGGCCATCCCCTGGAGCTGGAGCTGGAGTTACAAGCAGTTGTAAGCTGCCTGTTGTGGGTGCTGGGAATTGAACTCAAGTCCTCTGCAAGAACAATACATGTTATTAACCACTGGGCTATCTCTCCAGCCCCCTCTTTAGGATATCTTGATTAACTCACCAAGTCTACTGACTGTGTAGAACAGTAGAAGCCCAAGGGAGTTTCAGGGCAGCTACCTAGTGTGGTAGCAATCCAAGATGGGAATCCAGAGAGAGCCCACAACCCACAAGAACCCAAAGAGACACTGGCCCACATGGGGTAGAGACTCCAGCAGCATGCAGCTTGGGCCTGAGCTGGGACCTGTAAGGCCATAGGCAAGTGGCCTTTTTGTGAATTCATGCCACAAATGTTAAGATGTAAGATATAAGATGAATTGCTAAATGGTCTTATTAATAAAAAACCTGAAGCCAGATACTGGAGTAAAAGCTGAGAGATCAGAGGAATAGGACAAGCCACAGATAACCTCACCTCACCAATTCCTCACCTCACAAATTCTAGGATTAAGGGTGTTTGCTACCACTGCCTGACCTCTATGTTCAATATGGTAGCTGGCTTTTCCCTCTGATCTCCAGATAAGCTTTATTGGGGCACACAAATAAGATCCACAAAATCATCTGAATACAAATTACAATAGTTGTAACAAGAAAGAGTGAGATTCATTGTAAAGGGGAGGTAAAATAAAGCCTCAGGAAGATGACAAAAACCAAACAAACCAGCTCTGATTTCCACTCTCGCCCTAGAATTTCCAGACAAAAGGGCTTTTAACACAAACTTTGGGGCCATGAAAATGCCCTATGATAATTGCATCCTATAACCACAGGATGATCCCCTATCCAAGAGCTGTGGTGGCTACTTCTAGTTTAATGAAAGAAAGAACAAATTAACTTTGGGTCAAGATTTTTTTTTTTTTTTTTTTTTTTTTTTGGTTTTTCGAGGTAGCTTTGCATCTTTCCTGGAACTCACTTGGTAGCCCAGGCTAGCCTCGAACTCACAAAGATCCGCCTGCCTCTGCCTCCCAAAGTGCTGGGATTAAAGGCATGCGTCACCACCTCCTGGCCATTTTTTTAATTTTTTTATATTTTTGCCAGAGCTGAGGGCTGAATCCATGGCCCATGGCCTTGCGCTTGCTAGGCAAGCACTTTACCACTGAGCTAAATCCCCAACCCAGGGTCAAGATCTTATACTTGTAACATTCCAAAACACAGTTGAGGCCCTCCTCTGAGGAGGACTAGAATACTGTCTAATGTGTGACCCAGTACCAGGTCTACCTTTAAGTCTAGTTTTAGAAATCCACTGTCATCAATTTGGCTACAATCTTGTCTGATGATGCAGGTTTTCATCCATAACTGTCATGAGATTATAAAGATGAAACCAAGTATTTGGGAGCTGCAGTAGTTACTTTATTTATTTATTTATTTTAAACATAATTATTGATTCTTTGGAAATTTTGCATCATGCACCCAATCCCACTCACCTCCCAGTCCCTCCATATCTGAGCTTCACCCCTGCAGTATGCCCCACCAAACTAATTAAAAACAAAACAATAACCCATCTTGCTCCTCCATCTTTCTGACACTTCTTCATTTATCCTAGTGTCATCAGGAGCTTCAGTGTGTTACTCAGTATACCCCTTTTTTCTGCAATCAGCCCCACCTGCAAAATGTTCATTGCAATGAGTCATTTTTCTGGTTCCAGGCCTCTGGCTTCAGGTATACTATCATCACTGGGCTGGGCCCTCATCAAAACTCCTTGCAGATATCATGTAGTTGTCCTGAGTCATGGACATTCTGAATATTACCAGTATTATCTGCAATTCTGCAGTTATCATTCTGCAGGACCAGTCCTTTTACCTCAGAAGGTCATAGATGGGGCAGCTGTTAGGGTGGGCCCATTCCTGGGCCCAGGATGTGGGTCTGTGTGATAACTTAGCTGGTTGGTGTGGGCCCAATGGTGTGGACCACCCCCTCAGGTTGATGTTGGTGTGGGACCACCCCCTCAGGTGAGTGGCAGAGCCAGCTCTCCTAGGCCCATGCCATTGGGGCCAGCTCTCCTGAGTCAGCATTCCCATAGGGAGGTACAACCAGTTCTGCTGCAGTGTCCAGTGAGAGGCAGGGCCAGCTATCCTGGGACCAGTGAATGACAGGGCTGGCTTAGCATGGCTCTCATATGTCAACAGGCATGGTTTCTATGACCCCCCTGTGGTAACACAAGCCATGGACATCAGTCTAGATCTTGGCTGCTGTTGGACCATGGACCCAGCCATGGCCCACAGCACCATCCTGGGCCCAACCTTGTGTGATTGCACAGGTCACTTGGATTGACAAGGTAGTGAGGCCTTTGGACACTAACATGGCTTCGGCATTGCCTTCAATGGTATCAGAAGCCATAGACCTTGGCTGTGAACCAGATGTAGCTCTTAGCAATAGCCCTGACCCAGATGATATCATGGCCCCAGTGGCAGCATAGCTCTCAGACACCAACATGGCCACAAGATGTAGCCTAGACCCCAGGCATCTGTGTGGTCTTTGGTGGTACCATGGGCCACAGACATTACAGACTCTGACTATGGTAGGATCACTGACCCAGGCATGGTCCCCAGCAGCAGCCCAGGCTTTGAGGTCACCATGGTCCCAGGTGGCAGTGCAGACCACCTAGATTGGCACATCCCCTGCAGCAGAGTGGCCCTTGGATACCAACATGGCCACAGGTGGCAACCTAGACCCTGGCATCAGTATGGCCTTCAAAGGCACCAGTAGCTATGGACATCAACTCAGACCCTGACTGTGGTAGGGCCACAGATCTAGATATAGCACTTGGCAGCAGCCCTGGCCTGGACAACACCATGGCCCCAGATGGCAGCACAGGCCACTCAGATTGGCATGGCTCTGGTGGCGGCATGGCCCATGGGTGCCAACATGACCTGGGCTTGGATGCTACCTTAGCCCCAGGTAACAGCACAGGTTACTCCTATCAGTAAGGCTTCAGCAGCAGTATGGTACCTGTACACCAACATGGCCCCAGGTGGCTGTCCAGACCCCTGGCATTGGCGTGGCATTTAATGATATCATGAATCACAGACTTTAACAGTGACCCTGGCTGCAACAGGGCCACAAACTGAGACATGGCCCTCAACTGCAACGTGGGCCTAGGTGTCATCATGTGGCAGTGCAGGCCACTCAGATCTGCATGGCCTCTGCTGCAGCATAATCCTCAGATCTCCACCTGGCCTCAGATGACGGCCAAGATCCCAGGTATTTGCATGGCCTTCAGTGGTATCAGGAGTCATGGATATCAACCCAGACCCTGGCTAAAGTAGGGCCATGGATCCAGACATGGCTCCTCGCACAGCCCGGGCTTGGATGTCATCATGGCTCTGCATGGCAGCACAGGCTATCTAGATTTGCATGGCCATGGTGAAGCATGGCTCTCAGAGACCAATATGGACTCATGTGTTTGATCAAACCTTGGTCATCCACATGGCCTTCAGTGGTTACTAAAGTCATGGGCATCACCACAGACCCTGGCTGCTACAGGGCCATGGACCCAGATATAGCCACTAACTAGCAGCAGCCCAGGCCTGGATGTCATCATGTCCCCTGGTACAGACCACTCAGATTAACATAGCCCCAGTGGCAGCACAGCCCTTGGACACCAAAATGTCTACAGGTAGCAGTCTATACATCAGGCATCCCTATGACTTTGGTGGGTCATGGATGTCAACATAGGCTGCAGTAGTTACTTTAAATGGAATGATTTGGGCTCAAGCAATGTACCTTAGCCCAGAGAGAAGAACTGATTGATCTCACCCAGGCTCTCAGATGGGGAAAAGGAAAGTCCACTGACATATACACAGATCATCACTATGAATGCTTTTATTACCAGCCATGTGCACAGTATGATCTATAGAGAGAGTTTCTCAACATTGGGAAAAAGGACATTAAGAAATCTTGGCCTCCTAGAGGCTTTTTGGCTTCCCCTACAAATTGCCATTCTCCACTGCTGGCTGTTGACTAACGGCCCTAAGATCAGTGGGGTCTCTTGATATTCTGATGACACACCATGACCTAGTAATGCCAGAGACCCCATGGTAAAGAAGAAATGGATAGCTCAACAGGTTGATGGAGGACACCAGAGGAAAGATTATTCTCCCAGTAGCCCAGCTAGCTTAAAATTCCCCCTTTTTAAAAAAATGCTGAATGCCATTATTGAAGGAGGGAGGAGGTCTTAAATACAGGCTTACAGCACAATGGGAGGGCAGAAGTTCGCTGTTTTACAATCTTGCATCTAAGCTGTTAATGCCCAGTATGCAGGATACACAGACAAGGAACTTCCCTTAAGCACTCAGGAGGGTGGAACTCGGCAGGGAATTAGCATAGGGAGGATATCAAGGTCAAGCAGGTAAGGCAAGTTACCCAAAACGGGGGCCAGGGCCCTACAGTCCCCCCTTATTGGTGAAATTAAGGCCACTCCATGTAGTTAAAAGAGAGGTTTATTTTGTGGGGTAACTTATAAGTGAAGACCCTGAGGTAACAGGGTTTGGGAAAGGCATGGCGTAGACCGGCGGTGTTCTCTGGAGAACTCTGCTTGGTCTACCTCCAGTGTCCAGGGTCCAGGAACCAAGAGATCCTTCTCATTTGGATCCTGGGTCTTCAGAGTCCTCTCTTGGCCCCGCCTTGTAGGTGTGACCATTACCGAAGCCTCAGTAGGGGTTGGAACTTCCAGGCCAAGGCTGGAATGGCTACCCACTATACCCCCTTTTACTAAAAAATGAGTTTCTGACTTAGGTTGCGTGGGACATCAGCAGGTCATCTTACCCGGCATGGAGACACCTGCCCAGGCCACATAGGTGCTGTCTTAGGTTGGTGAGCGCCTGCTTAAATTCTTTTAACCTTAATGTTGGGAGATGTGTTCACAGGTTTCAGAGTGCATCATAGTGAAACAAAGCTGTGAAAATACCTTAAAATTAGACTAAGATGTTTTTGTTAAATAGCTTTGATGTGAAAAACCCAAGAAGACAATCTAAAGTTTTGGAAAGAGGCATAGTTGAATAGGGAACTTGTTAAGGTCAGGGAACAAGAACAAAGCAGCCAATTATCATTAGCTGATGTACCTTTCTTGCTAGGATTGGTTGATGATCAAAGGTGATGTGTCATTTCAAAATGAAAAGTAAAGACATGGCTTGGATATAGATCACTGCTAAACAACTCTCTTAGCACATTGCTTGCTAGTTTTTAGAGTCATATGCCAAAAGGGAACTTCAGTAGGGCATAGTAGCTAACATCTTTAATCCCAGCACTTGGGAGGCAGAGGTAGGCGGATCTCTGTGAGTTCAAGGCCAGCCTGGTCTAAAGAGCTGTTACAGGGATGTTACACAGAGAAACCCTGTCTTGAAAAAAAACAAACTGAAAAACACACAAGCAAAGGAACCTGGATTAAGAAACTGTCTCCTTGAGCTGTGCATGATAGCCCATGCCTTTAATGCCAGTACTGAGGCAGAGGCAGAGAGGTGTAGAGGCAGAAGCCGAGGAGAGGCCGAGGCAGAGGCAGGCTGATCTCTTGAGTTCAAGGCCAGACTGGTTGACAGAGCTAGTTCCAGGACAGCCATAGGTACACAGGGAAACCCTGTCTTGACAAACCAAAAAATAATAGGAGAAGTAAAGAGAGAAAGGAAGGAAGGAAGGCAGGCAGAAAGAAAGAGAAAGCAAGCAAGCAAAAAGCTTCCTGTAGTCAAGTCTATGGGGGCATTTTCTTGATTAATGACTGATTTAGATTGATTTCTTTCTTTTTGGTTTTTCTTGAGACAAAGTTTCTCTTTGTAGTTTTGGTGCCTGTCCTGGATCTTGCTCTGTAGACCAACCAGGCTGGCTTTGAACTCATAGATATCTACCTGGCTCTACCTCCCGAGTGCTGGGATTAAAGGCGTGCACCACTACCACCCAGCTTTGGATTGATTTCTTTGATCTATTTTTGCCCTCAATCTCTTGATTAAAAACAAAAGAAAACAAACAAAACAAAACAACCCCCCCCCCCAAAAAAAAACTATTGATGAGTAGGTATGTACCCTAAAGATTTAAAGTAGAGCTGACTGATTCTTTTTCATATATAAAAGTTTAGATTTGTGATTCCTTTAAGATTTCTTATAAGATTACCTTTCCAGGCTGGGTAGTGGTGGCTCACGCCTTTAATCCCAGCTCTTTTTTTTTTTTTTTTAAAAAAGATTTATTTATTTAGTATACAGAAGAGGGCGCGAGATCTCATTACAGATGGTTGCAGGGAATTGAACTCAGGACCTCTGGAAGAACAGTAAGTGCTCTTAACCTCTGAACCATCTCTCCAGCCCCTAATCCCAGCTCTTGGGAGGGAGACAGAGGTAGGTGGATCTCTATGAGTTTGAGGCCAGCCTGGTCTAGAGTGAGTTCCAGGACAGCTAGAGCTGTTATAGAGAGAAACCCTGACATGAAAACCAAAACCCAAACCAAACAAAAAGCCAAAACCAAAAACCAACCAAACAAAACAAAAACATTACCTTTTAAAGGTAAGTAATAAAGTGATTGGTCCTTTCTTTGTAACCACAAACTGCAGCCTGCCAGTAAAAGTATATCTTGCTTGCTTATATAGTTTATCTATAACAAGTTGCTTGGGTATGAATATACGTGGGGTTCTTGGGATAATCTATTTCTCATCTGTAATAAGTAAAATGTTTAATCATGTAAGTAAAAAACATGCTGTTTTTTTACTTGTATTCATTGTAATCATTCACTTGAAAAACATTATGTAACCACACTGTAATTTTTATATTGGCTCTAAGATTTTGCTGGGATATATAAGCTGTAAGGGAAAGAATAAAGATCAAGTTAGAATGAGTTAGAAGGAAAACATCAAGATTAAAGATAGAGTTAGAAGGGAAACATTAATAATGAAAGAAGGAAATCACTAGGAAAATAAAGAATAGAGAATGCAAAAGAAGAAAAAAAGGAAACCATCAAGAATGTCTTTTTTCCCAGCTCCTTTAGATAAAAAAGTCATTGTATGTGCTGACTCTGTTTGAGCCCTGCACTGCTGGAGGTTAGCCCCATAGGCAGCGATACCATATACATTTTTGAGATCTGAAGAGTGCCCAGATGTAGACTGAGGCTTCACAGAGAGGGTGTGAAAGCTGAAACCTACCCCAGCTTCTTGCCTTATTTATCTCTTTCATTTGACTGTATCAATACTATCTCCTTTAATAACTGGTAAAGCAAGTATTTATCAGAGTTTTGTGTGCCATTCTAGCAAACTTTTGAGACCAAGGAGTCAGTCTTGAGACTTTATGAGCTTGCTGATTGAAGGTATTAGAATCCGGAGACTGGAGAGATGGCTCAGTGGTTAAAAACACTTACTGGTTTTTTTTTTTTTTTTAAGAGGACCTGAGTTCGATTCCTAACATCCACATCAGGTGGCTCACAACTGTCTGTGTCTCTGTTCCAGAGGACTCAGTGTCATCTGCTGGCCTCCATGGGTACAGCACACATGTGGTACACATACAGCCCAAAAGGTCCACATACATATAAATAAAAATAAATAAAATTAAAAAAAAATTAGAAACCAGTACTTGCAACTGGCATTTGATGTGGGAGCAACTTGGTGAGGTTCAATCCTTTTACTTGTTTGATACTAAGTCCAAGTAGGTAAGTGTAAGAATTAAAATAAATTGTAGGATACCCAAAGGTGCTGAATTTGGTTGGTATGGAATAAAAATATCCATATATTTTTGGTTACCTAGGGCATTCTATGCTATGTAGAAACAGCTGAATCCCCCCCCCCCCCATCTCATTCATAATAAACTAGAGAGCGTGTGAACTTAGGCACTCCTTTTGCCCTAGTCTTCTAAGCGCTGAGGTTAAGCCACTATATTACTATGTCTAGCCATTTACCTTTTTTTCTTTTCTTGTGCTTTGCTAGAAAGAGTATCCAGGATCTTTTGCATGCTAGGCAGTGTACCAATGAGCTGCATCTCCAGCCCCCTGCCATACATTTGTTCTCCTCCTAGAGCAGTGGTTCTCAACCTTCCTAATGCTGTAACCCTTTAATGCAGTTCATGATGTGGTGACCCCAACTGTGGGATATTAGTATACTGTGTGAATAGTGTATTGCTATGATTGTTGTAATAAAAAAGCTGAACAACCACCAGCTAGGCAGGAGGGACAGGTGAGATTTCTGGGGAGAGAAAGGAAGAAGAGGAGGAATTTATGCACACAACAGCCATCAGGAGAAACAGAGTGGAAATAGGAGGTGCAAGATGGAAGAGAAGCAACACCATTGTGATAGAACATAGACTAATATAAATGGGTTAATTTAAGTTATAAGACTTAGTTAGGAACAAGCCTAAGCTATAGGCCAAGTTTTCATAGTAAGTCTCCATGTCATTATGTGGGAGTTGGATGGTGGAACAGAAAAAGACTCATTATATCCAACCATAAAATTACCTTTGTTGCTACTTTATAACTATAATTTTGCTATTGTTAGGATTGTAATATTAGTATCTGTTTTCTGATGGTCTTAGATGACCCTATGAAGGTTGAGAACCACTGTTCTATACTGAATGGACTTAGGGTCTTACATATAGTTGGCAAATGCTTTAGCACTAAACTCCCTCTGGCCATTAAGGAATTTACTTATTTCTGAGACAAGGTCTCCTTGCAGCCCAGGTTGGCTTCAAACTCACTATGTAACAAAGGATGACCCTGAACTTCTGATTTTCCTGTGTCTACCTCCCAAGTGTTGGAATTACAAAATATACGCAACTAGGTCTGGCCACAAACCCTTTCTTAATATAGCTTTTATCAGAAGTATTGTTTTTCAGGAGTATTCCGGCCACTTTTTCTTTTTGTTTTGACTTTTAAAATTAGGTTTTCCCTTTGAGGCCCAGGTTGATGCAGAACTAGCTATGTAGGCCAGGCTAGCCTTGAACTTTTTGATCTCTCTGCATCTACCTACTTAGTGCTGGGAACAAAGGCATGAACCCCAACATCCAACACAATTATTTTTGGTGCTAGAGATTGAACCCAAGGCCTCAAACATACTAATGTGCTCTATCTCTGAGCTTCTCCCTCTTCCCCCCAGCCCTAGCCCCTTACGGCTACTTTTCTGTCCTTGTTCAGATAGTATGTACAAAATATATGCAAAAGGATAAAGGAGAAAATAAAGGAACTAAATAATCTGTCACTGATTACATGAAAAGACTGCTTATGAACATTTTATTCTCTTTGAAATAAATACTGTGCTGTAAAACTGTCCAGAACTAAGATTTATAATATACAGCAGGAAGGTACAACAGAGAGCCAGCACAGTGAGTTTTAGAATGAACCATTCTAATTTAGGGAAGACACCCACCATTGGCACTACACATATACACTGGCAATAAACTCACTTATGAGAAGAAAGAATCATAAAAGTTCAGGAAGAAGAGCAACCTGCCATAAAAAAGAGTTTCTTGAGATAACAGTGATGTCGGATCATCTGTGAGGCTCTACTCTGTTTCTACTTCTAGTTTAGTGCCTGACACAGAGCAGCTGCCACAAAAAAAAAAAAAAAAAAATTGCTGAAAGGATTTCAGGCACTAGAATTTTACACATTTTGCATGGCCTCTTATTTAAACACTCTCCTAGCAACTTATCTCTTCATTATCTTTACTTCATTAGCTCATTATATATGCAGTAATTTACACAATAAGTATATTATTTAAAAGTACTTCAACAAGTACAAGATTATGACATTTGAATAGGTTAAACTCTAAACTGCTTGAATCAGATTTTGAAATCACATTATCCAAGCAAAGTCAAAATGAAATCAGTTCTTATAACACCAAAATAAATGAAGTGAGACAAGCATCTGCCTTACATGTTTATCAGTAACCTCTATATACACATGGATTTCACATCATATTGCCAGTCCTTTCTTGTGATACCGTAGACAAGGTCCAACAGTGAGACTCTAAAATGAGACATGGTTGGGAGGAAGTGATGACTTTCAATCATATTTCTTTCCTTCAATTTTAATATACTTTAGTTGGGGAGAGAAAGAAGTCCATTTTCATCAGCTGTATCTAGGATTTTACAGATTACTGGAGATTCAACCTGAAGAACAACAGCAACGACATTCATTAGAAATTAACAGCATCTTTTCCTCAATGAATATATTTGCTAGCTGTACAGGTTCTTGATTTAGATAAACCACCCAACATTTTCCCTACAAATTAGGCTCTTTTTTTTTTTTTGAGCTAGGGCCATGCTAGCCTTGAATACTTGGCAATGCTGAGTGCTGCATTAGAGGCAGGTTTCATGATGCTTGGCATTAATCAAGATTTCAGAAACACTATTTTTAGTCATTCATCTAAAATATGAGCTAGGTAGAGAAAACATTTTTATCTCAAAGTAAATACGGCAACGGAAACAGGTACAAAGGATGGGAATATGTGAGGAGGAGTTTACCTAAGTAGAAGAGTAAAACACTGTGGCAAAATAACCAGTTCTATTTGAAAGGCAAAGTAAACACTAACTTAAAGATGAGTCAGCTGTCATGATAACTGAAAAAACAAACAAAAAACAAAACAAAAAATCAAACACATACCAGGAAAAACAGTAGATAACATATGACAAGAGAACATTTAAGTAGAGAAAAGAAATCCTAAGAATCCAGTGGAAACAGTAAAAGATGAAAAGTGTACCACAGATAAACTCAGCAACAAACTGGACATGGTAAAAGATGTGATTAGACTGGTGAAGGTTTTAACAGAAATGACTCGCACTTAAATATGGTGCAGGGAGGGGTAAAAGTGGGAATAAAAGGAAGTTTCTGAGATTTTGAAAGAATTTCAAATTAATATGTTTAATTAGAATTTCAGGCTGGGTGGTAGTGGTACATGCCTTTAATCCCAGCACTCAGGAGGCAGAAGCAGATATATCTTTGTGAGGCTGAAGCCAGCCTTGTCTACAGAGCTAGTTCTGGGATGGCCAGGGCAACACATAGAAACCCTGTCTCAGAAAAACCAAAAAGAATTTCAGAAACAGAGGAAAAAAGGAATAGGACAGAAAAAAATCTTTGAGGAGATAGTGACCAAAATTTTTCTAAAATTTCTATGAACCCAAAAGCCTAGAAGCTATGTTTAATTTACAGAGGATAAGAAAAGAAAAAGGCACACTTAGAACATAATCAAAATTAGTATTATAGAGCTGGAGAGATGGCTCAGAGGTTAAGAGCACTGGCTGCTCTTCCAGAAGTCCTGAGTTCAATTCCCAGCAACTACATGGTTGCTCACAACCATCTATAATGAGATCTGCTGCTCTCTTCTGGCCTGCAGGCATACATGCAGGCAGAACACTATACATACAATAAATTAAAAAAAAAAAAAGTATTATACAGTCTTCAGAAAAAAATCTAAGAGGGTGTTTCCACGACTCTGAGGTAGCAAAAACTTCTTAGGACACAAAAAAGCAGTACCCATAAAAGAAAAAACAAAAACAAAAGACAAAAACCTGAACATAATAGAATAATATGGTTTTGCTTATCAGAAGACATTTAAAAAGGTGAAGCTGCCAGAGAGTATGAAAAAGTGTGTACAATACAAAGGGCTTGTATCTAGAATATTTTTGAATTCCTAGAATCAAGCAATCAGAAGATATGTAACAACAGCAAAAATGGGTAAGAGACAGACACAGATTCTATTCCTTCACCAGCAGTCAGGCTCCTTTAAGCCTCTGTCCAATTATGTCTTGGGCCTTGTCTCTGGCCTGCCTAGTCCATTTGTACCAAGAGAGAACATCCACACTCAGGATCTGATCACTTTGGCTTCTTTAATAAGAAGCCCAGACTCTTGATGTCTCTTTGTGATTTTCTACTTAGTAACTCCTCTCATTTGGCCTGTTGGCTATTGATCCTAAGCTGTCTCTTCTGTATTCAGAGCTGAGCTTTATCTGTTTCTGCTACTGCAATAGTTTTATTTATTTATCTTGAATTTCATACATGCATACAATGTATTTTGATCAAATGCTCTTCCCTGTAAGTCTTGGTACTGATAAAAACAGTACTAAATAAAAGTCCTCTTAACCATTTTAAGAACTATTTTGTGGGTTGGGGATTTAGCTCAGTGGTAGAGCGCTTCGATCCTCAGCTAAAAAAATAAAAAAGAACTATTTTGTATTAAAGTCTGGTTATATGTAAGGCTTCATAAAAGCATATGAGGGCCAATGATGACACAAACATGTCTTTAGTGTTTGCATAAGGAATGCAAACAAAACCCACTAAGATGACGAACGAAGACGACTGGAAATAAAGCTAGTGGGCTGAGTAACTGGACTCTCAGGCACTGCTGGTAGATTAAAATGGCAGTAGCATTTTGGTGAATCATTTTGTGGAATGTATCTCTGCCCATGACTTAGAAATTCCACTCACAGGTATTTACCCATAATGAATGAAAACATGTAAGCACAGAAAGACTTGTGAAAACAGTTCATAGCAGACTTATTCAGCATAACCAAAAAAAAAAAAAAGAAAAGAAAAACAAAAAGAAAAAAATCAAATGTCCCTCTACAGAAGAATGATTAAGCACATGTAGTATAGTTACACAAAAGAATATGATCTGGCAATGCAAAGATAATGAAGTACTGATACATCTAACTTAATAATTAATTAATTAATTAATTAATTAATTGTATCTCAACTGAGTGTGAAAAGCCAGGCATACAAAGGAACGACATCCATGTGGAATCCCAAATGAAGCATATGTAATCTATAGTATCAGAAACCAGAAAGGTATCCTTTGGTGATGGGGTATGAGAGAATTTCCTGCTGTGACAGACCTTATTTCAGTTGATATTTACAAGACTATTTTTTTTAAAGATTTATTTATTTATTATGTACATAGAAGAGGGCACCAGATCTTATTACAGATGGTTGTGAGCTACCATGTGGTTGCTGGGAATTGAACTCAGGACCTCTGGAAGAGCAGTCAGTGCTCTTAACCTCTGAGCCATCTCTCCAGCCCCACAAAACTATTTAAAATGGTAAATATCATCAAACTCAGCATTTAAGATCTGTGCTTTGAGACACACTCTCATGTGTGCTAGGCTGGCCATGACCTCCTTGAGTAGTTGAAGATGATATGAACAATTTATCCTCTTGCCTCCATCTCTCTCTCTCTCTCTCTCTTTAAGATTTATTTATTTATTATGTATACAGTATTCTGTTTGCATGCATCCCTGCATGCCAGAAGAGGGTGCCAGATCTCATTACAGACGGTTGAGAGCCACCATATGGGTGCTGGGAATTGAACTCAGGACCTCTGGAAGAACAGCCAGTGTTCTTAACCTCTGAGCCATCTCTCCAGGCCCCCTGCCTCTATCTCTTAAGCGGTGGGATTACAGATGTATATACCTTCATTTCTGGTTGGTTCTATGTGGTGCTAGGAATTGAACCCAGGGCTTCATACATGCTAGGCAAACATTCTACCAACTGACTAGGCCTTTGTGCAATTTATGTAAATAATACCTCAAAAGAAAAATATATCTATTAAACCTTAGTAGATTTAGTAAATCTTAGTCCCTTTGTAGATTTAAGACAAAAAAATTCAAATATATTCAAAATTTAATTCTTTTCACTTGGTGGCACTGGGATTGAATCCAGGACTTCCTACACTCTAGATGAGAGCTCTACCACTTAGCCCCTGAGTAAACTCTTGATTATTTTCACTTTACTTACCCCAAGAATATACTGGCAGGAGTGAGGCTCGAGCATATACACAGTAACAGCATGAGGAGAATCTGATTCTTTACACCTAAAACACAGAGCACTTTAAGGTACTGCCTACATCATAAAAATAGAATTATTTTTGTTATCTTATTAAGCTATGAAAATCTTTAAATGGACCTGGTATAATTTAACACCAATAACACAGTTTTATAATTATTTAGTTAGTACATCTTATGTAAAACTGTCAATTAAAAGTAGGCAAAAGGACTCAACTTACTTTAGTTTTACAGTCACCTGTCTGGGTTTGTCAGTTATATCACAAATATCCCCATTTCCATAAAAATGTGACACCATCCTGAGTTGGAGAAACATAGAAACTTTATTACAGTCTTACTAGTTAGAATAACTATAATAGGTAGGTGAGAAGGTTACATCACAGATTCTATAAGAAAAATACTAATTAAAGAAACTTTGCACTATTTTTCTTAATGCTATCTATATTACATATAGGTCAGACTCAAGGTTTTGAGCTTGGTGTGGTGGATAAAATACCTCTAATACTACCCCTTGGAAGGATAAGGGTGCAGGATTGCTGTGAGCTTGGGGCCAGTAACGCTAACAGCAAGATTCCATCTCAACTAACCAACCAAAAAAAAAAAAAACCCCAAACAAAACATAGTAATAAAAGTTGCAGTTTTAAAGTTACCCACTTCCTTAGGCCAGTATATTGTTTATTTAGTGAAACAATTCTTCCTTTCTCTTTTCTATCAACCTAATCCCATTAAACATTATTATGTATGTAGGACAAAAAGCAAGCCTCTGCCAAAGAATAATTTTCAAATAAACTTCAATGTTGAGCACATGATACTAAAAGCTAATTTTGTAGGTAACATAAGCCTAAAATAATCTGTCTAGTACACTGAACACTTAAATATCTCTATTTTAATTTTCCTAACTTTGATTCTGGTCAGCCTGAAAAGTCAGCATATTTTGAAAGCGATTTCTCAATACTATCTGCTCCAGGAAGAAACAAAAGTTAACATTTGAGAATGAACAAGAATTAATCTTGGACTGGAGAGATGGCTCAGAGGTTAAGAGCACTGGCTGCTCTTCCAGAGGTCCTGAGTTCAATTCCTAGCAACCACATGGTAGCTCACAGCCATATATAATGAGATCTGATGCTCTCTTTGGGTCTTCACGCATACGCGGAGGCAGAATACTATATATATAATTAATAAAAAAATTTTAAAAATTAATCTTTTAAATTCACTGTATAAGGGACTACAAGAAAAGCTGAAGCATAGTTAATTATTTGTGGGAAGTAAGATTAACTTACTTTTGGTAATAATAAAATATACCCACATAGTACAAAAGTTATGTGAACACTACCTCACAAAAACTAACAAGGAAAAATAAAGCATATTTAACAAATTAAAAACTTACAAACACAAATGCTTTAGAAGACCCCTAATTCTAATTGAATCAAATAATTATTGAAAGTGGGGAGGTAACTCAGCATTAGGCACATGCCTAGCATGGATGATGATTAATCATGAAGCTCTAAGTTCAATCTCCATCACTATACAAAAGAAAAAAAACTGGGGCTGGAGAAAGGGCTCAGTGGTTAAAAGCATTCACTGTCCTCCAAGAGGACCCAGGTTCAATTCCCAGTATCCATGTGGCAGCTTACAAATGTCTGTGACTCCAGTTCCAAGGAATCTGACACCCTCTTCTGGCCTTTATGGGAAATAGGCATGCAAATGGTGCACACACACATACATTCAGGCAAACACTCATACACACAAAATAAAAACAAATCTTTAAAAAAAGAACAAAAAAATAACAAAAGAATGGAATCATTGTCACTAACATCACTGGCAATCTTTATTTTTTCTAAACATTAAAAAAAAAGATTTATTTATTTATTTTATGTATATGAGTGCACCCTATATATGTACACCTTAATGCCCAAAGAGGCATCAGATCCCACTATAGATCATTGTGAGCCTCCATGTGGTTGCTAGGAATTGAACTCAGGACCTCTCAAGTGCAGCCAGTGCTCTTAACCTCTGAGTCATTTCTCTAGCCCCCTTAAAGGTTTTCTTTTTAAATGTTTTTCTTTTAATTTTATTGATTTATTTTATTCTTATTTTTTAAGCATAAATATTTATTTGTAACAAAGGAGTTTGTGTAGTGTTGAAAATCTACAACTTGTTAAATTCACATTTGCACTTCTTTTTAAACAAACATTTATAATAATTATTTTATACAGATATAGATATGTAAATACATCGAGTTCAATGGTCCTTCAGCATTTTCCACTTAAATGTTTTTTTTTTAAACATAAAAACAGGTTATAATTACAAAGTCCAGAGTTATTTGAAACTGAAAAATATTTTCTCTGTAGAAAATAGTAAAAATGGGGGCTGGAGAGATGGCTCAGAGGTTAAGAGCACTGGCTACTCTTCTAGAGGTCCTGAGTTCAATTCCCAGCAACCACATGGTGGCTCACAACAATCTGCAATGTGATCTCGTGTCCTCTTCTGGCGTGCAGACAGAACATAGTGTACAAAATAAAGAAATTAAAAAAAAAAAAGAAAAGAAAATAGTAAAAATGATAACATTTCCCAATAAGACCTTTTAAGTCAAATAATAGCTGAATCATACATATAAATACTGATTAGATTCTGGAATACAGAAGAAACCTATCTTCATCTGTTCAGAGAGTTAAGTTTTCCTTAAGTTGTATAAGTGAGATTCCTATTCAACTCCCCCTTCACTGTTTGATTTGCGGCAGACGGTTTTTTTTTTTAAATGCCAAAAGCCATTTATTGAAGGAGGGAGGAGGTCTTAAATACAGGCTTACAGCACAATGGGAGAACCCTGGAGGGCAGAAGTTCGCTGTTTTACAATCTTGCATCTAAGCTGTTAATGCCCAATATGCAAGATACACAGACAAGGAACTTCCTTTAAGCATTCAGGAGAGTGGAGACTGGCAGGGAATTAGCATAGGGAGGATATCAAAGTCAAGGTCAGCAGGCAAGGCAACAGTTACCCAAAACGGGGACCAGGGCCCTACAGGTTCCCCCTTTTACTAAAAAATGACCTTCTGACTTAGGTTGCATGGGACGTCAGCAGGTCACCTTACCCGTCATGGAGATGCCTGCCCAGGCCACACAGGCACTCTGTCTTAGGTTGGTGAGCCCTGCCCCAGGCATTACCCATCTCTGAATACTCATTATCATACAGGCTCAATTGTATGTGAGCTGCAGAGTTAACTGCTGCCAAAGATCGCAAAGTGGCCTTGGGCTTGAAATCTGTGTGTTTGACACAGAAAAGACCAACAGAAGTCCTAACCCATCCAATGCCCTGTGGTTGCTGGGAATTGAAATCAGGACCTCTGAAGCGCAGCCAGTGCTCTGAACCACTGAGGCCCCTTAAAGGTTTTCTTTTTTAAATTGTAATATATTTTTTAATGTATGTATTTGGGTATTTTGTCTACATGTAGAGCTGCACATCTGAAGAGGGCATTAGATCCCATGGGACTAGTTATAGATTGCTGTGAGCCACCATGTGGTTTTGAGCCATCTCTCCAGCCTCATCACACCAGTCTCATACCACCATCACTGTTAAAGGCAGCAGGCAGTTTATTAAATGTTATTATTAGGGTAGGTTATTTTACTTAAATGTCCTCATAACCTTACAGGGATATACTATTAGATAAGTAAGGCTTACAGATTATGTAATTTGCCCAGGGTATTATATTACTACTGAAGAGCCAGGCATCATTTGAAATTAGGTTGCTTGAATCCAAGACTGTGGATTGGCTGTTTTTGTTTTTTTTGTTTTTTTTTAGACAAGGTTTCTCTACATAGTCCTGGCTATCCTGGAACTCGCTCTGTAGACCATGCTGGCCTCAAACTCACAGAGATATGCCTGCCTTTGCCTCCCAAGTGCTGTGATTAAAGGCATTCAGCATCATACCCTGCTCTGTGTATTTAAATTTTTAATCTGTCAATATTTTGAGTTATAAAAATCCTATTAATCAGTTTTAAAGGCAAACAGTCTTTACCTGACTGTCTGGGTGCCATCGTCTTGAAGATGATAAGCTCTAGCAGTGTTTTTCTTGGCCCATTCAACATGCTCTTCTTGGTTCCATGTCCCCACAACCACAGAAGTTTTCCCACTATCTTTGTCCTAGTATGTAGAAAAATACGAAATTTTAAAATTACATTTATTTTCCTATGTGTGGGCATGTATTATGTAAGTAAGCATGCTCAGAGTATCAGGCCAGACATCAGGTTCCTTCACCAGATGAACTACCGTGTATTTGAGCCTGACAGTGTTTATGGTAATGCACATTTGACATGAGTAAACAGACCTTCCTATAAGCCCCAGTCTCCATCTTCATCCATTCACTGGATAATGATGCGATGATATCAATCAAACTCAGGAAATAGAAATTTAAATGATCTTCAGCTTCCATCCTGCCCTGGAGCTCCCATCTTGACAAGATATGGAGACCCCAGCCACTTCCTGAGACTCAGAGACCAGCCCCCAGCTCCCATCCGGCCAGCACTCTCATCTGGACCAGAGCTCCCATCTGGCCCAGAGCTTACATCTGGACCAGAGAGAGGCTCCCTAATCTGTTAGCTCTGTCTGGACCAAGTACACTGATAGGACCAAGAACAAACTCACAAGGAGATGGGCAGACACCAAGGCAGAAGTACATACAACAAAATAAAGAGCAATACAGCATCACCAGAACCTAGCCCTTCTCCAACAGCTAGACCTGAACATCACAGAATGGAAGAAGAAGAAGAAAACAACCTTACAAATAACATCATGAGGAGGCTAGAGCTTTATATAGAAGAAATAAAAAATAAAGTGGAGGAACAAGACAAACAAAAAATGGGAAGAATGCTATAAAAAACTAGAGGACAGGACAAATAAAGCAGAAGAAAACAATGAGTCCCTGAAAGAAAATCATGAAAAAGCAATGAAACAGATGAGGGAAATAGTCCAAGACCTGAAAAGGGAAATAGAAAACATGAAGAAGACACAAGCAGAGGGAATGCTGGGAATAGAAAATCTGAGTAAACGAACAGGACCTTCAGATACAAGTATAACCAACAGAAAGCAAGAGATGGCAGAGAGGACCTCTGGTGTTGAAGATATGGTAGAAGAAATAGATTCATCTGTAGTTGGAGAGTTTCTCTCTCCAGGTGCCACCAAGTCCCCGCGGTCCAACAACCTACGTATAAAATAATCATACGGACACTTACATTATTTAAACTGCTTGGCCATTAGCTCAGGTCTACCATTGTCTAGCTCTTACTCTTATATTTAGCCCATTTCTATTAATCTATACTTTGCCACATGGTTCATAGCTTACCAGTACCTTATGTCTTTTTCTGTCATGGCGGTGGCTGGCAGCGTCTCCCTCCCCAGCCTTCCACTTCCCAGAATTCTCTTCTCACTTGTCCCGCCTATACTTCCTGCCTGGCCACTGGCCAAACAGCATTATATTTAAACAGAGCAATATCCACAGCACTTCCCCTTTTCTTTTTTTCATTCTACAGGACACTGAAAAAAGTGACCAAGAGACTCTAGCCTGTGGGCTGAAGACAAATGCCCCAAATTTACAAAGGAACATTAGGTGATAAGTTAGATATAAAACCTTAGACTCACAAATATAAGCTAGATAGGATATCTTCTTTAATATTGTAACTGTAATTCTTGCATGATAATTGTTTTGTTATATGTAATTTTTATATGTAAAAGTTAAAATCTTCCTTTTTTTTTAAAAAAAAAAAGGGGGAAGTGCTGTGGATATTGCTCTGTATAAATAAAATGCTGTTTGGCCAGAGGCCAGGCAGGAAGTATAGGCGGGACAAGAGAGAAGAGAATTCTGGGAAGTGGAAGGCTGGGGAGGGAGACGCTGCCAGCCACCGCCATGACAGAAAAAGACATAAGGTACTGGTAAGCCACGGACCACGTGGCAAAGTATAGATTAATAGAATGGGTTAATTTAAGATAGAAGAAGTAGATAACAAGAAGCCTGCCACGGCCATACAGTTTGTAAGTAATATAAGTCTCTGTGTGATCACTTAGTTGGGTCTGAGCGACTGTGGGTAGGACTGGTGGGTGAGAGAGATTTGTCCTGACTGTGGGCAAGGCAGGAAAACTCCAACTACATTCATCAATCAAAGAAAACACTAAAGCCAACAAAGTCATGACCCAAAATGTCCAAGAAATTTGGGACACCATGAAGAGACCAAACCGACGAATAATAGGAATAGAGGAAGGAGAAGAATACCAACTCAAAGGCACAGAAAATATATTTAACAAGATCATAGAAGAAAACTTTCCCAACTTAAAGAAGGAAATGCCTATGAAGATACAAGAAGCCTATAGAACTAGACCCCCAAAAAAGTTCCCTCGCCACATAATAATTAGACAACTAAATGTACAGAATAAAGAAAGAATATTAAGAGCAGCAAAAGAAAAAGGCCAAGTGACTTATAAAGGCAAACCCATCAGAATAACACCAGATTTCTCAAAGGAGACTTTCAAAGCCAGAAGGACCTGGACAGATATAATGCAGACACTAAGAGACCATGGATGCCAGCCTAGACTAATATACCCAGCAAAACTTTCAATCATCATAGATGGAGTGAACAAGACATTCCAAGACAAAGCCAGATTTAAACAATACTTATCCACAAACCCAGCCCTACAGAAAGCACTGGAAGCAAAATTCCAACCTAAGGAAGTCAGAAAATGGAAAGATCTCCCATGCTCATTGATAGGAAGGATTAACATAGTAAAAATGGCAATCTTACCAAAAGCAATCTACAGATTCAACGCAATCCCCATCAAATTACCAATACAATTCTTCACAGACCTGGAAAGAATAATACTCAACTTCATATGGAAAAACAAAAAAAACCAGGATAGCCAAAAGAATCCTCTACAATAAAACAACCTCTGGAGGCATCACGATCCCTGATCTCAAGCTCTACTATAGAGCTACAGTAATAAAAACAGCTTGGTACTGGCATAAAAATCGACATATGGACCAATGGAATCGAATTGAAGACCCTGACATTAACCCACACACCTATGAACATATAATTTTTGACAAAGAAGCCAAAACTGTATAATGGAAAAAAGAAAGCATCTTCAAAAAATGGTGCTGGCATAACTGGATGTCAATGTGTAGAAAGCTGCAAACAGATCCATATCTGTCACCGTGCACAAAACTTAAGTCCAAGTGGATCAAAGACTTCAACATAAATCCAGTTATTCTGAACCTGATAGACGAGAAAATAGGAAGTAGTCTTGAACGCATTGGCACAGGAGATCACTTCCTAAATATAACACTAGTAGTACAGACACTGAGAGAAACAATCAATCAATGGGACCTGGTAAAACTGAGAAGCTTTTGTAGAGCAAAGGACACTGTCAACAAGACAAAGCAACAGCCTACAGCCTACAGAATGGGAAAAGGTCTTCACCAACCCCACATCTGACAGAGGGCTGATATCCAGAATATATAAAGAACTCAAGAAATTAGACATCAAAATGCCCAACAGTCCAATTAAGAAATGGGCTATAGAACTAAACAGAGAATTCTCAATAGAGGAAGCTCAAATGGCTGAAAGACATTTAAGGAATTGCTCAACATCCCTAATCATTAGTGAAATGCAAATCAAAACAACTTTGAGATACCACCTTACACCTGTCAGAATGGCTAAGATCAAAAACACAGAAGACATCTTAGGCTGGAGAGGATGTGGAGTAAGGGGAACTCTCCTCCACTGCTGGTGGGAATGCAAGCTTGTACAGCCACTTTGGAAATCAATATGGCGCTTCCTTAGAAAATTGGGAATCCATCTCCCCCAAGGAATGCTTAATCATACCACAAGGGCATTTGTTCATATCAGATTTGCTTGTAATAGCCAGAACCTGGAAACAACCTAGATGTCCTTCAACTGAAGAATGGATAAGGAAAATATGGTACATATACATAATGGAGTACTACTCAGCAGAGAAAAACAATGACATCATGAGGTTTGCAGGCAACTAGATGGATCTAGAAAAAAATCATCCTGAGTGAGGTAACCCAGACTCAGAAGGACAAACATGGTATGTACTCACTCATAGGAGTATACTAGATGCAAAACAAAGATGACTAGAAAGCTATTCACAACTCCAGGGAGGCTACCTAAAAAAACAGGACCCTAAGAAAGACACAGGGATCGCCCAATGACAGAGAAATGGATGGGATCCACATGAACAACCTGGACGAGAGTGGGAGTAATGAAGGGCAAGTTTTGAGGGAAAGAAAGCTTAGGAGAGCAGGAGATCCCAGCTGGATCAAGAACAGAAAGGGAGAACAAGGAATAACAGACCGTGATAAATGAAGACCACATGAGAATAGGAAGAAGCAAAGTTCTAGAGAGGTCCCCAGAAATCCACAATGATACATCCACTGTAGACTACTGGCAATGGTCAAGAGAAAGCCCGAACTGACCTAGTCTGGTGATCAGAGGGCCAAACACCCTAACTGTCGTGCTGGAACTCTCATGTAATAACTGATGGAAGTGGATGCAGACTCAAGGTGGAGCTCCAGGAGTCCAATGTCAAGAAAGAGGAGGGACTGTAAGAGTATGAATTGTTGAGACCAAGATTGGAAAAAGCACAGGGACAAATAGCCAAAACTAATGGAAATACATGAATTATGAACCAAAGGCTGTGGAGCCCCCAGCTGGATCAGGCCCTCTGGATAAGTGAGCCAATTAAATAGCTTGAACTGTTTGGGAGGCACCCAGGCAGTGGGATCCGGACCTGTCCTTAGTGCATGAGCTGGCTGTTGGGAGCCTGGGGCATATGCGGGGACACTTTGCTCAGCCTAGAAAGAGGGGACTGGACCTGCCTGTACTGAATCTACCAGGTTGAGCTGAATCCCCAGGCAAGTCTTGGCCCTGGAGGAGATGGGAATGGAGGGGTGGGGCTGGGGGGAAGGCGGGGGGTGGGAGGGGCGAGGACAGCGGAACCCATGGGTGATATGTAAAATTAAAACACAAATAACAAATATAATTTTTAAAAAAAGAAATTTAAATGATCTTTATTCTGTTTCTCTGAATAAAGTAATTTCTAGTTTGCCTAACTCTAGATGTAGTAACTTGTAACTTGGTATCTTTTCCCTTTCTTATCTCTCTGTTGTATTAGTTCCTTCCTAGAGATCTTTTTCTTTAGATTCTTCTTTTAAAAATTATTTATTATCACTGTATGTGTGTATGATAAATATATAACTGAAGACACATACACTCACAGTGCTATGGAGGTAGGCCAGATGACAACTCTTAGGAGCTGCTTTTCTCCTTTCACCACAGGATCTGGGGCTCAAACTCAGGTTGTCAAGACTTACACAGCAAGTTCCATCATGTGCTGAACCATTTTTCCAGACCCTTTCTCTTTGGATTCTTTTCTAATAATTTCATTGCCAATACCGCACCACCTCCAACCAAAAACTTAATTGATCATACCTATTTTATATGATTACATAATACTACTATGCTGTTTTGAAATGAAAGGGGCATCAAACCCAGGAATTGTGCATACTGGGAATGAGCTTTATGACCAAGTTACAGTCCTAGCACTACTACTGTAATTCTGAACTGAATCTTGGTTGTGCGGTAAATCTATCTCCCCAAAACATGTGTTGTAAACCTAGTTCCTGCAATTACAATGTGGGCAAGTAGAACCTAATGGAGGATATTTAAGTCTTGAGTACTGTATCCTTCTAACAGGAGGATTTCCGTTTATGCTCCTATCCTTTCTATCTTAAAAAATTAATTAACTCATTAATTTTATGTGTATGGGTGCCTTGCCTACGTGTATATATGTGCACCATGTGCCCATGTGACCAGAACAAGATGCTGGATTTGCTGGGCCTAAAGTTACAGATAGTTTTAAGTGACTATGTGGTGCTGGGAATTGAACCCTTTGGAAGAGCAGATATTGCTCTTAATTACCAAACCATCTCTATAGCCCCCAAACTGTCTCAGTCTTTATTCCTCTTGGTTTGTGTCATTAAATGAAGCAAAAAGGACCTCACCAGATGGCAGACACTTTGATAACAGTGTCTTTTTAACCTTTAGAAATGTGAAATCTAGTTTCATTTTAAGTTATCCAGTTTGTAGTATTCTGTTAATGGCAGTATAAAATGGACTAAAATGCCTTAACTAAAAAGTTCATTTTCACTTTACCTCTCTACTTTCATATAAGAACTTTGAAGTTTTACAGTCTCCATAACTCATTTGATGGCACACTCATTTCTGTATAAAGACTGTGCTGAATCCCTTTCCTGATTCTGCGTTTATTATTTAAAAAATACTATGTATTGTTTATAAAAGTAAGCTCTTCCCCCTTTTCTCTCCTTATTCCTTGTTGCCCTTCATATTTTATGCCAGATAACTATACTAGGCAATAATATACTTCTGATTAATAGTACAGAAAACCTACTCAGTGGCCAGTGAAACACGCAGGGCCATTTCCCTAGTAGACTTTATTGCCTAATGGAAAAGAGCTATTATATTCCACCCACACCCCACCAGCAACTAGATTTGTTAATTTCCAGACAGGGATTTGAAAGCTGCACAGGGAAGCAAGCCTGTCTGGGTTTGAATTCCAGCCTTATCATTTATTGCCTATGGGATTTTAGGCAAGGAACTAAACCCTGTTTCTGTTTCTGAAACTTGGAATAACAGGACTGATTTATGAAAGGTGTTTTTAGGATTAAATGACTTAATATGTACAAAGTACTCAGTACCTGGCAAATAGTCAGCACTACGATTGCTAGTTGTTGTTATTATCTTCCAAAGTAGCTTTCCACCAGAAAGTTATAGGCTAAGTGACCTTGGACAAATTAAATTTAGTAAAGCATATGGGAATGTGTTAAGTATATGGGGAACGAGTCATTTCAATAGCAGTGTTCACTGGTTCAACTTTCTGGAAGGCATTTTTTTCAGTGTGTATACTCTGACCTAACTAAGCACACTCTTAAATATAAACATACTGGCAAAAGCATACTTGGCATGGTGGCACATGCTTGCAACCTGGGCTATTAAGACCCAGTCTCAAAACAACAACAATAAACCAAAGAAAGGAAAACAAAACAACAACAAAAAACCCAAAAATAAATCTCAACCAACCCCACCTCCAAAACTCAAAACCAAAACTTCAAATAAGACAAACACTGAACAAACAAAAAAATCAAAACCTTCAACTTAACCCAACCCAAACCAAGTAACAACAACAACAACAACAAAACCCTGAAAAAGGCTGGGAGGTGGGGCTCTTGCCTTTAATCCCAGTGCTAAGGAGGCAGACGCAGGTGGATCTGTAGCTATCTAAAATGCTCATGGGGTTGGGGATTTAGCTCAGTGGTAGAGCGCTTGCCTAAGTGCAAGGCCCTGGGTTCGATCCTCAGCTCAAACAAAACAAAACAAAACAAACAAAAATACCACTATTGTAGTAGACTACGGATACAGCTTACTTCACAGAGTGCTTGCCTAGTACAGAGACCTGAGTTTGATCCCTATCTTCTTATAAAAGTGGGGGCATAGCAGGGTACACAAGTAATCCTAGCACTCAGAAGGTAGAGGCAGGAGGATCAGAATTTCAGTCTTCCCTACCTATAGAGTGAGTTTGACAGTAGTTTGGGTTAGAGATTCTATTAAAAAAACAAAAGATGGGGGCTGGGGATTTAGCTCAGTGGTGGAGCGCTTGCCTAGCAAGCGCAAGGTCCTGGGTTCGGTCCTCAGCTCTGAACCCCCCCCCCCCAAAAAAAAGATGAAATGGTATTTTCTATTATCTGAGGAACTTGGTATATTTATTAAGTTTGATTAATTCTGTAATCAATGCACTTATTGTTTATCTATTTCTTAAGGATAAACTATAAGAGTAACTTCTCAAATTAGAACACAATAATCTATTAATCTACCAGGATCATGGTAATTTAAGAATATGGGTAGTTAATGAGCAATGCTCCTACAAGATGACTAAATCAGTTAATACTAAGTTTTCTAGTTTCTAAAAACTGGCTAGTATTTCCATATTAAAATTATTTCATGATTAAAAGTAATATTAATGCCATTCTTTTTTCCAATTTTTAAAAAATTGTGTCTATATGTGTATGTTGTGTACTTCAGTGAGTACCTGTAGAGGTACCTGGGAGGCACTGGATTCCCTAGAGTTGGAGTTACAGGCAGTTGTGAGTTGCCTGGAATCAAACTTGAGACCTCTACAAGAGCAGTACACTCTTAACTGCTGAGCCAAATCACTAGTCTGTCACAGACCTTAAAACCTTTAATCCAAGGCTGCTGATATAGTTCAGTGTTAAGAGCACTTGACATATCCATGAGGCCCTCCCTGTGTTTGAGCTCTAGCAATTCAAAACCAATAAGAAACCTGGATCTATCCAGTGGCAGAATGACATAAATGCTATTCCATACCTCATGATATTGATGTACATGTTTGCCATAGCAGAATTCGTATTTCCACCAACCAACACCCTAAAGGAAAGAAACAGACAAAGTTATTCACAGAGAAGGGAGACTGATGTAACAATGCCACAAGACAGTTGGAAATATATGTAATTTTTATAATTTTTAAAATCAATAGTATAACAAAAACAAAATATGACTGGTCTACACAGTGAGTTTCAGGCCACCCAGGGCTATATGTGAGTCCTTGACTCCAAAAAAAAAGGAAGAAAGAAAAAACAAACAACACAAATCAACTAAAAGGAAAAAAAAAGATAAATAAAAAGAATTAGGGGTTGGAGATTTAGTTCAGTGGTAGAGCGCTTGCCTAGCAAGGGCAAGGCCCTGGGTTCGGTCCTCAGCTCTGGAAAAAAATAAAAACAAAAACAGAAAGAATTAACTACCGTACTTGTTTATAAAATACATAAGACAAAATTTTGGGGGTTGGGGATTTAGCTTTTAGCTCAGTGGTAGAGTGCTTGCCTAGCATGCCCAAGGCCCAGGGTTCGATCCTCAGCTAAAAAAAAAAAAAAAAAAAAAAATCCCAAACAAAAAAACAAAACAAAAAAATTTTCACCTTTGAGTATATTTACACTGGTTTTAATAGTCAGAAGCAAAATATTACCTTCTAAACTTAGCTCAAGTTTGAATTGTGATTGTTGCATAACCAAAATGTGAGAAATAAATCAATGATGTCTATTCTAACGATCAACCAAATCATATATGACTGCCATAGGAAAAGTCAAGTTTTTTTTTAAACATAAAAAAACAGGTTATAATTCAAAAGTCCAGGGTTATTTGAAACTGGAAAATATTTTCTCTATAGAAAATAGTAAAAATGATAACATTTCCCAATAAGCCCCTTTAAGCCAAATAATAGCTGAATTATACATATAAATATTAATTAGATTCTGGGATACAGAAGAAACCTGTCTTCATCTGTTCAGAGCTATGTTTTCCTTAAGTTGTGTAAATGAGATTCCTATTCATCTTTCCCTTTACTGTTTGATTTACAACAGACATTTTTCTATAGGCTAATCTGTAATCTAAAGGATTTTAGTCTCCCCTCCTGAAAGTACAGCCAGCATATTCTTTCATCAGCTTGATAGGGTACAAATTCTTATCCTAATAATGAAATGTTTCACTAAAGCTTGCCCAGTGATTGGGCAAAACCAAAACTTATTATAAGCCACAGTCATCCTAGGGTCCCCCCCTGCTAGGTAGCCTCCCTGGATCTGTGGGTCGCAGTCTGATTGTCCTTTGGAAAAGTCAAACTTTTAAGGGTAAAGAGAATATAAGGGGTGCAGATTAGACTGTAGAGATATGGGGGGATGGGATTACACAAAGAAAATGTCTACTGGAGATGGGAGAATCCGCCATTTTTCTGTAGATACTTTTGTTTTGTTCTTCCAATGACTATGGGTTGGGTAAACTGCCACACATAAGGTTGCAAGATAAATATTTAAACTACAGTTTCACTTTCTCACCCCATGAAAGCAGTAAGAGCCACTAAGGAACTCCTTTATGAGCTGGTCATCTGTCAGCTTGGATATATGGGTTGTTCCAACAGTGAGCATTGGCTGAGAGCCAACAGCAATAGGTTTGTGGATGGCTGGAAATCTCTCTTCTTTTGCAGATGGTGACTCTTCCTAAAATTAACCAAAAATTAATCAGATGTGTTTATGAGCTTTTATGACATGTTTTCCAGTTACAGCTTGTCATTACTTTAAAATTTGGAAAAATGAAAGTTTTTTTTCTCCACTTAATTTTAAGGTTTTAAGAAAGTGAATTTTGTGACAACAGATAAAAGTCAAGACAAATGTTAGTTCCACCCCAGGTAACAAGTATGATAATTCTCTGGCACATAGGGAAAATTGCGATTTCATGTCTGCTTCTTGTCTCACTTTTGTTAAGCAGTTTGATACTTACGAAGCTTTGCATCCTTACATTTAATTTTGTAGAAGTCATTAGGGTTAACTTGATGTAACAAGCAGGGTAAAAAGGAGTTGGTTGGGAATGAATAGGATCATCAGTTATAATTACTCAAATGTAGCTCGATCTGGTTGTTGCTCTGGAGGAATATGTAATTTACTAGAGTAGATCCAAAGTAATAAGGGCACCCAGAACTACAGACTCATAAAAGAAGGGGTAGATGGAACTGACTTTGACAAAGAATTGAAATGTGAAGACTTTACCAAGAGAACACTCTTGACCAAGGCATGAAACATGTGTGTATTATATTTGTGACTTAGGTATGCTTTGTATTTGTGTGCATATATGCATAAGGATTTGAAGAAAAGACTCATCAAGAGAAATATGTAGGGCTGTAGTATTTAAAACTAAAGAGATCATCAAGCATGTTTTATGCTGGGAAACTATACCTAAGAGCTCTGGATGTTGTCTTGTAGGTATTAAGCAAAGGTGTGTGTAGTGGGTAGCCATCCTAGCATTGGCCTGGAAGTTCCAACCCCCATTGAGGCTTCAGTAATGGTCAGGCCCACAAGGCGGGGCTGAGGGAGGAAGCTGAAGACCCAGGACAGAGAGGAGAGGTCTCTCTTGGTTCTGGGACCCTGGAGGTGGACGGAGTAGAGTTCTCCAGAGAACACCACCGGACTGCGCCATACCTTTGCCAGACCCTACAACTTATCCCTTCATTTGTAAGTTACCCCACAAAATAAACCTCCCTTTTAACTACGTGGAGTGGCCTTCATAGTTTCACCAATAGGTGTGCATTTGCACTTGGCGGTGGGTAAGGGAAGGGGAGTGAGAGTGTGTGAGTGTGTGCCGCTCAGGCTACCCAAGGCTACAAAGTGAGACCATGTCTCAAAAAACAAACCAATGAAAACAAACAAAACAACACTTAGGGTTTTTTTTTTTGGGGGGGGGGAGGGTCAATTGGATAGAGAATAGTTTGTTTTGTACACTGTGAGGAGAAAGATTGTGCAGGAACTACACTTGTTCTAAGCACAGTACTTTAAAAGAAATGGGGAAAACCAGGCATAGTGGAACATGACTTTAATCCCTGCACTTGGGAGGCAGAGGCATGTGGATCTCTGAGTTTGAGGCCAGCATAGTGAGTTCCAGGACAAGACAACCAAGGTTATAGAAGAGACCTTGTCTAAAAATTTTAAAAAAGCAGTGGGGAAGATAAGGGTTCTGAAAAAACTGAAAAAAGATGAGTGAGTATTGGTATTTGTGCCTCCACAGGTACCAGGCACACACATTGTGCATGTATATACATGTAGACAATCACATACATGTATTAAAATAAAATAAATCTAAATAAAATTCTTAGAAATTGTGTAACTGTATGAGAATGTTAAAAATTCAGACAAGTCTAAGAAAAAGAATTGAAATTAATCAAATAATTAGAATTAAAAATTTGAAGTGAATAAAATAAATTGCCATTATTTATGGTGGTACTGTGTTCCCCAAAATATTGTGCACCCTAATAAGTTTATCTGGGGTCAGAGAACAGACAGCCACTAGATACCGAGGCTAGAAAATGGTGGCACTCACGCCTTTAATCCTAGCATTCCAGAGACAGAAATCCGGGTCTGGATCTCTGCGAGTTCAAGGCCACATGGGAAACAGCCAGGGATGGTGACCACATGCCTTTAATCCCAAGAAGTGAGCCTTTGATCCCAGGGACTGAGGCAGAATAAGAAAGATATATAAGGCGTGAAGACCGGAAACTAGAAGCATTTGGCTGGTTAAGTGTTTAGGCTTCTGAGCAACAGTTCAACTGAGATTCATTTGGATGAGGACACAGAAACTTGCAGTCTGAGGAAACAAGACCAGCTGAGGAACTTGCGAGGCGAGGAATCTGTGGCTTGTTCTGTCTCTCTGATCTTCCAGCATTCACCCCAATAACTGGCTTCAGGTTTGATTTTATTAATTAAGACCTGTTAAGATTCCTGCTACAATTATTATTATTACAGAAATAATTAAGACATTGATATAGGTTCTGAAATATGGAAAAGGAAGCACTGAGAAACTATAATTAGTTAACTCTCATACCTCTTTATTTCTCCTAAATGGCACCCTCAGTATCTCTTCCTGCTGCTCCAATTGTCTTAGTGTGAGGGGTTTAAATGGAGAGCCTGGCAGTGATTGGCAGAATATATCATTCACAGGAGAGGCTCTGAACCTATTCAATAGGAAAAAAAGCATTAAGGTTAAACATGAATGCTTTAAAGCCCATGTGCACTGTATGCTTAGAATACTGAATGAACATCTTACCTGTATTTAGGATGATTGCACAAGAGTGGTGTCAAAATGACAACTTCATATTCACAAGTTGTAACTTCAGCTACTGAAAGGATTTCATGCTTAGATTCAGGATGGCATATGTACATCACAGTGCTTGATCTGGGTCGGTTCTGTTTCAGACTACAAGGTGTACCATTTCCCATTCCCACAGGATAGTAGGGTGTCATCTGACCTTCAATATTTTTAGTGGGGATCTTAGGAAAAAAGTGTAGGCAGACCTTTTATTAGAAATTTGAGGTGGGTTTGAGGATGAAGGAAGTATTTATTCTGAAGGAAAACTACATTTTATTTGTAAACAGAAGATGAAAACATCTGTTCTTTTTCTTTTCTTTCTCTCTCTCTCTTTCTCCTCCCCACCCTTTATTTTTGTTTTATTTATTTATTTATTTTTCAAGACAGAGTTTCTCTGTGTAGCTTTGCGCCTTTCCTGGAACTTGCTTTGGAGACCAGGCTGGCCCCGAACTTACAGAGGTCCGCCTGCCTCTGCCTCCAGAGTGCTGGGATCACAAGCGTGCGCCACCACCGCCTGGCCTTTCCCCGTTTTTGTACTTTCTTTTAAGTCAACCCTAATGTTCTGATTCTTAAGTTCTTGAGCAACTATGTATTTAGGGACAGTATAATACAGAACAAATTATTTGATGCTAAAATTAAAATGTTAAGTTATGTACATTTAAGTTAACAGTACAAACACATGATTAATATGAGTTACTGTCAATAGTTCTGAAGAAACAAACTAAGCTAACAAAAAAATTTACTATATCGGGCTAATTAGCTCCTTTTTCTCTAAACTCACAATGAATGTTGTTTATAATTTGCATTCTACAAATTTTAAGGCTGCAGCATTCTTTGAACTACATGAACTGCTCCTTTTACACAATACTACTCTAAGCCATCATTTGATGGACATATATGAAATACCTACAATATGTATATGCATGGCAGCTTTGCACTGCACATAGATAAGAGACTGTTCTTACACTTAGCCTCTACTTTTAAAGCCTATAGGCAGGTAGCTTGTTATTTACATATGCAGTTTATCTGTTACATTTATAGGAGATGAGGAACAAGCAATAAAAATGTTCTTACTACCACTGTTTCTAATGCTACATAGAAAGCACCACAGCTATGCACTGAAGTGATGGACTGGTATCACAGACACATAATTGATATTATTATTCTTTTAGTAGTGGAGATTAAGCTTAACGTGTTGTACATGCTAGACAGTGTTCTGATACTGGACTGCAGCTTCACTCTTGTTATTTATTTAATTTATTTATTTTTGACAGTACTTTTATGTATTTGCATGCATGGGCACATGCAGCTCTATGTGTGTGTGGAAGTCAGAGAACAACTTTCAGGAGCTGGTTTTCTCCTTCTACCATGTTGAAGGGAATTAGGCCAAGAAGACCTTGAACTTGTGATTCTCTTGTCTTAGTCTCCCACAAAGCTGGAGACAGCCCTGTTACACAAGGCTCAACTGACAGTTTATTTAGGTATTATTTAAAAAGTAAGTAAAAGGATTACAACATTATTTATTTATTTTTGAGACAGGGTCTCACTTATGTATAAAGCCCAGGATAGCCAAGAACTAGGTATGTAGAGTGGGCTCACAGAGATTTGTCTGCTTCTGCTTCCTGATGCTGGAATTAAAGGTGTGAGCCATCATGCTCAGTTGGCAATGGAACTTTCCATAGAAAATCCCGTTGTCATAAATTGTGAATTTTATTCGACTCACTTCCTTGAGGCAATAAACAAAGAATATATGTCTAGCTTCTGTCACTAAAGTCATACCTAACAATGAAGTATGAAAAATTAAGACATCACTTGCCTCATTTAACTTTTGTTTTTCTTCTGCTTCTCGTTCTGTGGAAGCAATGCAAGAAAAAGGTGAACATACAGCATGAACAATCACATCTATATGACACAAATGACTGTTTTCAATCAGCTTTGGAACCTTAAACTTTTTTCTAAAGAAAATGAAACAAGATTTTTGTCTTACTGCTTTTTTGAGTGAAAGTTGGTGGGTAATGGAGCCAGGATCTCCTATGTGCTAGGTGTTTACACACCCTCTCCTCAGGTCTGCCCTTTACTTTTAAAGTTAGTGTTCCCAAAATGGCTTTCTATGAGAGACCCACGTTTGATTCCTGGGAATGACATGGCGAAAGGAGAGAACTGATTCCCAGAAGTTTGCCTCTGACTCTGGGCATGCACATACATTAAAGAAATAAACAGTAATAACAATGCAAAGAAGATATTATCCAGGAAAATTTCTTTTTCCTGTTCTTTTTTTTTTTGAGTCAGTATCATGTTGCCTAAGTAGGCCTTGCTATGTAAAGAGAATGGCCTTGAATCACTGATTCTATTGCTTCTACCCCTGAAATGCTAGGCTTACAGTCCTGTACCACCATGCCTAGACTTAAATTTCAATTAGAACTTAAATATTAAACCAGTACTATCATCAGTTTTAGAGACTAACCTTTTTCAGACAGAAGATTCTTAGCCAGCATATTTCCAAGATAGTATTCATGAATATTTACTTTCTACATTAAACAAAAAAATTACAGTATTTTACAAACATATTTCTTTAGCTGCAACTTAAAAACTATTAATATCATTGTGAAATTTCTTATTTTATGCTTTATATTTCAAGGAAAACATACTTGGCCAGTTTCTTTTTCTTCATGGTACTGTCGAATATGTTTTCCATGACATACTTCGTAAGTCCAATAAGATTCAATCTAAGAAAGACATACGTTTTTAAATATACAAAAGTCATATAATCATATTGAATTTTACTTGAAATTTTAGCAGCTGAGCAGATTCTCCCTCAAATCTGAAATAAATTTTTATGAAATGACACTTATAATTATGCCACACAAAATGGCCAAATTTCTGAACTGTATTTGGTTTCTATTAATTAGCAATATATGAAGATTATGTGACAGAAATAGCGCTATAATGTATTTGGGTGTGTAATAACTATCTAGCTACTTTTCTACATAGCTTAAAAATAGCAATTAGCATTTTATAATTTATATCGTGTAAGAGAGCTTTCCTTTCAATTAAAAAATATTCAAAGTATTTTAGTAACTGATACTTTGATACTGGTGTACTATCTACTGCACGTATAAGAATTTAAATGAACAGCATACTATTAAGCAATAAGATTTGCACCTAACTTAAAATGTGACATACCATAATGAAGCAAAATGAAAAGCCATTTTAAGGCTGCTAGAGACTTCCTTTCATATGTACATAAAATACGTACTCTGTAGGAACAACTGCTCTGTTTAAATAGTGGTTCCAAAAGCTCTCTTGGATTGGGGCCTTTGTAATCCTTTTCTTCTTCCTAAGAAAAATTTTAAGAGTTTAACATACAGTTTTTCTAGAACATCATCCAATTCTGCTGTTTGGTTATTAATTCATTGGTTAAATCACAAATGCTTAGAAATGAAAGAGAAAAAGTCAACATCTTTAATAAGAGCTTATGGTATGTTACTTCTTTCAAATGAACTGAAGTATAAAATATGAAGCCATAGAAAAATCTTCCATAGCATTCATTCTTTTTTTCAAAAAAGTTTTTAAGTTTTCTAAACAATCCTTGAAAACTTATTTCAGAATTTTCAATTGCCTATATCCCCCTCCCCCCAAATTCTAGCTATGAAAGTTTTAGGATGGTTCTATCGTGGAAAGGTGTTTTTCAGTTTCCTACATATTTTAATACTTCAGACTTGAACCACATGTGTGGTTATGTGGGTGTATTTTGTTTTAAAGGGGCTTAAAACAGCATGAAGCAGCTGCCTTGGGCAGATTTCAAATATGAACAAAATTTTAAAAAAGCATTCTACTTTACAGACCATGAAAATGTAAATTGGCTTAATAAATTCAATGAGTGGAAGAACTGAGTTTCAAATTTGTTAGGGATCCACAGCTAACTGTAGCCTATACCTCAGCCTCCTGGCTCCTAGGCTGGTGTCCTTTCCATTTTACCATGCTGCCTCTCCTGTTTCATCTTGAAAGAAGTCATTGCCTTGAAGGATGGATAAGAGGCAGTTAGGGCATTTTAGAAGAAAGAAAAGGGCGTGAGCTAAGGTAGTGAGAAAGCATAAGGTACCTAGAGAATTATTTATTATAAGAAATTCTTTTAGTTTACATTGAGATCTTGTGTTTGAAAACCATTTGTATAAAAGGAAAACAAGCACAGAGTTAGCTTTTTATTCAAAACATTAATAACTAATCTCTCCCCCCCCCCCACCCCTTTTGTTGTAATTTTAGATAAGGTCTCACAATGTAGGCCAGGCTGACCTTAAACTCATGGTAATCCTTCTGCCTCTGCCTCCTGAGTATTGAGATAACTGGTATGAACTACCACACCTAGCTGGTTGCTAATTTTTCCAAAATGAAGCCCCAAATCAAAGAAAACAGTAATAGGGGGTTAATGTTTTTATGCTACAAGGTTGTTCAGAATCTTGTTACTCAATTTTAAGGTATATGACTATAGGATTATAAAATACATACATTTGGTAAGAGGGATCAGCAATGTATGTATAAAAAACATACCTCATCCCCACTTGTAACAAGAGGAAGTATACATTTGTATTTTTCTTTATGTGCAGTTGTCATGATGACATAATTATCTTCTTTATACAAAACTCCAGTTGTAGGCTAGAAACAATAAAAATATACATTTTTTTCAGTTAAAGTGCATTACACTGAATGAATTCAGTACTAGTTAAAGCAAAGTTTCCTCAAATGAATTTATCATTTCAACTAGTATTTGTTTTTTTGTTTGTTTGTTTGATTTTTTTGAGACAAGAGTTTCTCTGTTTAACAGTCTTGGCTGTCCTGGAACTCAATTTGTAGACCAGGCTGGTCTCAAACTCACTGAGATCTACCTGCCTCTGCTTTCCAAGTGCTGGGATTATGGTGCATGCTACCACTGCCTGGCTCAACTGAAGATGTTTAAAGCATATTTTCAGAGGCATGCAAAATAGTATACACATTTTTAAATGATAAAGTGGATATAAATTGTATCCTGCTGTTCAAGCTAACAGAAGAAAAATAAAGTTTGGGATATAAAGGAAAGCAATAATGTAATTGGTTGAAGTTTAAAATTCTAATTAATAAGCATTATGAGGTTACATTGTGGCATACACCTTTAAGTCTAGCACTCCAGAGACAGCAGCAAGTGGATTGCTTTATGTTCAAGGCTTCCCTGGTTTACTTTTTTGGTTGTGCTGAAAATGGGATCTAGATCTACATGTGTGCTAAGTATATGCCACTGAGCTATACTCCTAGTTCAGGAGACCAAGGATAGTCAGAGAAACAGTCACCGAATACCTATAACTTCTATCAGCAATCAACATCTATATCTGACAATCCTTAGGACTTTACAAATGTGTTCTGAATTTAGTTGGATGGGACACTAGAACATAGCATAAAGCAGTTATTTTTACATATTTGGGTATAGTGATATTTTATTTGTATTGAAATGTGATTTTATTTATATGTTAATAAAGTTGCCTTGAGGTCAGAGCAAGCCAGAGCAGAAACTGGGTGGTAGTGGTGCACGCCTTTAATCCCAGCACTTGGGAGGCAGAGTTAGGTAGATCTCTGTGTGTTCAAGGGCACAGCCAGCATGGCAGACACATGCCTTTAATCTCAATAGCAACCATAGAAGACCTGGAGGTCTGTACAAACAGGCAGTGACGAGGAGGTCATGTGGCTGGGTTTACAACCAATGAGAAAACAGAATAGAAAATCTATGAAAAAGATAGGACACAGAGAGGTAGCTTTCTTTTGGAGAGGAAGAACAGCAGAAGCAGTGAAGGGTAAGGTTTTCCGCTCTTGCTCTGACCTTGTGGTTTTTAACTCTGCAATTGGTTCTGTGTTTCTTATTTAACAAGCTGGTTACATCTACATTTGGGGAATACATAAATTCCTTTAAAAAGAATGGTTATCATGGACCTTCTGTGCTGACATACCCTTTCTTCTGAACATATATCAAGAATTAGCACAATTCACTGTAAGGGGCCATGCTGTGGAATAATCTTGTATACAGTAAAGATTTGTCACTTGAATCAGTTTAATAAAATGCTGATTGACCAGGCAGGAAGTACAAGAGGGGCAACCAAACTAAGGATCATGGGAAGGAGAAGAATGGAGTCAGAAGAGTCATTAGCTAGATGCAGAGGGAGCAGGAGATGAACATGACATGATAATAAAGGTACTGTCACATGGCAGCGCATAAAAAGAAATATTGGTTAACTTAAAAATGTAAGAGCTAACTGGGTAGTGGTGGCACACACCTTTAATCCCAGCACTCGGGAGGCAAAGGTAGGTGGATCTGTCAGTTTGAGGCCAGCCTGGTCTACAGAGCAAGTTCTAGGACAGATTCCAAAGCTACACAGAGAAATCCTGTCTTGAAAAAAAAAAAAATGTAAGAGCTAGTTAGTAATAAGCCTGAGTTATTGGTTGAGTATTTATAATTCATATTCAGCCTCTGTGTTGGTTATTTGGGACCGGGCAGTCAGGACTTGGAAATGTCTGTTTACAAGGCCATACAATAAATGTTTTATGCTTTATGGATATTATAGTCTGTGGTAACTCTGTTACCCTAGCAGCAAAGCACATGGACAATATGTAAATAAACAGGCATGGCCATTTTAAAAATAATTTATACTTTTGTTAAGTATAAAAACCTGTAGTCAGCTAGCATAAGAGCTATAGTTCATTCCTGTTATATGTCAGTTTTCTTACTATACCTTAAGGTTTCTGTACTATGAAAACAAATGTACATTGCTTATATGAACCAACATATTTTAAGCAAACACTTCAATTAATGTAACTGATTTTACTAAAAAGCAACCTCTGGCCGGGCATTGGTGCACGCCTTTAATCCCAGCATTCGGGAGGCAGAGGCAGGCAGATCTTTGTGAGTTCGAGGCCAGCCTGGTCTCCAAAGCAAGTTCCAGGAAAGGTGCAAAGCTACACAGAGAAACCTTGTCTCGGGAAAAAAAAAAAAAAAAAAAAGCAACCTCTGTTCTCTGATACATATTATGGTAACTCAAGTGTCTTCACTTTTCTCTTTTTGTAATGCTTTGTAAAACCACTACCTGTTTGGCTCTTACTAGCAAGGAAAGATCAACTTCTTGTTAAGTAAATATATCTATTCTTTTTCTTAATAAAACTTTACTATACTATATACTACTTGGAACCAATGCAATCTTAAATATAAATGACAATTAGGGCATTGTTTTGCCAAGACAATGAAAGAAACAGGCAGTATTAGCTCTTAGAAGCCTGGGGAATACGTTCCAGACCAAATCTTTCCACTACCAAATCTGCAAATACCTAAGTCCCTTATAGAAATGGCACAGATTTGAATATAACCTCCCTTATATTTTAAATCATATCTAGATAATTTCCAACACTAATGCAATGTAAATATTTAACTACGTTATATTGTTTTCCTTTTTAGGGAATGAGAAGATCTGTATGCATTCCATTTAGACTTAATTATTTGCCTCTGATTTTTGTTGGTATTGACAAGTTTTTGGTGTGTGTGTGTGTGTGTGTGCGCGCGCGCGCGCGCGTGAATTTAATTAATTAATTAATTAATTAAATTTGGTTTTTGTTTTTTTCCCCAAAACAGGGTTTCTCTGTATAGCTTTGCGCCTTTCCTGGAACCCACTCTGTAGCCCAGGCTGGATTTGAACTCACAGAGATCTGCCTGCCTCTGCCTCCTGAATGCTGGGATTAAAAGCGTGCCCGGCTGTGTGTTTATTTTTTGAGTAGCGTCTCTCTCTATAGCTCTAGTTGTTTTGGAACCTGCTGTGTAGACTGGGCTGGCCTTGAACTCAGAGATCTTCCTACCTTTGCTTCCTAAACTGTTGACAAGGTTTTGCGAGATAACACATGTTGGTCTTGTCTATACTCACTATGAGTACCAGGGTGGCTTTGAACTCACAGCAATCTTCCTGCCTCAGCCTCCTGAGTGTTGGGATTATAGGGTAATGTTATCATCCCTTTTCCTGAGAATTCTGATACCAGGCTGAGTGAATCCACAGATACAGACCTTGCAGATATGAACATGTAGCATGTAGAATCAAAAATCTTTAAAAAAAAAGAATTATTTATTATGTTCTGTCTGCATGCCAGAAGAGGGTACCACATCACATTACAGATGGTTGTGAGCCATGCTGGGAATTGAACTCAGGATCTCTGGAAAAGCAGCCAGGGCTCTTAACCTCTGAGCCACCTCTCCAGTCCCCAAATATCTTCTTTTATGTAGTCTACATTTATTAATTCATTCATCCTCAAATGAAGCATTATACTCATTTTTACAGAAAAGGACTCTGGGGGGCAGAGATTAAACAATCTGTTCAATGTTAATCCAGTAAGATGGAGCAGAGCTCGTAGAAGCCAAGCAGGTCAGCTCCATAGGCATGTGCTTATTACTGTTTTAACATATTTGAACCAGTCTTTATTAACATATATTCTAAAGATTACTATGTACATTTATTTTATGGCCAAAGATACTTGTTTAAACAGCCATCATAGGTGATAAGGTTATCAAAATATTTGAAGATGAGGGAGTTGTGAGGCCAAATTTTATTTATTTTTTTTGGAGACAGGTTCTCACGTAACCCAAGCTAGCTTCAAACTTGCTATACAGACAATGTATTAAGCTATCCTTGAACTTCTCTGATCTTTTTGTCTCTACCTATCAAGTATTGGGATTAGAGAAGTGTGCCATCATATCCTGCTTAGAAGTCAATTATTTTTAGTTTATTAAAAGACTTTCTATTTATTATTATTATTTTTGAAGCAAGGTCTCACTGTATAGCCCTGGTTAGCCTAGAACTTGCTATGTAGCCTAAGCTGGCTTTGAATTGCCTCCTGAATGCTGGGATTAAAGGTGTGAACCTCTCCTTCCTGGCTAGTTTTCAATAAAGTGGATGCAATAGTGAAAACTTTTCTGGACCAGTGAGTCAGTTATAAGGATCATGAGGTATAATTTAAATCATTTTTACAAGGTATAATTTTAATCATTTTTATCTTCATATATTTTGGGACTATACATTACTAGAAAGGAGTCACATATTATGGGAGTGCATAACTATAATCTGTAGTCCCAGGTCTTAGGAGCCAGAGGCAGAAGATATTCTTAAGATAGAGGCCAATGAGACCCTGTCTCAACAACAGCAAGAAAAGCAACTACAATAACAGGGTTTTTTTTGTTTGTTTTGTTTTGTTTTTTTGGTTTTTCAAGACAGGGTTTCTCTGTAGCTTTTGGAGCCTGTCCTGGAGTAGCTCTGTAGACCAGGCTGGCCTCGAACTCAGAGTTCCACCTGCCTCTGCCTCCCGAGTACTGGGATTATAGGTGTGCGCCACCACCACCACCCGGCAATAACAGGTTTAAGAAAAAAAAAATTGTTTGCCTGTTTTCCTAGTTTATACAGCTTCTGAGATATTTACAAATGTCCAATCAACTGACCCATAAAAATAACCAGCAACCATGTGAATGGGGCAGCTATTTCAATTAAATAAAGCATGGAAGGGAAGTGTTAAGATTACAGAAGTATTTAAAAATTTCAAAAGATCAACTATTGAAAGCTTACTTTTGTACAAGGATATGGCACTTCCCAATTCAGAGAAAGCATCTAGATTTTTCTCAAAGTAATTCAAACTAAACAAAAAGAAAAACAAACACACAAATAGCCTAAAACTCCCAAGTCTTCAAGTATATCCACCTGAGATTTTGTTACCATCTCCTCAGGCCTGTAATATTTTGTACAAGTGTTTTAACACTGGAGACCAATTAAAATAAAATAAAATTAAAATATCAGTAGATGACGGCATTAATACAAAGATAGTCCTAACTTATGTCCAGAGAAACGTTTACTTAAAGGATATGTTCAGATGTAACAGAAAGTTAGAGAAACAAATGGTATATAAAATATAGCATAAGCAAAACCCAAGGCAAATAGAAAGTGATGTGGTGATGGTAATACCCTAACTTAGTAATTTTGTGGTGCTGTCCATATGACAGCTTGTGCCCTAGGCTAGTGCTTTGCCTAACTTGGTACATATTGTCTTGGTATTAGAGTAATACCTATTAACGTCTCAATGGAACAGCAAACGAGTAATACAATAAAACTGACCCACTTGAATTGACAGTATGTAATTGGAACGTAATTAAAAAAAAACTAAACAAAAAATCCTTTGCTTTTCCTAGGATGTCAATCTGAAATGAGAATATGCTATTGTTAACAGTACAATAAAAAAAGAGATTTTTTTTCTCTTTAACTGTGTGTATGTGTGTGTGTAGTTAAACACATGAGTACAGGGGGAAGATGACTAAGAGAGCACTGGATCCCCTGGAGCTGTTGTAAGATACCAGATGTAGGTGCTGGAAATCAAACTTGGATCCTCTGGAAAAGTACTGTTTTTAACTGCTAAGCTATCTTTTCAGCCCTCAAGGTCATCTTTTAAAATAAATTGGTCTGCAGGAGCTCTACATGGATAGACTTTTCAGAACTACACTCTCTCAAACAGAATTCTCATTCTCGTGAGATTATAGACAGAATTCTGCACTGTATAAGACTTCATCATAAAATCTCACATTCTAGGGCTGGAGAGATGCAGCAATTAAGAACGGGCATTACTCCTCGTTAGTTCCAAGCTCTCACAACCACCAGCCCAGGTCACTTGTACTCAAGTGTACAAGAACTCTTTTCACACAATACACACAATTAATTAAAGAAGTATGTGTTGGAGAGGAAAAATGAATAGAGATGGGGCTCATGTCTGCAGGACGGTTGTGTGGATAGGGTGGTGTGGTCGTAATTCTAAGACTTCCTCCACAGAGTGGGATTGTTGGGGAGCCAGGTCTCACGCAAAGGAATTTAAAGGAGGGAGAGGAAGTGCTAGCTGGATTTTCTAGTTTTTAGTAAGGGGGACACATCCAGATAGTGTGCTGAGTGAATCAATGAACGAAGACACTTCGGCTTGGGGAAGATAAATGCTTGGGGGAAAAAAAAAGGTTCTGGAAGGGAATGCTAGGAAAACTGAAGGCTGGGTTGAATGCTTCGTGCTGGGAAGAGGGGAGGTGGCTGCGGCTAGCGAGGGCACTGACCAGAGAGAACTCGGTGCCGGGCCAGTTGACGCGGAAGGGGATGTCGTCGCTGAGCTGGGGCAGCGCTCTCCCGCCGCCAGACGCTTCCAGGAGACCGCACAGGACCAGCAACAGCGGCCCTCCGGGGACCAGGCTCCGCACGCCGCCGCCTCCTTCCTCCATCCTCCGTTGCCGCGTTCTCCAGCCGCTGTCACAACCTCCTCTACCCGAGGAGAACAGGTGGTGGAGGAGGAGAGGGAGAAGGAGGCGGCGGCGGGACTACAAAGCGTCCTCGGTGTAGGAGACCTAACCGCTGCCACGTCTCCTTCCGGAGAGTTGGGCAACGCTGCCTCCGCCCTACACTCGGACCACCGCTTCCGGTGCAGGTAGCAATCAACATCCGGGGTCGGTAGCCTACGGAAGCCCGCGCTTGGGTCGCCTTGCACTGCGTTGGGCTGTAGCATCTTTGCGGTTGTACTCAAAAGCGGAGGTCTGGGACCTAACGCCGGTTGAGCCGGTCTGGGAGTCGGCCCTTGGGCGAAGCGGCACGGCGAGGTGAGTCCTGACCAGGCCGTCGAGTCCAGCTGCGTGGGACTCTCGCGGAGTAGGTGGGTGGGTGGGTGGGGAGTGGGCGGCGGCGCCCATAGAGCGAGTAGAGAGAGAGAGCCGTGTGGGGTCGAAGAAGAAATTACAGTTCCGGCTGATCTGTGTGCCCTCCATTCTTACTGTTTTCACACTTCTTCCCGTTGGAAACTTCTCCTAGTTTCTTCTGCTGGCAACTGTTCTCAGCTCCTTACTAACGCTGCCTGTGTTTGGGGACACCCAGGTGAGACCTGCCATCCCACAGTATGGGGAAGCCGTGGTCCTTTGACGTTGGCATGGACGGAGACTTGTGAGGCGGCCAGGCTTGCATTTTCACCTCACAAGGGGCTCCTCTCTTCCTTGGTTCAAGTGTTGGGCTGTTATTTTGCTTAGGAATCTGGTAAGTTTCTTTACGTCAAGGCCAGAGCCAGGTGAATGTGAAGTTAGGAACTGAGTCACAGCGGAGTGAATCTAGACAGACGGTTTTGGTTTCATCTCCCCTTCCTAAAAAAAAAAAAAAAAAGTCCACATTTGTTTCATCTCTAGTATAATAATTTATAGTGTTTACCATAGAACTCTTCTTAAAAACTTCCCCAAATTTGAACCAAATCAAAAGGCAGGGAGAGCAGTTAGTTTTTCATCTCTACAAATTTTAAAGAAAACAACATTGTTCTAGAACTGTCATATGTTGTTCATTAAATTAGCACTTCTCAATATTTAATGTGTGTCAGGCATTGGAGTAGGTAAGCTAGAGAATAAATGGGTTCCTGTTGTTTGTTTTTCATTTTCTAGCATGTGAGATTATACAAATGAATAATTACAAACTAGGGGCTGGAGAGAGTTGGTTCATTTGTTAAAGGCACTGGCTGCTCTTCTAGAGGACCAGCAGTTAGAATCTCAGCACTCACATGGAGGCAGGCTCTCAACCATCTGTAACTAGTTCTAGATCTGACACATGCACAAACATACCAAAACATCAACACATAATAATATATATTAATAATAACATAATTATAGTCTTGTAAAAATTGCCAATTAGATAGTTCTAATAGAGCAGTTAACGTTTATTACTTAGTTTTTGCTAATCATAAGTTCATATTATGCACGAATTCTACTGTATTAAGAATTCTAATCCTTATGAGTCAGATTCTGTAGATTGTGTAGCAAAGAGATGTTGAGGTGAAGGGTCTGAGGTTTTAAAAAATAGGCCTGGACTTTTTTGGTCTAAAACTCTATGTGTAGCTTGGCTGACCTAAAAAAAAAATCCTTTATTTTTATTTTATGTATATGACTGTTTTGTCTGTCTGTATGTCTGTGTACCAAATGGGTGCAGTGCCTTCAGAGGACAGAAGAGGATATTGGATCCTTTGGAATTGGAGCTACAGATAGTTGTTAACCTGCATGTTTGGGAATCAAACTTGGGTCCTCTGGAAGAGCAGCTAGTTCTCTTAACTGCTGAACCCTCTCTCCAGAACCCTGGCCTTGAATTTGTGATCAGCTTGTCTGAACTTCTCAGATGCTGGGAGATCAAAACTCTTTGAGGTGGTAGACTTTCTGTTGGAATCATTTGAGGGATGTCTGTTTTTCAAGCAGATAGAGCATACAGAAATGAATTTCAAGTGGACCAGAAAAAATAAGTAGAAGAAAACTTAGGGGAGTAATTGAATAATTGGTATAATTTCTAAATGCTGCAAAGAAACCTTAAGTTTATGTGAAAGAGAATGCCACTGAGATGTTCTACTTAAGCAGGTAGACTCTTGTGAGGAAGTGGCACTTCTGAGTTGACTTGAATGGTGAAAAGAAGAGAGCTACACAGAGATGTCCAGACAGAAGCCTGAGGCAAGAATGAGATTAGCCTGTGTGAAGGACAGAGAGGCCAGCATAGCTGGTGTACAAGAAAACTGTGCCAAGAGATGAAGTTGGAGAGGAAGGAAGAGGTCAGTGAGACAAAGCCTTGTAGGCAGGAGAGGACAAGGTCTGATGTGCCCTTGTTATTATGGTTTCTGTGTGGAAAAGTTATTGTAGGGGGGTTGATGGGGTGAATATGTAATCTCCAAAATATGTAGACATTTTCAAATCCTCAGAACTCAAGTATAAACTATGTGGAAATAAAATATTTATAGCTGTATTTCAACTTAAGATGAGGTCAGACAATTAGGTGGGTCTTAATCCAATGACTTTTCTTTTTCCTTTTCTTTTTCTGGAGTTGAGGACTGAACTCAGGGCCTTTAGGCAAGCGCTCTACCACTGAGCTAAATTCTCAACCCTGACTATCGAATTTTTTTTTTAAATATTTATTTATTTATTTGTTATGTATACAGGATGTTTGACTGCAGGCTAGAAGAGGGCACCAGATCTCATTACTGATGGTTGTGGGCCACCACGTGGTTGCTGGGAATTGAGCTCAGGACCTCTGGAAGAACAGTTGGTGCTCTTAACCACTGAGCCATCTCTCTAGCCCCTGTCATATTTTTAAGAAGAGGGAAATTTGGTCTTAGACTCATAGTGAAAATGCCTTATGAAGAAAGTGGTAGATTTGAATATTCTTCCTACATAAACTAGTAACATAGCCATAGAGAAGGAGGGGTTTGATCAGAAGTACCTGTTTATATGTCCATCAATAACAACAATTTCCCTTCTAAAATTGTATTATTATTGTATGTGTATGTATGACATATGTATGGGTGTGTGTTGGTGGGTTTGGGTGCATGCCATAGTGTACATGTTGTGGTCAAAGGACAGCTGATTGAACAGTTAACTGGATGAGATGCTGTTAAGAAGCTGTGTAAGATAGTAAGTGATCACTATAAGTAATAGCACAGAATGGGATTATAGGGAAAGATGGAGTTGACTTGACACAATAGAGTTCTTTTAGAAGAGGGAACCTCAATTGAGAAAATGCCCCCACCAGATTGGATTGAGGGCAAGCCTTTGGTGCATTTTCTTGATTGATGATTGATGTGTGAGGGCCCAACTTATTGTGGGCGGTGCTGCTACTGGATTGGTGATCCTGGGTGTGATAAGAAAGCAAGATGAGCAAGTGGTAAGGAGCAAGCCAGTAAGTAACTTCTGCTACTTCTGCTCCAATTCCTTTCTGCAGATTTCTGCTCTGAGTTCCTACCTCTGTGACTTCTGCTCCAATTCCTGTCCTGGCTTCTCTCAGTGATGTCCTATAAGCTGTGAGCTGAAATAAATTCTTTCCTTCCCAACTTACTTTTGGTCATGGCACTTTGTCACATTAATAGAAACCTTAACTAAGACATGACTGGGTTAGATAGAAATGAAGGCCTTGAAAGGTGTATATTAATGAAAGCAATATGCTCTTATTTTGGAAGAGTTTAGAACAAGATATTCTCAACCTTGGTACTGTTGGTAGTTTGGCCTAGATAACACTTAGTGTGGAGTGCTATATTGTGTCCTGTATGTTTGGTATCTTGATTTGGGTTTACCAGATGCTAGTAACAATTATCTTTTCCATACCTACAGTTTGTGACACTAAAAAATATCAACAGACATTTTTAAATGTTCCCTGGCAGACAAAATGTCTTGTGGTTGAGAATGACTAGTTTAGACTTTTAAATAAGACACATGTTTAGGTATTAGCTTACTGAGTGGGGAAAATGTTCAGGAATGGATGGGTAACTTTCCTAGCACTTCAAGAACTGTGTAGTGAGTGTATTCTTACTTTGTCTTAATGATTCTAATGCATCTGTAATAATTCTTTTTTATATTTATGTATTTATTTATTTTACATATATGAGTATTCTACCTGCATGTATGCCTTTATGCCAGAGGGGGGCCTCAGATCACACTACAAATGGTTGTGGGCCACCATGTGGTTGTTGGGTATTGAACTCAGGAAGCTCCTAACTGTTGAGCCATCATGCCAGTCCTTTATCTGTAATTATTCTTAGGGCTCATTTTTCCTTGCACTGATGCCGTCATATCATATCAGACCTTCTCTGTCATTTGCTTTCCTCATTGCTGTGACCTAATACCCAACAAAAGTAGCTCAAAGGAGGAAGAATTTATTTTGGTTCCCAGTTCAGAGGGTATGATCTATCTTGGCATGGAAGTTATGGCCATTGGGGTGATTCCTTCCTCAGCCAACAGCTGAAGCCTGATATGCAGCTTGGTTCTATCTGTGGGGATCAGGAGTTTCTAAAGACTCTTGAAGGAGGCACCTCTGGACTGTTTCCCTTAATGGCCACCTCAGTTACCACTTCTACTTCTGCCAACCATGTTTTCTCTGCAGAGATTCACAGCCTCCCAAAATGTACTAACATCTGGGGACATTAAGACATGCAGGCCTCTGGGGGATACTTGACATTTACAACATATTGCCAAAGAGGATTTTGAATGTAGATATGTAGAAGATTGTCTTGAATCTGTATTTACCCCATGTGGTGATATTTTGTATATGCTCTAACAAATAAAAAACTTGCCTGAAGATCAGAGAGCCAAGCCAGCCACTAGTTAGCCGTAGAGGCTAGGTAGTGGTGACACACACCTTTAATCCCAGCACTTGGGATCTCATGCCTTTGCTTCCAGTACTTGGGAGGTATACATGCCTTTAATCCCAGCACTAAGGAGGTTGAGACAGGAAGTGGTATGGCTGGGCAGAGAAAGGAATATACAATGGGAAGAGAAAGGAGCTCAGTCTTTCTGGCTGAGGAGTTGGTGAGGTGATAGGTGGCTGTATCTTGTTCCTTTGTCTCTCTGATCTTTCAGCATTTACCTTGATGTCTGGCTCCAGGTTTTATTAAGACCAGTTAGGATTTGTGCTACAACCCCATATCCTAGTAATTATTTTAGAAAAAAAAAAAAAAAACAACTCTTACTAGTTTATTTTGTATTTTATAGACTTTTCCTCATCAGAATCGTATAGCATACATAATTTAAATTTTCATTTAACTTTCTGATTCTTGGGTTCTAGATAAAATTCCATATATTTTGCAGATTTCATTTCTCTGTAGATGAGGGAATTAGCTGTAAGGCAGCAGCTCTTAATGAGTTCAGTGACAGTTCTGGGTAGACATCGAGCAAGTTGTACACTTACTCATCTAACAGCCGTTGAAAGGCACTGTTGTAAGTATGTAGATAGTAGGTTTTATAAAATTGATTGGATAAAAATCAAGAAGTAGGTGAGAGTTAGAGAGGGTGAGAATCAATAAGGTAGGACCTAACAGGAAGGATTTTGGAACAGTCTAATTTGGACATGGCTTTAAACTTGAGATCTTCCTGACTCTAATTTATGAGTATTGGGATTATAAGATAGTGCCATCACTCTCAGCCTCAGGTTCTCTCTCTGTATTTCATGTGCTATGGCATATTATTCAGACTTTAAAAAGAAATTTTGTAATCTGTGACAACATGGATGAAACTGGAAGTTATGTTAAATTAACCAGACACAGAAAGATGTCACAAGTTTTCATATGTGGAATCTAAAGCAAGCCAATTATAGGAGGCAGAGAATAGAGTAGTGGTTTCTAGGGAATGTGTCATAAGTAGGAAAAATGGGGAGATGGCTTATATTATATGTTTCCAAATTTCTACAAAGGTGAATTCTTGTTTTTTTTTTTTTTGAGACAGGGTCTTAATATGTGATGCATTCTGGCCTTGAACTCTCAATCCTCCAGTTTAACCTCCTGAATCCTGGGATTATAGACATGAGTTCTCACAGTTGGCTAGGAGTAAATTTCAGATTTCCCATAAAGGTGATAAATATATTAATTTGTTGAATTGATGATTCCATTTATTGGTAAATAATAACATTACTGTATACCTATAATGTATATAACCGTAATTTGTTATTTTACAATAAAAATAAAATTCAGACCATTTTAACTCTGTGTATTGGGCTTCTGTGGTTTTATCTTTGGCACAGTGGCTATGCCTTAATCTACTTCTATTTCAGCCAGCAATTGCGACTCTGTAGTTACGGGTCTGCTTCTCCGGCAGCGGCCTCGCTGCTCAGGCCACAGCCCAGCAGGAATTCTTTTCCCACAGGCACTGGCTCTGTTAAAAGGTAGTTTTAACTAAATCTCTATCATTTTATTTACAAATAAGACTGGAGGGCCTGTCCGTGGTGGTGCACACCTTTAATCCCAGCACTTGTGAGGCAGAGGCAGGCGGATCTCTGTGAGTTTGAAGCCAGCTTGGTCTACAGAGTGAGTTCCAGACAGGCTCCGAAGCTACACAGAGAAAACCTGTCTCAAAAAACCAAACCAAACCAAACCGAACCAAACTCAAAACAACAAACAAAACAAAACAAACAAACAAAAAAGATTCAAAGGCTATGGTGAAAATCTGCTAGCTTAGCTTAGAGAGCTAACCTTCTCTCCATGCTGGCATCTCTGAAAGACCCCCTTCCACTCCACCAAACGAGCAAAAAAGCTACGCCACTCAAAATCCCTCCCTAATAAGTCTATATCTTCCAGATGCCCTCTGATGCTCTATGATTACTTTCTGTCAGCTAGTTGCTAACTCAGCCTCCTGACCCAAGGTTAGTTTTATTTAATTAACACAAATGCAAACTTGGGGTTTATAGTATAAAGAATATCCCCCAACAGGTATCATTTTACTTCTGAAGGAACCAAAGGTGCTGATACCCAAGATGTCTCAGTGTACTACTTATATTTAGCCACTGTTGTCTGATGCTTCTGAGTGAGCAAAGGAAGTAACTAAGTCAAGAAGTGGTCAAATTGGAGATTTGAGACTTAAATGACAGGAGCATGATGACAAAATTGGCTTGGAGATAAAGATAAGTTGTTAAAGAAGTGGAACATTATTGTATATTTAAGACATTTTTGTGGAGAAGAAAGTTCGAATAAGAAATTGTAGGATTAAGTGGTTGATTTTTCAGTTAGAGTGTGTAGGAAAATGAGGAGGTTCAATATAATTAAATTTAAAAAAACTCACAAAGTAATGCTTAATGTAATGTTTTAGAAAGGTGAAAGTGAATCTTATTGATAGAAAATGTTGAAATTTTAAGTTAGACAATTTTTTTTTTTTTTTCCGACCAGGGTTTCTTGTAGCTTTGGAAGCTGTCCTGGAACTCGCTTTGTAGACCAGGCTGGCCTCGAACTCACAGAGATCCACCTGCCTCTGCCTCCTGAGTCCTGGGATTACAGGCGTGCGCCACCACCACCCAGCTGTGACAATTTTTATTTATAAATTTGATATACAAAAGAATAAGTTTAGTAGTTACTTTTGGAAGAGTTAAAGTGTTGACATATTAGGTACGAGATTAAAAACAATCTTAACTTCTTAATGTGTGCATAGACTGTTGTATAACTTACTTTCCTACTGCTGTGACAAAACCATGACCAAGGCAAGCTCTAAAATAAAGTATTTGGGGCTAGAGAGGTGGCTCAGAGGTTAAGAGCACTGGCTGTTCTTCCAGAGGTCCTGAGTTCAATCCCAGCAACCACATGGTTGGTGGCTCACAACCATCAATAATGAGATCTGGTGCCCTCTTCTGGCCTGCAGGCGTTCATGCAGGCAGAACATTTTATATGTAATAATAAATAAATCTTTAAAAAATAAAGGGTCTAATTGGGCTTACAATTTCAGAATGTAAGAATTCATGATGGTGGAGCAAAGGCATGGAAGCAGGAACAGCTGAGTGCTCACATCTTGGATCCACAAACAAAAGGCACACTGTAGCTATGATTATCCTGGAACTCACTCTGTAGACTAGGCTGGCCTTGAACTCACAGAGATCTACCTGCTTCTGCCTCCCAAGTGCTGGGATTAAAGGTGTGCGCCACCACTGCCTAGCCTAAGATACAATTTTAAGAAGATATACCATAGAAAAGAGAAATTTAATGCCAATAGAAAGAAATATTGACTGGAAAATGTTGAAAAAATATCTGACAGATCAAAAATGGTTCTTAAACTGTAGGTGTGTTTGTAATCATGGATCTTGTATATCAAACCTATCTTGCTTGGAATATGTGTTATAAAGTACAGTTGAAATATTTATAAGAATAGATAATAGACATTAAGCATCCTATCACACACTGTAATAAACATTAAAATTCAGTAGACACTGAAGATATATAATATGAACGTCAGGTACTTTATTAGGAAATTACTTATTTTTCCCCATTCAAGATAAAAATGCATATTGACAGTTTTACTTTTAGAGAAGTTTTAACAAAATAGATCAAGTGATGTTTTCAAATAGAGTTGAAAATTACCACTGCCTATTTTGCTAAATAACTTTTTCAGTATGAAAGTCACGTCTAGATGGTACTTAGTCAGTTGACAAGTGAACGTATTGTTTGAGACCGAAAAAACCAACCATAATAGTGGGCTAGAATAAGAGTAGAAATATCTAGGCTGGGCCTGGTGGCGCACGCCTTTAATCCCAGCACTTAGGAGGCAGAGGCAGGTTGGTCTCTGTGAGTTTGAGGACAGCCTAGTCTACAGAGTGAGTTCCAGGATAATCATAGCTACAGTGTAAGATGCAGTGTCAACACTAAACAAAATAAAAACCAAACAACTCCCTCCCCTCAAAGTCAACCAACCAAACAGACAAAACAACCAAAAACAAAAGAGTAGAAAGATCAAATTTTTTAAAATGCACTCAAGGGCCATCTAGGAGGCAAATGAGTAAAAGTGCCCACTGTGAAAGCCAGACAACATGAATGAATTTCATCTCCCATGTAAATATAAAAGAGGAGAAAAACAACTTCATAGAGCTGTCCTCTGGCCAGTCAACGCTGTGGCAAGCATATTATCCCCACATACATCAGTTACTCTCTTAACACACACACACACAGACTGACTCTCTCTCTCTCTCTCTCTCTCTCTCTCTCTCTCACACACACACACACACACACACACACACACACACACACACACACACAAATACACACAAATTCTTTAGGCCAAAGGCTGAGGGAGAATTGAATTTCAGGCCAGCCAAACTAAACAGCAAGACCATGCCTCAAAAGCAAAAACAAACCAAACCACACCTAACCCAAAAGAGGCACAAATAGTTTGTTTTCTAAGTGTAGTGTTTATGATCATACTTTTGTTAATGTCTAGCAATTATTTCTACCATGAGGCAACAAGAGCCTGAGTCTGTGTATATAATTGGGGCAGAATGAAACAGAACATTTATTTTTAAATTAGGATCCGAGGGCTGTAAAGAAAGACTTGTTCTACTCAAAACAATATATCAGTGATGGTTCTTATGTTGGAGACTCCAAACCCCACCTTCTGCTTTTAGTGCTATTTAATTTCTTCATTTCATTCAGTTTTTTCCCTAGCTGGATGAAAATGAATATTCCTTTCCTGGCCATTTTAGAACACAGCCTTTCTGTAAATATTCATGATGTTGATGTTATATCACATGTGTTAATGAGTTTTTGAGCTTAACTCTCCCTCAATCCTCAACCCTCCACCGCCCTGGCTGCCCTGGAACTAAGTGCTCTGTAGACTAGGCTGGCCTTGAAATCAGATCCATCTGCTCTGCTCTCCCCTCCCTGGCCCCTCCCCCACCAGTGCTGGGATTAAAGGTGTATGCCACCACTGCTTGGTTTAGCTTAATTTCTAACTGAAAGCCTAGAAAGGCACAAATCAAAATCTCAGAGTTAATTCCTCTTGATATTTTGTAACCTAATTGATTTGTTTGTAAAATGGTAATTGAATTGACCTGTGATTTTGGGTTGAAATTTGTCAATCTTGTCATTATATTGGTGAGAACAGATACAGAGCTGTCAAAATTAACTTGAACATCTTTTTTTTTTTTTTTTTTTTTTTTTAAGATTTATTTATTTATTATGTATACAGTGTTCTGTCTACATGTATGCCTGCAGGCCAGAAGAGGGCACCAGATCTCATTATAGATGGCTGCGAGCCACCATGTGGTTGCTGGGAATTGAACTCAGGACCTCTGGAAGACTGGAAGAACATTCAGTGTTCTTAACCTCTGAGCCATCTCTCTAGCCCCTAACTTGAACACCTTTATATAGACATGTTAATGTCTTTATCTCCTGGGGAAAAGATGCTGGGTAGTAAAACAGTTAGGTCCTGTATTTTTAGATACACTATGGTATTTTGTTCTTTAAAGAGACCTAGATTTCTGCATTTGTTAAGTTTGTAAGTGACTGCAAAATAATTATAGAAACAGGCTTAAAGCAATTCTTAAAAACTGAGAATATGTTTCCCTATGTAAACTGCATATAACATTATGAGATAATAATAAATGCTAGTAACCTTCTGTAGTTAACAGAAAAAGAAGAAAGGACAACTTCTGTATTTTGTCATGTGAAATATTTCTGTATTAGTTGAGAAGTTTTGTTTGCTTTTTTTTGAGACAAGGCCTCCCTCTGTAGCCCAGGCTGGCCCAGAACTCTTGTGTATTCTCCTACTTAAGCTTCGAGAGTATTGGGTTATTGGGTTACAGGTGTGAGCCAGTGTGCCTGGTTTATTCTTTTGAAACAGGGTCTGACTCTGAAGTCTAGGCTTGCCTTGAACTCCAGGTAGTCTTTTTTTTTAACCTCTCTAGTGCTGGGATAATAGGAGTGAGCCATCATACTGAATATCTGATGAGTTCTTAATAAAACTCATATGAGTTTAACATTAAACTGAAAGTTTTTCAGTGTTGATTCTAGAGAGACTTTATATTAAAGAAATCACCTAATTATCTTAAATCAAGGCTAATTTTATAAGTCAATAATTTAAGAATTAGCTTCCTTATTAAGTAGCCACATAAATAGTTGATGCTCTTATTTAGGTGACAAGATGTAAGAAAGAAAAAAATGTACATAAGGAAATGACACTTCTTTGAGAAATTATAATTGTAAAATCTGTTTTAAACACCTTTTTCATTATTGGTAACTATTGGGAAAGCTTTTTTTCCCCAGTTTCATTATGAGATAAATACAAAATAAATGATTACCATTAGTGATGTGATTTATATAATCTGTGCTAGAGTTTTTCTTTGTAATAAAATGACTTTTCCCAGAAGAGGCAAAGATAGCACATTATAACTCCAAGGAAACTTTATATTAAAAAACTCAATTTCTTTTGGCCTAAATATGACTTTCATTTAATCCGAAATAACAAAGAAATTAACAATCAGTGCTGGAACCTTCTCTATTACCATATATTTCTAATAACATTATTTTAAGTATATATACTATAAACCATTTTTACTCCGATAAAAACAGGAAGTGAATTGAGAACTGTATTCCTAATGAACAAATAAATGTTCATATGTCATTTAGTTAGGAAATTACTTGTATAACTTGAACTCTTTCTTTTTCTGTATGTAAATCTTCTGAATATGTTTTAGGAAATTTGTAAATAAACAGTAAATTTAGATGACATTCCAATTACTACAATAAATAGTAAGATCTTCAAGTTAGAATGTCCAAAACATACTGCTGTTTTGTACTGAAGTTATTCTCTGAAGACTAAAAGCTCTGCCTGTTTGGAGGAGTTGGTGACTATGTGCTACTGAGGTTCTATTTTCCTTCTAAACGTTCTTTTACTAATTTTTCCAAAGAGAAGAGATGCTCATCTGCATCTTCTGGAACAAGTTTCCTAATAGAATCTGCAAGTTCAAAGAGATATTCTGTATTTCTTCCACTTGGGCCAGCTGCATTAAAAATCTGCTCAGCAATGTCTTCCAGAGGTGCAGGACCAAGGTAATTAGGATTGTCACACGTTCCAATGTAGAGCAAAACACTGAATGGTTTTCTTGTGGGATCTTTTGGATAAAAAATGACTGTTGTAGTTCTGTAGCCGCCTTTCTCTCTGAAGTCAAGGTATGTTTTTACTTCCTCTTCTTTTCCTACTGGTAGTTTGTAAGCAACACCCCATACACTGCCCTGTTGAAAAATGAAAAGAATACACTGTTTTGTATTTATAAGGCTATCAAAGTAGTTGAAGATACATTATGACCTAGGATATTTTGTAGTCATAGAAGTCAATGCAGTTTTGTTTCCAAGTGCCTCAAAGGGGTAAAGAGTAAACAATTAAGGAAAACAGCATTTAAAACCTTTATTCTGAATAAGTAATTGATTTGTATCAAGCATAGAATGATAGGTCTCTTCCATCAAATTTTTATATTAGGTATTATTTTTAAACTAATATCAAGTGTTTGCTGGTCATTAAGAAATTCTGTGGAAGGAAAGTGCCATTTGTTGTCTAGGAGTTACAGTTGATGGTTTAAATGTAAGGTACTTTTAGATGCCTCTCCCACTTTAAATTGCTGGAAGCGTTTTGTAATCCAGACTATAATTAATGCTTCTAGCAGTTTTTATTTTTATTTTTAAATTTTCAAATAAGGAGCCAGGTGGCGGTGGTGCATGCCTTTAGTCCCAGCACATGGGAGGCAGAGCCAGGCAGATCTCAGTGAGTTTGAGGCCAGCCTGGACTACAGAACAAGATCAGGACAGCTACCAAAACTACACAGAGAAACCCTGTCTCAAAAAAAAAAAAAAAACAAATAAAAAAATTTTTTCAGATCAGTACTAGCTTTTTGAACAAGGCTGGCCTTGAACTCGTCTGATTATAGGCAGGTGGCACTCTTGGTGCTGCTTGAGTTTTGTTTTGTATAAATTTCTTCCCACGTTTAAAGAATCTGGGCACTATCCACTAAAGTTTTGAGTGCTTCAAACTTGTTTAAAAATCACAAGTATTGTTTATAAAATCAGTAAGAAGATTTTAGTTTTTTGTTGAAAAAATACTAGATTCCAGGCAAATTTCAAGAGAGCTGTAAGGATTCTATTTAATTCTTAGTCATAATCTCACTGTGGGAAGCCTGACCCCATTATTATGAAAGAGGATCACAAAATTCTCATTTACCAAACTCACATAGAAGAGTTGTAAAAAGGAGATTACATATCACTTGGTTGTATTTTGTTGTTACTGTGTGTTCTAATTGTAACTTTCTCTCTAGATTCATTTTCCATAAACACTAAAAAACAGGAAAAAAAAACCCTCCACAACAAATACAGAAAAGCAGCCAGCAGTGGTGGCTCACGCCTTTAATCTCAGTACTTGCAAGGCAGAGGCAGGCTGAGTTCAAGGCCAGCCTGTTCTACAAAGTGAGTTCCAGGACATCCAGGGCTACACAGATAAACCCTGTCTCTAAAATTCCCCCCCCCCCAAACTAAACAAACAAAAAAACAAAACCAAACAAACAACCCCCCCAAATGAAACAAACAAAAATCAAAAGCAAATACAGAAAAGAGTTCTAGACTTAGTTTAATTCAAATTTTCTATGATGAACAATAAAATTTAACTGATTATTAAAACACTGAAAGCTAACATTTTATTTAAGACTATGTAAAAAATAAGCATACCATACCCCAGGATCTTCAACAAGAGTCACAACTCTTCCAGGCTGTTTTGAAAAAGGTAGAAAATAGTTTTATTTAAAATGCATGAAATAACTAAGCATTATCAACTTGACATAGAATAAAGTTTTACTATATTTGTTGTAAGAAGCACTTTACTAAGGGAATAGATTAAAGCATTGCTGGGCCACACCCCACTAGATCTGACTCTGTAGGTCTGAAGCCTGAGAATAGGTGTTTGTAATAGTATGCTTAGTGAAACTATTGGTTCATGCTTTCAGAACCACTACTAGGCTATACTTGGGTCTCAGGTATGTATGAATAAGTGATTTTCACCTGTGGCTATGAGGTACCTTTACCTTTATATTTATGCTAAAGGATGCTTCAAGGTAATGTTTTTATACATTCATAAATGAATGTCACATAGACTCATTGAGTGGCTAATACTAGAATCGACATTGTTTTGTCTACTTATTTTTGAGACTAAGTCTCATATAGCCCAGATTGGCCTCAAACTTGTAGCTAAGGCTTGGTTTGAACTTTTTTTCCTGCTTCTTCCTTTGAAGTGCTATGATTAAAGGTATGTACCACCGTGCCTGGCTTAGAATTGGTCTATTTTTTTTTTTTAACTGTTCTTATATGAGACAGACTATCTGGCAGGACTATACCACCCTAAGTGCATTTTAATTAATTAAACTTTAATTAATCAATTATTCTTTTGAGATAGTTTTCAGTCTCCAACCCAGGCTGTCCTGGAACTCACTATGTAGCCAGGCTTGCCTTCAATTCCTGGTGATCTTTCTGTCTCAGTCTTACTAGACTGCTGCTTGTAGTATTCCATGAGATGATTCAGAAAGATGACTGGAGATAGCATAGAGTCAGATTTGTAAAGCCAGAGAGCAGATTTTAAGGAATGGAGAGCTCATAGTGTTGGCAGCGGAAGTAAATACTTGCCTATCTTGGGCCTTGAACTTTAAAAAAAAAATGCAAAATTGAAGTTAGTGGAGCAGTGGAAACAAGAAGCCATTGAAATGTGGGAGAAATTAGAAACTGAAACTGTAGCACTTGGGTAGCAGGTTACTGACATGATGGAGGAAGTATTTTGGGAATATCAGATTGGTAAAATGTACAATAATTACAATGGAAGGAAGAAGAAATGGAATGCAGAATGAGAAATGCCTGCAGTCAGGGTGACAAGTTCTGCATTCCAGCAGAACTTCTCTTCTGCCCAGCTCACCTAATTCTTGATAATTTTGTCTTTTAAAATTATGTGTATGTGGGGCTGGAGAGATAGCTCAGAGGTTAAGAGCACTGACTACTCTTCCAGAGGTCCTGAGTTCAATTCCCAGCAACCACATGGTGGCTCACAACCAACCATCTGTAATGAGATGTGGTGCCCTCTTCTGGCCTGCAGACATACATACAGGCAGAATACTGTATACATAATAAATAAATCTTAAAAAAAAAATATGTGTATGTATACAACTCCCCACTGTAAATAGTAAATATTTTAAAAACTATATGTCTGTGCCTGTGTTTGGGAGTGTGCCTATGAAGCCAGAAGTCATCAGATCCCTCTTGTAGCTGGAGTTACAGGCAGTTGTATGCTGCCCATTGTGGGTGCTGGGAACTGAATTTGGGTTCTCTGTAAGAACACTATGAGCTCTTAACCTCAGAGCCATCTCTTCACCACAGTTTGGTTCTTTTCTATCATTCAGTCATCTCTTTAGAGATTTCTCTGCCTGTCTTTTGATTTTACTTACTCCAATTTCATTGAGAGCCAAGAAGAGCTTTTTGGCTTTAAATCTTTCAAGGCTGTGATATTCTATAGAATAAAACCAAAAGTGCTTTGTTAAACTACAAACCCCATTCCTTTCCACCTTTCCCCTCAAGTTATACCGACTTACTTAGAACTCTTATTTATAACTCTACAGTCACATCTTTGAACATTTGAAAAGTAGTGTATGTTTTAAATGTCTTCTTTGTTAAGGGAGCAATGAAACTGAATAAAGGAATCTTTCCTTACTTTATTTTTTTAAAGACAGGTCTTGTGTAGCTCAGGCTAGCCTGGTATTCACTATGTAGCTGAGGATGATCTAGTACTAACTTCTGATCTCCCTGCATCTATCCTGAATATAGGAGTGAGGTTCTCGCACATCCCAGTTTATGTGGCACTAGGAATCTGCATTAACTGAGCTACAAGTTGCCCCCTCCTTTCCTGTCTTCATTTTTGAGACAAGAAAGGATCTTGCTGTGTCGCCCAGGCTGACCCCAAAGTGGCAGTCCTCTTACCTGAGCCTCCTTAGTTTAGTGATTACAACTGTGCATCACCATATATGGTTAAGAAGAGGTCTTTCAAGCTGAATATGATTTGAAGATGTTTTATTAATAAGTCACAATTGGTATTTTTATTGGGTGATAAGGAATGCTTTTTTTGTTTGTTTGTTTTTCAAGTCAGGGTTTCTCTGTGTAGCTTTGCACCTTTCCTGGAACTTACTCTGTAGCCCAGGCTGGCCTCGAACTCAGAGATCCGCCTGGCTCTGCCTCCCGAGTGCTGGGATTAAAGGAGTGCGCCATCACTGCCCAGCAAGGAATGCTTTTAATCTAGAAAAGTTAAGGATTTAGTACATGTTTACTGATGTGCTGGGTGTTGTAGGGTAGTTTGCTGTTTTAATTTCAGCATTTGAAAATTACTCATAATATGTATTCTTTCCTTTGTCTGGAAAAGGAAATAAAACAACAGGGACAGTGCTACGAGTGTTCTATTTGTACTAGTCTTTTAAAAATGAAAATATTTATTTATATTTATGTGAGTGGTGTGTTGGTATATACTTGTACTCAGATGATTTGGGAGGTGGAGGCAGGAGTCTCAGAATTCATGGTCATGTTTGCTATATAGCGAATTTAAAGCCAGCCTGGGCTATATAAGATTCTGTATCAAACAAAACAAAATAAAACAAGTTTCCTGTTTTGCAGTTATAATATATTATATTTTGGAGACAATCTCTTTAAGTCAAATCTTTACTTTGTTGAGAAACAACCAGTTTTGTGATAAGTATATACTTTAGTAAATTTAGGAACCAGGTATGCTGGCACAGGCCTTTAATCTCAGCCCTCTGAGAGGCCGAGGAAGTTGAGTTTGAGGTCAGCTTGTGATCTACCGAGTGACTTCCCGGCTAGCCAGGAATATGTAGTGAGACTGTCTCTAAAAACAAACAAACAAACAAACAAAAACTTAGGAAGAAATTCAACATACTGTTCTTTCTGCTGTATTATGTTGATGTAAACCTTACATCTATATATCTGCCTTCTTATAAGACCCAGCTTATGTCCTGAGTAGCACCTGAGCCATTCCAAGTGGCTAAATAGTTCTGTTGCCATTTGTATTCTTGTCCAGATGGTTAACATTTAGATAAATGTAAATAAAAATATGAAGTCAAATTATGATGTTTTGCCTAGTTTTTAACATAATACTGTACTTGGAACATATTTATACTAAATATTTCCATTAATTTTCTAGGATGGATTTTTTTTTTTTCTTTTAGTGGAAGGTGTAAAACTGTTAGCCAGTGCAGTTCCCTGCCCTAGCTTTCCTTTCCTAAGTCTCAGTAAGTTTAAGCACAAAGAAATAGTGGCTTTTATAGATCTCTTCTCCTCTTTCTTTTTTTAAACATTTATTTACTTTATGTGTGAGCACTGTGCCACAGCTTGTGTGTATAGGTCAGAGGACATTTTGTAGGAGTCAGTTCTGTCCTTTACTTGATGAACCACATCACTGGCCTTGTTCATTAAAAATGTATCTTCTCCTTTTATAGACTGATGGACACCCCTTGCCCCTCAACCCCAAGACAGGGTCTTACTATGTAGCTCTGGCTGTCCTAGAATTTACTATGTAGACCAGGTTGGTCTTGACCTCACAGAGAACCACTTGCCTCTGCCTCCCAAGTGCTGGAATTAAAGGCATGCACCACTATGCCTGACCTCTAGCTTTACTTTTTAAAGTGATACATAGAGCATAAAAATACGGACTTTTAAAGAACTCATATATTGATTAGACAATTTCTTACCAGCAGTCTGCCTGGCCGTACATATATCTTAATATGTTTTGTAAGAAACATATTTTGGTTGAGCCTAGGTAGTAAATTATGCAGTCAGAACCATAAACATTACTGCTTAATGCTTGGTCATTAAAATGAAAACCTACCTTAAGGTTTTTATATATCAAAATTGATACCCAAAGACATTTTCTTTGGTTTAATTCTTTAATGTCTTGAATATTGTTTTATAATATTCTTGAAAATTCTTTGGTTATGATGTTTCTGTTGGCCTGTAAATAAATATTTGCCTTCTGTTTGGGTTTCAATAGGCCAGGAAAGTCTACCTTAATTCTTAATTGACAAACTCGAGTTAGAATGGGTCTAACTCAGATGCTTTTCAAGATTTCAAGCCTGTATAAATATTTCAGAACCTTGATCTTTCTTTCCCCTTCCAAGAATCTCTTCTGATAGCTGGCTTTCAGCATTTCAGAATATTGTGCTTTAGAGTAGTTTTTAAAATGGTGCTGGGAATTGAACTCAGGGCCTCACATGTGCTAGACTACTAATCTATTGCTCCAGTCCCTTTTAAATTTCTGAGTTTGAGGTCCAGGCAGGTCTTAAACTTGTGATCCTCTTTGGGATTACAACCAGTAGGGTAGGCGAATTTTAAGAATATTTTAGAGAACACGGTAGCATTCAAAATGTAGTTCTCTAAAGGTTAGAAGTTAATCAAAAAAGTTACTAGTTACTTCATACTTGTTTTATTTTTTATTTCACATAGTAGTTGTTTTGCAGCCAATGCAAAGTTTGTTTGATAAGCAGTGAGCTGCTTTTAATACTCTGAACCCTTATTGAGGTGAATGCCTTATATGACCAACTGAAAAATAGATCAGATGATTTGTATTTCACATTAATCATCCAAGAGAACTATGGAGAAGGAACCATTAAAGTAATGTAGATTTTGCATTGATTATTCATAACAAACTGCAGACCTCACATAACTTTGCCTCCCAATCAAAATAATCACCATGGGCATAAAAATCGGAAATAAACTTGGAAATTAATTCTTTTATGTTTATAGGTGTCTTTAAACTAAAACACTGCAAGGACAAACCCTAGAAATTTACAGGCACATGTAAATTCAAACAAGTAAAAACCTGGCATAATATAGACATATCAACGAATTTACACATTATGCAGTGGCATGAAAATTAATCTTTATTAATTTTTGTGGTGAGACAGAGGTTGCCAAGACAAGGGGGCTGCCTGGCCACTTTAGCCTCGTGCGAGTTTGTGTGCCTATGCCCTTGCATTCTGCCTAAGAAACTAACCATGGGCTTCTGAACTGACTTCAGGGTGTCATGCTCTGGAGAGGCGAGGGCAGGTGGCCCAGGATGTTGCTGAGTGAGTTATCCCTCCCTGTAGCTGGGTTTGCGGCTGGCTCCTTACCTTGCCGGGAACCCCGCGGTGGTCAGTGCTGCCTTGCCAGAAGCGCCGGCTGTAGTTTGTGATGTAACCAACCAGCTTGTCCTGGTAGGGGAAGTCCACTTTCCAAATGAGGGACCCGTAACCGAACACCCACATCTTTCTGAACCCTAACCGGTACAGAACAGGACTGCTGCCGATCACAATAACTGGCTGCTCAAAGTGGCGCAGGCGCGCTGGCCACACCTGATATGAGGCGCAAAGCACACTGGGGTTGTGGTCCTTGGGAACCTTTTTCAGAGCTTCTATGGACCCACAGATCTTTCTGCAGCTAGGGAAAGTCGAGATGCGGGACAGAGTGGGGCGGGGGTAAGGGGAACTACATTACCCACAACTCTTCAGAGACTAATGACCCGAGGTTGTAGCAGTCCCCTCCCCCCTGTTTTTTCCTCCTAGAGAGAGTGGGAAAGGAGAAAAGGTAGGACTCCTGGCTGGTACTGTCTTAAGAGACACACACACCCCGGCACCACAGTTGTTGGCACGTAGGCATTTTGTTGTGTTTTGAAAATTGGCTAGCTGCCCACATGTAACAGTTGTCACAGTAGCAGAACCCGGAAGTGTAATACATATAATGACCTTGAAAAAATCCTCTGTTTTTTGCCTTTCACATAGAAGCAGAAGTTTTATAACAGTTTTTTGCCCGTGAAAAAGCAACTAGATTCTAATGGAAGCTGCTTACATATTTAAACTGCCAAAAACAGTCGTGTTCATACTTGGAATGTTCTCTGTATTTCAGAGAACAGTGGTTTTTACAGTATTTTTTACAGTTTTTACAGTACTGTTAGAGTCCATTTCTCAGATGAATAGGTATTGTTTTGTTTGTTAATTGGAAACTTGGAGGATGATATACATTCTTTACTGAACACTTGGATTGTTGAGGAGGGTCCTTATATTTAGTTTCAAATGTATTGTTTCTCCTGGATTTCCTTAATTCCTAAATTATTTTCATTGCCTCCTCTTCCAAGTAGCTTTATTTTTACAGAGCTATGGCAGGGCATCTTAAAATTTAGTTAAAAATACTAATAGGAAAATCTGTAGAATCACAAAAGACTATTGGGAAACCTGTTTTCTTAAGTCTTCTTTTGGGCTGTGTTCTTTATATTCTTTTTTTTTAACGACTTGTTTATTTATCATGTATACAATGTTCTGCCTACGTGTATGCCTGCCATATCTCATTATAGATGGTTGTGAGCCACCATGTGGTTGCTGGGAATTGAACTCAGAACCTCTGGAAGAGTAGCCAGTGCTCTTAAACTCTGAGCAATCTCTCCAGCCCCTGTTCTTTGTATTCTTAAGATTATAGTATTGGGTTGGGGATTTAGCGCAGTGGTAGAGCGCTTGCCTAGCAAGCACAAGGCTCTGGGTTCGATCCTCAGCTCAAAAAAAAAAAAAAAATTAGTGTATTATTTATTTGAATTGCTCAAATATTGAAAATTAAGTCACACACACACACACACACACACACACACACACACACCCACCCCCAAAGACCAAAATGAGTTTTGTTTTATGTCTTTGATTGGCATCTCACTGAAAAGCAAGCTAATTGTTGCCATAAATGTTACAGTGACTTAAATAGTAAGGAAATAAAACAATTCTCTCAAGTTGTAGGGATTTTTAAAGCATGTATTCCAGGCAAAGTTTCTTAACACTGAACTCATGCAGGGTTTTGAAAGAAGCTGAGGAGTAAGTAACTGAAACTAGAAAATTTAGTTTGGATGTGCATTATACTGGAGAGAAACATGTTTCATGAATCTCTCCAGGAGATCAAGCCTCCTAAGAAATACTATAGTCTGTTCGTTAGGGCTATTCCTCATTGAAACCAACATGGTTCTATCTGGGGGTGTGTAAGAGTAGAAACCTTAATGATTGCCCATTCATGAGGATTTATGTTTCTAATCTTCAGCATTATTAGAGGAGAATACTAATGCACCCGGGTTTAGAGAATATTTCTTGAAAAGCAGTCATAAGAAGCTGCTGAAAGAAAAGACCAACTTAAGAATAATCAGGTCTTTTCATAATTTTCTAAGTGGTGGTTTCACAATGCCTGGCATAGTTGTTTTTCTTAACCGCTTTGCTGTCATTTTTCTTACATAACTCCTACATTTGGAAAAATTCAGATACACAGAAAAGTTTATAAAAGTGTAGTTACTATTCATATTCCATGTCATGAGTGAGCCTGTCATGAATATTTACCAACATATAAAGCATTTGGAGTAAGTTGCATTGTTATATCACTTTTTACTACTAAATATTCCTACACTCAACTTTAAAAATATAAGAAAATTATTAGAAATTGCATCATCAAATATCCTATATCCAAATTTCCTTAATTATCTTAAAAATGTTCTGGAGTCACTAGAGTGTGGGTCGATGTTGTGAATGGATATGTCAACTAGATGCTGTTAGAGATAGAAAGGAAGGCTGCTGCTCTTACAGCAGATTTTTTTCTGAACTTGTTTTTCCTTTAAGAAGCTCAGAGACATTACTAAGTTCTGTTATGTTTTTTAGGTTATGATATGTTATCCTGAATTGATTAACACTGTAGCCAAGAGAGAAACCAGTAAATGTTGGACAGGGTATAATACCTACCTATTTTTATTCAAATTCTGTTCTTTAAATATTTTCCAAGTTGATTTGTGTGTGTGTTTTCAGGATAGAAATTTGTTTTTCTTCTACTTAAATGAACACACTTATAAATTATCAGTGTTATTTTCATGTAATTATTTTGTCAAGAAGTTAGTATGGTTCAGAAAAGCATACATTAGCATTCAATATCCTCAAATCTGGCCTTAAGCTACCTTGGTAATCTTATTTTTCTACTCTTTTGATTTTCTAATCCTTCTTCCAACATGACATGTTTTTCTTACTCATTGTCCCTTTCCCTTGGCTATACACATCCTTTTTAGTTTATGCTTTTCCAATTCTGTCTAGGAATGCTCTTCTGCCCGTTGTCTCATTTTGAAATCTTCCCTGTTCAGTATGGCACAGCTCAAATCCCTCATCAAGTGAACACAGATTCTTCTTTAATTTATATGGCTTTCAATCTGTTCTACTTTGATGATACTTTACATTTTCTGTGTTGGACCATATATATTTATCATTCCTATGGAACTGTAAACAATTTGAGATAGGATCTTTGTGAGTATGTAGTCCTCATTGCTGATCATTTTTAGCTGGTGCTTAAAAAATAACTGCTAATTGAATGATTGAATGTTTGTTAATAAATATCTTTACTTACTGTAATGGACCTTTTGACCCAGTTAAATTAAATTAATTTGTAGCTGACATTGGCTCTTTAGCTTGTTATAGAATCAACTTCTGTTACAGTTTTATTTTAAAGGTGACCATGCATAAGTTTAAATTTACTATTGGGACTATTTTATGTTTGTTTTTAACGTCTTTCTTCAAACCATTTTTGGATTAATTATGTACAATATGGTTCTAGAAAGTTTTCATCGTATTGGGCTAGATACATTGGCGTTTTCTGACAAGCCTCCTCTCCCAAGGACCATTAGGAAAAATCAAAAGTGGGATGGGAATAGTACTGAGAACGTTACTTCTTAGAAGATAACTGTTTGCCTGAGAATCCTGAATCTTAGACCAACATATATATGCTAATAGTTTGTGAGAGTCATATACTGAGATCTGTGTGGGACTTTGATTGCCAGAGAACATGAAATGAGCTTTGAAGGGAGGTGATTATCATGAGGGCAGTGATACATGCACAAAGGCTGGGCTGTCTATCTGGCTATTATTTGTTGGCTTTGTTGTATTTATTCATTCGGACACTTTGAAGGATTGAGCTCCCAACTGTTTATCCACTTCTGGAAAGGACCAACAAGAGTAGGAAAATGAGGTTCCTTACTTATTCTTGTTTTTCTCAATAAACACTGTTCATTTCTTTCTTTTTGTTTTAAAAACTTTTTGGGTTTAACTGTTTCCTATAGAGGTTAGTAAAATGGGATTCACAAGTGGTCATTAGTAGTAGAGTTTCTGTGTTTTGGTGTGGTGTGAATAGGTAGTCCACAAGAAGGATCTGACAGATATTCCTGGAGGGAGAAAGATTGAAGTAAAAACTACCTTTGTCATTTAAATACTATTGCTAGGAACTGACATGAGAGACATTGGGTTGGGCTATAGCAGAGGCTGTGCGTGGCATGACAGTTTCTCCTATTTTTCTCATGTGAGATGCTAGACTGTGATGTGCTGATCTCTAGTTTAGTGTTGTTTTACTGACTAGTATTATCTTTCTGCCTTGTTTTGTAGACTGATCAAAAGGATGGATTTTACAGAGGCTTACTCAGGCACATGCTCTACAGTTGGACTTGCTGCCAGAGCAGGCAATGTTAAACTTTTACGGAAACTGCTCAAAAAAGGTCGAAGTGTGGATGTTGCTGATAACAGGGGATGGATGCCAATTCATGAAGCAGCTTATCACAACTCTGTAGAATGTTTGCAGATGTTAATTCATACAGGTAAAGTAAATGCAAGGTATAGGAGGCTGGGTATATAAGCTAAAATAGTAAAATGAAAAGATGGTAATAAGTGATAGCATTTGTTTCTTTTTCTATACTCCTAAAATAAGTACCTCTCATATTAAGGATGATGAGATTTCTGCCTTGGATGGTGTTCCATCTAGACATCTATGAATATGGTCCTTTATATGGAATGTTTATACTTTATTTCCTTATTTTACATTTCCTTATTTACATACTTATTTATTTAATTTGTGTTTGTGAGGCATGCATGTAGCATGTACTATGCTATGTCTGTGGAGGTCAAAGAATAACTTGAGGAAGTTAGTTCTCCCCTTCTATCATGTGGTTTCTGGGAATTAAATTTAGGTCATCAGCCTTGGCAGCAAGCATCCTTCCCCTCTAAGCAATGTCACTGGCCCTTTTGTTTATTTTTTACTTTTTTTCCCTTTGAGACAGGGCCTTACTATACAGCCCTGGCTAACCTGGAACTCAGAGATCTGCTTGCCTGTTCCTCCTGAGTGCTAGGATTAAAGGCATATACTACTATGCCTAGCCCCTTTATTATGCTAATTATGTTGATTATGTTAATTATGCTGGGTGTTGTAGGGTAGTTTGCTGTTTTAATTTTAGCATTTGAAAATTACTCATAATATGTATTCTTTTGTCTGGAAAAGGAAATAAAACAACAGGGACAGTGCTACGAGTGTTCTATTTGTACTAGTCTTTTAAAAATGAAAATATTTATTTATTTATATATATGAGTGTTCTGCCTATTTGTATGTATGCATACCATGGTGCCCTTGCTGGTTCCCCTGTGTAGTGGTATTTGCTCTGCCCATGACCTTGGGCTGTAGGACCCAAAGGAGGCGGTGCTTCTTGCTGTTGTGACCTCTTAAAAGGAAAGAGAGAAGGGTCACATGTCCCTTCTTCCTGCTGCCTGCAAGATAGATTTGCTCCCGGTCAGATCAGACTTAAGCTGTCTACTCTGTTCTGTATTTGTGAGTGTATTTCTTCAATTTATATCTTAATAAATCCCTATTACTTATTAAATAGATTCACATGGATTGATCTTAATAGGATCTGGCACTGGAGTCACAGATGGTTGTAAGCCACTGTGTTTGTGGAAACCAAACCCTGGGTCCTCTCTGAGAGCAGTAAATGCTCTTAACCACTGAGCCATCTCTGCAGCCTCTAATTTTTTTTTTTTTTTTTTTTTTTGTAGCACTTTTCATTGTCCTTACTTTTGAGAAATTTTCCTATTACTTGGGCTTTATTGGACCAGAGTATCTGCCTTTATAGTGTTTGTATTGTTAGGGGAGATAGATAAGAAATGGATTAAAAAAACAAACAAACAAAAAAACCCAATGAGCAGGATTGTTTCATTTTTGAGAAAATGAAGCAGGAGCAGAATGGAAAGTGATATTGCACATATTTTCATAACTTTGCATAAGGAATGCTGAAAGCTTGAACTATATTAGGCAGCAGCCAGTGTTGCTAGCCTGGCTTCTTTCTCCAGGGACAGCCTATAAAGTATAACCAGCACTCCACTGAGTAAAAGGTCTGTGCTGGAGAGACAAGGATGAAGGATAACTACTGGTGATGGAGTGCAGTGGTCCACTTCATGTGCCAAATGCTTGATTTACATTATTTATCTGCCATTAGAGGTCATACATATTACACTATTGTTAATTCCACTGGGCTAGAAAAGACCATTACCACATTTCTTGAGCCAAATTTGAAGTAAACTTTATTAAATACTGATCAGGACGATGGACACTGGCCAGGCCCATATCCAATAGTCCCAGTGTTTATATAGGCAAAACCTATAAGGCTCTGTACTTCCTGACTCTGTCCAATTGGGTGCAAGCATACATCCTGACATACTTCCTGCCTAAGTACGTCTCAAGTACATGTCAATATCAAACACATCTTGTGCAGTTGGGGCAGCCAACATTGTTTATGGAAGTGAAAACATGTGGCTTGTTATCTTACATCAACAACAGCCACCAGCATTCCTGGAAGTTACCTATCCTTGGACAAGTGGGGGTTTACAGGTTAGAGGCATTTTTTTTTTTTTATATCTCTTAAGCACAGTTATTAAAACTTAAAACATAACTTTAGTTCTCATACAATCCCCAAAAGTTTTTGTTTGGATTGAGAAGACCAAAACTCAGAAAAGTTGACCTATTGAAGGTTATGTAAGTATTTGATTTGGACTCATATCTGTCTGACTCTGATGCCCTTGTTTTATGTTGGTTTGTTTGTTTGTTTCTTTTCCTACCATATCATCCTTCTAACACTTAACAGAAGTAGACATTAATAGCATTTGGCTAATTTTTTTGAGACAGGATTTTATTTAGGACCTTGTACTCTGATTCACTGTCTGTCCATTTCCCAGGTGCTGGGATTTGTTGTTGAAGACCTCTCCAGCCCCCACCAAGCCCTGTTAGTCCAACAACCCACTTATAAAATAAACACACAGACACTTATATTATTTAAACTGCTTGGCCATTAGCTAAGGCCTACCATTGGCTAGCTCTTACTCTTATATTTAGCCCATTTCTATTAATCTATACTTTGCCACATGGCTTGTGGCTTACCAGTACCTTACATCTTTCTTGTCATGGCAGTGGCTGGCAGTGTCTCTCCCCCAGCCTTTACTTCCCAGCATTCTCTTCCTCCTTGTCCCGCCTACCCTATCCTTCCTGCCTGGCTACTGGCCAATCAGCACTTTATTTATTTTACCCAATCAGAGCAACACATTTGACATACAGAACATCCTACAGCAGAGATTATATGCATGTATTACCACACCAGACATATTCAGTGAGGATGAGTATAAATGCCCATGCTATAACACTTTCCTTATATTTCACTGATCGCAGTAAACTTGTCACAGGTGTAGCTGCTTAGACCTTATTACACTGGTTGCTTTAAACAGTGTGCTATACATTGTACCTGAACTCTCATCCCTTTGAGACCCCTTGTTACTTAACTGGTTTATATAAAAGCATTCTTTATTATGTAATATCTACTTCTGTGACCAATTTGCTGTTGTCTTCTTAAATGACTATTTTATTATTTTATGCATATAGGTTTTTTGCCTGCAGGTATATTTGGGTACTACATGTGTGCCTGCTGCCTGAGGAGGCTGGAAGAGGGTGTTGGATCCCCTGGGACTGGAGTTGTAGACAGCTGTGAGCCTCCATGTAGTTTCTAGGAATCAACCTTTTTCCTCCACAAGAGCAGCCAGTGCTCTTAACTGCTGGACTAACTCTCCAGCCTCGTTTATCTTTTAAAAATTAACCAAGATGTGGTGGTACATGCCCTTAATCCCAGCATTTAGGAGTCAGAGGTGTAGCTCTTGTGAGTCTGAGGACAGCCAGAGTTCTATAGTGAAACCTGGTCTCAAACAGACAGACAGACAAATCCCCCAAACAAACCACCATCACCATCAAAATAAAATTATTAGCCAGGTGGTGGTGGTGGTGGTGGTGGTGGTGGTGGTGGTGGTGGTGGTGCACGCCTTTAATCCCAGCACTTGGGAGGCAGAGGCAGGCAGATCTCTGTGAGTTTGAGACCAGCCTGGCCTACAGAGTGAGATCCAAGACAGGCACCAAAACTATACAGAGAAATGTAGTTAAGAGTTTTCCTGCCTGGCCCACAGTCAGGACAAATCTCTCTCACCTGCCAGGCCCATAGACGCTCAGAACCAACCAAGGAAACACACAGAAACTTATATTGCTTACAAACTGTATGGCCGTGGCAGGCTTCTTGTTATCTACTTCTTCTATCTTAAATTAACCCATTTCTGTTAGTCTATACTTTGCCACATGGCTTGTGGCTTACCAGTGTCTTTACATGTTGCTTTCCATGGCAACGGCTGGCGGTGTCTCCCTCCAGCCTTCTACATCCCAGAATTCTCCTCTCTCTTGTCCTGCCTATACTTCCTGCCTGACCACTGGCCAATCAGAACTTTATTTACACAGAGTGATATCCACAGCAAACTACAGAGAGTTTAAGTAGCTTGCCTAGAGTGTAATCCAAATTATAACCTGCAAAGCCAGGATTGTAGCCTAACTCTTCTAATTCCAAATTCAAATATTACCTTCCTGAAATTGTGTTTTTGTTTGTTTGTTTTGTTTTATTTTTAATTACGTTCTTTAACAAAGTCACTGTCCAAACAGAATTTTCTACAATGCTTTACCTAGTTAGTGTAAGGCATGCTGATGCTGTCTGGTTGCCAACGACATTCTACTTGGGCCACTCTGTACAAGCTCGTTTCCCTCCTTCTGCTAACAGGACAGTAACTCAAGGTGCAGAGTGAATGGTACAGTGCTAGGTTGAGTCTGGACTGCACCCCTAGTCCTATGTCAGAAGTTTTGTTTCCTTTTGAGAGAGAGAGAGAGAGAGAGAGAGAGAGAGAGAGAGAGAGAGAGAGTGAGTTTGTTTGTTTGTTTGTTTATTTGGTTTTTTCCAGACAGGGTTTCTCTGTGTAGTTTTGGTGCTTGTCCTGGATCTTGCTCTATAGATCAGGCTGGCCTTGAACTCACAGAGAGCCACCTGGCTCTGCCTCCCAAATGCTGGGATTAAAGGCATGAGCCACAACTGCCCAGCTAGAATGTGTGTTTATGCAAATCGTACTTAGGTTTGCATTTAAGAGGTGAGAATTAAGCTCTGTTTCCTTGATGGAATGAATCTCTACATAAATTACTATTGTTTCCCTTCCTAGTCCTGGGGATTGAACCCAGGATCTCATACATGCTAGTTCAGTGTTCTACCAATGGAACTAAATCTCTAGCCCTGGGATTTTTGTTGCTATTATTGTTTGGAAAATTTACTCTTTACTCAGGGATATTTATTTTGTACTTTGGGTTATAGCCTTATACAATATTATTATCTTAAATAGTTTTAGCTAGATAGGCCTGAATGTTTTTTTGACTTTTTTTCTGAGTACATTTTTTACTTTGTGACCCTATAAATATGCTACAGGTTCCTTTTGTATATTCTTAGATCCAACCCTGGAACCAGCCATTTTTATGAGAACTCATTTCTTTTGTTGGAGAATGATATTTAAAACTAAGATCTAGGTACTGATGTGTGATTGCTTTTAAACCCTTTCAGTAGAAAGAACTAGAAAATGTATTTATAATCATTTTGTAGAAATGTAATGTAGAAAATGGATATATAATCCATGTGTGTATGTGTGTATACACTGTAGTTATTTCTATATCTATATTGTTAGTACTCTTAAATGGTTTTGTACTGATGTCTGGACTGTAATCTAGAATTACATTCTAGATTCATTCTGGCTTACCCTGTTATTTATATGTACCCTCTTTCTTCAGCAGATCTATAGTACATTATTTGTTGTAGTCTGTACATAAAATAGTTTTAGAATTGTTCCTGTCTGACTTGTAAAAAAAAATCCAATCCATTATCAACTACAGTACAATGTTTATGTACAGTTATGGGGGAGTCATATGTTTGTAGTCAAAACAATATTTTCAGAAATTTTGTAGGGCATCATTTTGTCTCTTCCTCCTTGGAGAGTTTATGATGTATTCTGAAATACAATTAGTTTCTTCTGTCACAGTCTATATTCTGTTTTTTGGTTAAAACAACGAGGCCATCAGCAATATGGCTTTGTGAGTAAATGTGCTTACTGTCAAATCTAATGACCTGTTTGAGCTCTACATACATTCTATGGTACATGAATGTACACGTGTGCATGCATGCAAATGAATAAATGAATGTTATAATGTAAAATATTCAAATGGATAGATTAAGAATACTACTGGTGGGGCTGGAGAGATGGCTCAGGGGTTAAGAGCACTGGTTGCTCTTCCAGAGGACCCAGGTTCAATTCCCAGCACCCACATGATGGCTCACAGCTATCTATAATGAGATCTGGTGCCTTCTTCTGGTGTATAGGCATACTATATACATGGTAAATAAATAAATCTTTAAAAAAAAAAAAAAAGAATACCACTGGCTGGTCTTGTGTGTCAATTTGACACAAGCTAGAGTCATTAGAGAGGAAGAAGCCTCAGTTGAGGAAATGTTTCCAGGAGATCCAGCTCAAAGGCATTTTCTCAATTAGTGATCAGTGGGGGAGGGCCCAGCCCACGGTGGGAAATGCCATCCCTCAGCTGGTGGTACTGGGTTCTATAAGAAAGCAGGGTGAGCCAGCCACATGAAGCAAGACAGTAAGCAGCACCCCTCTGTGGCCTCAGCTCCCTGCCTCCAGGATCCTGCCCTGTTTGAGTTCCTATCCTGACTTCCTTCAGTGTTGAACAGCAATGTGGAAATGAAAGGCAAATAAATCCTTTCCTTTCCAATGTGCTTTTTGGTCATGGTGTTTTGTTGCAGCAATAGAAACCCTAACTAAGACCAGTTGGTACCAGCAATAGGGATTGTTTTGACAGGTAAACCATGCTTTTGTTTGAAGGAATGTTGACTTTGGGACTGTGGATTAAAAAAACAGTTGAATGCTTTAAATGCTGCTTAATGGGCCATACTAGTAGGAGCATTGAAGACAGTGGTGCTGAGTGTGATTTGATGAACTGTGGGGGGTCTTGCGCAAGAGGTTACAGAGGAGAAGAATTTTGGTATGTGGCCTAGAGATCATCCTTGTGATATTTTGGTGAAGAATGTGGCTACATTTTGTCCTTGTCTGAAGCGTCTACCTGAGACGAAAGTGAAGAATTTTAGATTATAGACTTTGTCATGTGGTTATTAGTGGAAAACCTTTTGAAGATTTATAATGAGAAGGAGTGAGCTGAGCAAGGAGAATAACAGATTAAGAAATGGAATAAAGGGTCTGGTGAGCTCAGGGCAAGATCCCACCCAGCTAAGTTTCCAGCTTGTGTAAAGAAACTAAAGAAAAGCTTAGAGCTCAGTTTTGGTGGTGCACATCTTTAATCCCAGCACTTGAAAAGCAGAGACTTGCAGATCTCTGATTTTAAGGCCACCCTGGTCTACAGAACAAGTTCCAAAATATTCAAGCTTAGGCATTGAAGGTAACTATTGAAAATAGAAAGTTGGTGCCAGGCAGTCGTGGCGCACGCCTTTAATCCCAGCACTCAGGAGGCAGAGTCAGGCGGATCTCTTTGAGTTCGAGGCCAGCCTGGGCTACCAAGTGAGTTCCAGGAAAGGCGCAAAGCTACACAGAGAAACCCTGTCTCGAAAAACCAAAAAAAGAAAATAGAAAGTTGGTGAAGATATATTTGAATGAGGGGGCCATGTTCCAGCCCCAGTAAACAGCAGAACTTGGCAGAAATGGAATGAAGGGAGTGATGACCTAAGGGCAAGATCCCACCCAGCTAAGTTTCTAACTAGTGAAAAAGAACTAAAGAAAAGCTTAGAGGCAGGTGTGGTGGTACACACCTTTAATCCCAGCACTTGGAACGCAGAAGCTGGTGGATCTCTGAGTTTGAGGCTAGCTTAGGCAGTGAAGGACAGAAAGCTGATGAAGATGTAATTGAATGTGGGGTGGGGGACATCTCAGCCCCAGTAAGTAGCAAAACTTGGTAGCTTCGGCCACGTGTTTCTGCATTGAAGGATAGAAGAATGAGGTTATGGAATTTGTCGCTGAGACTAAGGAAAGCCACTGAGGCCAGGCATGTGTCAGGGGTGTCCCTGAATGGAGGCTTAGAAATACTGTTTTGTGAAGCTATGAAGGTGAAGCCTGGATTGCCTTGAAGACTCCAAGATGTTGGAGATGCCAGAACCATAGGATGGATACCTGCTGAGGAGAACTGCTAACCGGTAGTGGAACCAGCCCAAGAAAAAAAAAGTGTGTTGTAGTCAACAAAGCTGAGTTGAGTTGGAGATTTGAAGAGTGCTTTGACATCAAACAGGGAGCTACAGAGTTTGGAGTTTGCCCAGATTGTTTTTGGTTTGCTGTCTTCTCTTTCCTCCATTTTAGAATGGTAATTATGTTGGAATTATGTGATCTGCTTTTTAATTTTTATTTTATAGGGGATTACAGTTAAGAGATTGCATGAGGGCTGGAAGGTTGGCTCAGAGGTTAAGAGCAATGACTGCTCTTCCAGAGGTCCTGAGTTCAATTCCCAGCAACCACATGGTGGCTCACAACCATCTGTAATGAGACCTGGCACCCTCTCTGGTTTGCAGTCATACATAATAAATAAATAAATTTTAAAAAAAGAGATTGCATGAATCTCCAAAGAGACTTTGAACTTTAGAATTTTAAATACGTTTATGAATGTGTTATATGAGACTATAGGGACTTTTGAAGTTGGACTGGCTGCATTTTTACATTATGATGTGGCTACAAGCCTTTGGGAGCCAAGGAGTGGAATGTGGTGGTTTGAAAGAAGATGGCATTCAATGAGAGTGGCACTCTTAGGAGGTGTAGCCTTGTTGGAGTAGGTACGGCCTTGTTGGAAGAAGTGTGTCATTGTGGGGGTGGGCTATGATGTCTCCTATGCTCTGGATACTACTCAGTCTCAGAGACCATTTGCTGTTGCCTGCAAGATGTAAGACTCTTAGCTCTAGCTCAAACACTATGTCTGCCTACACTTTGCCTTGTTCTACCATGATGATAATGGACTGAACCTCTGAACTGTATGCAAGCCACCCCAGTGAAATGTTTTTCTTTATAAGGGTTGCTGTGGTCATGATGTTTCTTCACAGCAATAGAAACCCTAAGACAAGTATTTATCTTCCTTCTCTCCAGTATTGGAAAACATCCTTCCTTCTTTCCAACAAATGCCTTTTTTCCCCAAGGGCTACCCTGGCCTAGGTTTTAGATGTCCTGTTTCTGAGTCTCTTGTTGCTTCTCTTGGCACTATTTTCTCCATTGGAAGTTCTTTCCTCTCTGTTTGCAGCACTACTACATTTTTCTTTTTCTGTGTTTAAGGCATGGTTTTTATTGCACAAGCCTAAGCTCCTCCCCCCCCCCCCCCCCCCCCGTATTTGTCCTGTTTTTTTTTTTTTTGTCTTTTACAAACCCTTGTGTCAAGGGCTGACTTTCAATAGATCGCAGCGAGGGAGCTGCTCTGTTATGTACGAAACCCCTGACCCAGAAGCAGGTCATCTAGGAATGGTTTAGCGCCAGGTTCCACATGAATGTGCATTGAACGTGCATTCAACATGACAGGCGAGAGGGTGGCCCCCTTTCCGGCTGCACCCCATTTCCTGGGACGAATGGCTCTCCACACGCACTCCCCGGTCCCAACGCAAGTTTTTTGTTTTTTGTTTAAATTTTTTTTTGGTTATTTTTACAGGTCCTTACCTATTCTCAGCAACCCGAGTCACATTACCAAGTTTAAAACCAACAAGTAGGTCTAGCACCACTTTAATTGAAATTATACTAAGTTTCCTAATTATTTGGGTAAGAATTGTTGTCTGTGTAATCTTAAAATTTTGCATTGAGGAACTCTACCATTATCAGTTGTGTACAGTCTTTGTAGTTTCTCATGTCTTTTAATATCCATAAATCTATAAGATTAATACCTGAAGTACTGATGAATCTCTCAGTAAATTGACCAGATTAAGGATCTAATTCTAATCACCTCTGGAACACTGTGATAAGACACTTTCAAAGTGAGTGCCTGTATACCTATTTGTTGTGTATCCTGTGATGTGTGAGGCTACTTTTGTGAGTACTTACAACTGTGTTTTGGATATTCATGCTTAGACTGCCTGTTCCATCAGCGAGTTACAATTACAAGAATTACTTGAAATAGATGACTAGTTTTTTCAGGTAAGTTAGTTTCAATTTTATTACTTCAAGAACTTGGTTTTAGAAGTCCTTTGTTTTGCTTATTCCTACTTTCAGAAGTGCCTTCATCATTTACTTTTGAATCTTTTGGATTTAGAATTATTTTGTATATAAAAGCAGAGGTAAGAAGAACCTCTTAGAGTTATTCTGTGCTTTTAAAAATACTTTACTATAACATTATTTACATAATTCGTGTGTTACCAGAAGCCTCAGTTTTTCATCAGAATATTCATCTTAACTCTGAAATTTCTTGTAAATTGTATTGTTTGGTTTCTTTGAATTCTTTTTCTTTCTTTTATAAGTGCAGTCTTCATTAACTATTAAACTATGGTATTTTTTGTTGTTGTTTTTCGAGACATGGTTTCTCTGTGTAGTTTTGCGCCTTTCCTGGATCTTGCTTGGTAGACCAGGCTGTCCTCGAACTCACAAATATCTGCCTGCCTCTGCCTCCCGAGTGCTGGGATTATAGGTGTGTGCCACCACCGCCCGGCGCTAAACTATGGTATTAATGTAGTAAAGGACTTAAGGGGGTCCCTGCAGTGTCATACAGGGAGGCGAACCACATGTAGTAAGAATGAAAACCTGATGCAGTTTGACTTTGTCAACCTGGATCAGACTTTGGGGAGTCTAAATAACAGGAGGTTTATTCCCAATGTATTTAAGCTCGGTACAATTTGATAAAAAAACAAAAAAGTTTCTGGGTGTAATACATTCTTGTTGCACAAGGAAGCATAATTATGTTTAAACTTGACTCAGATTACATGTCATTTCTTCCTAGAAATGGGTTCTAGAAATAGACTACCTGTACTAGCTTAAGGGCCTAGTGTTCTGGTCTGTTCTTGGTCATACAGATAGTGTAGAGGTCATTTGGGCTACTAGCTACCTCTGGTCCTGGTTGTGGGAACTTGGGGGAGCTTTGACTATAAGGGTCATTTAGATTACTAGCCACTTCTAGTCTTGGTTGTAAAAGCTTGATATGGCCTGGACCAACAGATAATGTAGATCTCTAGGATGTTTATCACTCCCAATTCTCAGCTTTCTGGATGGAAAACAGGTTTTTCATCCTTCCCGTTGAAAAGACAATCCTGTGTGTTTAACATTTCTGGTTTCTCTGGAGATCTGTGGATACAAGGACCTTCATGCTATCCTCCCAACAAGGACTTTTTAAGTGCTGGGAAGACAGCTGGTAAAGTGCTTGCATGAGGACCATAGTTTGAGTCCCAGCACTGAGGTAGAAGTTCTGGGCATGGTAATATTTCAGAGGTAGAGGCAGAAGACTCTTTGGGGTTCCTGGGCAGCCTATCTAGCCTAACTGTGGTGCTTTTATCAGAGTAGGTGGATGGTGGTCCTGAGGACAAAATGAGGTCATCCTCTGGCCTCTGAATGACGTTCACATGTGCACATTCACTTCCCTTTCCACACATGTGCACACGTGCACATGCATAAAGAATGAAAAGAAGTATTCAGAATTACCTTGATATTATTAGTTGAATATAAGGAAGTAATGCTAGAGATTTTCCTCATAGAAATTTGGAAATAGGTGGGTGTTGGTGGCACACGCCTTTAATCCCAGCACTCGGGAGGCAGAGGCAGGCAGATCTTTGTGAGTTCGAGGCCAACCTTGGCTATAGAGTGAGTTCTGGGAAAGGCGCAAAGCTACACAGAGAAACCCTGTCTGGAAAAAAACAAAAAAAAGAAAAGAAAATTGGAAATGAGTTTGGAAATAAAATCAAGTTTATTAATATTTCAGTAAGTCTTGCTTAAGTAAATATTTGGTGCTGCATCTGCCTCAAATCTTGCTTTTCAACCCTTGTTACTCCCTCTTCTCCATCACAAGTTGGAGTAGGAAAACCTGAAGTGAGTTTTGTTGGAACGTGGTTCAAGAATGGGGTTGTGTGAGGAGAATTCAGAATGCTTGTGAGACAACTCCAAAAAACAAACCAGTCCTGTGATGTCAGTTTCTTCAGAACATAAAATTGTTCTTGCAATGTATTTTCATGCTCCTCTCAGCTGTAGCAGATAGGACCAAGTTTACTTCAGATTATTCATTACAAATGGCTCTTGCCCCCTATGGAAAAATACATTTTTGCCATGTTTGGTTTGTCCTTGTGATTATACACTTTATTCATGTAACTCTTCTTAACCCTCAGAGTATAAGTTGTCTGATGCTTTGAGTAAAGTTGGCTATTGCATAAGACTTTAGTTTGCCTCATTTTTCAGCTCCATTCTGTTAGTTTCACTGCCTCTAGAGTGGTGACAGTGTATTAGCATAGTTTCTTTGGCAAGGGTACTAAAGGACTATTCACAATGGAGTCTGTCCTCACAGAACTATTCCTTGGTAATACGTTAGTATTTAGTAGTTTAATATTTCATTCAATTCCTCATGTAGGTTTTGCTTTTTACACTCAAGAAGAAGAACTGATAATCTTCTGGCTAACGTATTTCCCTTTTTCCACAGATTCATCTGAAAACTACATTAAGACAAAGACTTTTGAGGGCTTCTGTGCATTACATCTTGCTGTGAGTCAAGGACACTGGAAAATCACACAGATTCTTTTGGAAGCTGGAGCAGATCCTAATGCAACCACTTTGGAGGAAACCACACCATTGTTTTTAGGTAATGTATGCTATTTTTGATATAGATGTACATTTAAAAATATTTTTCTTAGTGAAACTGTTATAGAATGTTCCTTTTGCAAGTATTATACCCCTTTCCTTAGATTCTGAAACTGAAAAGCTATTTTAAAAAATTTTTTAAATGTATTTATTTATTAAAAATTTTTTACATACCAACCCCAATTCCCACTTCCTCCCCTTCTCCCACCTCCTCACCTCCCTCCCACTCTACCCCCATCCACTCCTCAGAGTGGGTAAGGCCTCCCATGGGAGTCAACAAAGTCTGGCATACCAAGTTGAAGGAGAGCCTAGCCCCTCCCCATTGTATCAAGGCTGAGCAAGGTATCCCACCACAGGGAATGGGCTCTAATAAGCCAGTTCATGCACCTGGGATAAGTCCTGGTCCTATTGCCAGGGATCCCACAAACAGATCAAGCCACACAACTGTCACCCACATTAAGCGGACCTAGTTCAGTCCCATGCAGGTTCCCAAGCTGTCAGTCCAGCGTCAGTGAGCTCCAACTAGCACTGGTCAGCTGTCTCGGTGGGTTTCCCCATCATGATCTTGAACCCCTCTTCTTCTACTACTACTACTACTACTTCTTCTCCTTCTCCTCCTCCTTCTTCTTTTTGAATGCTGAATGCCGTTTATTGAAGGAGGCAGGAGGTCTTAAATACAGGCTTACAGCACAATGGGAGAACCCCAGAGAGCAGAAGTTTGCATCTGATGTTTTTTGGTTTTTTTTTTTTTTTGGAGCTGAGGATCGAACCCCTGGCCTTGTGCTTACTAGGCAAGTGCTCTACCACTGAGCTAATTCCCCAAACCCGCTTCTGATGTTTTTACAATCTTGCATCTAAGCTGTTAATGCCCAATATGCTGGATACACAGACAAGGAGCTTCCCTTAAGCTTTCAGGAGGGTGGAATCTCGCAGGGAATTAGCATAGGGAGGATATCAAGGTTAAGGTCTGCAAGCAAGGCAACAGTTACCCAAAATGGGGCCAGGGCCCTACAGGTCCCCCCTTTTACTAAAAAATGACCTTCTGACTTAGGTTGTGTGGGACGTCAGCAGGTCACCTTACCCGTCATGGAGACACCTGTCCAGGCCACACAGGTGTTCTGTCTTAGGTTGGTGAGCACCCCACAGGTATTACCCTTCTCTGAATACTCATTATCATACAGGCTCAATTGTGTGAGAGCTGCAGAGTTAACTGTTGCCAAAGATTTCTAAGTGGCGCTGGGCTTGCAATCTGTGTGTTCTACACAGAAAAGACCAACAGAAGTCTTAACCCACCCATAGCCTATAGGCAACTTCCTTAATGAGCCTTACTGCAAATTGGAGTCCTTGTAAGATGGTAGCCTGAGAGCAAATGGAACTTGAGTTTGTATATTTATACTGCAAATTGGAGTCCTTGTAAGATGGTATCCAGAGAGCAAATGAAACTTGAGTTTGTATATTTATAACTTTCAAAGCCAATCAAAATGTATTGATTTAAATTTGTGATGCCCAATAGAATGAAAAACTAATTAACTGTGTTAGCTACTTTTGCTGCCAGGGTCTCCACTGTGCTAGCTGTAGTAACCAATTATGAAATGGCAATCCCAGAAACAGTAGTAGTGGTGGTCACCACTGTTGTAACAGCAACAACGGCAGCAGCGATGTTAAATGCTCTTCTGGAGCATGTGAGTATCCTTTGGCATGGACACAACTCCAGGAACACAAACCGCCGAGGCCCATTATTCTTGATCCCAGCACGACTTAAGCTGGCAGCTCTGCAAAAGAACAACTAAGAACCATAAAGAAAAATCAGGCAGCTCACAAGAAACAGAACTAATGGTCTCATAATGGCTACATTCAGACTCACGAATTTTAAGGTATCTTCAAAGGGTGCTAAATGAATTTCAGGAGGCCAAAAAATGTTGCACAGAGTCACTCCTGAGAAGTAGGTACTACTCCAGCTTGAATAGATAGGATTGTGAGAATGAAAATGCTTAGCTGGCATGCTACTGTTAATAAATGGAGGTCAGTGATCTTCAGTGTTATCCTTAATCTCCTAGGTGTCTGGGTGACACGTTCTCAAACATACTTGAAAAAGCAGTTACCATACATTACCTTCTGGAGAATCCAACTGCATGGCTGTAGTTTCTAGGCTTATGTTAATGCTTGCCAAAGCTGGCCCTATTGGGCTTTCAATCCCCATTGTCATAGGGAGGGGAGAGTTTTTCATGAAGGCCCAATAGGTCTCTGCCATGTTGTGCTTCAGCTGCAGCCACAGGGCACACTCAGTGCTCAAAAACCCAATGAGGAATTTCATTGTCCTGAGGAAAGACATAAGCAGAACCCTGGGCCCACACCAACACCAGATTGGTTCCCCTCCAAGTGTCAGTAGAAAGATCCTTTCATTGCTCCAGAGGGTGATTTGCAACAGGAGCCATCCAGTGTTTATCTGTAGTGGATACTCCAGCAGAATCCACCGATAAAAAAATTAAAATATATAATACAAGGGAAAGAATAGAATGTGGAAAGGACTGATGAGCCCCTGGTTTTCCCTTTTTGCTTTAGCAAAATATGTTTGTTTGTTTGTTTGTTTGTTTGTTTGTTTGAGCTGAGTATTGAACCCAGGGCCTTATGCTTGCGAGGCAAGCACTCTACCACTGAGCTAAATCACCATCCCTGTTTTTTTTTTAATAGTTCAAATTTTTCTTTTCTTTTTTATTTTTTTAGATTAATTAATTCATTCATTTTTCTATTATCAGCTTGGTATAGTATAAATTCTTACCTTAATAGTGTAATGTTTCATTGAGGGTTGCTCAGTAATTGAGTAAAACCAAATCTTACTATAAACAATAGTCATCCTAGGGTCCTCCATGCCATATATATAGCCTTACAGTTCTGTGCGTTGCAGTCTGATTGTTCTTTGCTTTCTATCTAGAATCCACTTATGAGTGAGTACATACCATGTTTTCCTTCTGGGTTTGGGTTACCTCACTCAAGATGATTTTTTTCTAGTTCCATCCATTTGCCTGAAAATTTCATACTGTCTTTGTTTTTCTCTGCTGAGCAGTACTCCATTGTGTATATGTACCACATCTTCTTAATCCATTCTTCAGTTGATGGGTATCTAGGTTGTTTCCCGGTTCTGGCTATTACAAATAATGCTGCTATGAACATAGTTGAGCATGTGTCTTTGTGGTATAATTGAGCATTCCTTGAGTATATGCCCAAGAGTGCTATGGCTGGGTCTTGAGGTAGATTGATTCCCAATTTTCTGAGAAATCGTCATACTGACTTCTACAGTGGTTGTACAAGTTTGCATTCCCACCAACAGTGGAGTAGTGTTCCCTTTGCTCTGCATCCTCTCCAACATTGACTGTCATTAGTGTTTTTGATCATAGCCATTCTGACAGGTGTAAGGTGGTATCTCAGAGTTGTTTTAATTAACATTCCCCTGATGACTAAGGATGTTGAGTATTTCTTTAAATGTCTTTCAGCCATTTGTGATTCTTGTTTTGTGAATTCTCTGTTTAGCTGTTTAGCCCATTTTTTAATTGGATTGTTCAGTATTTTTGTCTAATTTCTTGAGTTCTTTATATACTGTGGAGATCAATCCTCTGTCAGATGTGGGGTTGGTGAAGATCTTTTCCCATTCTGTAGGCTGTCTTTTTGTCTTATTGACTGTATCTTTTGCCCTGCAAAAGCTTCTCAGTTTCAAGAGGTCCCATTTATTAATTGTTGTGCTCAGTGTATGTGCTGTTGGTATTATATTTAGGAAGTGTTCTCCAGTGCCAATGTATTCAAGAGTACTTCCTACTTTCTCTTCTATTAAGTTTAGTGTAACAGGATTTATGTTGAGGTCTTTGATCCACTTGGACTTGAATTTTGTGCATGGTGACAGATATGGATCTTTTTGTAATCTTTTACATATTGACATCCAGTTATGCCAGCACCATTTGTTGAAGATACTTTCTTTTTTCCATTGTATAGTTTGGCTGCTTTGTCAAAAATCAGGTGTTCATATGTGTGTGGATTAATGTCAGGGTCTTCAGTTCAATTCCATTGGTCCTTGTGTCAGTTTTTATACCAGTACCAGGCTGTTTTTATTACTCTATAGTAGAGCTTGAGGTCAGGGATGGTGATGCCTCCAGAGGTTGTTTTATCATACAGGATTCTTTTAGGTATCCTGGGTCTTTTCTTTTTCCATATGAAGTTGAGTATTTTTCTTTTATGTCTGTGAAGAATTGTGTTGGGATTTTAATGGGGAATGCATTGAATATGTAGATTGCTTTTGGTAAGATAGCCATTTTTACTATATTAATCTTACCTGTCTATGAGCATGGTATATCCTTCCATTTTCTGATATCTTCTTCAATTTCTTTCTTTAGAGATTTAAAGTTCTTATCAAAAAGGTCCTTCACTTGTTTAGTTAGTGTTATCTCAAGGTATTTTATATTATTTGTGGCTATTGTAAAGGATGATGTTTCTCTGACTTCTTTCTCAGCCCTTTTATCATTTGTGTATAGGAGGGCTACTGATTTTTTTGAGTTGATGTTGTATCCTGCCACTTTACTAAAGGAGTTTATCAGCTGTAGGAGTTCCCTGGTAGAATTTTTGGGGTTACTTATGTATACTATCATATCATCTGCAAATAGTGAAAGTTTGACTTCTTCTTTTCCAATTTGTATCCCTTTGATCTCTTTTTGTTGTCTTATTGCTCTAGCTACTACTTCTAGTACTATATTGAATAAATATGGGGAGAGTGGACAGCCTTGTCTTGTTCCTGATTTTAGTGGTATCGGTTTGAGTTTCTCTCCGTTTAATTTGATAGTGGCTGTTGGCTTGCTGTAAATTGCCTTTATTATGTTTAGTAATGTTCCTTGTATTCCTGATCTCTCTAAGACCTTTATCATGAAGGGGTGTTGGATTTTGTCAAAGGCTTTTTCAGCATCTAATGAGATGATCATGTGGTTTTTTTCTTTCAGTTTGTTTATATGGTGTATTACATTGACAGATTTTCATATGTTGAACCATCCTTGTATCCCTGGGATGAAACCTACTTGGTCATGTTGGATAACATTTTGATGTGTTCTTGGATTCAGTTTACCAATATTTTATTGAGTGCTTTTGCATCAATGTTCGTGAGGGAGATTGGTCTGTAATTCTCTTTCTTTGTTGCATCTTTGTGTGGTTTGTGTATCAGTGTAACTGTAGCCTCATAAAAAAGAGTTTGGTAATGTTCCTTCTGTTTCTATGGTGTGGAACAATTTGAAGAGTATTGGAATTAGCTCTTCTTTGAAAATCTGGTATAATTCTGTGCTCAAACCATTTGGTCTCAGGCTTTTTTTGGTTGGGAGACTTTTTTCCTTTTTTTTTTTTTTGAGCTGAGGGCCAAACCAAGTGCTAAATGAGCTAAATCCCCAACCCGGTTGGGAGACTTTTAATGACTGTTTCTACTTCCTTAGGCGTTATTGGCCTGTTTAAATAGTTTATCTGGTCTTGGTTTAACTTTGGTATGTGGAACCTATCCAGAAAATTATCCATTTCTTTTAGATTTTCCAATTTTGTGGAGTACAGGTTTTTGATGTATGACCTGATGATTCTCTGGATTTCTCATTGTCTGTTGTTATGTCTTCCATTTCCTTTCTGATTTTGTTGATTTGGATGCTCTCTCTTTGCCTTTTGGTTAATTTGAATATGGGCTTGTCTATCTTGTTGATTTTTTTTCAAAGAACCAACTCCTTGTTTCATTGATTTTTGCATTCTCTTGTTTCTATTTCATTGATTTCACCCCTCAATTTGATTATTTCCTGGTGTCGATTCATCCTGGGTGAGTTTGGGTCTTTTAGAGCTTTCAGGTGTACTGTTAAGTCACTAATGTGAGATTTCTCCAACTTCTTTATGTGAGTATTTAGTGCTATGAATTTTCCTCTAAGCACTGCTTTCATAGTGTCCAATAAGTTTGGGTATGTTGTACTTTCATTTTTATTGAATTGTAGGAAATCTTTAATTTCTTTCTTTATTTCTTCCTTGACCCATTGGTGATTTAGTTGGGCATTATTCAGTTTCCATGTGATTCTAGGCTTTCTGTAACTTTTGTTGTTGAAATCTAACTTTTTAAGCCATGGTGGTCGGATAAAATACAGGAGGTTATTCCAATTTTTTTTGTATTTGTTGAGATTTGCTTTGTGACTGAGCATGTGGTCAATTTTAGAGAAGGTTCCATAGGTTGCTGAGAAGAAGGTATAATTTTTTTCATTAGGGCTGAATGTTCTTAGATATCTATTAAGTCCATTTGAATCATAACTTCTGTTAGGTCCCATATTTCTCTGTTAATTTTCCATCTGGCAGATCTATCCAGTGGTAAGTGTAGGGTGTTGAAATCTCCCACTACTGGTGTGTGGGGTTTGATGTACGATTTAAGCTTTATTAATGTTTCTTTTAGAAATGTGGGTGCCCTTGTATTTGGGGCATAAATGTTCAGAATTGAGACTTCATCTTGGTGTATTTTTCCTGTGATAAATATGTAATCTTTCGATTGATTTTAGTTTGAAGTCTATTTTATTAGGATAGCTACACCAGCTTGCTTCTTAAGTCCATTTGATTGGAAAGTCTTTTACTAGCCTTTTACTCTGAGGTAGTGTGTTTGTTTGTTTGTTTCTTCCCTCCTTCCTTCCTTCCTTCCTTCCTTCCTTTCTTCCTTTATTTATTTATTTTGGATTTTTGAGACAGGGTTTCTCTGTGTAGCTTTGCGCCTTTCCTAGAACTTGCTTTGTAGACCAGGCTGGCCTTGCACTCACTGTGATCTGCCTATGTCTGCCTCCCATGTGCTGGGATTAAAGGAGTGTGCCACCACCGCCCAGCCGTGTCTGTCTTTAAAGTTGAGGTGTGTTTCTTGTATGCAGCAGAAGGATGGGTCCTATTTTCATATCCATTCTGTCAGCCTCTGTCTTTTTATAGGCGAATTGAGACCATTGATGTTAAATGACCAGTGATTGTTAATTCCTGTTATTTTCTGTTGGTAGCATTTTGTGTTTCTCTCTCTCTCTCTCTCTCTCTCTCTCTCTCTCTCTTTTTTTCGAGACAGGGTTTCTCTGTGTAGCTTTGCATCTTTCCTGGACTCACTTTGTAGCCCAGGCTGTCCTCGAATTCACAGAGTTCCTCCTGGCTCTGCCTCCTGAGTGCTGGGATTAAAGGTGTACACCACCACCACCTGGCCGTTTCTCTTCTTTTCTATTTATTGGTGTGGGATTATTTATTGCCTGTATTTTCATGGGTGTATCTAACTTCTTTAGGTTTGATTTTTTTCCTGCTAGTGCTTTCTGTAGGGTTGTATTTGTGGATAGGTATTGTTTAAATCTGGTTTTATCAGGGAATATTTTGTTTACTCCATCTATAGCAATTGAGAGTTTTGCTAGATATAATAGTCTGGGTTGGCATCCATGGTCTCATAGTGTCTACATAACGTCTGTCCAGGATGTTTTCCTTTAATTGACTCCTGGCTTTTGTTATATTTGAGACTGAGGAAGGGGTGAAACAAAAGGAGGAAAATTAGGGATTACAGTTTCCTCTTATTAGCCATCTTAATGTCTGGATTCTTCATCCAGTGAATTGAGTTGTTGCTGTAAATTGAATATAGCTGAAGGGAAATGAATTAATCAGCTGTTGAGTAATGAATGCTTGGGCTGACTCTTCTATGGCCTTATTAAGTGTAGAGGCAGTGGCTCCTATTTGAACCAGGGAGGCTTTGGCTGCTGTACTACCTGCCACAGCAAGCAGAATACCAGCCGTTATGGCTCCTGATATTCCAAAGTCTCTTTTTATTTTGGTTTGTTCCATCAATTCTACCCAATGGAAATGTGTTATATTGGTCAAAGGTACCCAAAGGAAAGCAGGGAGGTGCACCACTTCCTTCAGTAGTGTTTTTTCCTTTTTTTCTCAATAGTGGGGCCCATTATTTTGATACCCTGCATAACTCCAGTCTTTTTTCCAATTACCCCTGGTAGTCCTATAAAATCTCCTGTAAGTAAGAGGAGAAAGAGATCCACCAAGAAGCATCCATACTGTGGTGTGCATCAAAGCAAAGGATGTTTGCTAGATCATAAGATCCAAATGAATAATTAAAAGACCCTTGAAATGGAGCATAATGAAGGCCTAAGATTTTGTTAGTTGTATAACTTCCTGAGAAAGTAGGGGCAGTTACCTCAACAAGCATTGGGATAGGCAGGGCAGGCACTAATGTCCATAGATCTTTGGCCTGAACAATCATTGGCAGGATCAGTAGCAAGGCTGTCAGCAAAGAGAGAGGTCCTTTTTGAGATTTTCTTGATCCGTAGCAGGCCTTATGTCTCTGATTGGCACCCATATTGGCTTAGCTTGACCCTGTGGAAACACACAAGCATATTCTCATTCATGTGTTAATAAGGGAGCAGGAGATTGCCAGAGATTAGATATAGGGTCTCTCCTTCTGACTAGAGGGAGTGGTATTTCTCTAGGAAGAGAGGCCTGATGCTTATAGGCTGGACTCAGGCCTTTATCATCAAATGACAAGAAGTTCTTCTTTTTTTTTTTGAGCTGAAGATCGAACCCAGGGCCTTGCGCTTGCTAGGCCAGCCCTCTACCACTGAGCTATATCCCCAACTCCAAGAAGTTCTTTTTAAACAGAGCTTCCACCAGGGTCAAGTGTGGATGGATCCCTCATCAATTCCTTGTAAGTCATCCTTTAGTGAGCGATTTGTCCTTTCAACAATTGCCTGTCCTTTTGGGTTATATGGAATACCTGTGGTATTTTCCATTTTCTAAGGAAGTCCTTAAACTGTTGGGAGGTATATGATGGGATGTTATCATTTTTTTATGCTCCAAGGCATTCTCATGACCATCATAGCGGATTTTTATGCCTTGATTGCTTGGGAGGCTTTTTCCCCAGTCTTTGCTAGGGCAAAGGTAATTGAGGAGTATGTATCTACTATTATGTATTATATTTTAAGTTGCCAAAGGGCGGGTGATGAGTAATATCCATTTGCCAGAGTGCATTGAGCATTAGGCCCCTGGGGTTAACTCCTGCTCTATTTAGTGGTCTAAGAGGTGCTAGGGGAGCACAGGTGGTGCAAGTTCGTGCTAGGTGCTTACAACTTGATGGGCAAGTGAGGCAGAAGTTTATGGAGGTTATGAGGTGACAGGTGAACTGTTGGTGTAAGTGCCTGGCCTGCTCCAGCACTGGCAGCGACATTGTCATGATCATTTTATCTACATGGTGGTTGTCAGCAGCCAGCATTCCTGACAATCCAGAGTGTGGTCAAATATGAGATATACCAGGGATGCCTTCTATTCTCTAGCATGTCTTGTATTGTTTTCATGGTCATGGAGATGGGATCTCTAAGAGTTTTTAGTTTAGCAAAAGACAAGGCTTACATGCCTGGGTTGCGTATCAGCTGTCTGAAAAAATGTTTATGGGCATTGACTGGCTCAACTCCAGTGCTTTAAGGATGGCCAGGAGAGTTGGACAGAGCCTGCGTTGATTTGGGTGTGAGTTATTTCTTTAGCATTAGGCATGGTTATTATTATTTTTTTTAATTAAATATGTTTATTTATTAAAAGTTTTTCCATTTTACATACCAACCACAGTTCCCACTCCCTCCCCTTCTCCTGCCTCCTCACCTCCCTCCCACTCTGCCCCCATCCACTCCTCAGAGTGGGTAAGGCCTCCCATGGTAGTCAACTAAAAAGTCTGGCATACCAAGTTGAAGGAGAGCCTAGTCCCTCTCCATTGTATCAAGGCTGAGCAAGGTATCCCACCACAGGGAATGGGCTCCAAAAAGCCAGTTCATAGGCATGGTTATTATTAAGCCAAAATTGCTCTTATTGATGTCTGTAAAAGCTATAATCACTTGAGGGAGAGGGACATTCGAAGGATTTGCATATGGGCTTAAAGTTAACTCAAGAAGTGACAAGATTGACAAACATTCATCTTGGGGAAAGTGGTTATCCAAGGACCCTGGAAAACCTGTCATCATTTTCTAGAAGGGAAGGGAGTTTGCCCATAAAGCCTGAGTATTTTGGAGGGAGAAGGGGAAGGCAATCTTATCAGGTTCGAGGCTCATGATTCTCCTGGCAGTTGTTCTTCCTTTAATGCCTATCTCAAAGGCAATATCAAATTTGGAGGGGACATGTGATAACTCAGAATGTGATAAATATATCCAGATTAATGAGCCTGATTGCCACAGTGCTCCCAATATGCCACCCTTAGTCTAAAGACCTAGGGCTATCAGGGTAACATTTGGATTATGTCTCCTTAGGGAGGCATTATAGGCGAGTTCATTAACCCTCTCTAACAGATCCTTGGCCTCCTCTGTCAACTGTGTTTTTGGAGAGGGGGAGGTATGCAATTTTATGGTGGGTAGGGTCATTAAGTCCTTCCCATATTAATTGCTTAATGATTGTTTGCCTGGTTAGGCCAAGATCTACCCATTCCTCCATTGCCTCGTTGACTTGGGCTAAGAAGTCAAAAAACATTTTCCCTGGCTGTTGTATCAGATTACGAAAGTATGCATTTGGATCCCAAGGAGTACAGGATTTCAAAGCTTTAAATGCAAGGTCAGAGACTTGCTGAAAATAGGCATGAAGTCCAATTGGGCTTGGGTCATGGGACTAATATATTGGCCCCTGCTGGTCAGCATGTCCAGGGATATAGCAATATTATATTGAATATTTAGGTGTGCCTGTGTTTCAGATTCATAAGCAGTGTGCTAATTACGAAAAACTTTGGGGTCCAATACAGCTTTCATTAAGTGCAACTGATTGTAATAGGTTTGTAAATAAGTTGTAGTACCTGTTCAAAATATGGCTGTTCAAAATCAGTCAGGACCTGATTCATTAGCGGCTCTACGAATCAAAGACAGATCCATAAGAGGGGTGAATACCCAGGGCTGGGTGGCAGCATTATGTCCAACATTAACTGTAAGGGCAAAAGGATTAATAGTGTGATACTTTATTGTTGGAGCTTGCATAAGGGGCTCAAGTACTGGGGCGGGGCAGGCTTTAGTTACTGAGGATGGTATTGCCTTAAGAGAATCACTGTGATGCTCTTCAATGCATGAGGATGAAGGTAGGTCTGCCCAAGGATAGAGACTTGCCTCTTTGAGAGGTAAGGTGGGAGGGGATTGTTTAGGAGGTTTCTTTGATAGGTTGTTCTCATCCTCTGAATCTGGCTCTACATATGGAGGTGGGAAGTCAAGTGAGAGGGTATTCATCTTTTGTGTTTAACAGTGTCACTAAAAGCTTTAAGAACATCAACCATGGTACCTTCTTTTAATTAGCTATAATGCCTGATAAAATAGGAATAAATGATGCAGGTGGAGATTTACCTTCTTGAACTTCTCTTTTTTTCTGGCGAGGAATAAAACACGCATCCAAAAGGCAGCATCCCAGCTATTATCAGGAGATATCCAGGTGCTATGGCAGAGGCTTCAGCACAAAATCTAGCCAGGTCTGTAAGAGAGTTTTTGTGCTAATATTTGAGGTTCTTTTGCGGTAGCAGGGAAATTACCCATTGTTAGTTAAAGGAAGGGTAAAAATAAACTGCACTCTCCTGTGAGTACTTGAGATAGCTGTCAGTGAGAGTTAAAGGCTGAAGCCCTCTCCTGATCAGAACTGTAGGTGTTGAATGGGGCTGGATGCTTTTGAAGTGTGGGAGTGAAAAGCTGCAGGAGCCCAGGGACTGAGATCCCTGCTCTCTCCTAATTTGTGGGCACTTCCTGCGCAGGGGAGTGAAAAAGTTGCAGCAGCCCTTTTTGTGATTGCAGCTGCAGCCACCTGATGACTGTAGCCAGTTGGGCACAAGAGAGTGCTTGGATTTTAGGCAGATGCACTGTCTCTCCGCCCCTGGGACCTGCAGGGGGAAGAAAGCCCTTGGGGTTCAGGCAGACCCGTCCTCACAGTAGCAGGAGTCCTAATTAGAATCAGGGTAGCAAGCCCGCCAGCAAAAAATAAAGAAGAATGCCCAAAAGGGAAAGTTAAAGAGGTCGCAGAGAGCAAGCCCTAGGAATGGGTCCTTATAGTCCATGTTGGCCCCAGAATGTTGCTGGCTTTGCAGCTGGAGTCCCACTATCTGTCATCCTGGGGGAAAGGGGGAATAGATGCAGAACCAACATCACAAGCCCTGGTAGATTATAAGCAATCTTGTTTATTAAACAAAGGACTGAGGTATTTATGTAAGCACTTTTTGGCAGGCTCTGCTTCAAGCTGCCATGGTGTTTCTTGGTTGGCTCTTCAGGTTCCTCTAGGTCAATGTACTACTGTGCATGTCAGAGCTCTTTGTTAGCTTAAGGCTTGGCCCAGTACTTTTGGCCTTACCAGCCTCACAAAATATCTTAATCAGAGGTAGAAATTTATAGTGCAATATATGACAACAATATCCTTAATATGTATCAATATACAAAATATCCTAAACAGCTAGAACATACATACAGTATGATAAATATAATTTTACATTTGTATCAATATACAAAATATTTCAAACTGTAGGAACATATGTGCAATATAATAATTATAATTTTGAATTTGTATTAATATACAAATTATCCTAAATAGGAATATATAGTTTATAATTCTATCTATACAAATCCATAACAGTGCAAAAATACCAGCTAAGGCTGATAATTTGCCAAATTAGTTTACACATAGATATAATAATCTACCTTAATATTTGATCCTGTCTATTCCCTGATTTTCTTTTCCAAAAGAAACTATTCTTTAAAACTTTATTGTTCCACCCAAAAACCTGTTAATACTTATAACCTATGACAATTATCCATAACCCTGAGAAAATAAAACTTTTTGGGAGAAAGCGCATCACTTTCTTAAAATTGCTTCCTGCTGTCTTGGGGATGATGATATGTGTGTGGGATCATGTAAGAAAGCTAAAACAGTGGCTAAATCTCATAAGACCTAGTTGTAACATTTGTAGCCAATCTCAGAGCAGTGAGTAAGTTTGTGTGAAGTTCTGGCTAGAAGTGTAATATGATGGAACTGTTCTGAAGAGTTTGCAGTCCAAAGCTGATCATTGAGTGGTGTTTATTAGCTCAATGGCATTATTATAGACCAAATAAGTTGTTGTTGTGGGGCCCCATCTTCTTTCTGGAGACTTTAGAGGTTGTTGTTGGAAAGATTTATTTTTCACTGTGGAAAACTTGAACATTATTATTATCAAAGTGGAAAGTTTAAATTTTAAGATGACATATATATAGGAAAGAATACCAAGGAACCAAGAATAAGTATGGAGAGAAATAGAATCTGACAGCAATGGTCCCTAGATTATTGGCTTTCTTCTGTCTTATACCAATTGGCTCTTCTGATATGAGACAGAATCTCCTAATTTTTTTCTTTAAGCAACATGCTTGGGTTTAGAGGAGAGAGCCACATTCCAACTCCAAAGTCAGCTTGATTTATAATTGAGGTGGCACCACAACTTTTCTAGAGGTAAAGAAATATTGATGTTAGGTAGTGATATATTACCCTGTAGAGTATATTGGTTCCAGTAGGTCCTTCCCTTCTGCTTTAAAAGTCTAGGTGTCCAAGACCTTTTGATTTCTTGAAGATGAGTATTCCTATTATCCTGTAAAGAAAAAAGGCAGAGCCCTTCCCAGGTCATTGTTTGGTAAGTTTTCCTTATAACTTGTGGAATTGTCACACCAGTTGATGAACTATTACTTCTCCTCATCAAGGGGTTTCTTCTGTTTGAATCGAATTCTTACTAATTTTGTTGGTATCTATAGCTTTTCTTCCCCTGCAGAAACAAAAGCAAAAACCCCTTCCCCAATGTTGCACAAATCCTGATTTCCATTCTGAGGTCAACACATCTTTGAAGTAAACAGGTTGGCTTAGCTCAGGAGTTTTTTCTGTTGTCTAGTGTCTCTCTGCAGCTAGCTGTTGTCCCTTTTTCATCAGCATTGAGAAAATTCAAGGTTAATAAACCATTATGTAGTCTATTTCTAGGGTCATTGTTACCTCTTTCTGTTTATTTAGCATATTATTTAAAGTTTGATTAGATCTTTCTATGACTGCTTGACCTGTGGAATTGTGTGGTATACCTGTAATATGCTATATGTTTTATTTGTTTGTTTGTTTGTTTGTTTTTCGAGACAGGGTTTCTCTGTGTAGCTTTGCGCCTTTCCTGGAACTAGCTTTGTAGACCAGGCTGGCCTTGAACTCACAGAGATCCGCCTGGCTCTGCCTCCAGAGTGCTGGGATTAAAGGCGTGCGCCACCAACATCTGACTGCTATATATTTTAATCAGCAAAAAACAGTTTCATTTTACTTGAGACATATGCTGAAGCATTGTCAGTCTTAATTTGTATAGATTGGAAATGCTTACTAAAAATCTTTGAAAATCATTAAGAGTCCGCAGTCAGTCTCTCCTGAGTTGTACCTTTTGGATTCTAATTTTTTTGTAGATCTATCTTATTTTCTAAATAACTAATAGAATCTCCTCTTTGTATTTTTCTGGAGCAATTTGTAATCCCCAGCAAGACAAAACTTTCTTTACTTCTTCCAACATGCTTTCTATGGATCATCCATATAATGGTAAATTATAGATTGTGGAAATTTTGCATGAATTATTTCCAGTGATTTCTTTATGTAAAATATTGACAGAGGGTGGGACTATTTAACATTCCCTGTGGGAGGACTTTCCAATGATATCTCTTGACCGGCGAGAATTATTGTAAGTAGGTGCTATGAAGGCAAATTTTTCTCTATCCTTTTTTTGTATAAGTATAGTTAAAACACATTCTTTTTTTATTAAATATGTTTATTTATTAAATTTTTTTTTCCATTTTACATATCAACCTCAGTTCCCCCTCCCTCCCTTTCTCCCGCCTCACCTCCCTCCCACTTGCCTCCATCCACTCCTCAGAGGGTAAGGCCTCCCATGGTAGTCAAAAAAATCAGGCATAACAAGTTGAAGGAGAGCCTAGCCCCTCCCCATTTTATCAAGGCTGAGCAAGGTATCCCACCACAGGGAATGGGCTCCAAAAAGCCAGTTCATGCACCTGGGATAAGTCCTGGTCCTGCTGCCAGGGACCCCACAAACAGATAGAGTCACATTGCTGTCACCAACATTCAGTGGGCCTAGTTTGGTCCCATGTAGGTTCCTGAGCTGTCAGTCTAGAGTCAGTGAGCTCCAACTAGCACTGGTCAGCTGTCTCTGTGGGTTTCCCCATCATGTTCTTGACCCCTCCATTTTTTTTTAATGTCGAATGTCATTTATTGAAGGAGGGAGGAGGTCTTAAATACATACTTACAGCACAATGGGGGAACCCCAGTTGGCAGAAGTTAGCTTCTGATTGTTTGTTTGTTTGTTTGAGCTGAGGATCGAACCCCGGGCCTTGCAAGTGCTCTTCTATTGAGCTAAATCCCCACCCCCACACCTGATGTTTTACAGTCTTGCATCTAAGCAGTTAACAACCAATATACTGGATTCACAGACAAGGAGCTTCCCTTAAGCATTCAGGACGGTGGAATCTCGCAGGGAATTAGCATAGGGAGGATATCAAGGTCAAGGTCAGCAAGCAAGGCAACAGTTACCAAAAACAGGGGCTAGGGACCTACAGGTCCCCCCCTTTTACTAAAAAAAAATGAGCTTCTGACCTAGGTTGCATGAGACATCAGCATGTCACCTTACCCATCATGGAGACACCTGTCCAGGCTACACAGGTGTTCTGTCTTAGGTTGGTGAGCACCCCCCAGGAATTACCCGTCTCTGAATACTCACTATCATACAGGCTCAATTGTGTGAGAGCTGCAGAGTTGACTGTTGCCAAAGATCTATAAGTGATGCGGGGCTTGCAATCTGTGTGTTCAACACAGAAAAGACCAACAGAAGTCTTAATCCACCCATAGCCGGTAGGCTAAAGGCAACTGAGCCATTCCCTTCCTTAATGAGTTTTACTGCAAATTGGAGACCTTGTAAGATGATATCCTGAGAGCAAGTGGAATTTGAGTTTGTAAATTTATAGCTTTCAAGGCCAATTTAAATGTATATAACTATTGATTTCAATTTGTCATGCCCAATAGAATGAAAGACTAATTAACTGTGGTAGCTACTTTTGCTGCCACGGTCTCCACTGTGTTAGCTGTAGTAACCAGTTATGAAATGGCAATCCCCAAAACAGTAATAGCAGTGGTCGCCACTGTTATACCAGCTGCAATGTCAAATTCTCTTCTGGAGCATGTGGGTATCCATTGGCATGGACGTAACTCCAGTAACACGAACTGCTAGGGCCTGTTATTTTTGATCCCAGCACGACCCAAGCTGGCAGTTCTTAATATTGTGATGTTTCACTGAGGGTTGCTCAGTAATTGAGTAAAATCAGATCTTATTATAAGCAACAGTCATCCTAAGGTCCTCCATGTCATACATATATATAGCCTTATGGTTCTGTGGGTTGCAGTCTGATTGTTCTTTGCTTTCTATCTAGAATCCACTTATGAGTGAGTACATACCATGTTTGTCCTTCTGGGTTTGGGTTACTTCACTCAGGATGATTTTTTCTAGTTCTATCCATCCATTTGCCTGCAAATTTCATGTTGTCATTGTTTTTCTCTATTGAGTAAAACTCCATTGTGTATATGTACCACATTTTCTTAATCCATTCTTCAGATGATGGGCATCTAGGTTGTTTCCAGGTTCTGGCTATTACAAATAATGCTGCTATGAACATAGTTAAGTATGTATCTTTGTGGTATGGTTGAGCATTCCTTGAGTATATGCCCAAGAGTGCTATGGCTGGGTCTTGAGGTAGATTGATTCCCAATTTTCTGAGAAATCGCCATACTGACTTCCACAGTGGTTGTACAAGTTTGCATTCCCACCAACAGTGGAGTAGTGTTCCCTTTGCTCTGCATCCTCTCCAACATTGACTGTCATTAGTGTTTTTGATCATAGCCATTCTGACAGGTGTAAGGTGGTATCTCAGAGTCATTTTGATTTGCATTTCTCTGATGATTAAAGATGTTGAGTATTTCTTTAAATGTCTTTCAGCCATTTGTGTTTCTTGTTTTGTGAATTCTCTGTTTCGCTCTTTAGCCCATTTTTTAATTGGATTGTTCAGTATTTTTGTCTAATTTCTTGAGTTCTTTATATACTGTGGAGATCAATCCTCTGTCAGATGTGGGGTTGGTGAAGATCTTTTCCCATTCTGTAGGCTGTCTTTTTGTCTTATTGACTGTATCTTTTGCCCTGCAAAAGCTTCTCAGTTTCAAGAGGTCCCATTTACTAATTGTTGTGCTCAGTGTATGTGCTGCTGGTATTATATTTAGGAAGTAATCTCCGGTGCCTTGCGTTCAAGAGTACTTCCTACTTTCTCTTCTATTAAGTTTAGTCTTTCATTCACTTGGACTTGAGTTTTGTGCATGGTGACAGATATGGATCTATTTGTAATCTTTTACATATTGACATCCAGTTATGCCAGCACCATTTGTTGAAGATACTTTCTTTTTTCCATTTTATCGTTTTGGCTTCTTTGTCAAAAATCAGGTGTTCATATGTGTGTGGATTAATGTCAGGGTCTTCAATTCAATTCCATTGGTCCATATGTCGGTTTTTATACTAGTACCAGGCTGAAAAAACAGTCTTTTAAGTCAGTAACTATAATAGGTTATTCTTTAGGTAACAGAGAGAGCAAGGACATCTGTTGTGGATATCGCTCTGTACAAATAAAATGTTGATTGGCCAGTGGCCAGGCAGGAAGTATAGGTGGGACAAGAGAGAAGAGAATTCTGGGAAGTAGAAGGCTGGGGAGAGAGACCGCCAGCCGCCGCCATGAGAAGCAACATGTAAAGACACTGATAAGCCACAAGCCATGTGGCAAAGTATAGATAAGCAGAAATGGGTTAATTTAAGATAAAAAAGGTAGATAACAAGCAGCCTGCCATGGCCATACAGTTTGTAAACAATATAAGTTTCTGTGTGCTTTCTTGGTTGGGTCTGAGCGACTGTGGGACTGGTGGGTGAGAGAGATTTGTCCTGACTGGGCCAGGCAGAGAAACTCTAACTACAAATGGCGCCCAACGTGGGGCAAGAATTTCCACCTAAAACCTAAAAAAAAAGATTCTAAACCAGAGCTAAAAACAGCTTCCGAGTTGTCTTTCTTAAGTTAGCGGCAGCCTGCGGGTTTGAGCTACTGTGGCGGGTTCCTGGCGTGTGCGTCTGACCTACAGTATGACAAGAATGAGGAGTCTACAAGCGACACTTTACTCTGCTGCATGGTAGATTTAGCCTTTGCTAGTTTAAAAAAAAAAAAAAAAAAAAAAAAGGTTTCTGGGCTATGCACTGCTTTGATAGAACTGCTTCTGATAGTTGATGGTACACATGGCTCCAGACCCAGAGCTGGCGGTAAACTGTACCACCGCCATGATGGAAAGCTGAGGAGGGCGGAGCCAACAGCCACAGCGGTGTTTCAGTCTTACAAAGATGGATATTACACAGAGAATCTGGTTTATGTTGTCTTTGGAATTTTTAACTACAGAAAAAGATTTGATCGTAAAAGCTGTTGAGTTAAACAAATATGTAAATTTTAAAGGTACCTTGACTTCAAAATTTGGATATAAGGATATGTTGCTTTGGAAAGGAGTCTCTGCTTTTGTTTCCACAAAAAGCCAGAGGCTGTGGATTTGTTCCAGATTAATATATATCAGGTTTGATCAGCCAAGACCACCTAAAAGGTCTCCGATGACACCATGGCCCAAAAGATCCGACATCCAAAATGGTTTCAAGACAACTGGCTCAGAGGTTCACCCTCACGGACTACTCCATAATCCTAAAATTTTCTTTATATCCCCATAAAATACAACGCCCCCCTCCAGCAGGAAGTAGTAAAAAAAACTACGCCCACATTCCCAAAATTATCAAGTTGGCTTTGGAGATAAAATTGGCTCACTCCTTCTCTAAACCCAGACATATTGCTAAAAAAAAGGGTTAAGAGATTCTTATGTCCCAAATCAAAAGAACCCTCTGGTATGGGACAGAAAAAAACCAATATTTTTCTTTAAAACAGGTTGATTATAAATATGATCTCTTTCTAAAGAAGAAAAGGGGATATGATACAGATATAATAGGATAAAAGGATAGATTAAGGAACTTACTTCTAAAGAACAACAACTTGTTTAAAATGTTTTACATTGGTTTAGATTTTAGTCTATTGATACAAACTTAGTTAATTTTGTTATATTGTGTATATATTTCTACTCTTGTTTAAGGTATTATGTTTATATAGCTCATTTAAAATTGTAATGGATAATTAAAAATAGATTGATAATTAGTCATCTATGATAATCATACTTGTAGCCATGTTAGTTAAGTCTTCTAGGTATACATAGACATATTTCAGATAGATAGGTAATCTTCAAATACTTCAAAGACCTACAGAATATGACATTTAAAATACTTTTAAAATTTAGACTTTCTGGACAGTGAGACATGTCTGCTCCTGGCAGCACCGATTTACTTCAGAGAGGAGGATGGACATTGAAGACACTTCATATGGAATTTATCTTCACCTTGACAAAAATAGCCATTTGGGCAAGAAACTGTTCTTGCCTGGACTGCTCTATCAACTGGACATACAGGACCCATAAAAAGGTGACCACTGAACTTTGCTTGACAAAATGGTCCTTCAGGTTCCTGCTTCTCAGAGGAAACTGCCAGACATTCTACAGGACACTAAAAAAAGTGACCGAGAGACTCTAGCCCTGTGGGCTAAAGACAGATGCCCCAACTTTACAAAGGAACATTAGGTGACTGTCCAGGCTGCCAGCTGTCTCTGTCTACTCTTACAAGACTCCTAAAAAATGCTTACATCCTTCTCCCGGTTTTCAGGTAATATTATATCCTTCTAAGGTCTTTGATGTGGTTGAAAACTAGATAGTTATAATTTCCTCAGTTATGATACAAGATAAGTTAGATATAAAACCTTAAACTCACAAATATAAGATAGATAGGATATCTTCTTTAATATTGTAACTGTAATTCTTGCTTGATAATTGTTATCTGTAATTTTACTATGTAAAAGTTAACCTTCCTTTTTTAACAAAAAAAAAAAAGGGGAAGTGCTGTGGATATCGCTCTGTACAAATAAAATGCTGATTGGCCAGTGGCCAGGCAGGAAGTATAGGTGGGACAAGAGAGAAGAGAATTCTGGGAAGTAGAAGGCTGGGGAGAGAGACCGCCAGCCGCCGCCATGAGAAGCAACATGTAAAGACACTGATAAGCCACAAGCCATGTGGCAAAGTATAGATAAGCAGAAATGGGTTAATTTAAGATAAAAAAGGTAGATAACAAGCAGCCTGCCACGGCCATACAGTTTGTAAACAATATAAGTTTCTGTGTGCTTTCTTGGTTGGGTCTGAGCGACTGTGGGACTGGTGGGTGAGAGAGATTTGTCCTGACTGGGCCAGGCAGAGAAACTCTAACTACAGACATCCCATTCTGTAAGGATCCCATGGGCTGAATTGCTTTATTTTGGCTCTTAGATCTGTAGGCATTCTTCATTTTCCAGATTTCTTTTTAATAACAAATGTAGGAGAATTCCAAGGGCTGGTAGATTCCTCAACATGTAGAGCATTGAACTGCTCCTGAACCAGTTTCTCTTGCATCATAGGCCACTGCCCAACCTAGACAGGTTTATCAGTTAGCCATTTTAAAGGTAAGGCCGTTGGTACCTCTGAGAGTTCAGCAGCTCTTGTGCTCTGTTTATGCACATCTTGAATGGTTGATGGCTGATTTTTATAGTGTCTTATAACATTATTCACAGAAACATGAATTGGTTTATGATCTGCTTCTGAGATTGGAGGTATGTTAATCTGGGTATTCTGTTGCTGTAACAGATCACACACCCATAGATTCACTGCTACACTAACCACATAGTGCCTCAGCCTTCCTCTCTGTTCTTTTGGCCCTATATGTAGATGAAATTCTAAACGGTTTTAGTAAATAATAAACACAGAGCCAAATACAGAGTCAAAGCCTAAGAGATCAGAGCAAGAGCCATGACTCCCTTTAGCTTACTACTTCCTGCTGTCGCTTCCCCTGAGAGAGAGACCTTCTCCTGTATGACCTGTCTTTTTATTGGCTTTCTGTTCTACCTTCTCATTGGCTCTGAACCCAACCACATGATTTCCTCATCACTGCCTATCTATACAGATCTCCAGGTCTCTATGGTTGGTACTGGGATTAAAGGTTCAGGTCACCACTTGGCTGTGTCCTTGACCACACATAGACTCTGCAGGCCATATGATCAGATTAAGGGCGTGTGCCACCACTGCTGGACTTCTGCTAAATGGCTTGCTTTTAGCTCTGATCCCCAGGCAACTTTATTTATTAACATACAAATAAAATCACATTTCAGCACAAATAAAATATCACCATACCTATGCATTCAACCCATCTCATACTTTGTTTTTTTTCCTGAGATAGGGTTCCAGTCCTTAGAAATTGAACATCTACCTCCTAAAGAGGCCAATTTGAATGCCATGATTCTGACATAATTATAGTCATGTCCACACGTGTGTCCAGTAATCCTTCCATTATAAGGTTATTTATTTGTTCCCTTAGCTTTGGTCTTTGTTCACTCCTGAAAGTCTGGCAAAATATTAGTTTTAGTGTTTCTTGGTAATTTTCGTTCATCCATCAAAGCTGTTTTATCATCCAGTGGAGTATGGTTTTTTGTTTTGTTTTGTTTTGTTTTTTTTTTTTCATTAGGCATTGGATTATTTAATTGTCCTGGGGAACTGTTTCCTCCACGGTGTCTGGACATGGTTGGACCATGTTCGATTTGGGGGCCTGTGAGAGGCCTCACCAAGGTGTTTCCTGATTGTAAAGGGTTGCCTTGTATGTCTTTTTTTGATGTGCATTTGTTGGTCCAATCTCAGCCATTGTTGCTTTTTCTGCATAATCCAGAATGTTTGTTTTCTCTTTGTGTCATTTATAGAAGAAGCTTTGCTTCTAGGAGTGCTCTGTGTACAATTTCTTCTTATATGGCTTGGTTTAGCACAGTTAAAACATTTGGCACTTTGATGTCTCTTTATACCTTTGGAAATTTCCTCTCCTATCCAAGCCTCATTACTATAGTTAAGAGACTCAACATTGTATATTGGAGTCATTCTTCTATGGGTGCTCATCTGACCATTAAGGGCACAATTATCTTTTTGTATTACTTTAGTACTCACCTAACCTCTTGATCTGATATAGCTGTTTACAGCTTTAGTCAATCTTTGTAAAAAGTCACTGAATGGTAATTTTGAGCCCTGTATGATCTTAATAAAGAGCTCAGTTGGTTTTCCTGATGCTGGAATTTTTTCCCAAGCATTTAAGGCTGCCGTACAGCATATGGATAAGGTATGCTGCTTAAAGGTAGATTGTTTATTTGCATCAGCAAAACAGTCTTCACCAAGAATTTGATCTTGGGAAATCTTAAAGCCTCTAATCTTACCTTGCTACTCAAGGAAGGCCTTTGCTGCTTCTGTCAGCCTTTTCAATGTAATTGTTGATGATATTCTAATGCTATTGATACCAGTTTTTAGTCATTTGGTGTGATCCTATTTCTAGAAGACCATGTATTTAAAATGTTTCACTTATGTTGAATGTATACCATAGGTAACAATAGCTTCCTTGATGTCCTTTAAATCTCTCATATGTGTAGGCTTACATCTATATTGTACATATCTTCAGGATATTGATCTGCTGTGGATATCACTCTGTATGCTGTGAATGTGTTGCTCTGACTTGGTTGATAAATAAAATGCTGATTGGCCAGTAGCCAGGCAGGAAGTATAGTAAAGGCAGGACAAGCAGAATGGAGAATTCTGGGAACAGGAAGGCTGAGTCAGGAGTCACTGGACAGACACAGAGGAAGCAAGATGTAAAAGTATTGGTAAGCAACAAGCCACATGGCAACTTATAGATTAAGAGAAATGGGTTAATTTAAGATATAAGAACTAGATAGCAAGAAGCCTGCCACAGCCATACAGTTTATAAGTAATATAAGTCTCTGTGTGTTTACTTGGGTCTGAGCAGCTGCGGGCCCAGGTGGGACTGGAGAAAACTCCAGCTACATTGATCAGTTGCTGGCTCTTCATAAATAGTAACAGGATATAGCATCACATGGGGATAAGGAGAACTTGCAACTTTTGGTAACTCTGTAAGGCACTGGTGATGTTATTTCTCCTCTGACCTCTTCCGTCTGTGTGTGAGCACTTTTATTATCAGTTGTAATAGGGTCTTATAAAGCTTGAAATCAATTAACCATAGCTTTCTCTAAATTCTGTACCTCCTGTACCGTAATGATTTCATAGAGTCAAAATTTTTATTTTCATCATTAACATATGAGTTTAAAGATTTCATTCTATCCATTAATGATGAACTTTCATCCTTAGAATTTATCTGTATGGCATGGAGATTACCTTCCACACTTAATTTTTTTCTGATAATTTTTCACATTTATTTTCAATAGAATTAATTCTGCTTATCCATTTATCATTAGTAGATTATATAGACTGAATTTCATATAGTAAATCAGCAGATTCCAAAGAATGAATCCGCCGGGTTAATTTCTCATTATCACTTTTCAAAGTCTGTATCAGTCCAATTAATGTCTCATACTTGGTGCTGTTATCAAACCATTTTTTAAGGGTATGTTAATTACCATGTTAATAGCCATTATAGCCAAGATTGTATATGTCCCAGGAAGGTCATATATTTGTTGTAAAATTTCATCCATAATATAAACAAAGAAGTTTTTAAATTCCTGAATGATTGTATTATTTGCCATGGTGAGAGAGAGAGATACTTAAAAGTGTAAAGAAAAAATTATTTTACATATTATTAATTAATTAATCAGTTTAAAGTGTGAAATTATCAAGTAATTTACCTCTACTAAGATCCTTGAGAGATTGTCTTAAGTGTCCTAGGTGTTCCTGGTGTCCCAGGCTCTTAATTAACCAGGTAGGGTGAATGACTGGTTTTTGTGTGATGATTTTGGGTGTAGTAGGTATGTTTGGCCAGCAGGTGTCACGAGTGCCAAAGCATGCCATGAATTACTGCTCCGAAGGTGTTTGTCCTGTGGGTTTAAGCAACTACATGGAACAGGTTTTTGTTTTGGTTTTTGTTTTTTGTTTGTTTGTTTGTTTTTTAAAGCAGCCTGTTGACACTTTCTGACCTCTGTGGGTCCTGGTGCTTAAGCAGAACAGAGCACTGCTGTGTGCCCAGAGTGTCTTGCCTTCTGTGCAAGGGAGGTGGAGCGCAAGTGTACACTAGCTTGTAGCTGTGACCGCGAAAGGGCATGCAGTTTTTGCTGGCCTCTAGGACTTAGTGGAACTGGTGGTTACATGGCGGGCACTAGGAGCTCCTTCTAGTAGGCAAGGGTTATTAAGCTAGCCTGCATGGATAGGTGGGCTCTTAAAGGGCCACTAGGGCCATGGGGATGGCTCCCCAACACGTTGGGGTGCCAGATATTGCAGATAATCCACAGATACTGATAAAGGAACTGTTTATTAAGAAAAGTATATTGAGAACAACTCACTAAACAGGATAATGCAAGTCCGTCACAGAGTCCTGGATACTGCTTCTGCCGCCTGAGTCAGTCTGTACCATCCAAGCCCACTAGAGAAAGAGAAGGAACCTGTGTACATGCCCCTCAGGTCTTAGGCTGGCTCAGAGGCCACACCCTAGGGGCTGGTACCTCAAGGTCATACGTGGAACAGTTACCTATTACAACCACCCACCCAGCTTTCTTTTCTTTTGAGACAGGGTCTTTATGTAGCCCTGGCTCTCTTGGAACTCCCTACTAGACCAGGCTGGCCTTGAACTTATGGAGATCCAACTGTGTTTGCCTCCAAGTAATGAGATTAAAGGCATATGATACCACACTTAGCTTTGTCATATACTTTCAAGTATTTTATTTCCCCATTGTTTCATCTACCAGTTTTTCAAGTGCTACCTGTTAGCCAAATGTTTAGTGCCTTTTTTATTTTCTAACTGAGAGTCTAGATGCCTACTTCCCACCTTTTGCTGTAGTTGAGTATATGCTTGCAATAAAAATCAGAAAATTATGTTTTAGGTGGTTGAAATTTGTCTTGTATTTTTGTGCATCATATTAGCAAACTGAATATAAGATTTCATTACCTTGGTTTTAAAACTTTCTCTACTATACCCAGGCATATGATAAATCTTATAATCATGTCAGCTCTTTTTCTATTTAGTATTCTTACATATGTGATTATTCATAGTATATATATTTTTTTACTATTTTATGAAGGTGTGCATGTACTTTTTCATGTAGTACTATGGTAGACCCTCCCTATGTGGAAGGAATGATTAAAAAATTATTATTGTGTGTATAATTTATGTATGTGTGCATGTGTTTGTGTACACACACTCATATTCCCCAGCATACATGTGGAAGTCAGAGGATAACTTTCTGAAGTTAGTTCTCTTCCACTGTAGGTTCTAGGGATTGAACTCATGTCGTTGTTTGACCTGTTGAGCCATCTCAACCCCCAGGGATTAACTTTCTAAGATGCCCACTTGCAAGAACCGATAGTATTGAACGCATATATATTATACTTTTTTAGTGGATTTCTTTAGTGGATTTATAAGAACATAGTTTTAACAGATTGCTGTTAGTAATTGTTAGCATTTAGGCATCTGTACTACCCTGCCCTTAGGGTCCTGATAGGATATATCCTCAGCTGCAGCCACTTAAGAGCACCCCCTGTGCACATTGGCTACATTTTCCTATAAAAGGTAGACCTTGGCCACCTCCTGCCTCTTTCTGTTTCTTTTTCTCCACTCTCCTCCTTAGGGACTGGTCTCTGCCTCTTCTCTTTCCTTCCCTGAATAAAACTCCCACGTGGGCCCTGTTGTATGGTGTGACTCCTTTCTGCCATTTTTAAAATACAACATTTGCTGCCGTAATACTTGGCAGGCTCTCCTTGCGCTTCCTCCTACCCACCAGTAGTCTGAGGTATGCTAGGACCCTGGAACCAGTTTACCTAAGGCAGGCTCATATTCCAACTACCCGGCCTTCCATCTAACACTGGCACAATTGGTAAGTTTCCCTTCTCCACCTCTGGCCATTTCCCACAAGTGAGGATTCATCTCTTGGCTGTGGTTTCTTGCCTCTTTCCGGGACAAGCCCTGGTACCAGGCAAACCATCTGTCTCTTGGGCTCAATGCCCCCCAGCCTCTGATGTAGTGACAGCATGTGCCTACTCAGAGCCCCTTATCCCGTTCTTTGTGTGATGATGTACTGGGAAGCTTGTGCCTGCTTAATCTGTATTCTTGGCATGCTAGGAAGTTCAGGCCCTTGGATCTTGTTTCTCTACCCCACTCATGGAGACTTTGTCTAGTAGCATAATCCCGACCTCTCCTATAGGATGTCTTTTAGAAAACCTGAAATCTCTAGACCCCAATATTTTATGGGACTTTTGCTACTTCTGTCAGCCATTGGATAATTGGAAGGAGGTACCCAATTTTCAAGCTCTTTCACGTCTTTGCTCTAAGCCTTCCCTCTGTTCTTCCTTTTTGTTCCTCCGCTCATCTCCAGCTAGGTGTAAAGTCTATTAAGCTGCATTTCCTCTTTCATTACGTGAACTCTCTCAAATAGATAGCAAAAAAGAACAGTGGGTTCTTCTATGTCTAACTCTGCTTAATGAATCCCAGTGTTGGTTTCTGTAGCAGCATTGGCAGCAGTCTGCCTGTGCTGCCAAAGCAGTTATATCATGACCTGTTGCCAGGTCCCTTTCCACTGCCAGCTGTAGGAGATGTGCACCCTTGAAAAGTGCCCACCAGGCTGAGCCTACTTCCTTGGTCTCTTCTCTTGCCTCTTACTCCCCTCATTGTCTCTAATTTCCTCTCCTGACTCTTTTCTCCCTTGCTTCTCTTCCTCTTGTCTGTCTGTCTCTTTCAAGTTCCCACTCTGATGCAGCCTTTCACTCATTCACTTTCGGCTCTCCCCTTCCCAATAAACCTCTTTCATTAACTCTGCTGCATGTGGCATGTATGCTTAGTGGCATAACTTGGCAGGGTCTGCCAAAAGTACCTACTTCACACTAGGACTCTAACTGCCTGGACCACTTGCAGCAGATCTGTTCTCTTCCACCTGCAATAAATCTGCTTTCTCACTAACAGCTTTGCAATCCATTCAGTACCAACAGGTGGGTCTCTGGTGGGGCTACTTGCCACTGACCGTTCCCCTAGATGTGAAGCTTCATTTCTCCAGTACAGTCATCTCCTCACCTTCTGGCTTTTCTCAAAGTCCTGCTACCAGGCGACTGTGTCTGGCTCTAGCTCTTAGCCCTTGGCCCCTGTTCTTTTGTGACAACATACTAAACAGCTTGTACTCACTTAATCTGATCCTCCCTGAATCCCTGGGATGCCAGAACATTCAGGCCTTTGGGTCTTCTCTCGGCCTCATTATTGGGAATTGGGTCATACACCTTGCTCCCATTGGGATGTCTTTTGAAGACCCACTGACCATTCTTTGGACCAGGCAGTTGGGGAACTGAGAAAGAATTTTCAGTTTTTTTCCTTTTCTTTGCTCCAAGATCTGCTTGTGTCTGTCTGCTCTCCCTTTCTAAATGTCCTGTTTGCTGCAATGTGTGAATCAGAGATGGAGAAGCCAGCCTCATCTTCCTCAGCACACACCAATTCTCCCTTTCTATTTACTCAACTCCTCTTTAATTCTGTGTGTATGTGCCTGTAACTATTAACAGCAACCATGTGGCTTTCTCCATCTTGGGTGGTGATCTCATAATTTCTTGTGAGCTTCAGGGAGTCGACTTGGATCCACCGTGAACAGCATCTTGCCACATCCAAGCAGTGCTGGGCAATTCCACAGAGCCTGGACAGAGAAGTGAAACAGCCAGCTACCCCAGAATGTAGCCAACACCCTAGTTTTCTCAGGTTCCCAACGATGATCAATGCTCCCCAGGCCAGCAGGAAGCAGTCTCGAGAACACAGAGCCCTTATCCCTGCCTCACCTGCTACCTCTTTCTAACTCCACACCTTTTTATAATGAACAAAAGAGAGAGGAATGTTAGCAGTTAGGCATCTGTACTGCCCTGTCCTTTGGGTCCTCATAGGATTTACCTCAGCTGCAGCCACTAAGAAATGTGCATTCACTACATTTCCTCATAAAAGAAGGGCCTTGCCCACCTCCTGTCTCTTTCTCTTTCTCTTCCTTTGCTCTCAGCCCCAGGGACTGGGACTGGTCGCTGTCCCCTTCTCTTCCCCATTCTCTGCCCTTTCCCCAGTAAACCTCCCATGTCAGCCCTGTTGTATGTTGTGATTCCTTGCTGCTTTTAAATTACAACAGTAATGGCAAAAAAAAAAAAAAAAAAAAAAAAAAAAAAAAAAAAAAAAAAAAAAAAAAAAAAATCCTAAGATGCAGAACTTGCTTTCACTTTATGGAGACTTCTTTTCCAGACTAGTTTTCTGTACTATGTACCCTGTTCCATACTCAGCTGCATTTTAATGAACTAGAGCCATATTGTCACCATTATCAGAGAGAATAAATGTTTGTTTCTTGCTTCCTTCTATTTCCTTTTTTAATGATAATGTTTACAATGCCAAATATACATCCTCTATCTTTTAATGTATCATTGAGAACAGTTTTTCATGTATGCAGAAGGGCCTATGCATATGAAATTGGGTAAGATAGTTACGATAAATGTCTAGGAATGATAGTAGCAGTGTGCATTCCAAGGTGTATAAAACGATGAGAACATCAGAAGTGTCCAGTCCTACAGTGTCTTTGCTGACTGTAGTTTCTCTGTCATTGCAGCTGTTGAAAGTGGGCAGATAGATGTTCTAAAGCTGCTGCTTCAACATGGAGCAAATGTTAATGGATTCCATTCTATGTGTGGATGGAATTCCTTGCACCAGGCTTCTTTCCAGGTAATCTCTAAATTTATTATTTTATTTCCATGTAAATTACATGTCTTACCTTTTTTTTTAAGATTTATTTATTTATTTATTATGTATTCTGCCTGTATGTGTCCCTACAGGACAGAAGAGGGCACCAGATCTCACTACAGATGGTTGTGAGCCACCATGTGGTTGCTGGGAATTGAACTCAGGACCTCTGGAGGACCTGTCTTACCCTTTTAAAATGACAGTTCTATACAGTTTTTGCTTCTTACTTACCTGTGACTTATAATGATTAGTACAACACAGAAAAGGCAATCTAAATGCTAATAACCATTCTAAATAAGCCAGCTGCTATAGTGACCAGAGCAGCTTTGGACTATAGAGATTATCTAAATTTAAAATGTTGGCCACATAGTTATGAAACTCTCAGAATCTGGTATATTTTACTATAATTGCTTTTTTTTTTTTTTTTTTTTTTTTTTGGTTTTTCAAGACAGGGTCTCTCTGTAGCTTTGGAGCCTGTCCTGGACTAGCTCTGTAGACCAGTCTGGCCTCAAACTCACAGAGATCCACCTGCCTCTGCCTCCCGAGTGCTGGGATTATAGGCGTGTACCACCACCACCCAGCTAATTGCATGTTTAGAAAGCATGATAGGTCCCTACTGCTTGAGTTGGCAATCTAACTTTGTAGGACTGAGGGTTAAAATTTCTAGAGGCCAATATTTCATGTCTATCCTTAATGGGCTGTAATCTGATTAGTCATATCTTTTTATCCAGTGTAACAAGACCTTGCATTTATTCCTTAAAACTATTCTTTACTGAGAAGATAAGAAAAGTAAAACACACAAGAAAGAGGTTTCTTAAATTTAAAATATGTATCTGTGCTTTAGGGAAATGCTGAGATTATAAAACTGCTTCTTAAAAATGGAGCAGACAGAGAATGCCAAGATGACTTTGGAATCACACCTGTGTTTGTGGCTGCTCAGTATGGGAAGATAGAGAGCTTGAACATTCTTATTTTATCTGGTAAGAGTCATTAGCCTTTGTGCTGAGAAGATCATGTTTTTTTAACTGTGTTCCTAGAAAGAATGATTCTTGAATCGGTGATGAAATTTATGTAAGTAGCCAATAAAAGTGTACACAGTAATGTCAGTCCTGGTTATTATTAAGTATGTTACCAGCAATGACATTCACTCCGCTTAACTGAGGAGTCAGAGGTCTGGCCAGAGTTATGTTTTGATAATTATCTGATTATTTAAATGGGCTTATTCAAAACATGTTTGCATTGTACTGTGTTAATGGCAGAATAAACCAGCTAAAGGTTTCTGTGTGACTACTTATACATGAAGCATTGCCAGAGAAGACAGTGTTACCATGGCATTATTTTTGTAACATCTTCTCACCAAAAGGGGTTCATCATAGAAGGTCTTTAAAGTCTTTTTAGGGTGTGTGTTCCAACAGAGCTAAGGTGAGAAACTATGGGTAGTCAGAAGGAGAAACATATCACCATATTTGCTGACTGGTCTACATAGTGAATTCCAGGACAGCCAGGAGTACACAGAAAGACTTTGTCTCAAAAAACAAAACAAACAAACAAAAACAACCCTCCAGATAGACCAAATCTTACAAAAAACACGGGACATAGTTTTCTTATTTCTGGTTTTCCTTACAAATCTTTACATAAAGTCAAGATAGGAAGTGAAAGAAATGCACCTTCATGAAGTTTGAGGTGATTATGAACCTGTATCTTTTTTTTTTAAGATTGATTCATTTATTATTTATACAGTATTCTGTTTGTATGTATGTCTACACACCAGAAGAGGGCACCAGATCTCAGCATAGATGATTGTGAGCCACCATGTGGTTGCTGGGAATTGAACTCAGGACCTCTGGAAGAGCAGTCAGTGCTCTTAACCTCTGAGCCATCTCTCTAGCCCCCAAACCTGTATCTTAAAGAAGAGGATTCTCAAATTACTTCTTGAAATGATGTTTTTTAACATTAAGAACCCCAGACTTTGGGTGTTAAGTACTGGCCAGAGATCTAGAAACTAATATTTTTTCAGCACAATCAGGGCATGTTTACTCCTGTATTTCTTTGTTTTTAATTTTTCTTCTCTCTACACTTGTAAATGGTAATTTTTATATAATTAAAAGGTCTGAATATCTGTTTATAATGTAACTATATAACTCACTTCTAAAAATAACTTTCAGTGTCTGGTATTTTTTAAACTTTTTCCATTGCAGTCTTAGAGGAACTGATTCCTTATTGTTTCTGATACTTTGAAGTTATCACTCAGATTAACTAGAAGGTTGATTTTTTTTTTTTAAAGCAGGTCTTAATGTTGAACTTCTCCTTTTCTTAGTGACTGTGTTTGTTTCTCTGAAGCTAATAGCAGATGAGGCACCCAAGTCAAGACAGTTCTAGTTGCCTAGCATGTTTGCAATTCATGAAGGTTCCACACCATCTTTAATTTACCATGTAGCTTTCAAGTTGTACTTATGTAAGATCATTTTGAATAAAATATAGTCCATTTTCCTCATATTTTATGGTGTTTTTTATACTGAGATATATTTGGGAAATTTAAAAATTAGCACTATCATGTGATAGCATAAATCTTAACAGATTTAATACGTTATTTTCTGGTGATAAGATTAGGGAAATGTACTGTTCTTTAAAAGTTTAAAAGAAGTGAAGTCATTTTCAGCCTTTTCAAATCTTTTTCTTTGTGTGTTTGTTTATTTATGGAAACAGTATCTCACTATGTAGTTTTGCCTGTCCTGAAACTTACTGTGTTGACCAAGCTGACCTTTAATTCACAGAGAATTACCTGCTTCTGCCTCCTAAGCACTGGGATTAAATGTTTGTGCCACCATGTCTGGCTGCCTTTTCCAATCTGTATATAGCTGGATCAGGCCCTCTGGATAAGTGAGACAATTGAATAGCTTGAACCGTTTGGGAGGCATCCAGGCTGTGGGACCGGGACCTGTCCTTAGTGCATGAGCTGGCTGTTTGGAACCTTGGACTTACACAGGGACGCTTTGCTCAGCCTGGAAGGAGGGGACTGGACCTGCCTGTACTGAATCCACCAGGTTTAAATGAATCCCCAGGGGAGTCTTGGCCCTGGAGGAGATGGGAATAGAGGGGAGGGGCTAGGGGGATGATGGGGGTGGGGCGGGAGGGGGGAGGACAGGGGAACCCATGGCTGATGTATAAAATTAAAACACAAATATAATAAAAAAATAATAGTTTAAAAAGTAAATAAATAAAATAACAGAGTTTTTTTTTGTTGTTGTTGTTGTTTAGCTTTTTTTTCTTTTTTTGGAGCTGAGGACCGAACCCAGGACCTTGTGCTTGCTAGGCAAGCACTCTACCACTGAGCTAAATCCCCAGCACAATAACAGTTTTTATTTTAAAATCTACTAAGATCCATTAAAAACATCGTCTCCATTTATTGTTGGTTTTACTATGCAATACTCATAAAGGAAGAAAAGACTAATAATAAAGTAAGACTAATCAATATAGTTTTTAGTCTTAGATCCCATATATATCAGCCATATATCTACCGGTAATTTCTCTCTTAAATTTTAGTCTAAAATTGGTTAGTGATATCTATAAAGTCTCATAACTTATGCTTTCCTGGGAATTATCATCAGTGTATTTATTTGTAATCCTCTTTTCTCAGAATCCGAAGAACTGGAATTATAGGTTGTTATCACCACATCTAGCCTCTTTTCCTTCCAAATTGTTTGTATTTTGGGGTTTGAGAGGCTAAGAGCATGTGCTGCCCTTACAGAAGGGTGGAATTCAGATCCAGCATCCATGTAAGGTGGACTTACTGTTTATGGACTCCCCCTCCAAGGGAATCTGACACCCCCTTCTGGCTTTCATGGATACTTACATGCACGTGCACAGATGTGTGCATACATACATATAAATCATGAATACGCATTAAAATAAATCCTTAAAAATATTTGTACTTTGAACCCACAGTGCTTGTTGGAAGAGGGATTGTAATAAGTAGCCTTCATTGAATATGATTTTTTGCCTAAAAATTAATTCTAAAATATGATCATTTGTATTCTTACTGATGAGGAGACCAAGAACAATTTAAATAATTGTCAACAGGTTTGTAAAATAAGTATATTTTTCCTAACAGCATCCACTAAGGGTGAAAGCTGCTGTACCATCAAAGCCTTTTATGATAGTTTGAAATGTATATTATGTTTTTTTTTAAAGACCTATGAGGATTATTGGTTAAATGTTTTGTTTTGTGTTAGGTGCAAATATCAATTGTCAAGCCTCGGACAAAGCTACTCCCTTGTTTATTGCGGCACAAGAGGGTCATATAAAATGTGTGGAACTTTTGCTGTCCAGTGGGGCAGATCCTGATCTTTACTGTAATGAAGACAATTGGCAATTGCCTATTCATGCTGCTGCACAAATGGGCCATACAAAGTAAGTGCTAAAAATGGTCTCATTAAAAGATTTAAAAGCAAATAAAGGGTAGACCTGAGCCACACCCTTTACCTCCGGGTAAAATCCTTGGTCATTCCTTTCTCTAACCAATTTAAAAGATGCCTACATTTCTGCCTCATTTCCCCTATGCTGTTTTCATCTCCTCCCAGCTCGTCTAAATTTTCCATTTTCCCACTTTATGGAAGAATGACTAGAGATGGGATAGGTACTGGAGCTTTCTCAGGATTTCTACAGCTAATGGCCATCCTTTCCCTTTCCTCCTGGCTTTATTCCAAGTATCTTCAACTAGCAGTGTGATGGCCTTACTAATTTTGCACTATCTCCCTGTCTGCAGAAAGAGTCTTTGATTTTTTTGGAATGGTATTTTCCTTTTGTGTGTGATGAGTAGTCCATCCCATCCTAAACCCTTTGTTTAGACTTGTTACTAATCTCACCTCTGGTCTGGTATTTGTTTCTTGCTTCTATTATTCTTTCTTTGCTAGAAGTCCCTAGGAAATTATTAGTATATTTTGGAGAATGTATATTGGGGAGTATGGGAATTTTAGAAGTTAGTAATGTGGTTAAAACAATAAGAATAAGGTTCCCTCCCATAAATCAGTATGGACAGATTTAAAAATCATGTTTGCAGTGTCATAATTTTTCAATATTACTTTCTATATATATCATTAGTATTGTTTAATTTAAAATAACAAAATAATCATTGTGTTTAGACAGTAGGAAAATGGAGTCCACAAGCTGGATATTTTGTTGCTAGGTAGAATGTGTCCTCAAAGTTCTTTGTAAGCCTTGTGACAGTATACTTTTTCTAGTTCATCTTTAAACTTAGACATGTTTATTATATTTAAGAGGTGTCTTACTTTTAATAACATACTTGGTTTCAGCATTTGATATTTCTTCTACTTGCTCTTTAAAATTTATTATTAGTTCTTTGAGACTTTGATACCTGTTTTGAACATATTCACCCTCCTCCAAATTTTCCCAGGTCCACATCCAGTTTTGTGTTCTTTAAAAAATGTTTTAAATCCATTTCCTCTAATTGTTGATTATTTATTTAGAAAAATATTTATTCTTATTTTATGTGCATTAGTGTTTTGCCTGCATGCATGTCTATGTGAGGGCATCAGATCTCCTACAGCTGGAGCTACCATGTGGGAGCTGGAAATTGAACCTGGGTCTTCTGGAAGAGCAGACAGTGCTCTTAACCGCTGAGCCATCTCTCTAGCACCTAGAAGTATCTTTTAACAGTTATACTCAGCTTTAAATCGATAGCAAAACTCATAAAAATTTGTCCTTAACTGTGCCCAATTTTGAGAAATCTGTTGCCACTGATTTCATCCATATCCTGTTTCAAAGATAATCCACCTGTGTGGTTTGCGTGTGTTTTATAGAGGGAAAGTAGCCACTTCTTTATAAATATACCTCAGATGTTAATGATTACATTTTTTTCTGAGAATGCAGTATTTTACTATAGATTTTAATTTCTTCTGACTAAAAATTAATTTCTAATTTCATTGTCACTCACTATCTTTAAAAATTCTTACTAACAAAACAAAACCAATTAGTCTTAAGAAGGAAAGTGCTTCATTTTATCTTTTGTTGTTATTTGTTTGTTTGTGAACAGAGCCTTTCTAGGTAACTCTGGTTGCTGGAATTTGTTGCATAGCTATGGTAGGCCTTGAACTCATGACTATCCTGTTTGAGCTTCCAACTGCTGACTTATAGGTATGTGTTACCACAACTGGTTAATATACAATTTCCAGTGCTGGGAACTGAACCCAGGACCTCCAGCATAGTATGCCAGCACTCTGTCTCTGGGCAGTATCCCTAGCCCCTCCTTTTCCAGCTAGTTTATATTTAATGTAATGAATATATAAATAATTTATTAGGTCCTGAAATATCAAACATAAAATTGGATTTAGGAGCATAGGTTGTGGTGGTGGTAAGGCAAGTGAACAAGGAAAGCAGATGCATTTACTGTATTAAATATTCCTCCCATTTGTATATTTGAAGGATCTTGGACTTGTTAATACCACTTACTAACCGGGCTTGTGACACTGGACCCGACAAAGTGAGCCCTGTTTACTCTGCAGTGTTTGGAGGACGGGAAGAGTGCCTGGAAATATTACTGCAGAATGGCTATAGCCCAGATGCACAGATGTGCTTGGTCTTTGGATTCAGTTCCCCTCTGTGCATGGCTTTTCAAAAGGAGTAAGTATGCTTGTTACATTTTGCTTCTCTTTAATTCCCAAGTGACTTTTCTTCACAGCAAAACTTGGTATCTCTGTTAGTACTAAGTTGCTAACCTAGAAAAGGCTTGCTAGAAGATCTGATGTTCAGTCTAGCAGAAGTGAGGTTGATAATGTCAGATTGTTTACTTTTTCTTTTTGGACTTGGATTACACTTTTAGTGTAGGAGTGTTAGGGAATACTTAAATGTATCTAAAATGCAGGCTACTCTGATGTCTCTCAAATGATTCAAGAATCAAAATGGAACTTTTATCAAGTAAGGCAGTAACTGCTTTAGGTCATTTTACCTTAAACCTTTTTTTAAAATTTATTTATTTATTTATTTATTTATTTAATAATCTTTACAATAAAATCTTGGCTTTTAAATACTGTGACATTAACATTTTGTTATGTAGCATTTCTTTTTTTTTTTTTTTTTTTTTAAGATTTATTTATTTATTATGTATACATGTATGACCAACCAGAAGAGGGCACCAGACCTTATTACAGATTGTTGTGAGCCACCATGTGGTTGCTGGGAATTGAACTCAGGACCTCTGGAAGAGCAGTCAGTGCTCTTAACCTCTGAGCCATCTCTCCAGCCCTATGTAGCATTTCTTAGTGTACATCATAATTATATTTTTAAAGCCAAATATTTATTTTCTACAGTTCTGTGAAGTAGAATAAATGAAGAGTTAATGCTGCTTTTTAAGTTTTGGTCAATAATTTATCCTTGGGACTCCTAAAATTTTACAGTAGACATCAGTAGCTGAGTGTAGATGCTCATACCTTTAATCCTAGCACCTTGGGAGCAAGGTGAATCCCTGTGAGTTCAAGCCAGCCTTATCTACACGGTGAGTTTCTGGATGGTCAGGGCTACATAGAGAGACCTTGTCTTAAAAAAGACCAAAAACAACGACAACAACAAAGAAAGACATTAAGAATATGAGGGTAGGGGAAATAGCTTAATCAGTAAACATGAGGATTTGAATTCGGTCCACAGAATCCACATTAAATACTGGGTGTAATGGTGTGTGTTTTTCATTCCAGTGGTAGGGAACAGGATCCTTGAGGCTTGATGGCCAGCCAGTCTAGACTGATATAGATGAGTTCCAGACAAGCAAGAGACTTACCTCAAAGTAAATGGATGGCTTTCCTGAGGAAAATATCTAAGGTTGTCCTGTGGCATCCACATGGACAAACACACATACACAATAGTAAGACTATATATATATATATATATATATATATAATAATGCTTGTGCTCCATTAAAAATAAAAATCAGTTGTGTAGACAGATGCTGTTTTATAAAGTTCTGATCATTTATTTGTTACTTTTTTTTTTTTTAAATGTGTAGCCCAGGCTGGCCTCAAACTCGTGATCCTCCTGCCTCTGCCTCCTTCAGCAAATCCTACCAGCATGTGCCACCACAACTGGCTATTTGTTACTCTTAATGACTCTTAAATTTTATTATTTATTTTATTTTGCCTGCATCTATATCTATCTGTACACAGTGTCCACAAAGGCCAGAAGCGGGAACTGGAGTTACAGATAGTTGTTAGCTGCTATGTGGGTGCTAGGAATCGAACCTACATCCTCCAGATTAGCAGCCAATCTTTTTAACTGTGGAGCCATCTCTCCATCCCCAGCTCTCTTACTTTTGACTGGACTGAGACTTAGAAGTAGAAGCTCTCAGTGAGGACAGCATACATTTCTGGACAATCTGTTCCTGGCTTCTTTAATTCTCTTGGCAAAAAGTTTATCATATTCTGCAGCCTCCTCTTTATTTTCTTGGTGTGTTGTTTCTTCAGAGCAATATGTTGGCATATTTTATTTCAGGACACTTGGAGTAACAAAACTACATCTTGGGGGTTTTGGTTCTGTGCTTCTTAGATTTTTTTTCATTTACGACTTTCTGACAACAAATTGGCAACATCACCTTTGAAAGATTGAACAGTTTCAGATTCGAATTGTTCTTTGGGGCCTGAGCTACCAAGGAATGGTTGTTAGAATTCCTAGCCACTCCCCCAGCTACATGACTGCACATGCGCTGTCCAGTAGCCAGGCAAGATGCCTAGTCATCCTAGGGCCTTATGTCCTATGTAATTTGTGTGCTGTGTGATCACATAATCTATGCACATGCATTGTGTAGCTATGTAAGCCCATATGCACATGTGCGGTGGAGTGTACCTATAAAAACAGGTTCCACCTATTCCTTCTCTCTCTTCCTGCATGGTCATTTTATAGGTCTATGCACACCCTTTCTATTACCTTCCCTTTATAAACGCTTATAGTGGGTTTTGTCGTGCCTCATGGCTTCTCTTGCACCGTAAGCAGTTGCCACTTAATAAATAACCATGGTAGTATCTTATCAGTTCAGGAATATCAGTTCAGCATCCACAATACATCCCCAAACAGACTGGTACTTTTTCTCCAGTTCTCCTTGGTCTGTAATAGAATGCCCGGTATCCAGCAAGCACACTATGCTATGGGACACCCTTCTTCATGGGAAAACATTTGCTATTGCCACTGCTAGTTCAGTCTTCACCCAGAACCGTAACCCTAATCCTGACTTTTGTGGCCATAGATACTATTATTTTTAATGATGTAGAAGTGGTTACAGGTATACTACAAATACCATTGGCTTTATTGAAGTCATTCTTATGGATATCTAGCTGTGATACAACTTAACTCTGTCTAAACATTTTCACTGGCCCAGCCAGATATCTCAGTGTGTAAAAGCACTTGCCATCAAGTCTGACAACTTTAATTTAATCCTCAGGACCCACTTGATGGAAGGAAGGAACTCCTGTAAGTTGTCCTCTGAGCTCTGGGCATGCTCGTTTGTGTTCTCTCTCTCTCTCCCTCCCTCCCTCTCCCTCCCTCTCCCTCTCCCCCTTACTCTCTCTTTCTCACACACACAAATCATATGAAAAACAAAACAATGTATTCACTATATGTATTTCTTTTTTTATATCTCTATCTCCTAACATTCTCTAAGTAAAATAGTTTATTTTGTTTCAAAATTAAGCTTCCACTGTTTACATTTTTGTATAAAGATTTGAAATTCTGGTTAATCTAGGCATTCAAGCCCCAGTTTATTCACAACTTTAATAATTTCCTAAAATTTCATTGTATAAGCCCTCACATGTTGTCCCTGAACTTCTAGAATTCTCCTTTCTCTGCCTGCCTTCTGCAAGATTACAGGTGTGAGCACCATTCTAGATTGCTGCTGCTTTTCCTCCTCCTTCCTCTATTCCTCCTCCTCCTCTTCCTTTTGAGACATGGTCATTTTTTCTCATTCTGCTAATAGCTGCTGAGCTCTTGCCTTATCATCTTGTATGGCTAACATGAATTAGATCATACAACATTATTCTTGTTGGGCTTGCAGCACCTTAACCATTAATTGTGTTCTCCTAGAGGAAGGCAGCATTTTACAGAATTTAGATAGACAATGTCTAGTGGAAGAGGCTTCCCAGCATTAGTTGAAATTGTAAAGGCTGTCTTCTTTCTCCTTTGACTTTTACAAAGCGAGTAAATAGCATCAGTTGACTAGTACCATAGTGAGAACTCAAGTGGATCTTATGAAATGTATCGAGAAAACTGAAACATGGCCCCTATTCATTAAGGTTTTGAAACCTAATGGGATGAATAGTATTTAGTAGCATTTGTATATACTGCATCAGAGACAGAGGAGGTGGAAAAAACTACCATCCCCATAAGATGTGCACCAATAAGAATACGCTTTGTGTTTGCATAGTGGCTTACAGTGTGCTGTATTAAAAGGCATGTCCTTTGCCCATGCTTAATTTTTTCCTCATTGAGGCATTCATTCAGTACCCTTCTAGTTCTCATTTATCCTGGTACTGTCTCTATGGAGGTCAATATGCTACAATAAATAATGTTTAGTAGCATATCTTAAAAAATATAAATATAATCTTGAAATGCAGGGTATTTTCTCCTTCAATAATGTGCTTGTATAATATTTATTTGCTAAAAGTGGTCATTTGGTCCTTTATTTTCTTCTTCACAAATAGTCTAGGATTGTATTTATTTACACAATCTCATTCTCTCCCTCTTTGCTAAGGATTGAGCCTGGTACCTTGAACATACCAGGTAAGCAATCTACCTCTGAACTATATCCACAGCCCCCCAAATTGTATTTTTTTTAAATATGGGTTCTAGGGATTAAAATCAGGTCCTCATAAACATAGTAAAGCGTTCGCTTTACTGATTGAATTTTCTCAGTATCCTCCTGCAGTTGTACTTTTTAAGGAATCCACAGTTGATTTGCTTCTTTAAAAATTTATTTGGTATGTGTATGTATGTTAATGTGCCCTTGTGGGTACATGTACATGTGTGAACATGTATATGGAAGCCAGACATTGATGTTGGTTGTTTTCTTGTGGCTCTCCATCTTAGTTTTTGAGGCAGGGTCTCTCACTGAATATAGAGCTAGAATGACTGGCTAGTGAACTCTAGGGATCTGTTTTGTCTCTACCATGTCTCACTCCTTAGTAGTGATGTTAAAGAGTCACTTGCTGCACCTGGTTCTTAGGTGAATGAAAGGATCTGCATTCAGGTCCTCATACTTAGTTGGCAATTAATTTACTGCCTGAATCATCCCTTTATCCTCATCGGTTTACTTTTTATATGTAAGTTACTCTGTAGAATTTTTTTCTGGGTAAATTTCAGTGCTATTTTTATTTTTTAAGATAGGTTCTTATGTATCTCAGACTGGTCTTGAACTTAACTATGTAGCCAAGGATGCTATGATTAAAGATGTGTACCACCATGACTAGCTTTCAGTGCTACTGAATTATTCATGTATAGTGTAGGGTCACTTACTAGCATAGCTGAAGTAACCCCACTGCAGCCTCACTCTTGCTGTCTTGTTAATTACATTTAAAAGCTGTGATCAAGCTTAGTATGGTGATACATACCTTTATCTGGGGGTGGGGTGTTACTACAGACATAGCTACAGGTGATCAAGGGCATCCTGAGTCACAAAGGGAGTTGGAAGCCAGCCTGTATTACAAGATATCTTATCTTAAAAAACCAACTAAGCAACCAACTACAAAATAATAACAAAATAATAAAAATGGTTAAAATTTAAAAAAAAGGAACTACCCAAAAATTCTGCCACATGTACCAAAGTAGGCAGGTGATAAATGTGGTAATTTGGTGAGGTGACCTATGGGACAGTGGATCTCCCAGTTTACTTTTTCTCTTACTGTATTGCTCTGAGCAAGGGCCCTAGTCTGAAGCTGGGTAGGAGCAGTGGCTCCAGTAGCTAAAATCCCAATACAAACCTGTTTTTCCATGTGAGCAATTAGCTAATTAGAATGAAAGTGTCAGAACTGCATAAGGGCGGTATTGGAGAGACCTGCTGATTATGCATATGAATTTGCATATTCTTAGGGCTCACTGTTAGTTTCACATGTACAGGAGAGTCCAGATTGTTGAAAGCAGAATTTAAACTATGACCAAAGCCTCAAGTAAGCCCAAAACTGCATTACAAAGACTTTGAGAACAGAAGCAACATTAGGAAGAAATACTAGCCGGGCGGTGGTGGCGCACGCCTGTAATCCCGGGAGGCAGAGGCAGATGGATCTCTGTGAGTTCGAGGCCAGCCTGGTCTACAGAGCTAGTCCAGGATAGGTTCCAAAGCTACAAAGAAACCTGTCTCGAAAAACCAAAAAGAAAAAAAAAAAAAGAAAAGAAAAAGAAGAAGAAATACTGTCTGTCGAAGATATAGCAGACATTGTAATCTGAACCTAATTATATTATCTAGCATAGCTAGATGAATAAACCTATTAGTCATCAAAGGATGACAAGACACAGGACCCAGAATTTGCAAAACTTAACATTTACCTTGTCTAGGACGCACTCTAAAATTACTAGATATATGAAGAACCATATAGTTAATCTCAAGGAAAACACAATGAACTGTTGTCAAGCCTGGGATGATCCAGATGTTGGAAATAGCAAGTCATTGAAAGCAGTTATTATATTATAGCTGGGCTTCATGAAGTAAATACATATGCAAAACTGAAAAGTAGAAGTTCTCTGAGGAGAAGCTGAGGAGTAAAAAGTATAAAGCAAAATTCATTTGCATGGGTTTGAAAGCAGAACAGAAGTGACAGCAAAGTCAGCTATCTTGAAGATAGGCTTGTAGAATTACTCCAGAAAGAACAGAGTGAATAAACATTGAAAGAATGCTGGGGTGAACTGGCTTACCCCAGTAATCAGATCAATGAATACCCTAACTGTCATTATAGAGCCTTCATCCAGTAACTGATGAAAGTAGATGCAGAGATCCATAGCCAAGCATCAGGCTGAGCTCCAGGAGACAGGGAAGAGGGATTCTATGAGCAAGGGTCATCAAAAGATCACAATGGGGAAACCTATAGAAACAACCAAATAGCTTGGTTTGGGGAACTCAAGAACTTTAGACCAATAGCTGTGGAGCCTGAATAGGATTGGACTAGGCCCTCTGCAAAATTGATACAGTTGTGTAGCTAGATCTGCTTAAAATGCCCCCTGGCAGTAGGATCAAGATCCATCCCTGGTGCATGAGCTGGCTTTTTAGAGCTCACTACCTATGGTGGGACACCTTGCACAGCCTTGATGTAGGGGGAGGGGCTTGGACCTGCCTGTACTGAATGTACCAGGCTCTGTTGACTACCCATGGGAGGCCTTACTTTGTTGGAAGAGGGAATGGGATAAGGGGATGCAGTGGGTTTGGTGGGTTGGGAGGAATGAAAAAAGGGGGATCTGTAGTTGGGATATAAAATGAATAAAATATTTCTTTATAAAAACAGGGAAAAAAACAAATAAACTTTACCTTGAAAATGAAAAAAAAAAGCTGAATATAGTTATAAAGGAAAAGGGCAGGGGGGATAGGAGTTAGTAGTGGGCAGAGCCACAGAAGCCTGAGGAACAATATCAACAGGTCTCATGCAGTTGAAGTCAGAAGAGGAAAAACTGATCAGTCTAGAAAAAAACAGTAAGTTGTTATGGCTCTAAATTTCTCAACTCTAAAGACTTAAAATTATACATATAAGCAGCTCAGTAACTGAGGACAAAACAGAGAAAAGGTGCTTAAAACAAATCACTGTGAAGCAAAAATAGAAGAAAAGTGTATATCTGTGGTCACCAACGTTCTCTGAAACTTTGTAAAGCTAGAAATTAAAAATTGAAATCTGACTTGATGGATCTTGGAAAGGCCTATGAATTATTTTGTTCAATCGGAGCTTGTTAAGTGAATAAGTATGTTTTTAAAACAAGTAAGTTTTAGGTAAGAAAAGTCTTTGGAAAATATTAATTGTTAGCCTGCAGAAAATGCCCAGACATCATCATCATCAGTACTGTGGTATATTCTGGCCTTTTTTTTTTTTTTTTTTTTTTTTTTTTCTTTTGGTTTTTTGAGACAGGGTTTCCCTGTGTAGCTTTGCGCCTTTCCTGGAACTTGCTTTGTAGCCTAGGCTGGCTTTGAACTCACAGGGATCCACCTGGCTATGCCTCCCCAGGATTAAAGGCATTCGCCACCACCACCTGGCTATTCTGGCCTTTCTAATTGACTTTTTGTTTCTTTATTGGAAGCTACAGCATTATGTTAAATTTTGGTACATCTTTTCCTGGTCTACATTGTAGGGAATTTAATTAAAGGGCAACCTTTCTCAAAGGATTAAATCTAAAGGATAATAGCATGATAATCACATATGTCTATTTTTACCATAGGTAGATAAAGGAGTTGTCAGGACATGTCAATTGTACAGGGTTTTATTACATAGAGAAATGTCTGAGTTAGTTCTGTTCTTCCTACTGTCCTCTATTTATCTAGAAAAATTATATTTTTAGTTCATACACTACATTAAATTAGCTAATGCCTGGCAATTAATTAACACATTAGTGTGCCCCTGTACATGTGAAATGAAAATCACTTGATTATTTTGGGAGTTTGTGTGGAGCTTTGTTGATCAACCAAGAAACTCTTAATTTTCCCAATAAGTTTTATTTGAGTGTATGGAGATAATACTATTGGTAGTGTCTGCTGGGTTGCAAAAGATACTGCTGAAAATTTAAAATTTTTTTTCTTTAACTACTTTAAGTAGGGCAATCATATGCCTAAAGTATTTATCAAGTTTATCAGAATCACCACTCATAAAAAATAAGCATAATTGAATGTAGTTTAACTCCCAAATAACCATGGTATTACTTGTCCTTATTAAAAAATGAAAAATGGATTTCTTACATACAATGTTCAGATAATTAATAAAAACTTAAATTTGGGCCATATCATTGATAGCAGGTACTTGGAAGATTGTGTTTTCTGAGATTAACTTGATATTGCAGTGAAATAAGTTTATTTATACAGGATTTGAAATTTTGTTTTTGCAGTAGCAATGTATAGTTATAGTAATGCTAATTTGGGATAAAATTACATAAAGATTTTTTTCATTTTTCTTTATTAAGAAATTTTCTACTTACTCCACATGCTATCCATAGACCCCCTCCTCCCACCTCCCATCCCTCTTTCCCAAGCCACCCCGCATCCCCACATCCCCCAAATTGAGGTCTCCCGTGGGGAGTCAGCAGAGCCCAGCACACTGAGCCTAGGCAGGTCCAAGCACCTTCCCACTGCACCAAAGCTGTGCAGGGTGTCACACCACAGGCACCGGATTCCAGAAGGCTGCCCATAGACCAGGGACAGATCTGGGTGCCCCCCAAAAAGTCCAAGCCAAACAACCGTCTTCCATATCCAGAGGGCCTAGTCTAGTATTATGGGGGCTCCACAGCCACCAGTCCACAGTTCATGGGCTTCCACTAGTGTGGCCGGTCATCTCTGCATGTCCTCACATCATGATCTCAATGTACTTCGCCTGCAGTATCTCTCCTCTCTCTCATCAATTGGATTCCTAGAGCTCAGCCTGGTGCCTGGCCATGGATCTCTGTATCTGCCTCCATCTGTCAATGGACAAAGGCTCTATGATGACAGCTAGGTTATTTGGTAGGCTGGTCACCAGAGTAGACCAGTCCAGGCACCCTCTGGACCACTGCCAGGGGACCAAGGTGGTCAACCTTGTGGATTCCTGAGAGCCTCCCAAGCACCCTGCCTCTTCCTATTCTTATGATGTCCTCATCTATAATGGTATCTTCCTCCCTGATCTCCCACTCTGTCCCTGTTCCAGCTTGACCCTCTCATTTCCCTATGTTCTGATTACCCACTCCTCACCCTCTGCCACCACCCTCCCACCCCAGTCCACTCATGTAGATCTCATCCACTTCTCCTTCACAGGATCATCCAGGTGTCCCTCCTAGGGTCTTTTCCTGTTAGCTAGCCTCTCTGTAGCTGTGGGTTGCAATCTGGCCATCCCTTCCCTCCCATTTAGTATCCACTTATGAGTGAATACATACTATGTTTGTCCTTCTGAGTCTGAGTTACCTCACTCAAGATGCTAGTTTCTAGATCCATCCATTTGCCTGAAAATTTCATGATATCATTGTTTTTTTTTGCTGCTGAATAGTACTCCATTGTATATATGTGCCATATTTTCTCTATCTATTCTTCAGTTAAGAGATATCTAGGTTGTTTCCAGTTTCTTGCTATCACGAATAATGCTGATATGAACATAGTTGAGCATGTGTCCTTGTAGTAAGATTGAGCATTCCTTGGGTATGTGCACCAGAGGGGTATAACTGGGTCTTGAGGAAGACTTATCTCCAATTTTCTGAGAAACTGCCATACTGATTTCCAGAGTGGCTGTACAAGTTTGCACCAACAGTGGAGGATTGTTCCCCTTTCTCCACATCCTCTCCAACATAAGCTGTCTTCAGTGTTTTTGATCTTAGCCATCCTGACAGGTGTAAGATGGTATCTCATAGTTGTTTTGATTTGCATTTCCCTGATGACTAAGGATGTTGAACAGTTTTTTAAATGCCTTTCAGCCATTTGAGATTCTTCTATTGAGAATTCTCTGTTAAGCTCTATAGCCCATTTTTAAATTGGATTATTCAGTATTTTGATGTCTAGTTTTTTGAGCTCTTTATATATTTTGGAGATCAGCCCTCTGTCAGATGTGGGGTTGGTGAAGATCTTTTTCCATTCTGTAGGGCTGTCATTTAGTCTTATTGACTGTGTCCTTTGCTGTACAAAAGCTTCTCATTTTCAGGAGGTCCCATTTATTAATTGTTGCTCTCAGTGTCTGTGCTACTGGTGTTATATTTAGGAAGTGATCTCCTGTGCCAGTTCGTTCCAGACTACTTTCTACTTTCTCTTCTATCAAGTTCAGTGTAACTGGATTTATGTTGAGGTCTTTGATCCACTTGGACTTGAGTTTTGTGCATGGCGACAAATATGGATCTATTTGCAGTCTTCTGCATGTTGACATCCAGTTATTCCAGCACCATTTGTTGAGGATGCTTTCTTTTTTCTATTGTACAGTTTTGGCTTCTTTGTTGAAAATCATGTTCATACCTGTGCGGATTAATGTCAGGGTCTTCAATTTGATTCCATTGGTCCACATGTCGGTTTTTATGCCAGTACCAAGATGTTTTTATTACTATAACTCTATAGTAGAGCTTGAGCTCAGGGATCATGATGCCTCCAGAGGTTGTTTTATTGTACAGGATTCTTTTGGCTGTCCTAGGTTTTTTGTTTTTCCATATAAAGTTAAGTATTGTTATTTCCAAGTCTGTTAAGAATTGTGTTGGGATTTTGATGGGTATTGCATTGAATCTGTTTATTGCTTTTGGTAAGATTACCATTTTTACTATGTTAATCCTACCTATGCATGATCATGGGAGATCTTTCCATTTTCTGATATATTCTTCAATTTCTTTCTTCAGAGACTTAAAGTTCTTATCATACAGGTATTTCACTTGCTTAGTTAGAGTTACCCCAAGGTATTTTATATTATTTGTGGCTATTGTAAAGGGTGGTGTTTCTCTGACTTCTTTCTTAGCTCATTTATCATTGTATATAGGAGGGCCACTGATTTTTTTTTTAAGTTAATCTTATATCCCGCCACCTTACTGAAGGAGTTTATCAGCTGTAGGAGTTCCCTGGTATAATTTTGGGGGTCATTTATATATACTATCATATCGTCTGCAAATAGTGAAAGTTTGACTTCTTCCTTTCCCATTTGTATCCCCTTGATCTCCTTTTGTTGTCTTATTGCTCTAGCTAGAACTTCAAGTACTGTATTGAATAAGTATGGGGAGAGTGGGCAGTTCCTGATTTTAGTGGAATTACTTTGAGTTTCTCTCCATTTAATTTGATGTTGGCTGTCAGCTTGCTGTAAATTGCCTTTATTATATTTAGGTGTGTCCCTTGTATTCCTGATCTCTCTCTAGAACCTTTATCATGAAGGGGTGTTGGATTTTGTCAAAGGCTTTTTCAGCATCCAATGAGATGATCATGTGGTTTTTTTTCTTTCAGTTTGTTTATATGATGTATTACATTGACAGATTTTCATATGTTGAACCATCCTTGCATCCCTGAAATGAAGCCTACTTGGTCATGGTGAATTATATTTTTGATGTGGTCCTGGATTCAGTTAGCCATTATTTTATTGAGTATTTTTGCATCAATGTTCATGAGGGAGATTCTCTTTCTTTGTTTGGTTTGGATATCAGAGTAATTGTAGCTTCATAGAAAGAGTTTGGTAATATTCCTTCTGTTTCCATTGTGTGGAATAATTTGAAGAGTATTGGTATTAGTTCTTCTTTGAAAGTCTAGTAGAATTCTGCACTGAAATCATCTGGTCCTGGCTTTTTTGTTTGGGAGACTTTTAATGACTGTTTGTATCTCCTTAGGGGTCATTGGTTTGTTTAAATAGTTTATTTGGTCTTGATTTAACCTAGGTATGGGGTACCTATCCAGAAAATTGTGTTTCTTTCAGATTTTCCAATTTTGTGGAGTACAGGTTTTTGAAGTATGACCTGATGATTCTCTGGATTTCCTCATTGTCTGTCATTATGTCTCCCGTTTTATTTCTGATTTTGTTAATTTGGATGTTCTCTCTCTGCTTTTTGGTTAATTTGGATAAGGGCTTATCTATCTTGTTGATTTTCTCAAAGAACAAGCTCTTTGTTTCATTGATTCTTTGTATTGTTCTCTTTGTTTCTATTTTATTGATTTTAGCCCTCTATTTGATTATTTCCTGAAGTCTGTTTCTCCTGGGTGAGTTTGCTTCTTGTTCTAGAGCTTTCAGTTATGCTGTTAAGTGAGATTTCTCCAACTTCTTTATGTGGGCATTTAGAGCTATGAATTTTTCTCTTAGCACTGCTTTCATGGTGTCCCATAAGTTTGGATATGTTGTACATTTGTTTTCATTGGATTCTAGGAAATCTTTAATTTCTTTATTTCTTCCTTGACCTATTGGTGATTCAATTGGGCATTATTCAGTTTCCATGAGACTGTAGGCTTTCTTTAATTTTGGTTGTTGTTGAAGTCTAACTTTAAGCCATGGTGGTCTGATAAGACACAGGAGGTTATTTCAGTTTCTTTGTATCTGTTGAGATTTGCTTTGTGACCAAGCATGTGGTCGATTTTGGAGAAGGTTCCATGGGGTGCTGAAAAAAAGGTATATTCTTTTGTGTTAGGGTGGGATATTCTGTAGTTATCTATTAAGTCCATGTGAGTCGTAATTTCTCTTAGTTCCCTTATTTCTCCGTTATGTTTCTGTTTGGCAGACCTGTCCATTGGTGAGAGTGGAGTGTTGAAGTCTCCCACTACTAGTGTATGGGGTTTGATGTGTGATTTAAGCTTTAGTAATGTTTCTTTTAAGAATGTCGGTACCAGGGTTGGGGATTTAGCTCAGTGGTAGAGCGCTTTCCTAGCAAGCACAAGGCCCTGTGTTCGATCCTCAGCTTAAAAAAACAAAAAAGAATGTCAGTACCCTTGTATTTGGGGCATAAATATTCAGAATTGAGACTTCATCTTGTTGGATTTTTCCTGTGATAAATATGTAGTGTCCTTCCCAATCTCTTCCAGTTGATTTTAGTTTGAAGTCTATTTTATTAGATATTAGGATAGCTACACCAGCTTACTTCTTAAATCCATTTGATTAGAATGTCTTTTCCCAGCCTTTTATTCTGAGGTGGTATTTGTCTTTGAAGTTGAGGTATGTTTCTTGTATGCAGCAAATGGATGGATCTTGTTTTTGTATCCATTCTGTTAGCCTGCGTCTTTTCATAGGTGAATTGAGACCATTGATACTGATGGATATTAATGACCAGTTATTATTAATTTGTTATTTTTGGTGGTAGTGTTGTATGTTTCCCTTCTTTGGTATTTGTTGGTATGGGACTATTGCCTGTGTTTTCATGGATGTATCTTATTTCCTTAGGTTGGATTTTTCCTTTGAGTGCTTTCTGTAGGGTTGGATTTATGGAGAGATATTTTTTAAATCTGGTTTTATCATGGGATATTTTGTTTACTCCATCTATGTTGACTGAGAGTTTTGCTGGGTATAATAGTCTGGGTTGGCATCCATGGTCTCTTAGTATCTGCATAACATCTGTCCAGGACCTTCTGGCTTTTAGAGTCTCCATTGAGAAGTCAGGTCTTATTCTCATGGGTCTGCCTTTATATGTTACTTGGCCTTTTTCCTTTGCAGCTCTTGATATTTTTTCTTTATTCTGTATGTTTAGTGGTTTGATTATTATGTGGCAAGGGAGTTTTTTTTTTTTTTTTTTTTTTTTGGATCCAGTCTATTTGGTGTTCTGTAACCTTCTTGTATCTTTATAGGCATTTCCTACTTTAAGTTGGGAAAGTTTTCTTCTATGATTTTGTTAAATATATTTTCTGTGCCTTTGAGTTGGTATTCTTCTCATTCTTCTATCCCTATTATTCTTAAGTTTGGTCTTCTCATGGTGTCCCAAATTTCCTGGACATTTTCAGTCATGACTTTGTTGGTTTTAGTGTTTTCTTTGACTGAAATTATTTCGTCTACTGTATCTTAAACACCAGAGAGCCACTCTTCCATCTCTTACATTCTGTTACTTATACTTGCATCTGTAGTTCCTGTTCATTTACTCAGATTTTCCACTTCCAGCATTACCTCAGTTTGTGTCTTCCTTATTGACTCCATTTCAGTTTTGAAATCTTGAACTGTTTCCCTCACTTGTTTAATTGCTTTCTCTTGGCTTTCAAGGGATTTATTGATTTCTTCCCATTTTTTGATTGACTTTTCCTCAGTTTCTTCAAGGGAAATTTTCATTTCCTCTTTTAAGAACTCTAATATCTTCTTAAAGTCATTTTTATGGTAGATATCTTCTGTTTCTTCTGTGTTGGGATGTTCAGGTCTTGCTGATATAGGTTCTGATGAAGCCATATTGGTTTTTATGTTGTTGACTGTATTTTTGCACTGGCGTCTACCCATCTCTTTCTCCACTTGGTGCAAGCAGTGTCTGTGTCTGAGGGAGCCTCTCTTGGTCTGATTGATACTCTTGATCCAGTGGGAGCTCTTGGTCTAGTAGATGCTGATGGACTTTTTGTCTTAGGGAACAGCCAACTGGCACTAGTGGGCTCTGTCTCAGGGAGCAGCTGCAGTCTTACTGTGTGGTAGATGGTGGTAGTCTCACCTGTCTGCAGGATGTCTGCCTGCCAACTGGCCTCTTAGTCCAATTGGGTGCTGGTAGGCTCTGTCTCAGGGAGCAGTTGCAGTCTTGGAGAATGGGTGGGATTTGGGGGAGGTGGGCCTTGGTTTACAGAGTCTGATGGGGGATGGTGGTAGTCTGCCCTGTGTGCAGGAGGTCTTCCTGCCAACTGGCCTGAAACTGTAACTCAATGGGTGGGAGTGTAGGGGTGCAGGGTTGTGCACCTGGGCCCAAAGCCTGTGGGCTGGGGTGCTCGGGTATGAGGATAAAGACTCACCTCTTAGTCCAGTCGGGTGCTGGCAGGCTTTGTCTCAGGGAACAGTTGCAGTCTCAGAGAGTGGGTGGGATTTGGGGGTTACATAAAGATTTAATTAATACTTACTTAACATAGGTATTAATGAGGAAAAGCCTTTTTTCATTTGTTTTCTAGTATTTCTCTGAAATGTATCTATTTAGTACTTGTGACCTTATATTATTGACCTGTGTTTGTTAACCCTTACCTGCTCTTATAAGTAGAATCAGAGGATGACAAAAGTAATACATAAAATAGTAACTCTGTGGGGTTTTTTTAATTGTTCTCTGTTTAGCTCAGGATTAATGTTCTGAAACATTTTTGGTGGATATATGTAATGATGCATTTCTTTTTGAACCAGTGGTCATTCTCTCCACTTCATGCTATGATGGGAAGTGTTTCCTCTGCCACTGAATAGATCCTACAGCAAAAGGAAGTTTCTTCCTTGAGGTTCGTTCATATGTTATCAGCTACAGTGATATGAAGCTAGTGTCTCAAGGACACAACGGAGTAACTCAGCCTAAATAAGAAAATATAAAGAAAGAATGACTTTGAATGGGGAAGGAGTATGGGAATTGAGAGATTGCAAGAATAAATTCGTACTCTTAGTTCTGACCATAGAAGGAGAATGTAGTTTAGCAGAGCTTATTTTGTCTGTGTATCTTACTGGTACCGGTTACTCATACCACATTAGGTTCATAGGAGTCATTGTGTCAATTCTAGTTTTCTTGAGTGGGTCCATGAGACATAGCTAAGTGCTCTCAATTTATTTTTAGCCAATGGCTAAAAACCCCATGGCATTTTGATAATTAGCTAATAAGATGCTTAAACATTTTGTTCACTAATTGAACATGAAATGCCCCAAATGTTTGTCCATTTCTATTTGATTAAAGTAAACCATGTTTCACGTAGAATTTTTTTATTACTGTACTTCTTTTATATAAGTACCATATTTCTGTCTATTTCTAAACATCAAACTCCATAGTGGTGAAAAATGGCCATCAAATAAGGCTTTTGTTGGGTTTTAATTTTTAAATTTCTCTTCTTACTCAGATAATTCACTTCCTCAGATTGTTCACTATTTAGGCAAAGAGCTGTCTCTTTATGTCACAGTTAATTCTTGGTGTTTGCATCTGCAGGATAAACTTTTTCTCCCTCTAGGATCTGAAGAGCTTACCCAGGGCTTGAGATAGAGAGAAGTAGTATTTTAAGAGACATATATAGATATATCCATATTATTTATATTTTAACCAAAGATTACCTAAAACTGATAATTTACTGTGCTTAATGACATGGAATACTCAAGGTCATATGGAGCATGCCTTTGTGTTTGAGATCTTTTACAGTAACTGTGCCAGATGCTCAGAGTGTGCTGACAATGTTTTATGATTCTTCAGCGTATTTCACACTTGCTTTTTTCCTTGGGAATGATAATTTTGTTGGAAAAGGGAGTGCCTATACTGTAGCACTGGCCAGTTTCATAAGCCTTGTGAGAGTGTGCTCTTTCTCCTTTTAACACAGGCTATGAGTATACTAATTGGAATAAGTTTGGGGTTGGTTTATTGAGCATGTTTTCTAGGATACTAATTAAGAGAAAATACATTGGATGAAAGCAATTCTATAGTTAAACTTGGAATGCAAGGTGAAACAATGTTCTGAGAATTTTTCTTGTGGTATTGTAGGGGGATGAATGGATCTACTACAAATGTTTGACAAATCTGGACACTTAGGATAAGTTTATATTTACAATAAATACATCATTGCACCTGTAGTTGTAGACTTTTAAGGAATTTTATACTCTTTATTATACTTTCCTCAGATTAATGATTGGGCCTATTGCTTTAATTTGAAAGGTACTTTTGAAAAGTATTTAGAGATTGATGAACATTGAGTTTATAATTTGCTTAAAAATAGCTTCATCCGGGGCTGGAGAGATGACTCAGAGGTTAAGAGCACTGACTGCTTTTCCCTGGGTCCTGCAACTACATGGTGGCTCACAACCATCTGTAATGAGATTTGGTGCCCTCTTCTGTCCTGCAGTCATAGCTTCATCCTATACTTTGATTTTTCCAGGCTTGTATACAGTATAAGCTTTCTCCAGTTTTTTTTGTTTTTGTTTTTGTTTTTGTTTTTGTTTTCTCATTAGAGAATTTTTTTTTTTTTTTCTTTCTGAAACAGGGTCTCAATATGTAGCTCTGGCTGACCTAACTAAACCAGGCTGGCTCTAGAACTGCCTGCCTCTGCCTCTCAAGTGTTAGGATTAAAGGTATGTGCTATACTGCACTTGTCAAGTTTTATGTGTCTTAAGAAGTAGTTGTGGGGTTGGGGATTTAGCTCAGTAGTATAGCGCTTGCCTAGCAAGTGCAAGGCCCTCAGCTCCACAATCAAAAAAAAAAAAAAAAAAAAAAACAGTAGTTGTTCTCATATGACTATAGTTTAGACATTTTATATTTATTTAATATAAAAATCTTATTTTCTAGATTCTGTATTATAATTATTGAAAATATTTTAACATTTATAGTTCTTTTAAATGATATAATGCCAAGTTCAAAGGGAGATAATTTTATTCTTGTATAACTTCTTTATCAGTTGTGTGCACAGTGAACATATATGTTTATTATTCTTTGTGAAACTTAACATTATAAAGAGTTTTTAAAATATGAACATGTAACTCATAATTGCATTTTTGATGGCTGTAATATGTTATGCTTATTTACCTGATTCTTTGTTGTTGAATGTTTAGGTTGTAATTTCTAAAGTCTGCTACAGATAGTACTGTTAATAACATATTTCTACAGATGGGTTACAATTTATCTTCAATTTTGTCTTTTGGACAGATTTCCAAAGATTATATTACTGAATAAGAAGTCTGAAAATTTTAATACTTATATACACTTTATATTTATTTATATAAGTATATTTAAATGTATATATATTAACTAAATAAGTATATTTATTATATATGTAGTATTTCATTTATTTATTTATTTTCATAAATACCTATGTAGTGCCAGAAAAGTAAAGTACCTCACTTTAGGTGACTCCAGGGTCTGTGTTCTTTTTGTAGCCTTACCAAGTGGCTCTCTCAAATAAGGATTGCATCTGCTTTCAGTCAGTTTCAGTGCATCTGTCAGTATTGGATGATCTTTTTTTAAACAGCAAATTTAATAGATAAAAATGATACATGTTTATTTCATTAAAGTGCCTGATAAGGAAGATTAACTTTAAAATGTAAGTTAAGGTGCCGGGCGGTGGTCACGCACACCTTTAATCCAAGCACTTAGGAGGCAGAGGCAGGCTGATCTCTGTGAGTTCGAGGCCAGCCTGGTCTCCAAAGCGAGTTCCAGGAAAGGTACAATTCTACACACAGAAACCCTGTCTTGAAAAATCCAAAAAAAAAAAAAAAAAAAAAAAAAAAAGGAAGTTAAGTATGTTCATTAGAAAAGCTTTCCTGTATGATAGTTATAATACATGCTGGCCAAATATAAAAGAGTGGAAATTGGCTAAGACTACATAGCATGGAGCTTTCTAGAATGAATTACTCTTTGGGTATTTATCATGTTGTTCATTAACTTTAAAAAAAATTTTAGGAGAAATGCCTAATTATACAAAACATTATATCTAAAGAAAAGGTGTCTTTGTCAAGGCACTTAAAAAATCTTTTTTTGGGGAGAGGGGGCGTTTCAAGACAGGGTTTCTCTGTGTAGTTTTACGCCTTTCCTAGAACTCACTTGGTAGCCCAGGATGTAAAAATCTTATAGTTGTAAGCATAACAGTGCAGAGGAATTAAGATGTAAAAGCTTTCTTCATTACCTCATTTCAACTCATTGCATGTAAAAGCCACTGGTTATCCCAACTGCCATTCTTGTTCTCATTTTTAACTACTATTAAAAATTTGTTAAGAAGTATTTGTTGTATAGAAGTCTAACTTTTAAACTTCTTTGTATTTTGTCTTACTTTTTGGTGAAGCTATGACTTCTTTGGAATTGTGAACATTCTTTTGAAGTATGGAGCCCAGTTAAATGAACTTCACTTGGCATACTGCCTCAAGTATGAGAAGTTTTCAATGTTCTGCTGCTTTTTGAAGAAAGTTTGCCTGTTGGCTCCTTGGAATCATACATCTGAATTTATAAGTTATGCAGTTAAAGCACAAACAAAATATAAAGAGTGGCTGCCACATCTCCTGCTTGCTGGATTTGACCCAGTGACTCTGCTGAGCAGCAGCTCTTGGTAAGAAATCTTTCTAGTACGCTCTCCCCATTATTAATGAGACTGCCTCAAACATGCCATCAGTTCTTTTATTATTTTTATTAAGAAATTTTCTATTCATTTTACATAACAACCATAGATCCCTCTCTCCTCCCTCTTCTTGCCCCCCAGCCTTTCCCCACAACCCATTCCCCATTCCTACCTCCAAGGTAAGGTCTCCCATGGGAAGTCAGCAGAGCCTGGTACATGAGTTGAGGCAGGTCCAAGCCCTTCCCCCTGAGCCAAGGCTGCACAAGGTGTGCTACCATAGGCACTGGGGTCTAAAAAGCCCACTCATGCACCAGGGACCCATCTTGATCCCACTGCTTGGGGGTCCCCTATCCAGTTCAACCTAAACAACTGCCACATCTGTCTGGAGGGCCTAGTCCAGTACCATGGGTGCTCCACAGCTATTGGTCCACAGTTCATGAGGTTCTACTAGTTTGGCTGGCCAACTCTTATGTTTTCCCATCATGATCTCTATGTCCCTTGCCATTGAATCCCTCCTCTCTCTCATTGATTGGACTCCTAGAGCTCGGCATGGCACCAGGCCATGAATCTCTGTATCTGCTTCCATCGGTTACTGGATGAAGGCTGTATGATGACAGGGGTATTCACTAATCTGATTACTGGAGTAGGCCAGTTCAGGCACCCTCTCAACTATTGCTAGTAGTCCTTATGGATTCCTGGGAACTTTCCTAGCACTGTAATTCTCCCTAATACCGTGATGTCGTCACTTACCATGGTATCTCTTCCTTACTCTCTCACTCTGTCCATGATCCAGCTCAAACCTTCCGTTCACTTATGTTCTCATCCCCCATCCCTTGCCCTCCACTACACACCTTTACCCCCAGTTTGCTCATGTATATCTCATCTATTTCTCCTTCGCTGGGTGATCTATGTGTCCCTCTTAGGGTCCTCCTTGTTAGCTAGCTTCTCTGGAGCTGTGGGTTGTAGTCTGGTTATCCTTTGCTTTACAGTTAGTATTCCCTAATGAGTGAGTAAATATATAGTAGAGCTTGAGGTAGGGATGGTGATGCCTTCAGAGGTTGCTGCTCTATTGTACAGGATTATTTTAGCTATCCTGGGTTTTTTATTTTTCCATATGAAATTGAGTATTGTTCTTTCCAGGTCTGTGAAGAATTGTGTTGGTATTTTGATGGGGATTGCATTGAATGTCATGGGAGATCTTTCCATTTTCTGATATCTTCTTCAATTTCTTTCTTCAGAGACTTAAAGTTCTTGTCATACAGGTCTTTCACTTGCTTAGTTAGAGGTAGCCCAAGTTATTTTATATTATTTGTGGCTTATATTATTATGAAAGGTATTGTTTCCCTGATTTCTTTCTCAGCCCATTTATCATTTGTATATAGGAGGGCCACTGATTTTTTTGAGTTAATCTTTTTTTTAATTTAATATATTTATTTGTTAAAATTTTTTTCATTTTACATACCAACCCCAGTTCCCTCCTCCCTCCCCTTCTTCCGCCTCCTCACCTCCCTCCCACTCTACCCCTATCCACTCCTCAGAGTGGGTAAGGCCTCCCATGGTAGTTAACAAAGTCTGGCATACCAAGTTGAAGGAGAGCCTAGCCCCTCTCCATTGTATCAAGGCTGAGCAAGGTATCCCACCACAGGGAATGGGTTCCAAAAAGCCAGTTCATGCACCTGGGATAAGTCCTGGTCCTACTGCCAGGGACCCCACTAACAGATCAAGCCACATAGCTGTCACCCAAATTCAGTGGGCCTAGTTTGGTCCCATGTAGGTTCACGAGCTGTCAGTCCAGAGTCACTGAGCTCCAACTAGCACCAGTCAGCTGTCTCTATGGGTTTCCCCATTATGATCTTGACGACTCCTCCTCCTCCTCCTCCTCCTCCTCCTCCTCCTCCTCCTCCTCCTCCTCCTCCTCCTCCTCCTTCTCCTCCTCCTTCTTCTCCTCCTCTTTCTTCTTCTAATTCTTTTGAATGCTGAATGCTGTTTATTGAAGGAGGGAGGAGGTCTTAAATACAGGCTTACAACACAATGGGAGAACCCCAGAGGGCAGAAGTTCACTTCTGATGTTTTTATTTGTTTGTTTGGTTTGTTGTTGTTGTTGTTGTTGTTGTTTGGAGCTGAGGATCAAACCCCGGGCCTTGCGCTTGCTAGGTAAATGCTCTACCACTGAGCTAAATCCCCAACCCCGCTTGTAATGTTTTACAATCTTGCATCTAATATGTTAATGCTGGATACACAGACAAGGAGCTTCCCTTAAGCATTCAGGAGGGTGGAATCTCGCAGGGAATTAGCATAGGGAGGATATCAAGGTCAAGGTCGGCAAGCAATGCAACAGTTACCCAAAACAGGGGCCAGGGCCCTACAGTTTCCCCCCCCCCTTTTACTAGAAATTGAGCTTCTGACTTAGGTTGCATGGGACATCAGCATGTCACCTTACCCATCATGGAGACACCTGTCCAAGCCACACAGGTGTTCTGTCTTAGGTTGGCATTACCCATCTCTGAATACTCATTATCATACAGGCTCAATCGTGTGAGAGCTACAGAGTTAACTGTTGCCAAAGATTTCTAAGTGGTGCTGGACTTGCAATCTGTGTGTTCTACACAGAAAAGACCAACAGAAGTCTTAACCCACCCATAGCCTATAGGCAACTTCCTTAACGAGCCTTACTGCAAATTGGAGTCCTTGTAAGATGGTAGCCTGAGAGCAAATGGAACTTGAATTTGTATATTTATAACTTTCAAAGCCAATCAAAATGTATTGATTTAAATTTGTCATGCCTAGTAGAATGAAAAACTAATTAACTGTGTTAGCTACTTTTGCTGCCAGGGTCTCTACTGTGCTAGCTGTAGTAACCAATTATGAAATGGCAATCCCAGAAACAGTAGTAGTGGTGGTCATCACTGTTATAACAGCAACAACGGCAGCAGCAATGTTAAATGCTCTTCTGGAGCATGTGAGTATCTACGTTCCATGGGGGTGCTGAGAAGAAGGTATATTCTTCTGTGTTAGAATGGAATGTTCTGTAGATATCTATTAAGTCCATTTGAGTCATAATATCTGTTAGGTCCTTTATTTATTTGTTGAGTTTCAGTCTGGTAGATCTGTCTTTTGGTGAGAGTGGTGTGTTGAAAACTTCCACTACTAATGTGTGGGGTTTGATGTGTGTTTTAAGCTTTAGTAATGTTTCCTTTATGACTGTGGGTGCCTTTGTATTTGGGATATAAATGTTCAGGGTCGAGACTTCATCTTGGTGTATTTTTCTTGTGATTGATATGTAATGTCCACTCTGATCTCTTTCGATTGATTTTAGTTTGAAGTCTATTTTGTTAGATGTTAGGATGGCTACTCCAGCTTGTTTTCTGGGTCCATTTGCTTGGAAAACCTTTTCCCAGCCCTTTACTCTGAGTTAGTGTCTGTCTTTGAAGTTGAGGTGTGTTTCTTGTATGCAGCAGAAGGATGGATCCTGTTTTCTTATCCGTTCTGTTAGTCTGTGTCTTTTTATTGGTGAGTTGAGACCATTGATGTTGATGGATATTAGTGACCAGTGATTGTTAGTCCTCTTATTTTTGTGGTTGTGTTGTGTTGTCCTTCTTTGGTGTTTGTTGGTGTGGGATTATCCATTGCCTGAGTTTTCATAGGTATGTTTAGCTTCTTTAGGTTGGATTTTTCCTTCTAGTGCTTTCTGTAGGGCTGGGTTTGTGGACAGGTATATAGTGATATTTTATTTGTATTGAAATGTGATTTTATTTATATGTTAATAAAGTTGCCTTGAGGTCAGAGCAAGCCGGAGCAGAAACTGGGTGGTAGTGATGCATGCCTTTAATCCCAGCACTTGGGAGGCAGAGCTAGGTAGATCTCTGTGTGTTCAAGGACACAGCCAGCATGGCAAACACACGCCTTTAATCTCAATAGCAACCATAGAAGACCTGGAGGTCTGTACAAACAGGCAGTGACGAGGAGTTCATGTGGCTGGGTTTACAACCAATGAGAAAACAGAACAGAAAATCTATAAAAAAGATAGGACACAGAGAGGTCGCTCTCTTGCGGAGAGGAAGAACAGCAGAAGCAGTGAAGGGTAAGGTTTTTCCGCTCTTGCTCTGACCTCGTGGTTTTTAACTCTGCAATAGGTTCTGTGTTTCTTATTTAACAAGCCGGTTACATCTACACAGGTATTCTTTAAATCTGGTTTTATCATGGAATATTTTGTTTACTCCATCTATGGTGATTGAGAGTTTTGATGGGTATAATAGTATGGGTTGGCATCCATGGTCTCTTAGTGTCTGCATAACATTTGTCCAGGACCTTCTAGCTTTCATAGTCTCTATTGAGAAGTCTGGTGTTATTCTGATGGGTTTGCCTTTATATGTTACTGGTCTTTTTCCTTTGCGGCTCTTAATATTTTTTCTTTGTTCTGTATGTTTAGTGTTTTGATTATTATGTGGTGAGAGGACTTTTTTTTTCCAGATCCAGCTTATTTGGTGTTCTGTAAGCTTCTTGTATCTTCATAGGTATTTCTTTCCTTAGGTTAGGAAAGTTTTTTTCTATGATTTTGTTGAATATATTTTCTGTGCCTTTGAGTTGGTATTCTTCTCCTTCTTCTATCCCTATTATTTTGGTCTTTTCATGGTGTCCCAAATTTCTTGGATGTTTTGTGTTACAACTTTTTTGTCTTTAGTGTTTTCTTTGACTGATAAATCTATTTTCTCTATTGTGTCTTCATTGTCCAAGATTCTCTGTTCCATTTCTTGCATTCGGTTGGTTATGCTTGTTTCTGTAGTTCCTGTTCGTTTAGTCAGGATTTCTATTTCCAGCCTTCCCTCAGTTTGTGTTTTCTTTATTGTCTCAATTTCATTTCTCAGAAATTGGATTGTTTCCTTCGTCTGTTTAATTACTTTTTCTTGGCTTTCTTTGATTTTTTCCAATTTTTTGTTGGTTTTTTCTTCCATTTCTCTAAGAAAATTTTTTATTTCCTCTTTAAGGGAGTTTTTCACTTCCTCTTTAATGGAGTTTTTCATTTCCTCTCTAAGGGAGCTTTTCACTGTAGGTTTCTGATTCCTCTCCAGGATGGATTTCAGCTGAGTTGGGTAGTCTCAGCAACACCTCCAAGTTGTTGGTTTTCGCAGGATCCGCAGCTGGGCCCTGGGTTGGCCTCAGACAGTGTTTAGATCTGTTCTGGTCTCCTCCCCTGGAGATGGATCCTTCCCAGGTGTTGGGATTAAAGGTGTACCTGTTGCAAGCTCTTGATTAGGAGCTTGTTTTCATTGACTCCTCAGCAGGTGGTAGCTCAGTTTCTGTTTTTTATTACAATTGCGGCCACAGCTCCAGCACGCTCTGCCTGCCTGCCTCTGCTGCTCAGTCCGCTCTGCCTGCCTGCCGCTTGAATTAATGTTGTATCTTACCACATTACTGAAGGTGCTTTTTTTTTATTATTATTATCATTTTTTATTTATTTATATGTACATAGTGTTCTGCCTGCATGTGTCCCTGCAGGCTAGAAGAGGGCATCATTACAGATGGTTGTGAGCCACCATGTGGTTGCTGGGAATTGAACTCAGAACTTCTGGAAAAACAGTCAGTGCTCTTAACCTCTGAATCGTCTCTCCAGCCCCTGAAGGTTTTTATTAACTGTAGGAGTTCCCTAGTATAATTTTTGGGGTCACATATATGTATATATACTATAATATCATCTGCAAATAGTGAAAGTTTGACTTCTTCCATTTTAATCTCTATCCCCTTGATCTCCTTTTGTTGTCTTATTGCTCTAGCTAGAACTTCAAGTACTATATTAAATAAATATGGGGTGTGTGGACTGCCTTGTCTTGTTCCTGATTTTAGTGGAATAGCTTTGAGTTTCTCTTATTTAATTTGATGTGGGCTGTCGGCTTGCTGTAAATTGCCCTCATTATGTTTAGGTATGTTCCTTGTATTCCTGATCTTTCTAAGACCTTTATCATGAAGAGGTGTTGGATTTTTTTCAAAGGCTTTTTCAGCATCCAATGCGATGATCGTTTGTTGTTGTTTTTTTTTTTTTCTTTCAGTTTGTTTATATGGTGTTTTTCATTGACAGATTTATGTATGTTGAACCTTCCTTGCATTCCTATAATGAAGCCTACTTGGTCATGGTGGATAATGTTTTTGAAGTGTTCTTGGATTCATTTTTACCAATATTTTATTGAATGCTTTTGCATCAATATTCCTGAGGGAGATTGGTCTGTATTTTCCTTCTTTGTTTCATCTTTGCAGGGTTCGGGTGTCAGGGTAATTGTAGCTTCATAAAAATGTTTGGTGATGTTCCTTCTGTTTCTATTATATGGAACAATTTGAAGAGTATTGGTATGAGCTCTCTTTGAAAATCTGGTAGAATTCTGTGCTGAAGCCATCTGGTCCTGGCCTTTTTTTGGTTGGGAGAATTTTAATGACTGTTTCTATTTAGGGAATATTGGTCTATGTAAATAGTTTATCTAGTCTTGATTTAACTTTGGTATGTGATGTCCTGAAAATTGTCCATTTCTTTTAGATTTTCCTATTTTGTGGAGTACAGGTTTTTGATGACCTGATGATTCTCTGGATTTCCTCATTGTCTGTTTTTCCATCTCTCTTTTCCTTTCTGATTTTGTTAATTCAGATGCTTTCTCTTTGCCTTTTGGATAATTTGGATAAGGGCTTGTCTATCTTGTTGATTTTTCTCAAAGAACCAATTCTTTGTTTCATTGATTCTTTGTATTGTTCTCTTTGTTTCTATTTTATTGATTTCAGCCCTCAATTTGATTATTTCCTGGTGTCTATTCCTCCCGGGTGAGTTTGCTTCTTTTGCTTTCAGGTTTGCTGTTAAGTGAGATTTCTCCAACTTCTTTATGTGGCATTTAGAGCTATGGATTTTCCTTTCATAGTATCCCATACGTTTGGGTATGTTGTACATTCATTTTCATTGAATTCTAGGAAATCTATAGTTTCTTTCTTGACCCATTGATGATTCATTTGGGTATTATTCAGTTTCCATGTGATTCTAGGCTTTCTGTAACTTTTGTTGTTGAAATCTAACTTTAAGCCATGGTGGTCAGATAAAATACAGGAGGTTATTCCAATTTTTTTGTATCTGTTGAGATTTGCTTTGTGACTGCACAAGTGATCAATTTTAGAGAAGGTTCCAAGGGTTTCTGAGAAGCAGGTATATTCTTTTGTTAGGTGGAATGTTTTGTAGATATCTATTAAGTCCTTTTGAATCATATGTCTGTTAGTTTCCTTATTTCTCTGTTAAGTTTCTGTCTGGCAGACTTGTCCATTGGTGAGAGTGGGGTGTTGAAATCTCCCACTACTAGTGTGTGGGATTTGATGTGTGATCTAAGCTTTAGTAATGTTTCTTTTACAAATGTGGGTGCCCTTGTATTTGGGGTATAGATGTTCAGAATTGAGACTTCATCTTGGTGTATTTTTCCCTGTGATAAATATGTATTGTCCTTCCTGATCTCTTTTGATTGATCGTAGTTTAAAGTTTATTTTATTAGATATTAGGATAGCTATACCAGCTTACTTCTTAAAGTCTTTTTGATTGGAAAGTCTTTTCCCAGCCTTTTACTCTGAGGTAGTATCTGTCTTTGAAGTTGAAGAGAAGAATGGATCCTGTTTTCATGTCCTTTCTGTGTCTTTTTATGGGCAAATTCAGACCATTGATATTAATGGATATTAATGACAAGTGATTTTAATTTTTGTTATTTTTTGATGGTAGTGTTGTGTGTTTCCCTTCCTTGGTATCATTGGTGTGGGATTATCTTTTGTTGGTTTGTTTGTTTGTTTTGTTTTTGTTTTTTTCAAGACAGGGTTTCTCTGTGTAGCTTTGGAGCCTTTTTCTGGATCTCACTTTGTAGACCAGGCTGGACTCAAACTCACAGATATTCACCTGGCTCTGCCTCCCGAATGTTGGGATTAAATGTGTGCACCACTACTGCCCGGCAAAATCTTTTTTGTTTGTTTGTTTGTTTTTTGAAACAGGGTTTCTTTTGTTTAGGTGCCTGTCCTGGATCTCTCTGTAGTCCAGGATGGCCTCGAACTCACAGAGATGTGCATAGCTCTGCCTCTAAGTGTGCATTAAAGGTGTGCACCACCACTGCCTGGCAGTGTGGGTTTATCTATTCCCTGTGTTTTCATTGGTATATCTAACTTCCTTGGGTTGTATTTTTTCTTCTAGTACTTTCTGTAGGTCTGGATTTGTGGATAGGTATTGTTTAAACCTGATTTTATCATGGGATATTTTGTTTACTCCTTCTATGGCAATTGAGAGTTTTGCTGGGTATAATAGTCTGGCTTGGCATCCATGGTCTCTTAGTGTCTGCACAACGTCTATCCAGAACCTTCTGGCTTTCAGAGTCTCCATTGAGAAGTCAGGTGTTATTCTCATGGGTCTGCCTTTATATATTACTTGGCCTTTTTCCTTTGTAGCTCTTAACGTTTTTCCCTTTATTCTGTATGTTTAGTGGTTTGATTATTATTATGTGGTGAGGGAACTTTTTTTTTTTTTTTTTTTTTTTTGATCCAGTCTATTCAGTGTTCGGTAAGCTTCTTGTGTCTTCATGGGCATTTCCTTCTTTAGGTTGGGAAAGTTTTCTTCTATGAATTTGGTTAATATATTTCTGTGCCTTTGAGTTGGTATTCTTCTCTCTGTTATTCTTAGGTTTGGTCTTTTCATGGTGTTCCAAATTTCCTGGACATTTTGTGTTAGGGCTTTTTTTGGCTGTAATGTTTCTTTTGACTGACAAATCTGTTTCCTCTATCTCATCTTCTTCCATCTTTTGCATTCTGTTTATTATACTTAATTCTGTAGGTCCTGTTTACTCAGATTTTCCATTTCTAGCATTCTCTCAGTTTGTGGCTCCTTCTTTGTCTCTATTTCAGTTTTCAAGTCTTGAACTGTTTCCTATACCTGTTTAATTGCTTTTTCTTGGCTGTCCTGGAACTCACTCTTTAGCCCAGGCGGATCTCCAACTCTCAGAGATCTGCCTGCCTCTGCCTTCCAAGTGCTGGGATTAAAGGCGTGTGCCACCACCACCCGGCTCTCTTAGCCATTTGTTATGCCCCTCTATGTATTGTGGAGACAAGAGTCTTAGTAACCTGGACTAGTCTTAACCTGTGTCAACTTCCCGAGTGCTGGGATAATAGGCATGTACTGCCATGCTTAACTTTCTTATGCCTCTCTTAATATATCTGTGGTAGTATCCTATAGCAGCTTGTCTTCTGAAATTTGTCTCCCTTACTAAATGTTTTTTGAAATATCTGAAGCTATAACTTACTTAGTTCTAGTTGTTTCTCGATTAGTCATTTATGAGATTGTGTGAATGCTGAGTCAGGATTCTGTGATGACAAGATTGTTTCTACCCACTTCTAGCCTTAGCAAAAGTTGTTATCTGAAATAGGTACCAGTGGTATACCCTGATATATACCTTGGGCCTCATAAGTCAAGTGAGGAAATAGAACCAAAGTTTCCAGTTGAATAGAGAACATGTTATTTTGCAGAATTTTAGGGAAACATCTATTAGCCTTGCAAGAATTAATTCCAGTTATTGAACTAAAGTCATCAGTTTTGGCTGCATTTTTTCCTGCTGAATGATCTCTCTGAGGAACATTCCATATATGTAAGTTAGGTTTGCATTTCTTTGGACCCTACTTTCTACCCATGGCCTCTCTTTATGTGAAGAATGAGCCTTTATTTAATGTGTATCCTGGTATCTCACTTTCTCATTACCTCTACCTAGAATTTAGGAATTTTCACCAAGCTTTATGCTTAAGACTGTCATCTCTCTCTGACACTCTGCTGATCATGCTACTTGTGAAGAGAGACTGGTCACTGGTTTGGGGAGTAAAGTCAGTGCAAAGTGAGGTGAACTTTCTGATCCCAGTTTCCTAATAATAGATTGAATTCTTGATTGTATTCTCAACAGATTATTTAAAAATTCATATTTGCCTGTCAAATACTCATAGTTGCCATTCTTTTTATTGTCTTATATTAATTTGTGCAAAACTTTTTAAGGTAATTGAGTGAAATATAAAGATTACTGACAATTCATTGAGAATCTCTAATTTCAAATTTTGCATGTTTGTCATAACAGCTCTCCCTCTCCATAAGCATTTTAGTGAGATATATAATTCTTGTGAGTGCCAGTTATATCTAGTAATTAACAAAGTTTTGTAAATTCCACTAATGTCAAACTATATCACAATTAGCTCTCCTCTGGGGCTAGCTAGCAACGGATCCCCTTCACTATTCTAGGAGTCACCTGACTGTGCCTTTTTTTTCCAGGTGTACTATATATTTTCAATAAAAGCATTTCCTAAGAAGAAATACATTCAAAATCTTAAGTTAGTAGCTTTGCATGGTAAAACAGTCAATGTGGAATATTCTGGTGGAATATTAATTCATCAATGAACTACTATCCTGAAAATTATTGCCGTTTGTTGTTCTGTATCACATATTTTAGATGCCTCCAAAGTGATTCCATTTGGGATTTGGGGACCAGCCTGATGGGATTAGCTGGAAGTTTCTTCCTCAGAGCAGTGTCTTTGGAGTAACAGCAAAGAGAGGTTTTGCTTCACATTTTACTTTAAATGGCCATAGCTTTTCTCAGTTCTGCCTTCACATCTTGCTTCCTCTGTGTCTGGCTGGCGACTCCTCTGACTGTGCTTTGAATCTGACAGAACACATTGGGTAGCAGTAGACAGCCCCGACAGTCTGTTCCTCTTTATCCTGAACCCCAGGTGGTGCCTGTCTTCAGGACCTCCACTTTTCCTCAGTTGCATTGCTAATGTTCTTCGCTTAAAACCATTAACCATCTCCATCTGAATAGGCCAGTACTTTCATCCTTCACATCCTGGAGTTTCCAGGGTGTCTTGTGTGACTTTCAAATCTCTGTTCATAATCATTTTGTTTTAACTTCTTCATACATCCACAGGAATGAAATAGTTCTGTTATTTAAAGTTAGAAACTGTCATCCATTGCCAAACCTGGGAATTATGCCTACTTTTCTTGTTCCTTCTTACACATAAATTAGGAAAACAACCTATGGAAGAAAAAAGTAAATGTTGCCTGTTGCCCTTTGCTCTCTAGCCAACTAAAGAGAGTGAATGAGTGTAGTTCCAATATTCTGCTTTTCCCAGTTCAGATGGTGTCCTTACCCCATGTATAAGTAGCTGAGAATTTTTGTGGAAATAAATGCTTGGATGTGTACTCCATTTATTCAGTTTGTTTAAATAGGAAAGTGTTAAGAACCAAGTAAACAATCAAATTATTTAGTTTAGCATTCTTAATTGAGAATGCCAGTTCAGATATGTCACCACTAAAGAGTACAATGGAAAAATTCACTTTAGAAATGAAAATTCTTTTTTTTACAGTTTTTCTCCCTGCATGTGTACTTGCTGGCCAGAAGAAGGCACCAGATCTCATTGTGGGTGGTTGTGAGCCACCATGTAGTTGCTGGGAATTGATCTCAGGACCTCTTGAAGAGCCGTCAGTTCTCTTAACTACTTGAGCCATCTCTCCAGCCCCTAGAAATGAAAATTCTTAACATAGTCACATTTTGTTCACTAATCTTTTTTTTTTTTTTTTCCAGAGCTGAGGACTGAACCCAGGGCCTTGTGTTTGCTAGGCAAGAGCTCTACCACTGAGCTAAATCCCCAACCCTTACTAATCTTTTTTTGAAAGGGTAAAACCAGTGTTTATATTGAATGTGATAAGTGTTTTGCCTTCTTTGATTAAGTTTATATTCAAAGAACTGTTGTAGGAGAAAGTCTCCCATAAAGATTCTGATACATCCAAGCACATTTTGGTTGTTTATTAATATCACATGTAAGTCTGTTGCTTGTCTTAAGTACTCTTAAAAATGTATCTGTCTGAATAATTAATTGCCTATCACAATATAATCTATAGAGTCAAGTAGTTTCCCAACAATGAATGTAAGACTAAGTCCCTCCCTCTGTCCATATTTTAATGGGAGAATAGTAGAAAGTTGTAGCTAGAGACCTTTTCTCCAGCCCCTGCCAAGCCCTGTTATTCCGACAGCCCACTTATAAAATAAACACACAGAAGTTTATATTATTTAAACTGCTTGGCCATTAGCTCAGGCCTACCATTGTCTAGCTCTTACTCGTTACATTCAGCCCATTTCTATTCATCTATATTTTGCCACGTGGCTCGTGGCTTACTGGTACCTTACATCTTCCTTGTCCTGGTGGCCGCTGCAGTGTTCCCTCCTGCCTTCCTGTTCTCACTATTCTCCTCTCTCTTAGCCTATACTTCCTGCTTGGCTACTGACCAATCAATGTTTTATTTACCAATGAATCATCTATAGCACTTCCCCTTTTTCTGTTTTTTCTAAAAGGAAGGTTTTAACTTTAACATAGTAAAACTACATATAACAAAACAATTATCAAGCAAGAATTACAGTTACAATATTAAGGAAGATATCCTATCTATCTTATATTTGTGAGTCTTATACTTACCTTTTATCATAACTAAGGAAAATTGTAACTATCTAGCTTCAACTATATCAAAGACCTCAGAAGGATATAATATTACCTGAGAAATGGGAGAAGGATGCAAGCAACTTTTGGGAGTCTTGCAGGGTAGATAGAGACAGCTGGCAGCCTGGAGAGTTTCCTAATGTTCTTTTGTAAAGTTGGGGCATCTGTCTTCAGCCCACAGGTCTAGAGTCTCTCGGTCACTTCTTTTAGTGTCCTGTAGAATGTCTGGCAGTTTCCTCTGTGAAGCAGGTACCTAAAGGACCATTTTGTCAAGCAAAGTTCAGTGGTCACCTTCCTATGGGTTCTGCATGTCCAGTTGATCAAGCAGTCCAGGCAAGAACAGTTTCTTGCCCAAATGGCTATTTTTGCCAAGGTGAAGATAAACTCTCTATATAGAGTGTTTTTGATGCCTGTCCTCCTCTCTGAAGTAAATCAGTGCTGCCAGGAGCAGACATGTCTCACTGTCCAGAAAGTACATTTTAAAAAATATTTTAAATGCCATATTCTGTAGATCTTTGAAGTGTTTGAAGATTACCTGTCTATCTAAAATATATCTATGTATACCTAGAAGACTTAACTAACATAGCTACAAGTATGAGTATCATAGATGACTAATTATTAATCTAGTTTTAATTATCCATTACAATTTTAAATGAGCTTTACCTTAAACAGAGTAGAAATATACACACATTATAACAAAATTAACTTTAAGTTTATATCAATAAGCTAAAATCTATACCAATGTAAAACATTTCAAACAAGTTGTTGCTCTTTAAAAGTAAGTTCATTAATCTACCCTATATCTATATCAGAAAGTCAATGCCATCTTCACATTCTGTTGATGGATTGTCACTGGCTTATGATCACACAACTGCTCTTTAGAGTGTAATGGACAATGTAGGCAACAAAAATGCAATTTCAGTGGTCTTATCAGCAACAAAAATGCAATTTCAGTGGTCTTATCATCAGTATTGTGAAATAAAATCATCATTGTATTAATTAAAGCTGTGTGCAGATTTACTAGTTGTGTGTGTTCAGATAACTAACTTTGTGTTGGGCCATAGTGAGACCTAAAGCACATTAAGGTAGAAAATTTAAAACAGAAATAAGGAACCACATTCAAGTAACCTTTGTTTTAGTTCTCAAATGCCAAAGATAGTGTTTATCTTAAAGAGTATAATTTGTCATTTATTTATTTCCCTAGAAGCCTTCATTTTACTGAGAACTGAGAACTAAAATGTTTTTTTTTCAAGACAACTGTGTTGCTGTTTTCAATTTCTCCTTATTGTTTACATATCAAAGAATTAAGAGTTGGAAAAGTGAGGTGACTCAGCCCTTGCCTACAAGTCTGATGACTTGTGATCTACATGATAAGGAGAGAGCCCACTTCCCCAAATTATACACAGACAATTTAAAAAAATTGGAAAGCAATTTTTGTACTCTAATCAACCATTTCAAATATACTTTCAAATACAGAAAACAAGTTATTTTTGAGATGTTTAGAGTATTACTTAGTTTATTTACATTCTGTTTCTATGTGTATGTTTGTGTGTGTGTGTGTGTGTGGTGTATGTTAATTAGTGTGCATGTGTTTCTGAAGGTAAGAGGACAACCACCCCTTTTCTCAATATGCTTTTTGAGGAACCTACAACTGAACTTCTAGCCTCCTGTTGTTTTCCTTTCTTCAGTTGCTCCCTATGGATGTCTGCAGAAATTGAGCTTGAAAAGAGTTTGTTTTGTAGTAATTGGATAAGAAAAAGAAATAAAAGGAAGACATGACTGCTCCTAAGGAGTTGAGGTTTTTATTACAGATAGAAGGGAGAGCAGAGGCAGAGGCAGTCATTTGGGAGAGTATAGAGTGGATTGACAAGCTGACTGAACCAAGCCATGTAAGAGTAGGGAGGGAAGAGAGAGAGAGGAAGAGCAGGGAACCAGGAGCCAAGAGGCCAATGTAGCAAAATGGCTGGGTTACATAGGCAAGAGAACCTAGGTGAAGGGACACAGCCTAGTCACTGAGCTGGAGAGCTTAGGGCAGGTGACGGGTATACCAGCCAGGACGTTTCCTTATCAGGTGCTTGCAATGTTGAGAGAGGCTGGCCAGACAGTTTGCTTTGATATGTTAAATAGGCACCTTGGTTAGCCATTTGTCTGGTTTGAGACCTAACAGTAATGAAGTAGACCTGTTTTTCTTTGACGGGTGTGAGGCTGTCCAGTTGAGCTTAGACAAGTAATTTTTGTTAGGATTTTGAATTCTCTTAAAGTTTTGACTGAATTTCATATGTATAATGATATGAGATCTCCTGGAAGATACTGTATTCTTAAAAATATGTATACAATCATATTCTATTGATATTAAGTATTTAATGCATTGTAGACTTTACAAGTGTGCTTATGTTCTTGAATATTATTTTTATAAAGTATCTGCAGAAATAGCTAGGTTATGAATAATGTAAAAGAGCTAGGACTTAAAGAATTTAGACATTTAAGTAGCAGAGGTGTTATAGAAATCTGGATTTACTTTAATCCAGTGTTTTATTCATGAGTTTCCAAGTATTTCTAACACTTTGAGAAGCCTCATGTGGGCAGGTTGGTAGGGAATCATGTGCTGTTTTGAAAGAAGAAAGGAAGAACTGTTAGTGCGAAACTCATATTTCCATTCTTAAAGCTGACTGTTATGTTGAGTCACCCTGTAGGACTGAATCTATAATGAGGAAAGTTCGTAGAATAGCTATACAATCCCTGGGAATGGTATGGGGCGGTTGGGGCTGGAGCGTAGAGGAGCCATCTCCCTTGTATACTCAGTTTAGTGGTGAGTGGAGATAAAGGAGCTTTATCCTTCTGTATCATTCTGTGTCTATAGGGATGGTCAGACTACATTTGGCATGAGAGCTTAGTCGGAAGGAGGTAATGGCAAGTTCACCTAAGACACTGGTGCTTTTTCCAATTTGAAAGAAAGTTCTTGCTCTTCATTAGGGTAGAAATTCCTCATGAGGCTCCTTAAACACATAGAATCTATCCCATTTCTAGGAGTACTCTAGATTATTACTGTCTACTAAACTTGCCCTAGTTTTATGTATACTTTGTGTTGTCTTGTTTTTGCCCATCTTCATCATTAAGTTCTAGTGAAAATAGGAGTGAGATATTTGCTTCTAGTACTAGCCCTTGATGTATTAATATTTTACTTTTGATGACCTGTTAACATGTTGTTGATACAGGGTTGATTCAGTCAGCGATGACATCCTTGTTTTTACTTTGGAATTTTCTAATTGGAAGAGACTTTCACCAGCTGTTGAAAAGATGCTCTCTGTTCGTGCAAACTCCTCTGGGGCTCTTCAGCAACACCTGGGTAAGAAAGTACAGATTCACACACACTGCTACTCTTCCTCCTCTTGGTTCTCTTACTATGTTGGACTTGTTCGAGAACATATAGTAAATTAGGCATAATTTGCATTTCTTTATATGTGGAAAGGATGGGGAAAGAAGGATAGTAATTTTCTCTGAGAATTGTATCTGTTCATAAGTTTAGCCTACAGATGTTATAGAGAGCAGCCTGTTAATTGTTTTTACTTAGTGATATCATTTTTCCTTTCCTAAAGATATATAAACAAAATATTTAGTTTATATTCAAAAGAATGCTGAACTTAATTTTTCTTTAAAAATTTTTGTAGATTTGTGTTTCCTCTGTAACATTTATCATCTCTAAAAGGAAGTATTAACATCTTTTATTTGCACCTGTCTCTGCTGATAATATATCAACCTATTGGTATACCCTGTGAGCTGGGTCAAAATTCTGTGAATTGATTGTTTTGTTGTTGCCTTTTTAAAGAGAGAGTCTTTCTCTGTAGCCCGGGCTGACCTAAAACTCTTAGTCTTCCTGCCGCAACTTTTCGTGTTAAGTTAGCTAAAATGAAGAATACTCAGTGGGAGATTTTATGTAAGAAAGCCAAGTTAACATAATATATGCAAAGTATTCCTACATACTTACTCAAATTTATTTAATTTTGGCTATATGTTGTAAGTGAGGTATGTTTTAAGTTAGGAGAATTGTTGTTTCATGCCTATTTTTACATAAAATGGAACTTCTCCAAAAACAGTTTGAATAGATTTTTTAACAAATGAACTTGTGTGTGTGTGTGTGTGTGTGTGTGTGTGTGTGTGTGTGTGTAGAAATGTCTTCTAATTTCTTAGAAAATTACATTTTAGTAAATTTTTTCTATCTAAAGCAGCCAGAGGAAATTATGCTCTTGAATTTAGGTACTCAGACTATGATAAAAGTTTCTGTTGAAGAAGAGTTTTCTGTTTGGCATTTCTAAGCCTTCCAGTTTAGGATTTCCTTAATGATAATTTTGGAAAGTTCTCCTGCATGTAATTCTCAATGTTGCTATTTGCATATACTTTTACTAATTATGTATTTGTATCATCCAGAACAGATAGAATGTGGGACAATAGAGTTGGGAACAAAAAAATCAAAAGAGAAGTGCATATGCCAGATGGGAAAATCATTTCAGCGCATCTAAAGATACATTTGAATTTCTTCTGAAAACCTTAGCATATGGCAAATGTGTATAGATCAGTGATTCTCAACCTGTAATGTGTCATTTTACTTACAAATCTTTGTATTCTTTCTGCTTTATAGTTCAGTAGGTCTAATAGCTTGGAGAATATTATTTTCTAAGAGAATGACTCAGAGCCTGATAGTTGTTTGCTATTCATCTCATAGACAGTAGTGGTGTGTCAGTGGTGTTTGAGGATTTTGCCCCCTATTTGCAAACAGGTTTTGATTGTTATAGCTAATGAGATACCATTGATATCTAGGTAGTATTATATTTAATTCCAAGGCCATGTATAGTGGCTCATACCTATAATCTCTGCATTCCGAAAGCTGAGACAAGAAGATCACAAGTTCAAGGCTAGCTTGACTAACTGTATAGTGAGGCCAGCATGTGGCTACATAGTCATACAGTTTTTTTCTCCTGTTTTTATGTATTATATTTGTGTTTTAATTTTACACATCAGCCATGGGTTCCCCTATCCTCCCCTCTCCCACCCCCGACAACACCTTCCCCTCAGCCCCTTCCCTCCATTCCCATCTCCTCCAGGGCCAAGACTCCCCTGGGGATTCAGTTCAGCCTGGTGGATTCAGTACAGGCAGGTCCAGTCCCCTCCTTCCAGGCTGAGCATGTGTCCCTGTGTAAGCCCAAGGTTCCAAACAGCCAGCTCATGCACTAAGGACAGGTCCGGGTCCCACAGCCTGGATGCCTCCCAAACAGATCAAGCTATTCAATTGTCTCACTTATCCAGAGGGCCTGATCCAGCTGGGGGCTCCACAGCCTTTGGTTTATAATCCATGTGCTTCCATTCATTTGGCTATTTGTCCCTGTACTTTTCCAATCTTGGTCTCAACAATTCATAGTCTTATAGTCCCTCTTCTTTCTTGACAATTGGACTCCTGGAGCTCCACCTGGGGCCCGGCCAAGAATCTCTGCATCCACTTCCATCAGTTACTGGATGAGAGTTCCAGCACAACCATTAGGGTGTTTGGCCATCTGATCACCAGACTAGGTCAGATCAGGCTTTCTCTCAACCATTGCCAGCAGTCTACAGAAGATGTATCATTGTGGATTTCAGGGGACCTCTCCAGCACTCTGCCTATTCCTGTTCTCATGTGGTCATCATTTATCATGGTCTGTTATTCCTTGTTCTCCCTTCTGTTCTTGATTCAGCTGGGATGTCCTGCTCTCCTAAGCATTCTTTCTCTCAAACCTTGCCTTTCATTACTCCCACTGTCGTCCAGGTTATTTATGTAGATCTCATCCATTTCTCTGTCATTGGGTGATCCCTGTGTCTTTCCTAGGGTCCCGTTTTCTAGGTAGCAGTCTAGTCATCTTTGTTTTACATCCAGTATCCTCCTATGAGTGAGTACATACCATGTTTGTCCTTCTGAGTCTGGGTTACCTCACTCAGGATGATTTTTTTCTAGATCCATCCATTTGCCTGCAAACCTCATGACGTCATTGTTTTTCTCTGCTGAGTAGTACTCCATTGTGTATATGTACCATATTTTCTTTATCCATTCTTCAGTTGAAGGGCATCTAGGTTGTTTCCAGGTTCTGGCTATTACAAACAATGCTGATATGAACATAGCTGAGCAAATGCCCTTGTGGTATGATTGAGCATTCCTTGGGTATAAGCCCAAGAGTGCTACAGCTGGGTCTTGGGGGAGATGGATTCCCAATTTTCTAAGGAAGCGCCATATTGATTTCCAAAGTGGCTGTACAAGCTTGCATTCCCACCAGCAGTGGAGGAGAGTTTCCCTTGCTCCATATCTTCTCCAGCATAAGCTGTCTTCTGTGTTTTTGATCTTAGCCACTCTGACAGGTGTAAGGTGATATCTCAGAGTGGTTTTGATTTGCATTTCCTGGGTAATTAGAGATGTTGAGCAATTCCTTAAATGTCTTTCATCCATTTGAACTTCCTCTGTTGAGAATTCTCTGTTTAGTTCTATAGCCCATTTCTTAATTGGACTGTTGGGCATTTTGATGTCTAATTTCTTGAGTTTTTTATATATTCTGGATATCAGCCCTCTGTCAGATGTGGGGTTGGTGAAGACCTTTTCCCATTCTGTAGGCTGTAGGCTGTCGCTTTGTCTTGTTGACCATGTCCTTTGCTCTACAAAAGCTTCTCAGTTTCAACAGGTCCCATTGATTGATTGTTTCTCTCAGTGTCTGTGCTACTGGTGTTATATTTAGAAAGTGATCAGCCAGTAAGATATCATCCATATAATGGTGAATTACAAATTGATAAACTTTATGAATTATTTCTAATGGTTGTTGTGCAATATAGTGACACAAAGTGGCGCCTTTTAACATTCCTTGAGGAAGAATTTTCCACTGGTACCCTTTAACAAGCTCAGAATAATTGTAAATAGGCACTGTGAAGGCAAGTTTTTTTTTCTATTCTGTTCTTGTAAAGGTATTAAACAGTCATTCAGTTGCTATAATATACCATCCTTTAGGTAATAAAAAGGCAAGGGAAATCCAGGCTGTAATTCTATTGGCTGAATCACTTTATTTATAACTTTCAGATCTGTTACCATTCTCCATTTTCCAGATTTCTTTTTAATAACATATATAGAAGAATTCCAAGGACTGGTCAATTTTTCAATATGTTTGGCATTTAGTTGCTCCTGTATCAGCTGTTCTAGTGCATGTAGTTTTTCTGATGTCAACAGCCATTGTTTCACCCACACAGTTTTGTTAGTTAACCATTTTTAAAGGTAGGGCTGTTGGTACCTTTGAGAGACCAGTAGCTGTTGTGCCCTGCTTATGTACAACGTGAACAGTCTGTGACTGTTCTTGATAATACAAATATTTTTCTCAGAAATATTCTTTATTTTATGTTTGTTTCTGAGATTGGAGGAATGTTAATCTGTGTTTTCTGTTGCTATAACAAATCATGCTCCCATAAATGCATTGCTGTGTTAGCCACATATGGCTTTAACTCTCCTCTCTGCCTTTCTGGCCCTATGCACTTGAGGCATCTTTGTCTTACCTGAGATGAAGTTCCAATCCCTAAAAGCTGAATATTTAGCTCCTGAGGTGGCCAATTTGGATACCAAGATTTTGGTACAATTATTGTTATATCTATCCCTATGTCTACCAAACCCTCAATTTTGATGCCATTTATGTGTATTTTTAGCTTTGGTCTGACTATAGCAGTTTGGCAAAATACTTGTTTTCTGGTGTCTCCTGAAATTTTTGTTTTATCTAATGAAGTTATTATGTCCTTGATCATATCCAGAGCAGTATGATTTTTAACAACAGATATTAAGTCTTTTAATTGCGTTGTGAATAAGTTTTTCCAATGTTGACAGGAAATTATTGAGCCAAATTTGATATTGGGGCCTGCAGGAGGGCCCCACTCAGGCATTTCCCAAGAGTGTAGGGTTACCTTGCCTGTCCCTTTGTTGATCTGCATTCATTAGTGTAATGTCAGCCTTTGCTACGCCTGCATATTCTAGACCTTCTAGGGCCTTCTGTTTTGGATTATCTCTACAAAAAGCTTTGTTTTTAGGAACACCTTGCCTACAATCCCTTTTCAAATGACTTTGTTTACCACAATTAAAACATCTGATATTTTGATTTTTCTTAAAATTTTTAGAAATTACTTGTATCTAAGCAGCATCATAATAATGAGATCCAATATCAGCCATCTTTCTAATCCATTCATCTATTGGTCTTGATCTTACTTTTAAAGGCCTAATCACCCTTTTACATTCTGAATTAGCATTTTCAAAAGCCAAAGATTCAATTAATATCCATCTGACTTCTGGATCTGATACTATCCTATTTACAGATGATGTCAATCTTTGTAAAAAAAAAATCAGTGAAGGCTTCTTTTGGACCTAGTATAATTTTAATAAATGACTCATAACTCCCAATTCTTCAACTTGTCCAAAGCATTCAAAGTTGCCAAATGACATAAAGTCAAGGCCTGATTATTAAATTCAAACTCTTTGCAATTCAGCATATTGACCTTCATCTAGAAATTGTCTTGGAAAATATCAATTGTTATAGCCCTATTTCTTTGTTTTGTTGCCCTAGCTTCCTCTTTCCACCATGTTCACCATTGTAAGTGAGGACTAGCTTCCAATATTGCTGATGAAATATTTCAAGTCTTGTGGGATAATTCTGTTGCGATTTGCCCATGAATTTAACACATCATGTGAAACTACTGCTTCTTTAAATCTCCTCAAATATATGCCTATAGGATTCCATTTAACTTCCTGATAACCTTGGGGTGTCTATCATCTCCTGGCTGTTGTATAGGTGGTTTTTCTAATAATCTTAGGCCACCCCTCTTCAATTTCATCATGTGGTGGCGTGGTAGGTTCTTGTCTAAATTCCTCTGTGTCTTAATATTTTTCTTATTTTCATTAGTAGATCTTTCTAAGGCTTGTATCTTATCAGTCAGGTTTTTTTTTTTAATTTTTATTAACAAGTCTTTCTACAACTTGTATCATCATATTTGACATAATTGTCAGACCACTTTTTATATTTGGCAGAAGAAACTACTGTGGGTATTAAGGATGAAATATGAATTACCAGACTGATAATTATAATTGGTATTTTGTCAGTCTCAGGTAAGATTTTTATCTCCTCATTTACTGTTTCTATTATCAAGCCATCCATAGTAGCACTCACTATACAGGGTCCTAGCACCCTGCATTGTGATATTTCCCATTCTTAATGTGGGAATGATTCTTCTTTTTAATATTACCAAACTCTCTCCTTAAGGACTTCCCAGGTATCTCACCAAATCTGCTGACTTCTCCATTTGGCGGCAGGCTCAAGCACCTCCTGTGATTTCCAAGTGTAAACCTGCTCTGGAGTCCCTGTGAGTGGCAACAGCCAATTGATGTGAACTCTCCTTTCATGTAGTGGTGCCACATGTTGGAGCTCCAAAATGTTGTTTTTCCACTGGCACAGAGGTTATACCTGAACCTACTGCTGTTTCAGCCAGTAACTGCAGCAGTTACTGGCCATACTTCACAGACAGCTATGTTCCAGTGGATCTGCCACTGCCACCAAATAGGTTTTTTTTTTTTTAAAGATTTATTATGTATATAGTATATGCCTGCATATATGCCTACATGCCAGAAGAGGGCACCAGTTCTCATTATAGATAGTTGTGAGCCGCCATATGGTTGCTGGGAATTGAACTCAGGATTTTTGGAAGCCATCTCCAGTCCCCAAATGTAGTTTTTAACTAAGTTTCTTTTGTTCTATTTACCAATAAAGACTCAAGAGTCAGAGGTTGGGATGAAAACTTGCTAGTTCAGAGAGGTTGAGGACCAACTAGCTGACCTTCCCTCTTCACCATCATCTCAGAAAGAGAGCATCTTTTCTGTTGCTCCAAAAAAGACCACCACACTCAAAGTCCTGCCCATCCTACTTCCTGTGCCTCTCTATCCTGTTTCTGGTCTTCTTCTGACTCTCTATGACTGCTTTCTATCAATTACTTGCTGTCTCTGCCTCCTGACCCAAGGTTGATTTTATTTAGTTAACACAATGCAAACTTGAGGTTCACAGTGTGATCATGGTAATTTATAGCAGGGGCTGGGGCAGAAAGCACAAAACGTGCTTAGGAAGCACAGATAGATACATAGATAGATGGATGGATGGATGATGATAGATATTGTCTATGTATATGCATGTTTAGCCTGGAGTAAATGATATAAAACTAGAATATTTGTGAAATGCATGGGTATGTGCCATAGAGTATACTCAATGAATGTTCTCTTTCTGTGCCAAGTTTGAAATTTATTTCTTAAAAAGTATTTATTATGTATGGATGTTTTTCATGCATGTGTGTATGTACACCACATGCATACCTGGTGCCCATGGAATCCAGAAGAGGGTTTTGGAACTTCTGAAACTGGAGTTAGAAATAGATGTCAGCCACAGTGTTGGTGCTGAAAGAACTGAACATGGGTCCTTTGGAAGAGTCCTAGCACTCTTGACCTCTGAGCCTTCTTCCCAGCCCTTGAAATTTCATTTTATGTCACAGATGCAAAGAGGTAATGTTCAGGCTGCACATCCATTCACTTGATGTGTTAGGTTCCAAGACCCTTTGCAATGAAACAGACTAAGAGGAAGGTAGCAATTTCTGTTGTGAAGTTTCTTAATTGCTAGCTTGTATCATCAGATCCTTATAATTTAAATATTTATCTTTTATGGATCTGGATGCTGAATGTGTGACCAATTAAAGGGAGAGCAACCAGGTAAGGTTAAGTGAAAGTTTCATGTCATCATCCTGACCTTTGAAAACAATGAATAAGCAGCATACTATTTCTCTTTTATTATACAGAGATGGGTTGGTTGTTACCTTAGTGTGTTACTAGTATGTGTGTATTTGAATTCATGATTGTGTGCATATATGGAGACCAGAAAAGTATGTTAGCCTATCACTCTCTGCCTTATTCTTTTGATACAGAATTTCTCCCTGAATTTGGAGGTAGATTATTAGCCAGAAATCCCCAGTGATTACCCTCCTCCCCCACCCCACACCCCCTATAATCTCTGGCTTTTACATGGTTTCTGAAGTTCAGACTCAGGTCCTTATTCTTTTATCCAGTTCACTGTCAGTTAAAATTTTGTTCATTTGTTTCTCCAGCCTGTATTCCATGCCTGACCCATCTCTGTCGTTTGGAAATTCGGGCCTGTCTAAAAGCAGAACACCTTCGTTCTGACGGTTTCATCCATCAGTTGCCACTTCCCAGAAGTCTGCAGACCTATTTGCTCTATGAAGAGGTTTTGAGGATGAATGGAATTACAAGACAAGCAGCTATTCATAATGGCGGAATCAGTGAGGCCACCTGAAAGCTCATTTTTTTAATTCTGTTTAGTCATAAAAGGTAGCTTGTGTGGTTGTTTGGATTTGAGAATAATAGGAAATGGTAACTAGGCTTCCAATTCCCCTCCTCCCCAATATTGTGAACCTTACTCATCCTGCCTTACTTAGTTTTGTCTCCAGTGCACTTTGTTGTATAGTATTTGTTTCCTTGACCATTTTCTGTTTTATTATGCTAATGAGCTGTAATGCTGCTATAGTGCTGGCTTTGACATCTTTCCACTTAAGATTCATGTTCACCTGTACTCGAAGCTAAGGATAGAATTCACAAACTTCCCAGGAAGAATATATAACAACTGTGCCTTTGAATCACTTACCACTGTTATTATTTTATTTAGGAATTAATATCACCTGTGTTTATAAAAAGAAATATTCCTATGTTTTCATAATGTTCTTAATTCAGACATATTTATGAGGTGTTGATGATATTCTTGCATTTCCACATGTAAACTCAGGGCAAAGTTTTTGTTGTTGTTTGTTTATTTGTTTTTTGTTTTGTTTTGTTTTGTTTTGTTTTTCGAGACAGGGTTTCTCTATAGCTTTGGAGCTGTCCTGGACTAGCTCTGTAGACCAGGCTGGCCTCAAACTCACAGAGATCCACCTGCCTCTGCCTCCTGAGTGCTGGGATTACAGGCATGCGCCACCATCGCCCAGCTGTGTTTTTTTTTCTTTTTTTTAAAGAATATAGATTTCAGTCATATTGCTGGTCTCCCACTTCCTAGAGCCTTTCTTTATACTTTTTGCCAAAAATATAGCCCATTTTTAGTCTTTAGCAAAGACAAGAACACACCTTAATTTAAAGGCATACTCAATATAAAAAATGTCATTTTAGAAGTATTGTACTCCACTTAGAATATTAATAAGGAAACATAAAAGGAGCATTGCAGTGATTGTGTGCTAAATATAGCAATCAGGCTTCATTCAGCTCCAGAATAAGAGGGCAGCTTTTTTCCTATGAATAGCCATAATATTCTATTAATACAATATTTTTCCTTCTTAATATCTGGATGTATTTTTAGAACATTGATGAAATAAAGACCTCAGAATCCTGCCTTGTAAGTTTTTACAATTGCTTTATCTAAACCTCAAGTCAAGAAAAATCAAACATCATCAAGACAATTGTCTAAAAGACTGGGAACTATCCTTGGGAGGAAGGTACTAGTGTATTGCTGTCATGATAGGCAAGCACAGGCTGGTTTCTACAAGAGGCAGGCCTTCATTTCTTGATAGCAATCTCCTGTGGTTAGATAGATTTTCTGGGCCCATCTCTAATGAGCCCTTGGAAGAAGCATGATAAAGGTTGACTTCATTAGAACTGATTGGGAAGACTATCTCATCTCTTACATTCAAGTCTTGCTAGATATGGATATAAAGTTTGGTATTGAAAAATGAGGCAGAAACTCTTATTAGTTCAATTTAATAAAGATATTCCAAAATGGTATGCACTGTGTTGTCTTTTTTAAATAGTGTGATATTTATTTTTCAAACTCTGTTTCAGGTTTTGTTTTTGGTCATGGCCAAGTATACACAGAATTATTTTAAAAGGTATGTCTTTTAATGTATTTTGTTTGTGTTCAATTGTATTACACAAACCCAGTTTTCCGTAAGTTATCATTGAGGTCTTATTTCTGAAGCCCTAAAAATCAATAGAGATGGGCTGTGGCTAGTGAATTTTTGGCTTTACAGCAGCAAAAAGGTGACAAGCATCCCATAGAAATGCACCTTGAACCTGATCTTTTCCTAGGCTAGCAACAGAGTTTGAGATTCTCTTGAAGTCCTATGATGTTGAGCAGTGATGGTGAGCTGTAGCTCCTAGCCAGTCAGCCATGTGGTCAGGAGGATGGTTGTAGGGGGCATGAGTGTTCACAGATAAACACTGGAGAAACTAGGCTTATCTCTTCAGTGGAAGGGATGTGTATACCTGTTTTCCCACCCAGAAGGCTGGGAGTGGATATTATTAATAACCTGGTGACCTTGCTACCTGTAGTTTAAACCAGAGTTTAGTTCCCAGTACCCATACAGAGTGGCTCACAACTATAAATCCAGCTCCAGGATTCAATATTGTCTTCTGGCCTACAAAGGCACCTGCACACACATGGCATGTGCTCACGCAGACTCATACACATTCAATAAATAATAAATCTTTAGGAGAAAAAAAAGAAGCCTTTGGTTCTTACTGATTTATTTTTGTTTTTGAAACAGGTTCTTGCTCTGAAGCTCAGGCTGCTAGAACTCACTATGTAGCCTGACCTGGCTCTAGATTTACAATGATCCTCTTGCCTTAGCCTCACCATTGTTGGGATTATAGATATAAGTCACCACACCTAGCTAAGCCCTTGGTTTTGAAGTTGATTAGTGATTATTAAGGTTTTGGGTCTAGAGTGGCCCTGGAAGGTCCATGTATTTGGTTTGCTCTCTAGTCTATGGTGCTTTGGGGAAGTTTTAGGAGATAGTTAGACCATTTGGAGGGATATTGGAACTCCTGTCTTCTGTTTCCTGATATACATTTGAAGTATATCTTTGTTCTACTTACCATCATAGGCCCAAAGCAACAGACCAACGGACCATGGACTGAAAGTCTCCCAAACCAGAATAAAACTTTTCTCCTTTTAAGTTGGCCATCTTAGGTGATTTTTTTTCAGTTGTGGAAAATTGACTGATAGAGTGATTTTTTTAACCTTATTGTATACAATATTTCTTTTGACATTTTATATTAAAATACTATTTTTATAACTTGTAAGGACTCAGTGAAGAATGTAATCTTAAAACATGCAAAAAGTGAGTTGTGGTTACAGCTTCTGATTAGAATCCTACGTCTGGTTACAAGAGCTTTAACCTTGCTCCACTTGCATAGAGGTGCTTTAGTACTTAGTTTAAATTACTGTTAAGTGCCAGGTGTTGATAAGAATCATCTAGTTACATGAAGTTTAAACCCTGACCCATGTGCACAGTGGTGCTTTAGTATTTAAAGATCCAGTGAATGCCAGGTATGGGATATCTCCATACATGTTATTGACTAGTCAGTGAGGCCCCACAAAACAACATAAGGTGTTTCATTCTTCTTGGTTGCCTACTATTGCTAGATAGACCCTGTTGCTAAAGACACCACACACTTCGGTTTCTGGACGTACAAAAATCAATTTCAAACTTTCTTGGAATCTACCTTCCTGATGGCTAGATTTCATAGTATCAAAGGGTGATATTCAGACCACTGGTGGAGAAAAGTCATCAGTGGACTTACTCAGTGGTGGACCCTTTATGCTATCATGCTGATCTGCCATGGAAGATACATATCATGTCTACCAGTTGTTTTCTGCTTGGACTTGATGTATCATTCCCATCCCAGTCACATGTAACCAAGGTGTCAGGAGTTGCATATGGGTAAAGCTCAGACTAGGAGATCAAGTCTTTATGACTTGAGGCAGTTATTTGAAAATTCTTGAATTCTGATGAGAGCTAATGTGGATCTCAGGCATCTCAAGAACACATTCCCTTTGGTAGGAGGAGTAATTAATTTACCTAAATAAATATGGGCACATTTGACATCTTACACTATCATACGAGTTCTATAATGCCATTTCTATTCTTTGTCTTTTATCATAGAAAATGAAAACAACAACAACAACAAAACACCTAAGGAAAAGTTAGTATCCCTAAGTATGACTTTTCAGGTTTTATATTTTGTTTTCTTTCTTTTTTCCCATCATCAAGGCCCAATAGCTGTTTTGTGTGTTTATTATTGTTTCTGCTTTATTAAATGACAGTGATCATTGGTTCATTAATGCCTTGTAGGAAATAAACAATCATTTTGCTAATAAAATCCTGTAGTTTTAATTAGATGAGACGGATTGTGCATACTGTTTCTGTAACATGTGGGTACAACCTCTATTGCATTAACATCAGTAGTTCATAGAGAGGTCAGTATAAGTTATATTTTTAATAAAAAATACTTTGAATAAATTGAGTGCAGATTTTAATATAACTTGTGGTGTTGCTTTAGTGAATAAATGTTAAATGAAGGAGATTTATTAACTGGTTACTATGCTAATAAACCCTTTAAAAAATTCTCATTTAGAAATTTTAAGAAGTAATGACATTTAAGTGTTTCATTTGAAAAGGAAATACATGCTATTAAAAATTAAAGGTGTCTGGCTTCACAAGGATCACAAATTCAAGGCTATTCTCAGTTCTCAGGTACATAGGCAGCTATAGGTTCTGCCTAGGATATGTGTGTGAGTCCTCAGAAAAGCTGTGTGTGTGTGTGTGAGAGAGAGAGAGAGACAGACAGACAGACAGACAGACAGAGACAGAGACCCTAGGAAAAAGAAGAAAGAAGATGAAGCTGTGGTCCTTCCAGCTAGGTCCATTATTAATGTTAACTAATGTATTTGAATATTGTCTTTTTCTGAGGTTTTTATGGTTTTAATCTATGCAGAAGGTTAGGGAATTAAATATATAGTTAAAATCAACCAAATTCACAATTTTGTCTTGGTCCATTAATTGACATGAGCCGGGTGGTGGTGGTGCACACCTTTAATCCCAGTGCTCGGGAGGCAGAGCCAGGTGGATCTTTCTGAGTTCTACAGAGCAAGATCCAGGACAGGCACCAAACTACACAGAGAAACCCTGTCTCGAAAAAACAACAAAAAATCATTAACATGAAACCTTCAGCGAAGCTAAAGCCATGTAATTAAAGACTTCTGAATCAGTAAGACTGGGGGAAAAATGAAGTGTGTCTGCTAACTCTTTTTTCTAAGATTACCTGAATAAAGCAAAAAACTCAACCTTCCATTTTGTAAAAGAAGCTGGAAAGGGGCTGGAGAGATGGCTCAGAGGTTAAGAGCACCGACTGTACATAATAGATAGATAGATAGATAGATAGATAGATAGATAGATAGATAGATAGATAGATACTTTAAAAAAAAGCTGGAAGGGCTTTACTGCAGTATATGAGGCATGATATGTGCATTTATGGCTTTTTTAAAAGGGGAGGGACATGTTTTCAAATGGTCTTACTGTAACTGATGCTATCTTGGAACTGTGTAGCTCTGGATGACCTGAAACCTATTGCAATCCACCTTATTAAGTCCCCTTCATATTGGAGTTACAGGTGTGAGTCATGATATCTAGGTTTATAAACAAATTTTTTTAATAAATAATTTTTTCTTTATTATTATGTGTTTTAAATTTTATACATCAGCCATGGGTTCCCCTGTCCTCCCCCCTCCCGCACCCACCCCCACCTTCCCTCCAGACCCTCCCCTCCATTCCCATCTCCTCCAGGATCAAGGCACCCCTGGGGATTCATTTAAACCTGGTAGATTCAGTTCAGGCAGGTCCTGTCACCTCCTTCCAGACTGTGCAAAGTGTCCCTGTGTAAGCCCAAGGTTTCAAACAGCCAGCTCATGCACTAAGGACAGATCCTGGTCCCACAGACTGGATGCCTCCCAAACAGATCAAGCTATTCAATTGTCTCACTTATCCAGACGGCCTGATCTAGCTGGGGGCTCCACAGCCTTTGGTTCATAATTCATGTGCTTCCATTCGTTTGGCTATTTGTCCCTGTACTTTTTGCAATCTTGGATTCAACAGTTCACGCTCTTGCAGACCCTCCTCTTTCTTGACAGTTGGACACCTGGAACTCCACCTGGGGCCTGGCTGAGGATCTCTTCATCCACTTCCATCAGTTATTGGATGAGAGTTCCAAGAGGACTGTTAGGGTGTTTGGCCATCTGATCACCAGACTAAAGTCAGATCAGGCTTTAACATTGCTGCAGATACTAAAGACCTGGCATGTTTTGGTTTTTTTGTTTGTTTGTTTGTTTGTTTGTTTGTTTGTTTATGTCTTGGCTGCTTCTTAATGCATAGCATTAATTGATGAAGCAGAGCAGATGGTGGACTAAGTAAGACCTTGAAGACATCTGTTTATGTCTCTTATCAAATGTCTTGCATAACCTTTTCACTGACTTTCTGTGAGGTTGATAAAAGTTTGTCTGAAGTCATTATTGGGTACTAATTTGCAATCTTTGTTTAATGAAATAAGTGAAGAAAGTCCATCTGGCAGTGGGTTTGAACTGAACAATTGAAAAGAGGGCATTATACTTCTGAGGTTATTATGAGTTGTCAGCTCAAATAATAGGACCCAAGAGATCAGTTTCCAAATGAGTATTTTCTTTAATAGATGGATTAGTTAGCAATGTGGGATTTAGATTTTGAGTTTGGCACAAACTATTCTGTTATGACAAAATATTCAAATCCTTAAGGTATTTATTTTATTTGTAATTTCATCACTTCATTAAAGCAACATTTAAGTGTCATGCTGTGATATTTATGTTTGTTGATGTAAGTACATAGTCACTCTTCTTTTTGTCTTTATAATTGGAGAATTTAAGCATATAAAAATGGAGAATTTTGTGGTTGGGGATTTAGCTCAGTGGTAGAGTGCTTGTCCCGGTCTTCAGCTCCTGGAAAAAAATGGAGAATTTTATCATAGGCTTCCCCCTCCCTTCTAAAGACATTTTCTTATGCCCACCCTGCACCAATTGAGAACAGGTAAGGCCCCATCTCCAGACTGGACAGCCCAGTTCTCTAGCCCCTAAGTACCATGGGCACATTTTGTGCCCCTTCCCCAGCCATTGAAGCCCCAGGGACTGAGCAGCAGTTCTTCCCCCACTCCTCACCAAGCCAACCATCCCCTGGCACCAGTGACCATCTGAACCATACACACACCCCCACCCCCGTATCAATTGAGAACAGGTAAGAACTGGACTGGTCAGTTCTCTATCCTCTAGGCCCTGGGGGCACATCCTATGCTCCTCTCCCCAAGCAATGAATCCCCAGAGGCTGGGCAGCAGCTTTTTCCTCTGCTCCTCACATAGCGACCACCGGAGCCATATGACCTCCCTGCACCAATTAGGAAGGTGACCATTGAGTCCCGCCGCCCCCCCCCCCCCCACACACACCTTCTGCCCTGGACCAATTGGGAAAAAAAAAAACTACAGGAGCCAGAGGCCTCACCTGGACCAACTGGAAGAAGAGTGACCTGCAGCCCCACCTGTTCAGATTAAAGAAAGAAATACATAGACGGCAGTGTAAAAGAACACATTAAATAACATAAAGAGCAATATGGTACCTAACAGCAAGACCTGAACATCCCAAAGCAGAAGAAAATGACCTTAAAAACAACTTTATGAAGATGATGGAGGACCAAAAGAAGAAATAAAAAATTCACTTAAAGAAATGGAAGAACAGACCAAAAAAAAAAAAAAAGATGGAGGAAATCAAGACATCTCTTAACGTCAAGAAAACAAAGAAAAAATAAACAGGTGAAAGAAACAGTTTAAGACCTTAAAATTGAAGTAGAAGCAATAAAGGAAACACCAACTGAGTAAATGAACAGAAACTACAGAGACAAGCATAACCAATAGAATACAAGAAATGGAAGAGAGAATCTCAGGCATTTAGGATATGATAAAGGAAATAGATTAATTGGTCAAAGAAAATGTTAAATCCAGCAAATTTTTAACACAAAACATCCAGAAAATCTGGGACACCATAAAAAGACCAAACCTAAGAATAATAAGGATAGAAGAAGAATTCCACCTCAAAGGCACAAAAAATATATTCAACAAAATTATAGAAGGAAACTTTCCCAACCTAAAGAAAGACATGCCTAGGAAGGTATAGGAAGCATACAGAACACCAAATAGACTATATCACAAACAAGTCCTCTTGTCACATAATAGTCAAAACAGTAAACATACAGAATAAAGAGATTATTAAGATCAGCAAAGGATGTGGGCAGGCCTGGCCTGCGGGTGGACCAGGAAAGGTCACCAAGACTCAGAAAGCAGACCTGGGCCCACAGCTCCCAGAGAAGAAGAAAAAGAAGGTGGTTGCACAGGTCACAGATCCAGAGACTCAGTACTCAGTCTTAAACAGTAATGATTATTTTGTTGATGGTTCTCCTCCAAGGGCCACATCCCCCTCTAACAATGTGGGTGAAGGGCAGGTCTCTGAGATGCCACTGGGCAAGAGAAAGAAGAAAAAAAAAGTTCCCCAGTGCTCATTTGGAGGAGCGCCTGGACTCTTGAGGCCGCACGAGCAGGACGGAAAAAGTCCTCCAGCCCTTGAAGGCAGGTCCGTGAGCAGTCAGCAGAAGTCCTCAGTTGAGAGAAGAAAAAGAAGAAGAGGAAGTCCTTACCACAGGTTACCTCCCAGTGCTCAGGGCTGAAGACCTCCCTAGACCCCAGGCATGCTGAGAAAGTAAACAAAGCCAGTAAGAAGTCCAAAAAACACAGGGAAGTAAAGAAGGTTCTGAACACTGAAGCCTTTCCTCCCTAGGACTCTTGGCTCTGTGAGGCTGGGGATGCTCTGCACCCATGCTCAGGATGGGCAGAGGCTGGGGAGCAGGCAGCCTTGGGCCAGAAAAGGAAACGGGAGATCTAGCGAGCACAGCATGAAGAAGAAGAAGAGCCACCAAGAGGGAGACATCCTCCCAGTCCACTCCAAGCTCTCCATGGAGAACGGCCTGAAGAAAGGAAGTAAGAAGTCAGTCAGAAGTGAAGCTTTGGACTATATCCCTATAGACAGCCCAAAGGCCTCCGGGAAGAAAGGGAAACCCAAAAAAAAGGTGGACCAGCCAGATGGGGAAGGGCTGCTGGCTGTGAGAAGGAAGAAAAAGAAGAGGAAAGAGAGTGAAGTAAAGGAAGACCCTGGGCAGGAGGAAGAAGAGGGGTTGGACACAGACCTGGAGGTGGTACTGGAAAAGAAAGGCAACATGGATGAGGCCTGCATAGATCAGGTGAGGCGGAAGGCTTTGCAAAGCTTCAGAACCCAGGAAGTGGACGGGAACCCAGTTTGGCCAGTAGGACACTGCTGGCTTTGAAAACAAAGAACAGAAGCTGAAATTCCTGAAGCTTATGGGTGGCTTTAAGCACCCCATCATTTAGCCACCCTCCCAGCATGTCTAGCAGGTCCAACATAGCCCTGGACAAGAAGTCTTCAGACATGCTCCAGCAGAATCTCCAGCGGGACTATGTCTGGGCCATGAGCTGGAAGTACAATCATGGAATTGGCCTGGGCTTCTCCTCTGAGGCTCACAAGGTCTTCTACATTGACCGGAATGCCTCCAAGTCTATCAAGTTGCAAGATTAAATTTTATTGTTCTCTTCCTGTTCTTGATCAGTTTTGCATCTGCCAAGTTGGTCTGACTTAATTACCTGCAGATAATTGAGGACCACTCACGATGAGTTTTGGACAGGCAGGTGGAAGGAAGCTGCTTGTGTGTCAGGAGCCAATACCAGTGGCTAAAACCTCCTATTTTCTATATTAAACCTTCCATCTCTTTGGGTGAAAGTGTTTTAAGTAATAGTAGCTAGCAGTTGTTGACATATGCAGGGCCCTGACTAAAGTGTTTTCCTGCATTGATATCTTTAAACCTAATTATGGAATGGGTGCTATTCTCCTCTCCATCTTCTAGATGCCAGAAGTTAATTTCAGGGATAAAGTAATAAAATTGCCCAGAGTCACCTTCCATTAAGTGCCACAAGAGTACATCACCCAGCATCACCAATGATCAGTGAACAGAGAAAGCAAGCATTGTGCCATGTCTTCCATGGGGACCAACAAGTTTGTTTCCTTTTGTCCTCATCAGGAGGCCGGTAAGGTGCACCAGGCCAATGCAGCCAAGCTTCTCCTCTGTGGGAGATAGACCTCTGCGCTGGCTGCTTTTCTGCTATCATCCTTCCTTCTGAGGGCTGTGCTTGAACTTCAGACAAGGCATTGAACAGCAGGGAATCCTGAATGTGGACCCTGGCAGAGTCTCAGCGGTGTGTTCACAGGACAGACAACCTTGGACATCTTGTGTGAATTCAAATGTAAGGAGGAATGGAGAAGGCGCTTCATTTGCTATGGGCACCATCCCCACCCTGAACTACACAGCAAGCTCAGGGAGCTTCAGATTCAGAGAGCTATGTGACCTGACTTGTTCTTCTACCTTTTGGCAGTCTGGCATTCAGGCTCACAGAAGGACATCTCCTGTCTCTTGGCCTGGCGCCTCACACAGACATCCCAGTGCAGGCCTGATCTCCCTGGTCTAGCCAGGGCATTGAGGAGTAGAGGGATTGAGGCTGTACTCATCCAGTACATTCATTCTCATTCCATCCTCAGTGTTTATTTAATGGAGCTGGTGAGAATATGGCAGAAACGATTCCAGGCTGCAAATGCCCCATAGTATTTCAGAGTTGGGAGAAAACCCTTTTTATAGCCAAAGAAACTTGCAGCAGCCCCTTAGGAAACCTTATGGCTTCATTCAGTTCTGTGTGGTTGTTCCTGTATTGGCCCCTTTAGTAAGGGAGGTAGCCCTCAGGCCAGCCAGGGGAAGGATGAGGTGTTCAGTACTACTACCTGGGCAGCAGTGGTGAGATTGCCTGAAACAGCTGCCTCTACCCCACCCTGTCCCGCCCATCGGCATGGGCCCTGTCACATCCTACAGATATGTCTGCTAGCAAAGACTAGCCACTTCCCTCAGTCTTTCATAGATTTAACCTCAAGATACAAAGAAGGTACCACCTTCATTCTCAGAGGGCAGAATTCCAAATTTGAATCAACTTCCAGACCAGTGTTTCTCAGCCTGTGGGTCATGACCTCTACATGCATCTCATATCAGATATTTATGTTTACAATTCCTAAGAGCAAATTTACAGTTACAAAGTAGCAACAAAGTAACTGTGATCCGGGGTCAGCACAACATGAGGAACTGTACGGAAGGGTCACAGCATGATGAAGTTTGAGAACCGCCACTTTAGATCAATTTCTTCTGGCCTTGATCAGCACTGGGAACTAGCTGTGTAACTCCAGTAGTTCGTGTTCCCAAGAGGTTACACTCCAGTTTGAGCGTGCCTTAGCTCATCAAAAACTTGCACATGGCCATCTCTTGGGTGGTAGAGGATAGATGGGTTGCCATCTCATACCATGTACACCTTGGTAACTCATTGAAATGTGAGGGCCAGATCTTTCCCTTCCCTGCCACATGTCTCAGTGCTGAAGGACTTGAACTTGTAGCTTGGTGTCTCGGCACTGGCTTAGGTGCTCCATTTGCTCACCCTTCTCTGTGAACAAGAATTGGAGTCTGTAAGCAAAGAAGGCTGTAGGGCCTCCTCAAGGAGTCTAGCCTCGCCTCAGCTTCTCGCAAGTGTGGGCACTGAATGGCTGTGCTTCTTTTGGCTAGGCTCCTATCTAACTAGCAGTGGCTTAAGCCACCATACCCCTTCTTTCCATGTCCTGTCCCTTCCCAGAACTTCAGTCTTCTGTATGGTGTCTACATGTGGATGTGGGAGGTCAGTGACCCACCACAGACCTTAACTTGGCTGTCTCTCAGGCATTTCTCACCACTTACTGGTACTCTATAGCAATATCCTTGTCAACAGACTCAAAGTCTCATGGTTCCTACCAGTTTGTTCTTGAGCTGATTTCTGTGCAATCTCTACTTGAGTCCTTGAGGTCCTCCCCTGAAGCTACCTTTTTACTCCCTGTCTGACCTGTCAAAAGTATCTCCCGATTACACAGTTGTCCCCTAGAGGAGGGTATGCACTCAGCTCTGCAAGCTTCATGCTAAGGTTGTGGCAGGCAGAACACTCTGCACCCTTACCCTTTTGGCAGAAGGGAATTAAGGTTGCTAGTCAGATGAGTTTGAAATATGACCCTAGATTACCTGAGGAGGCACTTCACAGAATCCCTTAACTAGAAAGTGGCAGAAGAGTCTGTGTGGAAGAGACTTGGAAGCCACAGACAGCCACCTGGGAAGGAAAAGGCCACAAGCCAAGAACGTGGGCAGCCTTTAGAAGTTGTGCAATGCTTCTGCCAGAGCACCCACAAAGGAACTTAATCTTGTTGACCTTGACGTAGACTGGAGGGACCAGTGAGTTGTGACCAACAATTGTCAGATGGTTAAAAACCACAAGAAGCCACTGTGCATGTAATTTGTTAGAGTAGCAAGAACCAGGACATGGCCCTGTTTTTCGTTTCCTAAAAGTCTCTTCATCATATGTCCTTCCTAAGGGGAGTAGATGCCATCCCATGGAGATGGGTTTTCAGAGGCCAGCCTGTGAGTGACAGTCAGGGAAACTGCTCCAGTCCACACTTCTGTCCAAGTCAGCAACAGGATTCTGGCCCTGTGGTGTGTGTCCCCGATGCCAGGCTAAGCTGAAATGAACAAAGGAGCACTGGGAATTCTCTGGGCCAACATTGGCAGCTGGTGCTGTCCAATATAGGCAGCCTTGAGGTAAATACAGTATTTTCTGGGTTCTGGTGTTCACAGCAGGAGAGGCATTCTTCAGTATCTGGTTTTTTATTTTTGTTTTTCAGAATGGCTCATTTATCCCAGACTAGCCTCAAACATGTAACTGAGGACCTTGAACTCTTGATCCTCCTGTCTACCTCCTTAGTACTGGGATTATAGGTGTACCACCACACTTGGTTTATGTGGGCCCTATGCATGCAAGGCAAGGTTCCCACTGTGAACTGAGCCATGTCCTCAGCCTCATCTGCTATTTTGTTTGGTTGTTTGGTTGGTGTTTTTTTAATGACAATTTTCTCAATTCCTTGGGGTGGTGGGGACTGTTATCAGATTGGCCTCAAATACACACAGAAACTCTGGTTTTATATGTGTAAGCACACGAGTTTATATATAAATGATTTTAATTTCTATTTTCTGAGGTTAGTCATGTATAGTGTTTCAGAGAAAAGATTAATAAAACCCATTCTTAAAGCAGAAAAAAAAAAGATCAGCAAAGGAAAAAGGTTAAGTAACACATAAAGGCAGATCTATCAGAATTACACTCAACTTCTCAATGGAAACTCTGAAAGCCAGGATGTCTTGGACAGATGTTCTGTCGATACTAAGAAACCATGGATGCCAGCCTAGACTACTGTACCTAGCAAAGCTTTCAATCACTGTAGATAGAGAAAACAAGATATATTATGACAAAACCAGATTTAAACATTACATATCCACAAATCCAGGCCTACAGAAAGTACTAGAAGGAAAACTCCAACCAAAACACAGGCCACAGATAACCTCATATCAACAAATCCCAAAGAAGGACACACTACCATCAAAAAATAATAATTAAAAAACATTGGTCATTAATATTCCTTAATATCAATGAACTAAATTCACCTATAAAAGGACAGGCTAACAGAATGGGTAAGAAAACAGGATCCATTCTTTTTCTGCATACAAGAAACACACCTTAACCTCAAAGACAGACATTACCTCAGAGTAAAGACTTTCCAATCAAATTGACCTAAGAAACAAGCTAGTATAGCTATCCTAATATCTAACAAAATAGAATTCAAACTAAAATCAGTCAAAAGAGATGAAGAAGGGCATTTCATATTCATCGCAGGAAAAATCCAAAAGGAAGTCTCAATTCTGAACATTTATGCCCCAAATACAAGGGCACCTGCATTTGTAAAAGAAACATTACTGAAGGTCAAAAATCATACATCAACACCACTGGACAGATCTGCCAGACAGAAACTTAACAGCGAAATGAAGTAACTAATAGATGTTATGACTCAAGTGGACCTAATAGACATCTACAGAATATTTAACCCAAACACAAACGAATATACATTCTTTTCAGCACCTCCTATACACCACACATAATATAAACGTACAGTTAGTGTCATTTAGACATCAAACACACAATAGCAACTCTTGTACAATATTAGAAGGACCAGCCTTAATATTATACATCCCAGGGGCTCAGGAGAGAGAACTATGAATGGCAAGGATTATTTTCAGGAAATAGAATCAGAGTACACAGAGCTTTTAGTCCAGTCATTTATTTGCTCAAATCTTCACCCTCCCATATCCTGGGAGTCCAGGGATACATACACTTACCAGCAGTAATTCCTTGGCAGTGCAAAGCCAGGCTTCCAGGGTCAAATGGAGGGGGTGATTGTTAGTAAATTGATTGAAAAAACTCTGGGTTCGGTGTCCCAGGTTTCAGCAGCAAAATGTTAGTTAATTGATGGCTGAAACTGCAAGGAGACAGTTCAGCCCTGGATGGTGAGGTATCCCAGACACCTCGAGCTGCTCAGAACAACAGCTCTGCCCTAAAGTGTCCTAGACACCTGGAGCTGCGTAGCACAGCTGTGATGGCTGAAACTGCAAGGAGATGAGGGCAATTTTTCTGTCTTCTCAGGAGGGTCAAGCCTGGAACTGCTTCAGCAGGGAAGGGTATCTTGACTCTTTGGGAGTATACCTGGTGTGATGGGGATGGTCTCCCTGCAGGATATAGCAATCCTGCTCCTCTCTTAGAGAGCCTCTACAGCTGAGCTTTGCTCAGGCCCCACTTAAGGGGACTTCCTAGCAGAGCTCTGCTTCTCCAGCCTAAGAGGTTGCTTCTTTTGCTTCACTCTTGGAAAGGGAAACCCCTGCAAAAATGTAGCAACCTCCTCCAGCTCTGGAGAAAAGTGTTACTTATAGTTCTGTCTGTCCACTGAGGGTGGACTTATCAAAGATCTTCTGTTTAGCTCCTCCTTGCCCTGTTCTTTCAGCTGGTTCTCTCTCTCTCTCTCTCTCTCTCTCTCTCTCTCTCTCTCTCTCTCTCTCTCTCTCTCTCTCTCTCTCTCTCTCTCTCTCTCTCTCTCGTTTTGTCCAGTGGGGGATGTCTCAGCAAGGATCTTCTCTATGCCAGTGAATGAAGATCTTCACATCCAAAAAAAATTCTTTTGAGGAAGAGGTTTATTTGGGAAGGAGGAGTCGTGGAGAGAACAGTCTTCCTTTTTAACTAACTAGGAAGGGCAGTTTTCACAGGAAGTCTAGGGGGTAGAGTCAACCTGGGCACAGGGTTCTACTATCTTGCTCTGTGATTGGTTAGTTTCACAAGTCAGTTGGCCAGGGGCAGAGATGGCTCTGATCTGACTGAGCCAAACTGTTTGTTTCTTCCCTGATCTGAGCCATCCTTCCCTAGTTTTGGGCTCCATGGTCAGGATGGGTTTCTTTAGCCAGCCCCTTTCCCCTACACCCAATCCTATGACCTTACCTTTCATGATATCTATATGATCCTTACCAACAATCTCCTCCCAGAAGAACATAGGCAAGTCTGGGATCAGGCTAGGGTCCATGCAGATGAACTCCAGAAAACACCTACCCAGTGGGAGCTAAGGCAGTCCCAGATCAGGAGCCTGGATAGGATTACAATAATCCAGGAGATATCCTAGATAGGAATAGATTTGTAACTTGTCTCCTAGCTGGTCTCCAAAGGGCTGCCCTTAAGGCAATAAATTATGAAAATGCCCAAGAGGTCATCCTGTAGGTATCCTTTCCCTATCCTTATTTAGGTCATGAATATTTTGTTTTACTCATTCACCTACTGGAGTGTTTTGGCAAACAGGTCCTATTCTATGGGTACATTCCCCAGCTTTTCCAGCGAAAACCATTACTCCTTATCCTCAGGCTGTTGCTCAGATTATATTTAAGAGAATCAAGATCAATGTTCAAACTTTTGGTAAGGAGCCAGATATTTTGGTGACCCCATACACCCAGTCTCAAATAGCATGGTTGCAAGCTAATGATAATGATTGGACCATACTGACATGCTCCATGCAGGGTCAGTTTGATACTCACTACCCCTCCAATGATGTGTGTCATTTTTTTAAATTGAATCCTGTCATATTTCCCAAGATAGTACAGATGACTCCTATTCCTCAGGCCCGTGTAGTAGTTACTGATGGCACATCACGTGGTTTGCTGTGGTAGTTTTTGGTAACAGTGAAAAGAATGAAAGTCCAGGGCACTTCCACCCAGATGGCAGAGGTACAGGCACTGTTGCTTGCTCTACAGATGTTTTCTGATGAGTGTGTAAATATTTATACTGATAGCCAATATGTGGCACATGCAATTATGCCTTTGGAGACAACAGCCTACATACCATCCATTTCTCCCATTCATGAATATTTGTTGCAAGTGCAAGGACTCATATGGTCCCGCTCACATAACCTTCATGTGGGCCATATTGGAGCTCATACTCGATTGCCTGGACCTCTAAGCAAAGGTAATCAGAGGGCTGATGCCATTACTCATATGGCTGTCACATTAATGTGTTCTGCCTTGGAAAAGGCTACTCAGTTGCATCAACATTATCATCTTAATGCTGGATCTCTTCGTCATCATATGGGCATAACCTGTGAACAAGGCATCCACACAGTTAAATCATGTCCTCTTTGTGCTGAATTTTTTCCTGTTCCTCATTTGGGAGTTAATCCCCGAGGACTTTTACCTAATCATGTGTGGCAGATGGACAGCACACATGTGACTTCCTTTGGAAAATTACAATATGTCCATGTGTCTATTGATACATATTCCTCTCTAATTTTTGCCTCTGCCCATTCAGGGGAAAAGGTTAAGGATGTAAAGAATCATTGTCTTCATGCATTTGCTTATATGGGAGTGCCTAAATGCATAAAGACTGATAATGATCCTGCCTACAGCAGTATGGGATTTTCAAAATTCTGCCAAGATTTTTCTATTGCTAATAAGACTAGTATTCCTTATAACCCTCAAGGACAGGCTATAGTAGAATGCTGCCATTGTACCTTAAAAACATATATAGCTAAAGTAAAAAGGGGGGAGCTAGGGGCTCATCTCTCCTCCCCACATTCTATTCTTTCCCTTGTTTTAAACATTTTAAGTTTTTTTATTGGTGGTCTGTTCTGGAGTAGCCGCTGCAGATAAGCACTGGAGGGCTCCTGTTGCAAATCACCCTCTGCGATGAAAGGATCTTTCTACTGGCACTTGGAAGGGACCCGATCCCGTGTTGGTGTGAGCCTGGGGTTCTGTTTGTGGTTTCCTCAGGACAATGAGGTTCCTCTTTGGGTTCCTGAGCGCTGTGTGCGCCCTGTGGCTACTGCTGAATCCCAGCATGGCAGAGACCTATTGGGCCTTCGTGAAAAACTCTCCCCTTCTGATGCCAGTGGGGACTGAGAGCCCAATACAGCCAGCCTTGGCAAGCATTAACAGAAGCCTAGGAACTGTAGCCATACAGTTGGATTCTTCAGAAGGTAATGTATGGTAACTGCTCTTTCAAGTATGTTTGAGAACGTGTCACCCAGACACCTTGGAGATTAAGGATAACCCTGAAGGTCACTGACTTCCATTTGTTAACAGTAGCATACCAGCTAAGCCTTTTCATTTTTTTTGCAACCCTCTTTAAGCTGGGGTAGTACCTACTCTTCAGGAGTGGCTCTGTGCAACATTTATTGGCCTCCTGAAATTCATCTAACCCCTTTTGAAGATACCTTAAAATCTGTGAGCCTGAATATAGCCATTATGAGACCATTAGTTCTGCTCCTTGTCTTCTGTCTGTCTTTTTTTTTTTTTTCTTTATGGCTCTTAGTTGTTCTTTTACAGAGCTGCCAGCTTAAGTCATGCTGGGATCAAGAAAAATGGGCCTTGGTGGTTTGTGTTCCTGGAGCTATGTCCATGCCAGTGGACTGTGGCAGTTAAACACCAATGATGCTCACATGTTCCAGAAGAGAATTTGACACCGCTGTTGCCATTGTTGCTGGGGCAGCCACTGCTGCTACTGTTTCTGGGATTGCCATTTCACTACAGCTATGGAGACCCTGGCAGTAAAAGTAGCTACCATAGTTAATCACTCTTTCATTCTATTGGGCATGATAAATTTAATCCAGTAGTAATATATATTTCAATTGGCTTTGAATGTTATAAATTCAATAAACTCAAGTTCCATTTGCTTTTGGGATACCATCTTACAAGGACTCCAATTTGCAGTAAGGCTTGTTGAGGAAGGGAATGGCTCAATTGTCTTTAGGCAACTGGCTATGGGTGGGTTAGGACTTCTGTTGGTCTTTTCTGTGTCGCACAGATTGCAAGCCCAGCGCCACTTTGAGATCTTTGGCAGCAGTTAACCCTACAGCTCACGTGTTTGAGCCTGTATGATAATGAGTATTCAGAGATGGGTAATGCTTGGGGGGCGGTTGTCAACCTAAGGCAGAGTGCTTGTGTGGCCTGGGCAAGTGTCTCCATGATGGGTAAGGCAACCTGCTGGCGTCCCATGCAACCTAAGTCAGAAGCTCATTTTTTAGTAAAAAGGGGGGACCTGTAGTGCCCTGGAACTCCCAAGTTGGGTAACTGCCAAAGCAGGACCATTCTTCGAGTTCCAAAGCAGAGTGTGTTTCTTGTAAGGCAACTCTGTGTTGAATATCTCTTCATAAACAGAGTTTAATCGCAATATGTCAGTTTTCCTACAAGCAACAGTTCATTTCGGGTAAACCTAGTCACTCTTGGGCTCCCATTGAGGTACACAGTGCAAAGAGCCCTGGTGTTTCTTCCCAGCAAGTGCAGCGCACTGGATGTAAGAGGAGCTGCTGTTCTTATCAGTTTCCTAAGCAGAGTTGAACTAGATATGGCCCATGTGTGTAGAAAGCACATTCTTTGTTCTTAGAAAGCTCACTGTTCCTGCTGTTTTGGAAACACTGGAAAGCAGGAGCCTGCTTCTTAGTCCAAAGCAGAGTGTGTTTCTTGTAAGGGATCTCTGGGTTGTATTTCCCTTCCTCAACGGAGTTTAATCCCTTGCTGTTAGTCTTCCTACAAGCAACAGTTCTTTTTGGGTAAACCAATGCACTTTACTTCCTGCGAACAGACACAAGTGTTATGTCAATGGGAGTCCAACAGTGAATTTGCTTACCAGAAAAGAACTGGTGTTTGTAGAACAAGAGTCAGCATGTTGTTCAACTCAGTTTATGAATGGGAATTCAACACTGAGTAGAAACAGGAAACACACTCCATATTCAAGAAAGAAGAACTCTTCTCTTTTCTGTGTTTCCAATGCAGCCAGAGGGAGGAACTTGTTCAGAACCAAATAACTGTGCTTTTCCAAGTTGCAGGCGATAACTCTTTCAACTCTGCTTAGGAAACTCATAAGAACAGTATCTGATCTTACATCCAATACACTGCACTTGCTGGAAACAGATGTGAGTGGTTTTCCACTGTGCATGTCAATTGGAACAAAACAGTCACTTTGCTTATCAGAAAAAAACTGCTGTTCATTTGACAACACACAGCATGTGGTGAAACTCAGATCATGAAGGGGAATTCAACACCAAGTTCTCTTACAGGAAACACACTCTTTTTGAGAAAGAAACACTCTTTTCTTTACTGTGTTTCCAATGCAGCTAGTGAGCTTGCTCAGAACAAAAGTGTTGCAGTATGCCCGCGCTACCACCACCCATTCACCATGTCCAAGTGAGGGGCTGTGGATCAAAAAACAGAGACAAAAGACAGCGGGTCATTTGTGCCAGAGGATGCCAAATGCCGTTTTTGAAGAAGGGAGGGAACCTTAAATACAGGCTTACAGCACAATGGAGGAACCCTGGAGGGCAGAAGTTCGCTACTGAATGTTCTACATTCTTGCATCTAAGCTGTTTACACCAAATGCAGGATACACAAACAAGGAACTTCCCTTAAGCATACAGGAGGGTGGAGACAGGCATGGAATCAGCATAGGGAGGACATCAAGGTCAAGGTCAGGCTAGCAGGG